>NW_027142502.1:0-600000 GCF_026170545.1 Melanerpes formicivorus
GTTATTTTTAAAGCAGGTTTTCTGTTACCATCGATCACAGAAGCTGTTTGTAAGCTGAGATCTTTCCAAGGCTTAAGTCCCAATGTGAGGGCTCAGAGGGGACCCCTGCATCTAAGGAAAGATATGTGCTCTGCTCAGTGAGGGGGGAATAAAGTCAACATAAGCTGTTTGCCCTTGAGCAACTGGAACAGTTTCAATTTCCTAGTAACAGAAAACCTCACCTATGACAGAAATGACAATTGCCCTTCAATGCAGTGAGGAAATGGTTCCTCCATGCTCCAAAGGAGATTTCTGTGCTTGTGTCCTGCATTCCTACAGAGTGCAATATACCACTTTAGGGATGTTCTTGATAATTAGTGGGTAGCTGCAAGAAGTGCTCTCACCTGGTATCTTGAAAAAACATATTTTATATGTGAAAGGTATACTCACTTTTTATCCTAGAAATGCATCTCTGCCTTCACATGTAAATCCTAAAAGAAAGGGGGGAAAAAGGATGGACAATAGTATAAAACTTTGATGAATATTTTCAGGTCCTGAAGAAGCTCTTAGAAACATGAAGAAGAATGACAGCATCAGAAAGAGCTGCAAAGACAAGGTCCATCTAATTCTGTGTGTCTAAGGGAGGTTTAGATAACATATTAGGAAAAAAATTCTTTACTGAATGAGTGGTCAGGGCATTGGAACACGGTGTCCAGGGAAGTGGTGGAGTCACCATCCCTGGAGGTGTTCAAAAGCCATGTAGACATGGCACTTCAGGATATGTTTTAATGGTCATATTGGGTTGATGGCTGGACTTGATGATCTTAGAGGTCTTTTTCAACCTTAATAATTCTGTGACCTTTATTTCCATGTAGTGTTTGTTCTCCTGGGTTGGTTTTTTTTTGGTGGTGAAGCTTCCATTTCCATTTTCTGCTCACAGCTGATTGAATGTGGGCCCAGATACTTTTTAAAAGAACATTTGTCAGTGAGTCCAAAATCAGCCCCCTCCTTATCATCTACCTTTGTACTTGGCTTGACACAGGACAAATGGATGTTCCCAGTTCCTACACATCACTTTTTGTAAGGGATTAGTTCAAGAAAAGCTTATTAATCTTGTCAAGTTGTTCAGAACACTGTTTTGAAGGATTCTTTAGCAGCAGGTTTCTCTCCTTTTTTTTCCCATTCTCATCCATTTCATGTCCTTTCTTGTTGCTCAGCGGTTTACAACCTTAGTCATGGTACACTGCATCTCCCATAGAAATGACAGTGCTTTCAGTGACAAGCACTTGACATGCTACGTGGAGCAAGTGTAGGAAAAGGTAGGGCTATCAGGGTACCAGGGCACAGCTTTGCTTTGCTTTGCTTTGCTTTGCTTTCTATACCCTATATCTGTCTCTGTCTCTGGGTTTCTCTGCTTTTCCCAGCATTCTGACTGTCCGCTGTGCCTTGTAAGATCACGTTCTCTCTGGGCCTTCTCCCCAAACTACTTCTAGCCTGTCATGGGAATTGCAGCTAATTTCTCACCTTTATAATGTGCTGCTTTGGGAGGATTGATTTCTCACATGTATGATAAGGCTGGTTTCAACAAGAAAAGATGAGATTGCAGGTTTGTAGGTATCAAAAGGAAAGGACATTAGGTGTGCCCAGATAACAAGTTACTCAGAGAGGTGGTAGATGCCCCATCCTTGGAAACATTCCAGGCCAGGTTGGACAGGGCTCTGAAAAACTTGAGCTAATTGAAGGTGTCCCTAATTACTGCAGGGGTTTTGGACTAGGTTACCTGCAAAAGTCCCTTTTAAACCAAAATATTCTGTAATCCACTGTGTTAGAACTGAAATATATTAAAACCATTTATAATCTGTACCCACTCACAGTTATTATCTATGAGAATCCCAAACACTTTTTAGCAGCAAGAAAACCTATGTCCTGTAAACGAGCTGCATCACATTTAGAAACAGTTGAGTGTCGAGTAGCATTAATTTCACTGCTTTAGTAATTAAAGACTAATGGCTGTCACCCTGTGTTCATGAAGATGCTTTGATCTAACTGTGTCTGAGATATAAAAGTTAAATGACAAATGGCATTTAGCACATCTGATAGGTCTGTTTTACAGAGGAGAACTACAAAGCAGTTAGAGTAACAGTGTGCGGATTGTGTTTTCTGATGTGTTCTGAAATATTTTTTATCATGGGAGGTGTACTGTAATGGAGAAGGACTAAGTACTGCCATCAGTGTGTCACAGTGACAAGTGTCATTCCTGTCTGTCAATTACAAGCCTTTGCAAGAGACTAAAGAAACAAAAGGTGTTGGTAACTGTGAAACATCAGCTAACACTGGGGTGGGAAAAAAATAAAAGAAAATAAATAAAAGCAAAACTTTGAAACAGCCTAGGCACCAGTGATGAATCTCTTGATTCTGTGCAAGAATGTGATTTCATCACAGAATGGTGTTGGTTTGAAGGGATCTTTAAAGGTCATCTAGTCCTGCAGTCAGAAGGGACATCTTTAACTACATCAGGTTGCACATAGAATCATAGAATCAATAAGGTTGGAAGAGACCTCAAATATCAAGTCCAACCTGTCACCCAACACCTGATGACTACTCAACCATGGCACCAAGTCCAATCCCCTCTTCCTGAACGCCTCTAGGGATGGTGACTCCACCACCTCCCCGGGCAGCACATTCCAATGGGCAATCATTCTCTCTGTGTAGAACGTCTTCCTAACCTCCAGCCTAAACCTCCCCTGGCGCAGCTTGAGACTGTGTCCTCTTGTTCTGGTGCTGGTTGCCCAGGAGAAGAGACCAACCCCCTCCTGGCTACAACCTCCCTTGAGATAGTAGTCCCAGAAATGCAACCTTAAATGTTTCCAGGCTTCTACCACCTCTCTGAGCAACTTGTGCCAGTGTCACACCACCCTTATTGTAAGAATTTCACAGATCACAGAATGTTAGGGGTTGGTAGGCACCTCCAGCGATCAGCAAGTCCAACTCCCTTTCCAAAGCACGATGATGATTTCTTCCTTCTATGTAGTCTAAATCTCCCCTCTTGCAGCTTACAGTCACCACTGCTTGACCTGTCGCAACAGGCCCTGCTAAAATGCTGATCCCCATCTTTCTTACAGACCCCCTTTAAGTGTTGAAAAGACTTCTCTCCTACAGGCTGAACAACCATAGCTCTCTCAGCTTTTCCTCACATGAGAAGCATCCTGTAGAGAATCAAAATACATACTTATAAGCCCAAGTGGTTGCTTTTCATGTGGCTTGGTAGGCCACAATTGTTGCCAAATCAAATCAGTGTGGCTGAGTGTTTACAGATCACAGGATCACAGAATCACAAAATTACAGAATGTTAGGGGTTGGAAGGGACCTCTGGAGATCATTCAGTCCAACCCCGCTGCCAAAGCAGGGTCACCTAAGGCAGGCCGTGCAGAAATGCATCCAGGCAGGTTTTGAAAGTCTCCAAAGATGGAGACTCCACAACCTCTCTGGGCAGCCTGCTCCAGTGCTCCATCACCCTCACCATAAAATAGTCTCCTTGTGTTGATGTGGAACCTTCTGTGCTCTAGCTTGTACCTGTTGTTCCTTGTTCTATCACTGGGCACCACCAAAAAGAGACCTTCACCTTCATCTTGACACCCACCCCTCAGATATTTATAGACATTAATAAGATCCCCCCTCAGCCTTCTCTTTCCAAGCCTAAACAGCCCCAGTTCCATCTTTCTTCACAGGAGAGATGCTCAAGTCCCACAATTATCCTTGTAGCTCTCTGTTGGACTCTCTCCAGCATATCCCTGTCTCTCTTGAATTGAAGGGCCTAAAACTGAAGACAGTATCCCAAGTGTGGTCTTACCAGGGCAGAGTAGAGGGAGATGTGTTTACAGATGTATGTAGATATGCACCAAGTCCTGCCCCGGCAATTCTCACTCACTCTCACAGGCACCGAGGAGAGCAGAGCCATCCCCAGCTCCTCCCATCCAGAGCAGCCTGAAGCTCATCAAAATACTGAATAGAACTGTAGGAAAAAAAAATGCATATCTCCCAAATTCACAGGACACTGAATTATTGATTTGAGAGCAGTTTTTCCTATATCTTCTTTATGGAAGTAAAAAAATAAGAGGTTGCAGAATGTTTTGGCCTCAAGAAAGAAATTTGATGCTTTATGGATTTTCATGAGATCTCTCACTGCTCTCTTTTTGCAAATCACTTTGTGTTTCTGCTTTCTGCAAAGCTCCATGTACATTTTTCCTTTAAGATATCCAGGTTTTTTTTTTCTTTAGTGGAACTAAGGGGTTGTAACTCCAGCTATGTGGCAAAGAAGCAGGCAAATATCTGCCATCTTCTGATTAATATACACATCTCGCTGAGTTTCAAGCCAGAAGGAGTGTTATTCAAAATTACCAGCCTCCAGCCTTAAGAATAGCCAACAGAAATGCTGACAGAAACTAAAGCTGCTCTGATAGCAAGAGAGTGCAAACAACTGAAAATGTGTATGCCCTTGAACTATTAATTATTCTGCCTTGGAAGGATTAAAAAGGACTTCTGACCGACCCAAGCTCTGCTTGGAAAACAGAGAGAGAAATGCAGTATTCCCTGAGTCCCTGACTAGTTTAAAGTTGTATTTGTTAAATTTAAGACCTGCCAAAGCCCAGCTATTATTTTCTAGCTGCTTTGTACCCAGCAGCTTCTTATAAGAAGTGACTTATGGAACATTTCAGGACTTTTATTCCAGCAACAACCACTGCCATAAAACTTGTGGAATATGATATTAGGCCGAAATATCTGCAGCATATGTTCTGACAACCTTTGGCAAAAGAGCAGAAGACCTGTAAAGAGTTTTAATACAATTAACAATGTAGTTAAAAAAATCCCTGGAATGACATTAAATTTGATAGACATTCTGTGAATAACAAGAATGTAAATTATTGTGAGCTTTCCTTATTAAAGTCAGGTATTATTTAAAGTACTTGCTTGGACTTCCCTGGTAAAGCAAGAACTGGTTATAAAGAGTTTAGTGCCAGAGAGGTATTAGGCTCCTTTTAATCTTTACAACAATTGAAATAATTAATTGGCTAGCTCGTTTTGCCTATGCCAAATCCAGCTATTAATCTTACCCTAGTTTTTTTTTGGCTTTGAATAGACACCTAGCAATTTCCACAGTGGAAAAAAGTAATAATAATAATCACCATCATCATCATCCCATATTGGGAGGGAGTTTGGTAACAGTGATCCCACCATCTTAGGGGGCTGTATGTGAAATCTGTAAGGGAATAAGTTTCATCTTGGCATGGTACAACTATTACAGCTGCTGCCACATCTCCATTTTGTGATGGCTTTGGAAAGATTTGGGCTGGCTGCACTTGTGCTCTCTGAATCTCCCACCTACTGTGCCTTAAATTATGGTAGGAAGAGCTAGAGTGTTCTGCAGAAGAAATGAAGACACCATCTTTGTACCCCTGATGACAGACAATTGCCATCAATCACATCTCTCTTATGTATGTCCCCTAAAAGTGTTGCTTAGCGTGCTCAATCAGGACTGAGATGGACAGAAAGGAAGATTTATGCAGCTCTTCTTCGGTATGTGGAATTAAAACAAAGCAAACAGGCAGAAACTGATTTCCAAGACAGACAGGCAGTCTGTCACACCATTTAAATAAATCAGGCTGTTGTTGATACAAATCAGTTCATCAGCACAAGTAGAAATAGGTCCAATCTTCAGACTTCTGCCATTCTTTTTTTTTTTGCTGTTTTTAATCTACTCACTTCCTGAAAACTAATATTTGGCCAGAAAAATAGTGATGATGTTACTTTTGATACAGGTTACATTCTTTTCTTTCTTTTCTTTTTACATCCAGTACTTCAGTGATTGCCCAGAGAAAGCGATAAAATGAACACTGGTGCTCAGGAGCATCTGCCCCCATCCTCAGGAGTGACAGCTCTCCCTAAGGGTGCAAATGGGTGCCTGAATCCCACTGCCATGGCCAATAACCATGTCTCAAATTGCCATGTCTACCCATTTTTTTAACACCTCCAGGGATGGTGACTCCCCCACCTCCCTGAGCAGCCTGTTCAAATGCTTGACCACTCTTTCAGTAAAGAAATTCTTTGTAATGTCCAATCTGGATCTCCCCTGGTGCAACTTGAGGCCACTTCCTTCTGTTCTATTGGTAGTTACTTTAGAAAAGAGACCAGCACTCACCTTTGGCATGGCACAGCACACAACTGAGTTCCAGAAGTGAGTGGATGGGAAAAGAAGGTAATCAGACTTCAGGAAGTCTTAACTGCAATGGTGGTTAATGGCTGACCCTGGAAAACAATGAGCTCCACTTGATGTCTGTCCCCAGTAGCTCTCAGGACTGATGCTGGAAGCCTTATCAGTATCAAGGGTAATATACACCTACGAGTCAAAGATGTTTCCCTTTGGCAAACGTTCTCTGCAGTCCAGCTTTGAGGCCCATGAATAACTAGATTAGGACAAACAGCAAAGCAAAACAAACCCCTCCAAGTCCTCTATTCACCAGCAACAGTGCAGCTGCTCAGGCCCCAGCAGCTGCACGAGCAGCACTGTTGATGGAGGTCCAACATTTTGCCAAACCATTGTAAAAAATAAATGAGATGTCTAGTGCTGCGCTGGGACTGGCACCACCTGGGCATCAGAACAGCTGGAGAAGGCAGGCACTCTTTTTCCCTGCCATGTTATACATCTGAGGCACAAGAACACTTCAGGTTTCCAAACAGCAAGGCATGCATCCTTCCAAGGAATTAATTTGTGGCTGGTACAGTCATCTTGAACCTCATTTTTCTCCAGTGCTCCTACGAGCACCCTCTTTCTTCTGTGCTCTTCCCAGGCAGCATCAAGCTGTCCTGAAGGAAAATAGCATTTCTTTCCCCCACTGCTCTGAAAAGCTGGGAAGTAGCTTTCTTTCTCAACAATTTCTTGCTGAGGATTGTAAATTCAAATTCCTGCCATACATTATGGCTTGCTTTGGCAGCAGAGCAGCGTCACAGAGCCCAGTGACATTCTTCATCCCAGGGAGCGTACCAGACACATGTACAGAAAGCTAGTTGTGAGGAAAAGCGAGCCTCCCTCTGTGCCACCAGCCCCGAGGAGCATCGGCAGGCAAAAGGAAAACAGCCAGCAGTAGCCTGGGCTGCAGCACGAGAACCACAGCCAGCAGGCTGAGGGAATTCATCCTGCTGCTCGACTCCACTTTGGTAAGGCATCCCCTGCAGTCCTGTGTCCAGCTCTGGAACCCTCAGCCCAGGAGAGACCTGGAGCAGGGCCAGAGGAAGGTCACAAAATATCTGCAATATCTGCAATCTGGGATTGTTTAGCCTGGAGAAGAGGAGGCTCAGGGGTGACCTCATTGCCCTCTACAACTACCTGAAGGGTGGTTGTAGCCAGGTGAGGGTTGGTCTCTTCTCCCAGGCAACCAGCACCAGAACAAGGGGACACAGTCTCAAGCTGCGCCAGGGGAGGTTTAGACTCCCCTTTAGACTAGGTGAGGAGGAAGTTCTTCACCGAGCGAGTCATTCGGCATTGGAATGTGCTGCCCAGGGAGGTGGTTGAGTCATCGACCCTGGAGGCGTTCAAGGGGAGATTGGACGTGGCACTTGGTGCCATGGTCTAGTCATGGGGTCTGTGTTGATAGGTTGGACTCGATGATCCTCGAGGTCCTTTCCAACCTAAGTGATACTGTGATACTGTGACCAGAGAGAGCCTCCCTGGGAGTGTCCAAGGCCTGGCTGGGTGAGGCTGTGGGCAGCCTGGCCTGCTGGAAGGGAGGTGTCCCTGCCCTTGGGACAGGGGTTGGAACTAGGTGGTCTTTAAGGTCCCTTCAACCCAAACCATTCCATGAATCCACGAATCCATGATAACTTACAGTAGATATAAGGCAGAAATATTTACAGCTAGAGTGATGAGACACTGGCCGAGCCTGCCCGGAGGAGCGGGAAAGGCCTCGTCCCTGGAGACATTCCAGAGCAGGTCAGAATAGAATAGAATTAACCAGGTTGGAAGAGACCTTTGAGATCATCAAGTCCAGTCTCAGGTAGTGATAGGACTAGGGGGAATGGAATGAAGCTGGAGGTGGGGAGATTCAGGCTGGATGTGAGAAGGAAGTTCTTTCCCATGAGAGTGGTGAAGCCCTGGAATGGGTTGTCCAGGGAGGTGGTCGAGGCCCCGTCCCTGGAGGTGTTTAAGCCCAGGCTGGATGAGGCTCTGGCCAGGCTGATCTAGTGTGGGGTGTCCCTGCCCATGGCAGGGGGGTTGGAACTAGATGATCCTTGTGGTCCCTTCCAACCTTGAATGATGCTATGAACCTACCATCTAACACTATCTAAGCAACTAAACCATGGCAACAAGCACCCCATCTAATCTCTTAAACACCTCCAGTGATGGTGACTCCACCACCTCCCTGGGCAGCACATTCCAATGGCCAGTCTCTTTCTGTGAAGAATTTCTTCCTAACATCCAGCCTCCCCTGGCACAGCTTGAGACAGTGTCCTCTTGCTCTGGTGCTGGTTGCCTGGGAGAAGAGACCAACCCTCACCTGGCTACAAACTCCAAGCAAGCTGCTCTAGTTGGAGAGGTCTTTGTTCACTGCAGGGGGGGTGGACTAGGTGAGTTTTAAAGATCCCTTCCAACCCAATCCACTCTGTGATTCTGTGAGTCTTATGATTTTGCTTCAGTCTGTCACTGCCTGACTAGGAAATGCAGGCTGCAAAAGCAGAGAGCAAAAGGCTATGTGTCTGTTGATCAGGTGGAATTCAGGCCAGCTCTGGCATTGGCTTTGCTGCTGGCATTCTGGTTCAAGAAGAGAGCCTGATTTGTTAAGGCTGATTTTCATAAAGCACTTTTTTTTTTAAATGATTTATATTCCTTCCTCAGGTATTAATTTAAAAGGCTGAGAATGGTCCAGGCCATTGCATTAAATGGATTAACATGCAGTTTTGAGAGTATTTCTGGGCATGTGTGCAAAATCTAGAAATTCAAGGCACTGGCAAAATTGCAAGGATAAATCAAATAGCAGCTAAAGCCTTTCCTCAGACCAATGGTTTTAAGTGCCCTCCACAGTTGGAAAAAGTGCAGACTCTTTGCTATGCAAAATTGGCATGTATAGATTTGGAGCACAGACAGACCTTTGCTAAACTCCAGCAATCCGTCATGTTTAAATGTGGTTGTTGTTAGCAGGGCACAAGCATGATTCGATTACTGCAGTGCTCTGAATAAAAGACAAATATTGGGAGAGGCAAGGAAAAGAAAAAGCTTTTGGCAGCCAGCATAAGTCAAAGGGGGGAGTTGTGGTTGTCATCTCTGGCATTTTCAGTTTGGGCTTTTTAGAGCCTTTTTCCTTTTTTTTGAGGGAAATGGACAAGAAATTAGTAAAATGCTTTAGAATTCACCAAAGCACCTGACCTTCAGAGGGAAATTTGGGACTGCAGCACATGAAATCTGATATTTTTTGAATTATTTATGTTGTTCATCATCAATCTTAGTAGGTAAAAATAGTCCTTTAATGTCTTCAGCTTAAATCCTGCTGCTCCATGAAGCATGGATCTCTCATGGGTCCTGGGTTGCACCTACAGCCCCAGAGCACTGTGGGAGCCTATGCCATGACCACAGGGCACCCAGCTGAGGAGTGTGGTGGAAGGAATGTTAGGCTGAGTTGGGTTGTAAAGCCCTCTGAATGGGAAAGACATGTAACAAACCAGAAAGAACTGTGAATTACTTGGCAATCACTGATCCCACTCAGTGTCTCTGTAATATCTCCTGTGGCTGGCTAGATGAGAAATCCAGCCAGCCTCCTGAATTAATTAGACTAAAGCATACTAAGACTAATTTTGCAATGAAATAGGAAGTTCACCCTCCAGAGTATGCAACTCCATCAGATTTACTTACATAATTCACCATCTATAAAGCACCATCTCTAAAGCTACTTCCAGCAGAAGAGTTTGTTAAGATGTGCCACTCCAAACACGCTTTTGAGTTCTAATGAGTGATCACAGTTTGACAACTATGTCCTCAGTTATTGGTGTGTGAGGAGAGGACATGGGCACCACATGGAGTGAGTTTCCCTGCAGAACCCCCTTCACCAAGTTGCAACACCTAGCCAGCTGTGTGTCAAAAACCTGTTGTAGATAAAATGCTCTGGAATTATTAGCAATTGCCCTGAAGCTGGAGGAATCAGTGGATGACGATCAGTGAAAGGACTTAAAGTTCACAAGTGCACACTGAGGTGGATCTCAAGTCTTTCCTGTGCTATGTGAAGAAGACAGTGAGTCCCAGGGAAGGAGCTATGTCAGTAATAAGGAACAGGACAGAACTATTTCTGTCAAATGGTTTGGAGAGATGAGTGGGACAGGGATGCAGACTTTCAATGGATATTATGGCTGCCTTGGGTTTGCAGTGTGGGGTTTTCTTGATAGAAAGTGGGAAGGGTTGTTGCCTACCTCACAGAGAAGAGATGCCTGTAAGCAGAAGTCTGTCAGGGACCAACATCACAAACCTCTTCCCTAGTGTATATGCAGGATGGGGTTTAAAATAATCATGGCTGCTTCATTATCTTCACATAGTGGTCATTGTTCTTCAATTTAAGGAAGATAGAAATGGTGTAGCTGAATTCATTCTCAGAAGATCTGCACCCTACTTTAACAAGCAAAAGTGCATAGAGTATAGAAGGAAGACTTTTTTTTATGATGGTGGTGGTGAAACTCTGGCACAGCTTGCCCAGAGAGATGGTAGAAGCCCCATCCCTGGAAACATTCAAGGGCGGGTTGGATAGGGCCATGAGCAACCTGATCTAGCTGAAGATGTCCCTGCTCCCTGCAGGGGGGTTAGACTAGATGACATTTAAAGGTCCCTTCTAATCCAAACCATCCTATGATTCTTTATTCTTTCCCCTTGTAAACAGGCATGTTGATAATGGGCTGGTGGTTGTAGGTGAAAGCAGGTAGTAAGTCAAAGATGCTTTTCATCAGTTGTAGTGCACATGGGAATTAGGAATAATGACTATGTCCTGGCACTTTGCTAGGGGCTTGGGGAGAAAAACTGCCAAATGCAGCACTGAAAAACAATGACAAAATATTTATCATTTTCAGCAACATGCATATGCAGAGTTTAGCTTAGACAAAAAAGCCTTAAGAAATGAAAATCATTCCTGTCTATTTATTCATAGAATCATAGAATCAATAAGGTTGGAAAAGATCTCAAAAATCATCAAGTCCAACCTGTCACCCAACACCTCATGACTACTAAACCATGGCACCAAGTGCCACATCCAATCCCTTTTTGAACACCTCCAGGGACGGTGACTCCACCACCTCCCTGGGCAGCACATTCCAATAGCCAACAACTCTCTCTGTGAAGAAATTTCTCCTCACCTCCAGCCTAAACCGTCCCAGGTGCAGCTTGAGACTGTGTCCTCTTGTTCTGATGCTGGTTGCCTGGGAGAAGAGACCAGCCCTCACCTGGCTACAACCTCCCTTCAGGTAGTTGTAGAGAGCAATAAGGTCTCCCCTGAGCCTCCTCTTCTGCAGGCTAAACAATCCCAGCTCCTTCAGCCTCTCCTCAAAAGGCTTGTTCAAACAAACAAACAAACTGTGAGCAGGTCTGTTCTTTTCTTCATGCTAATGATGCTTCTAAAATTCCATGAGTGCAACAAGTCGAAACTTTGGGGGGAAGAGAAAGAAAAATGAGCTAGGACTATTTTCCCATTCTAATAAATTTCCTTTGAACACTGACACATTGCTTTGTTTTCCTTTCCGAGACGTAGCTGCAAACCAGTTTATCCAATACAAAGAAAATTTTCTGCAATTCAGGAGTGGAGCATAATGAATTGGTTTTATAGGCCTATAAAGCAACCTGAGTCTGTGGGCATTTTGAAATAATGATGTCAGTTAGGCTCCGTAATGTATTCTGGGAGACATCATAAGGAATGTGGCAGCAAATTCATTTTTGCCTCTCAGAGTGATCACCTGCAGTATGCAATAAAAGGCGAGGATGCGCTCATAAAAGAACCGTTGCAGTACCCTCTCTAATATATATGCAAATATTTCATCACTTTGAAACTTTGAGGCACACGAGGAGGCTGTTAGAAATTAACATCAGCTTCCAGTTGCCAGATAAATCAAAGCAACAGCTCTTCTCTAAATAAAGTACCTGCTCAGGGAAGTAAAGCTACTTTGATTAAATGCTGATGGGAAATTGGCCCTGCTCGGCATCATTGCTGTTGACAGGCAGGGCCTGGCTCTCACCCTTCTTTAACAAGTGTCATGACATCTGCCATGGCTGCTAGAACACTTTGTGTTACATCCACCTTGGGGGCTGCCCAGGGAGGTGGTGGAGTCACCATCCCTGGAGGTGTTCAAGAGGGGATTGGACTTGGCACTTGATGCCATGGTTTAGTCATGAGGTCCGTGGTGACAGGTTGGACTCGATGATCTTTGAGGTCTCTTCCAACCCTGGGGATTCTGTGATTCTGTGTGATTCTGTGGGGACTTCTGCAGTTTATAGGATGTCACAGTCCTCTTTGGATACTGCACTCAGCATTGCTCTGGAGGAAGCCCAAAAGTTGAAAGGGGATGAAAATGCCCTGGTTAAAGCTCTTTACTCTGAAAAGCTCCCCTGAAATCATATGCAATGGGGATGAAAATACCCTGGTTAAAGCCCTTTCCTCTGAAAAGCTCCCCTGAAATCATATGCAGTGGGGATGAAAATACCCTGGTTAAAGCCCTTTCCTCTGAAAAGCTCCCCTGAAATCATATGCAGTGGTGTGTTCTCTGCTTTTTGTCCTAAAAAGCACCATCATTCTGCAAAGGATCTCACCCTTCACAGCAGCAGGAAGCATCACGATGCCTGTACCCATTAATGCATTTCTGGAATAAGGCACTCTAAGGGAAGAGATAAATGTTTCTCAAAGGTTTAAATTGGGGAAAAAAATATATATTGGTCTCTAGAACTGAAATGTCACAACAAAATGGTTAGTGGGAAGACTGAGCAAAAGGTCAAATGACATTGGTGCCCACTGTGGTGCTGTAATCATGGAATCACTGAGCATTTTGGGTTGGGAGGGATCTTTAAAGGTCTTCTAGTCCACCCCCCGTGCAGTGAGCAGGGACATCTTCAGCTAGATCAGGTTGTTCAGAGCCACATCCAACATGACCTGGAATGTTTCCAGGGTGGGGCATTTATCACTTCTCTGGGCAACCTGTGCCACTGTTTCACCACCCTCATTGTAAAAAATATCTTCCTGCTATTTAATGTAAATCTCCATTCTTTTAGTTTAAACCCATCACCTCTTGTCCTGTCACAAAAAGCTCTGCTAAAAATACTTTCTTATAGGCCCCCTTTAAGTACTGAGAAGCCACAATAAGGTCTCCTGCAATGAATAACATTCTTTCAGAAACAGCAGTTGCTCAAGTAGCAGCTTATTTTCTTAAGGTCTATAAAACATCCTTGTCTTTAGTGGATGAAGAAAATGGAAGGAAGGATGGAAGGAAGACTGTAAATGACAAATGATTTGTTTCAAATCACATGGGCAAGTGCAGAAAAATAGGCCAGCTATTTTAGTAGGTGGCATGAGCCAAAATTTCACTTGTCCTCCTGTGTATTTTTCTGTGCATAGTCAGCCTTTTTCTCCATCCCTGCCAGATGAAGGTTGCACACAGTCCATAGTTCTGTACAGAAGCCAGAAGGTCAAGCCAGCTAACCACCAAAGTGGTTTTGCAACCTGCAGTTTGTCCTGCCTACTGTCTGGGTGTTGCCCTGCCACCCTCTGTTCTTCAAAACAAAGTGGCATAGTAGGTGTAGAATGGGATTCTTTGCACCAGCTCATCTAAACTCCTGTCTTGTCAATGCAGACTTGTTCCCTACTGACAAGTTAAGGCATTCTCCTTGTAGTCTAACTTCAAATGTGTCAAGTAGTGAGGCTCTGGTGGAAGTTTATTTCAGAGCATAATTATTTCACTGTCAGAAACAGAGACAAGAAAATGCCTCATGGCAAACAATGCTTTAAACAAACAAAGGTTCTTTGCTTTCCCATGCTCATCCTGCTAGAAGATCATGAGTCCCTTGGCTGCATTCGGTCTTTGGAGAGTTTTGTGCTCTGCTTTGCCAACAGACAGAGAGCTGCTCATTGCAGGTGCGTTCTTCTGGGGTCTGCTTTGGCTGGTTGTTCCCAAAGTTTCCTTGCTGGACATAAATCTTACATTCATCAGCAAGGGCTGAGCAAACCACCAAGGCTCATAATCTCTCAGGAAATGAAAAAAGGGGATGAAACAGGAGCCAAGAGCCAAAGGTAGGAAGACTCCTATTGGTGTGGAAGACACATGAGAGACAAGCTGTTTTCCAGTGCCTCAGCCCTGTGCTCAACACCATGACGATAGGTGGTTTGCTAAGGCAGCCTTGTTGCCATTCAGCAATGTGTCTTATTGAACCCCTGTGTCTGTGTATCATCATCACTCCTCCATCCATGTGAGCACTGGGTAGACCCCAGAACTCAGTCCTACTTCACATCTGTTTTAGACAGGGCCCCTAGTTAATGGCAGAGCTGAGAATAGAGCCTGGGTCTGACTCTCAGCTCCTTTGGCCCATAGCATTCCTGAAAATTTTCAGAAGCACAGAGCAAGAGAAAACAAAGAGAAAACTTTTCCATGGTGTGAAATTTCCTTTTGAAAAAGATGAAAAGCAGTAGTCTAGTTTGCATTAGGGAATATGTTTATGTGTTCTTGATGAGTTATCTAGCATAGAAAATGTTGCCCATTAAGCAACTGTCACTGAAAGTTCACAACTCCTCTCCAAGAACTATTTCTTTGCCTTGCCTAGCTGAGGGACAGATTATTTTGTGTGTGCTTTCCACACAAACCCTGGCATTGCCATTCCTGAGGTGAGATGTCTTATTCTTGGGCACAAGCAAGGGGAAAATGGTAGGAGAACAGCAAGGTTAGCAGTACTGAAGAGCAGTTCCCTCAAATTTATCTCAGTCCTATCAAAAGCAAAATATGGAGGAGAGGAAAGAAAGAAGGAAGACAAGTTTTGGCTATAGCCAGACAAGCTGACATGGTTTGGTAGTCAGTGCAGAGCTGCAGTGATGGGAAGGAATAGCTCCAGCAGTGTAGGGATTCACATTAAATAGTTTTATTTTCCTCGCTACTCACTCAATTCTGATGATTGTAAAAAGCAGGAATTTCATGTTTTGAAGAGCTATCATAATACCTTAGCAAGTGTTTATACTGTGGAGAAAAGGAGAAGCAAACCTTTTGCTTTCAATTTAGAGTGCTGGGTAACACTAGAAATGGTTGGATGCTGTGGAAATGATTCAGGTAATACATTTTTCCCCAGCAAGGATATTTGTTTATAAATTACTTTTGGATTCTGCACTCCTGTGGCATGGCAGATTGGTAGGAACAAGCTCCACCATAGTCTCTAGCCCTCTGATGCCCACTTCCCTCTTTAGTTTTTAATGCTAGTAAATGACAGAGTTTTGGAGGACAAAATCAGAATGCTCTCAATTCTCTCTCTCTCTCTGTGAGGGCCACCAAGTGCTCACCAGTACAAGGTACTGAACCACAGTGCAATGTTCCTATTCTGCATGGATGTTGGTATGCCAGTGGATATGCCAGGGAAGTCCCAAAAGGATCTGTGAGTAAGTGCAGGCTCTTGTATCTGTACCCTTTTGCCACCTGCACAGGCAAAATCCCACTCAGGAGATTCCTTTTAAAGAACTGCCTTGTATAAAATTAGTTCAGAGCTATGAATTTCAATGAGAACACTGTTATGTGCTAGGGCAGCCAACATCTGGCCTGGCTCTTCAGGGATAATTAAGACAGTTAGCTTACCTAATGGCGTGACTGAACCCACAGACTTTAAAGGATAGGTTTGGCTAAGCACATAAAGCTTATCCCAGCTCCTGAGCCAACAAGAAACTGGACTCCCAGCCTTGATGGAATGATCATTTCTAGCTCCTGGGGGTTGGTCACATTTTCTTGACCAACACCATCTCTCTCATCTAACTACTCTCTAAAGAAAATTCACAGGAAGTACAAATCTAGCACAGCTTCTGAAAATTCTGAAGTTCTAGTTTGGCCCAAACTCTCTCTTTCACCACTAACCACTAACTTCTGACTAAATACAGAGAGCTCTTCAAAGTCAGTAACTGTGTTTTCTGACCCTGCCCTGTCTCAGTGCTCCACTATTTCCATTGTAGCCGATGAAAACAATCAAAACAACAGGAAGAAGTGGTTTGTTGCTGTGGTACCCTTGGCATTAAAATACAACAAACAAGTGTCTGGTCAAAAAATGAAAAGATGGAAAAAAATAACTTTATTTTTCTGTTGCAAGAAGCACACAGGTGAGGGAAATAATTCTAGAGGAAACAGAGAGGCACATCATTTTTGGAGGGAAGAGGAGATATGCAATCTGCTGTATGATTTGGGGCTCTTTGTTTGAATGATGTTGAACACCCCTCTCTTTTAGCTGATGCCTAGGAACACAAATTATCCACTAAACATGAGCAGCTGCTCCCTGCTCTGCTGTTGAAGCTGCTGCAGAAAGTCACTGCTATTTGCTTTGTGTAGAAGAGCAAAGTGGGAAGGGTTCAAAGAGAGGCAAAGGCCACAGCAGCATTGCTAAGACCTGAGTATTAAGCCTGTGGTTTTTAATGTTTCCCCTTTCACTTCGCCCTGCTTCTCATGGTTTGTTCAGCGAGAGGAAGAGAAATGGCAGCACAAGGATAGCTGAACAGCCTGGGCTTGGTGAGTCTTGTGTTGACTTTGAGATAATTATTTACTGCTTGCAGTATAGTAAGATCTAGAGACCCTGGTCCTTGTCCCAGATCTCTTACAAAGGACAAATGCAGACTAAGGCAATGTAACCTTTTAAAAGACTAAAGATTTATTGATTTTTCCAAGACTGTCTGGAGTATGCAAAGTGTATTCCATAATGCAGCAGATCACATTATAAATAACACACAAATGGCATAGTGGAAGCCAAAGAGAATGCAAAGCACGGCTTTATCAAAAGCCAGAAAGAGTCATAGCATGCAAAAAAGATCACACTGAGCCTCAAGATACAAAAATCTATGAGCTTCTGAGATTAGATCTGATGTGCATCACTCACCCTCCAACACCAAATATTAGTAAGAGGAGTAAAGGAAGTCACAGGAAGGTCATACACTATCCCATTGACAAAGTTGAAGCTTGCTCTGGGGGTCTGTCTTACCTGTAATTCATGACTGGTAGGAAACCAAAATCACTATTTCTTAATTGATTGTGAAATCCAAAGTCAATCAATTATAATACAATACCAGACAGCAATGGAAAGGTCAAAAACCTCCATTTTTAATATTTGACTATAGTCACCTGAAATACAATATCCATGTCGGGCCACACAGGGGAGTTTTGTCACTTTAGAATCAAATATGCCAGTCACCATCCCTGGAGATAGTCAGAAGATGTGTAGATCTGGCATTTGGAGATGTGGTTTAGTGGTGGACTTGGCAGTGCTGGGTTAATGGTTGGGCTTGATGATCTTAAAGGTCTTTTCCTATCTAAATGATTCTATGATTCCATTCTATGCCAAGTGTGTAAATCTCAAAATACACCACATATTTTGTACATTTAGTACTTCAGCTCTGAGTTCCTTCATTTCATGTCAAGTAATATCACCACTGTTCAGTCATGAAGAGTATGAATCCAACTCTCTTCCCTCTGCTTTCATGAAGCATAGGGGCTTTGTTCTGTCTGGCTTTGAGGGACACACATACCCAGACTACCTATTTGCTTGAGGAGATGGATACAGAAGGCAATGTGCTTTACTTCAGGAAAGACAAAGAATCATGAAACAATTTAAACCATTTCAGCTACCTGTATTCATCAGAAAAGAAATCTAAAGAACAATCTGAATTCACTTGCACCTGACAAAATTCTCCCCAGGTCAAGGCACTCCTCAGTCATATTTTAAAATCCAAACTTTATGCTATTCAGACATACCTGGAACAGTTTTGGTTGTGATTTGAATAATTAATCAGCTAAAAGATTATGCCTGAGTCCTATAAACTATGCATAGCTTTACAAAAGAAATACACCTCTGCTGCACCATGCATGTGTAACACCTGAAGCTGGGGATATTACTATTAATAACAAATCTGATTGTTAATGCCCTTTATTTTTCACAGCCAAAATACGATTGAAGTATAGTTAGGCAAAGTTATGCAATGCACTCTACAGGTAGTAGCCTGAGTACAGACTTTTGTAGTAAAAAAAATGACAGCTGAAGTGCTGTTGAGAGGCAGAAATGTGCAGTTCCATGACAACAACTGGATGTTTCAGACTCTTCATGTTTCCCAGAAGGAGAGGAATGGGAGTAAAGTGAGCCAGCAGTGTGCCCAGGTGGCCAAGAAGGCCAATGGCACCCTGACCTGCTTCAGGAATAGTGTGGCTAGCAAGGGCAGAGAAGTTGTTGTGCCCCTGTACTCAGCACTGGTTAGGACACACCATGAGTACTGTGTCCAGTTCTGGGCTCCTCAATTTAAGAAGGACATTGAGACACTTGAGCATGCCCAGAGAAGGGCAATGAGGCTGGGGAGAGGCCTCAAGAACAAGCCCTGCAAGGAGAGGCTGAGGGAACTGGGGTTGTTTAGCCTGGAGAAGAGGAGGCTCAGGGGAGACCTTATTGCTGTCTACAACTACCTGAAGGGAGGTTGTGGCCAGGAGGGGGTTGGTCTCTTCTCCCAGGCAATCATCACCAGAACAAGAAGACACAGTTTCAAGCTGTGCCAGGGGAAGCTTAGGCTCAAGGTGAGGAGAAAGTTCTTCCCAGAGAGAGTTGTTAGCCATTGGAATGTGCTGCCCAGGGAGGTGGTGGAGTCACCATCCCTGGAGGTGTTCAAGAGGGGACTGGTCGTGACACTTGAAGCCATGGTTTAGTAGTCATGAGGTGTTGGGTGACAGGTTGGACTTGATGTCATCTTTGAGGTCTTGTCCAACCTTATAGGTTCTAGGATTCTGTTAAAAGAGAGCAAAGAGAGGGAAGGGTTAAATCTGAGACAAACAAGACACATGAAGTTGTCAAAAGGTAGGTACATAAATGTATTAAAAGCCTTGTTAAACATAAGACTAATCTCAATATCTTGCTGTTGAATGTAGCTCATTGAAATGAATGCCTATTTACTGAAGATTTTTCTAGTGTGAAGTGAATATTTTAAGGTATATTAGTATCTTGAATGGCATCATAGCTGAGCATTAAGTGCAGCCATTGATACAAGTGTTCATTTCTGCTGACAGTCAGGAGCTTGCTGAGTTTCACCTCGTTTCTGCTCTATCAATTGATTAAGACATCTTTTCAGGAGGAATCATCTTCAAAGTCTCCTTCAACCGCTGTTGGATTGAGTGTGATTTGTCCATCTGCCACATCAGTGCAGACAGTAGGAAACTGTCCTTGTCTACAGTGCTCATCTCCATCCCTGTCCTGTCTGACCTGGAGGGAATAAGGCAAAGATTTGAGAGCTTCTCTCTTTTCAGAGGATATTTCATTGTCCTCTATATTACAGGAGAGAAATTCAGCAAAGACAAGGGAACCTTGGAATGAGTTACTGAAGAAAAGAAGTAATAATAGCAAGAATTCCCAGTCTTCCCTTGTTTTAAATATACTGCTGGTTTCTCACAGTAATATTAGGAGCAATTATTAAGCCAATGCAATTTGTTAAAATGCAGCTGCAAGTTACATTTTTTTTCCTCTCTCTACTGTAATTGAGGCTTTCTTTTAAATATGAATAGCTTTTTACCTTTCTTCAACCCCATGACAACCAAAGAACCATTCCTAAGCACTGGTGAGCTGATTTATGAGAGCAGTTAATGAAAGTGTGCATAATTTGGGGTTCTGTACCCACATGTTTCTGAAAAACCATCTTCAGCCATCCAAAACTCAGCTGGAACCATCACTATGAGTCCTCTCTGTAACCAGTTTAAAGAGTCAGGCATCTCTAAAGGCCAGCAATGTGCATATACCTATAAATGACACATGGAAGGTGCTTATCTCTGCCCATGACTCCAAAAGCAAGGTGGGATATGAATGAAGAGAGCCTAGGCAGCTGACTTGGACTAAATAATTAAAACTTTTTGATGTTTTTTAGTGTTGGAGGTTGGTGAGAAGAGTCACTTCTCAATTCACCATATGTTCATTTATTGCAAGAGAGTATAAAAGACGCTCTGGCTAGAATGATAAGTCCGCATTCCCGTCTTATGTGTGAGGAGATCTGCACTTAAACTTAACTGTTCTATGACTTTTAGTGCTTGATTTCCATTATAGCTTGTATCAGACAGGTGCTAAGCGTTTTATTAAACTGCTTAGTCTAACAGCTGAGAGTGGTTAGAGGTGACACACTGAAATTCCATTTATTTTCCCTTAGCTATAGGAAAGCAAAACAATTCCTGGTTTATTCTATTCTGTTCTATTCCAATTACCACTGTAACTACTGAATGTTTGAACACTAGCATGCTCTTTAAAACATATTGTTAGCTTATGGGGTGACTTATCTCAGAAAAGCACTCTGGCTATTGGAGACTGTTGAAAAGAAATGAAAATCAGATAATTAAGCCAATGAGCAATGGGCCAGTCTGAATATCTTGGCACCTTTTATGTTGATAAATATGCCATAGCTGCTGTTCAATTACAAATGGTAGTTGTATTCAAATAGTAACTTTCTGGGTGGGGGTGGAAAAAATACTTTCCATGGAGAAATAAAACAAACCAAAAAAAAAGAAAGGAAGAAAAATAAGTATATTCTGATAAGCCCTCAAAATCTTTTCTATTTGCAGTCTTTTTGATGGACTCTCTGGGGCTGCTGACCACCAGACCCCACTGCTGACCCCTCTCTCCCTCTGCGGAGGTGTTAATCCACTGGCTCAATCTACTTTTTAAAGCTGGGTTTCTTTTCCTTTCCCATTTTTTTTTTTCCCCTCCAGGTGTTTTTTCCTGGTCTTACAAGAACTTCAGTTTATTTCCCTTTTGGATTTTAAAGCAGCAGTGTAGAGCAGTAACCATATTATTTGCTCCACCAGTTGGCTGCAGGAAGCTCTTATAGGCGGTGCTCTCAGGAAAGGCAGCTGCTTAGGCAAAGGCAACTTTAACTACTATCAGAGCTATAAAAATAAAACAGAGTTTGAGATCATAACTGTAGCAATAACCTTGCCCTAATAGTATCAAACAAAATGGGACCCATTATGGGTGGGTTTTTTTGTTTTGTTTTGTTTTGTTGCCATCTGTCACAACTTCCATTTTGGATGCTTCTGGAAGAGTTTCATAGTCTCTCTTCACACTAAACAAGTTAGGAATAAAATGCAAGTCAGAAGGAAATGAGATAGTGTTAAATCAACTTGTCCTGGTAAGTGCAAACATTGGCAGCACCATCATGATTTATTTCTTCCTATCCTTGAGGAGGACAGCATATGTTCTCCATTCCAGTGAGAACTTAGGAGTTGGGAAGTGGGGAACAGCAGAGAAGCACAGAGCATTTCTGTTTGAGTAAACCTCCTTGAAATCAAACCAAACCAGAAGGGTTACAGAAAGTAAAGCATCCTACCTCTGCCAATGGGCATTTCTAAAGAGTTTTGGGCTATTAGTGATTTTACTGTTCCTCCTTTCACAAAGGAAGGAATTAATATACAGCAACTCCAGAGATTTTTCTTGACTTCATCTTTTCTTCTTCTAACAAAATCTATCTGGAATTAGTGAATTTGTTGTGGCCAGGGCAAGCTTTCAACTACAACTAAATGTAGGATTGAGACAGAGCATTTGCAGAGGTCCCTGAAACAAAGTAAAGCAGCTGCTGGCCTGTCAGTATAAAACATCCTACAAATGCATAAATGTGTGGCATATGTTCACTGGAACATTTCTGACATGATTTTGGCTCAATGCACTGTGTGTATCTTTGCCTAAATGCTATATATAAACTCTTGTTTAATATGCACAGAAATGTGTATCATTTCCCAAAAGCATAAATTAAAGAGCCAGTACTTCTCTGTCAGAAAATGTTTAGGCCCTAAAACAAAAACTCATGGTTAAAATCATTTCCCAATTGCTGCACCAAAAAGAAAACATCACAAAAATTCTACATGCATGCATATTTTAAAAGCCAGTTAAATGCTGTATGTTGCAGTGCTGGAAGAGAATTAATCATTTTTGTAGCAACTGAGACAACTTAGTGCTCAGTTTTCAGCAGTTGTAGAAGGTGAGGGAAATCTGGCTGCTCTTTCTTTCAAATGATTGAGTGGTGTTGCCAGCCTTACGTCTAGTGCACAGAGCATTCTGAAGGTTTGAAATTCACTTCTTTCTGCAGCAAAACTCTATAAATGAATAATTTATCCCCTCCATTCCAAATTCTGCCCATTCAAAACAGAGAAATGCTCTCAACTGCCAGATGTTTCCACCTGACAAGCTCCTTACTCCAAAAATGTTGACTGGGTGTCTGAGTCACAGCTATTCCCCCCAAAACCCGAAGAAATCCCCAAAGAAATCCCCAAAGAAACCCAAATAAATCCTCAAAGAAGCCCAAAGAAATCCTCAAAGAAGCCCAAAGAAGTCCTCACAGTACAAGGCAGCCTGAAAGTCAAAGGGCAGATTGAAAACAGAGGGGGAGAGGGTGGGAATTTGGATGGACATACTGGATAACCTGGAGTAGAACATGCTAGCAAAGCATTTCCAAGGTGTGCACCTCAGGTCAACAATGCTCACATCTATAATGAGGAATCTTCCCTGAGTCATATTGTCACTTCTAGCTTGGCTTTGACCAGAGTTTGGTGCTATCACCCAGTCCATGAGCATCTTTTCCTGCTGGCATTTCTGGTGGCTTTGCTTGTGGGAGGAAAATGGCTGGTGGGGCAAAGTGTACTTGGCAGTGGGATGCAGGGTCCCTCCAGCTCCCTCCTCTATGCTGGGGGATGGAGACATAACCTTTATCTCTTGGTTGTGCTTGGATCCAAATAGCCACTGGTCTGAGGTCTGCCAGCAGCACCTGGGACCAGGGCTGCATCCATTTCATGATGTGCTCCCACTCTGCCACTGCCACTAGGTCAGGGTTCTCAGGCTGCTCAGCGCTTGTCCCTGACAGGGCATAAATAATGCAGTGTTTACACTAGGGGAAACTGTTTGCATGCTGTGTGCCAGGTTTTATTTGTTTACCTTTCCAGACTCGAGCTGAGGTTTAAGAGTCTTTTCCACTTGGGAATAGGAAGCCTTGTCAGAAAGGCAGCAAGATGCATAGTGTGGGTCTTCAGAGGAAAGAAGTGTAAATTTTGTTTGGCATTTTTAAGTACTAAAGATCTTAATGTTTTACAAAGTGTAAGTTACATGCTATTAACTTTTATGTGAGTCTTGCTATTAATTTTTATATGCTATCCATAGAGGTGAATAAGATTATATTCAAAACCCATTTCAAATCCTACTGTCACTTATTTATTTATTTAGGTTAGAAGAGACCTTAATGATCATTTTGTTTCAACCTCTCTCCCACAGAAAGGGACACCTTCCACTAGATCAGGTTGTTCAAAGCCTTATCCAGCCCAGCTTATTTCAGGGTTGGAGCCTCCACAATTTCTCTTGGCAACTTATGCCAGTCCCTCACCACCCTCATAGGAAAGAATTGATTTACTATCTAGTATCATGTTATTTCAGTCAGGAGCAAAGCTGCTTTAGTAAACTATAGTCATCAATAAGATGAATCAGTATGTTTCCAAGCCTGATTTCAGAAACTGTAGTTTCCACTGTAATTATCCTGGATGTTTTGGTACAAATCCCACTCACAGAAACAGTGGCAGAGAGCCAGAAGGTGTGTCTGGATCCCTCCTGTGGGTTTGGTTGGTGTTCTTACTCCCAGGCTGTAGCTGGGATCTGGGAAAGTGACATTTGCTGCAGCAAGAAGCATCCTGGGGGGCATCAACACCTTCATTAGCCTGAGTGAAAATACAGCAGAAGAATAGAATAGAATAGAATAGAATAGAATAGAATAGAATAGAATAGAATAGAATAGAATAGAATAGAATAGAATAGAATAGGACTAGACCAGGTTGGAAGAGACCTTCAAGATCATCGCATCCAACCCATCATCCAAAACCATCTAATCAACTAAACCACCTAGGTGGAAGCAAAGAAATGAAACCCTTAATTCAAACAATAGCTGGCTTTTTTAAATCAGGCCACATGATTACATTTGTGATTTAATTTGCTAGAGTTGCAAAGTTTCCCTTTCCATTTAGTGGTGGTGGAACATTGGAAAGTGCACAAAATGACACTGAAAATTGCTTGCTGTCAGTAGCAATCCAATTTCATTCTGTCTTGGTATAGGATGTGTGTGTCACTCAGTGCCCAATGGAAAATTTTATCACTTTTGCTTTTATGCTTATTGTTAAGAAAAGTCAGACAGGAGGCATTACTCACAAAGTCTCATCAGCCCATACTGCCATGAAAAGCAGGATGACAGCAATTCAACCAGGCTTGTGCTGTAAGTCCCTGTCTGCTCGCTGTGCAAACAGCCAGCCAGCAATCGCTCCTGGACACTGGGTGCTCCAGAGGGTGAGTGTGGAGGGTAGCTAGACCAGAAATGTCTTCTGTAAGGAAATGAAACAAAATGAATGAACAAACAAAATTAAACCCTCTCAGAGCCCACTGAAAATAAGAAAACAAAATTACTCTGAAAGTCCCCTTTGACCGCTTTGGAAAGAACCAGAGAACGGATGAAACTCTCTGCTGACCTCATTTGGTCAGCATTTAGTTACCTTACCATTTACTTGGGAGTGGGATCTAAGCTGATCAGTACATTTCTATATAGCAGCCTCCAGACTGAAAGAGGGGAGCTTTAGACTAGACAGAAGGAAGCATTTTTTTGCAATGTGGGTGATGAGACACGGGGCCAGGTTGCCCGGAGACATTGTAGAAGCCCCATCCCCAGAAACATGCCAGGTCAGGTTAGATTAGGCTCTGAGCAACCTGCTCTAGTTAGAGATGTAACCTGCTCACTGCAGAAGAATTGAACTAGATGACCTTTAGAGGTCCCTTCCAACCCAAACCATTCTGTGGTTCTATGCAGCAGGTCACACACCTTGATCATCATGGTCCTTTCTGCTACTATAAAGCAGCTAAATATTCTCTCAGACTTAGAAAGTACTTTATGAAGCACTTGGACAGTCTTGTGTAGTAAAAACTGGAATTAAGATTACCTGATATTATCTCAGCAGGGTTGTACGGTGATACAGCCACATCTACACTGAGAGGTGAGAGTGTGTATCACACAAATTAGCCTTAGGCAGGGTCCTCAGACTTCATTTGCCCTTTACCTTCTCAGTCCCCAGCCTGTCTCCTTCTCATCCAGGAATCATCCATGAAAAAATTCAAGGCCAAGGGGAACTATGACCTAATTCAAAACAAAGTCCCATTGAATAAGAGGATCTGTACATTTACTCAATTAATGTCTGTGCTTGACACTGTGAGTCATAATTTATCTGGGAAAAAAATGTGCCTGCAGTTCTATAGCATCCCTTCAAACTGACCTACATCCTTGGGGACCGAGTTTTGTTCTCACATTCCTTTGAATCTGCATCCGCTGTACATTGCTGATGGCACAAAGAAGTGGTTTGGGGATTGCAGCTCTTTTCACTTGTCTTAGTGTTGCCTGCCATAAATACTGTTTGCCTGTGTGAGGGATTTGAGGCTGCCAACCAAGCAGGAGAACAGAGCACAACAGTAGCTGTTAACAAGCTGACTTCTCAGCCTCTGTGGGCAATAAGGTCAATTTAACAGAGGGGGGAAAAAAAAAGGATCAGTGAAACATTCCATAACACCTAAATATAGATCTGCTATTTGAGTTCAGTTCTTTGTCAAAGCACTGCTTTGTTAAGCCACTGCTTAATCCTGTGACTGATGGAGGTCTTCAGGACCCCTTCTGAAGTTCCTACTTTCTCAGGTCTCACTCTTCAAGGTATTTAACATCCCTAAATCTCTAAAAAGCACGCTCACAATATCTGCTGCTTTTCTATCAATATTCTGTCTTTGTGGTTGCTTGAAACTGGACCTCTTTGAGCATCTGGCTTTTATAACAGCAGCTATATCCGCCACAGAGGGATACCCACGCCCAACAGCAGCTTACAGCTCATGAAGCAACACCCCTAGAAGATGAGCTGTCAGGCTCCCTGGTGGCTGGGAGATGTCACCTATGCCACTGCTGCAGGACTTGAATACATATAGAGGTGTTCATTCTTAGCAGCTGAATTAAAGACACTTCAGGAGTGAAATGTCAACCATGTGTGACCAGAGGTTTCAGGATCAGTACAGAGGAAAAGTTTCATCTTCAGGAGATGAGTGAATGGCAGCACACATGTACATGGCTACTGGGGAGGAGGCGACAGTGATATAAGGACCTACAGTTTTGCTTAGAGGACACTGGTGTAAGGACCTACAGTTTTGCTTAGTAGAGAGATTAAAAAGAGTCTTCAATGTCTTTTAAAGCACAGCTGTATCTCAGAAAAACTTGGATTCCAGGGAGACCTCATAGCAGCCTTCCAGGACCTGAAGAGGGCCTGCAGAAAAAGGCTGGGGAGGGACAGTTTACAAAGGCATGTAGCACTAGGACAAGGGGCAATGGTTTTAAACTAGAGAAGGGTAGATTTAGATTGACCATTGGGAGAAGTTCTTTACTATGAGGGTGGTGGAACACTGGAACAGGTTGCCCAAGGAGGTGATGGAGGCCCCATCACTGAAGGCATGCAATGTCAGGCTTGATGCATCCCTGACCAACCTGATCTCATTGGGATGTCCCTGCTTACTGCAGGGGGCTGGAGCAGATGACCTTTAGGTGTCCCTTCCAACCCAGTGCATCCTGAGATTCTATGATTCTGTAACTAATTCATGAGCAGTCACATTTGTCAGGTTTTTGCTACTATCAGACTCTTAACAAGTACACAAATTTCCAGTATGGACAAAGATCAGAGGCTAAAATTATGTTTAGGTGGCTGAGAGCAAAAGAAGGTTAACCATTTTGTAGCTTGTCACACACATGGCCTGGAGGCTTGCAGAGCTCTGTGCCATATCACTGCTTTGGTTTTCACCTCACAATCATTGTTTCTGGGTTTTATTCCCTCTAAGTGCTTTTTTTTAATAGTTGTTGGTAATATTCTACCATTTACCCTAGGCTTTGCTCCCGTTGCTGTCCTACTTATCAGGAAGGGACAGTGTATGTAGGAGTTAAATATCTGAGATGTTATTCACATATCCTTCCTGTGTGTTGGCCACCTCCACACCCATACATCGTTTCCCCCTTCCCTGTAACTTTCCCCCTCCCTCTTCCTTTCTCCCCAGTTTTCCTGTTTGATTCCCTTTATTGTCCCATTTACCCATTCCATCTGACTCAAAGTCATTTTGTGTCAGTGAATAATGAAAAAAGCATTTTCTCCTTACACCATCGCCTTCACAGAGCCCTTTGCCATTAATGTCCTCTTGGAGGAAAAAGGGACTTTTGGTGTAAGAAGCTGCCAAGCCACCATAACTAAACTGGTTTACATCCCAGCTGACTTCTGCCTTGTATGAGGGCAGACTCAGGCTTATATTTTAATACTTTCCTTTGGAGGATTTGAAGTTTTGCTGGACTGGGAGTTTGGGGAGATCTAGAAGCTTTGGGATTAGCAGGGAGAGTGTCACAAAGCATATTCACACAACCTCATCATGCTCCTTTGGGCTGGCTACAGTCACTGGGAATTATTTGCATGTGCTCCAGTTACAATGGCAGTTATTTCTTCATTGAGTGGTGGAGAAGAGGCAGCTGTAATTTGTACATCAACAGATCTGAGGGTTTAAGTCATGGAGCTTAGAACAAGGGATGAATTGTTTTGGCCAAGTATTTTTAGCTAAAAAAAAAAAATCCCCAGACATCTGTAGCCCCAGTAAAATTCTAAGTGACCTTGTACTTGATGTACGTGCTCCTTCACAAAGAAAGGCAAAAGACCTCAAAATTGGGAGGGGGGAAGTATTGGTTAAATATAGCTTCCATATAGCTAAATGCCCCTTGCTTTTTCATGAGTAAATATTGCAGCATTTGCTATTATATTCCTTTAAAAAGCCATCCTTCATGTTGCATGTGGGGTGCCGCTACTCATAGCACTGGTGACAGGAATCACAATCATGGCCTGCTCAGAATTAAAACAAAACATCTTTATTCCTTGCAAATTATATGGCAGCCACCAGCATCCCAACTCCAGCATCCATGACTGCTCTGCCTTTGCAAGAAAGAATGTCTTTCCCTGGTCTCATCCATTACAAGGTACATCAGCTGTTCCTCATTGCCATTTTCTCATGTGAACTCCACAGCACAAAGAGCAGACTGCACATCTTGTCACAGCTTTATGGCCTCCACCTGGGGCACCCATGCTCATCCTTCCCTGAACTGAACAAGCTCTAAATTCTGCTTACACCAATAAAAGGAAAACTAGCTAACCATCCAGCAAAGAAAAAAGAAACCTGAGCAGAGGCCCAAACATGCCACAAGGGCTCTCTGTGTTCCACCAGCATGTAGGTAGATCCCTCCTGATGTTCAGTCATGAGAGGCAAAAGGTCAATGGTTGGTAAAATATTCTGGACCTGAATCTTAGAAGCCTTCCAGTAAAAAACATTGGTCCAAAGATTCAGGCTGGACGTGAGGAGGAAGTTCTTCACCATGAGAGTGGTGAAGCCCTGGAATGGGTTGTCCAGGGAGGTGGTTGAGGCCCCATCCCTGAAGGTGTTTAAGACCAGGCTGGATGAGGCTCTGGCCAGCCTGATCTAGTGTGGGGTGTCCCTGCCCATGGCAGGGAGGTTGGAACTAGATGATCCTTGTGGTCCCTTCCAACCCTGACTGATATTATACTATGATACTACGCTACTATGCCTATGAGCCTGCTGTGGTACTGTTGGGAAACTTCTGGGCACACGGCTCCTTAAGAATACCTGCTTCTCATTGGGTTTTAGTGGGGTGACAGAGGTTTCAAATCCCTTGCTGCACTGCCTGACAAAGGCTGCCTGAGGTAGAGTGTCTGGTGAAATGCTCACTATAGAACAAAGCGAAGATAAATGTGCTCTATCACTCTGTTGTGTTTATTGATCACACTCAGGTTGTGCTAGCTTGAAGACAGATAGCCCAGCAATTTAAGACAAGAGCAATCATTTTATGTCTCTGTATATATGAAATATAGATTTGGAAACTTTTATAGATAATGAAAACTTTACACAGGTTGGGCAATAATTTTCCTGCTCTCGGGTATTGCACTCCTACTGTAAGCAGCTGCATCCCTCACTGCATCTCGGAGAGTAAATCACAATTTCATATTCTAACAACCCTCTTTTCCTGCTGTATGGCTGGGAGGGGCTCCCTACATTTCATCTAATCAACAGGCAAATTTGAGAGCTTCCCATAAAATCCTGCAGTAAACAGGATGTGTTTGCTCTAAACAGGTTTCATCCAGTAACAAGTCACTATAAATTCAGGCAGCATCAACAAACTGTTATTTTCCCTCACGTTCCTCTAACATCTTTTTCCTGCTGTAGAACAACAGGGGAAAATTGCTGCTATTTGTCCCCAGATTGAAGTATTTAAGCAAAGCTAAAGATACTGTCTACCAATAACGATACTACTCTGGGAGTCAACTACATTCTTTTTTCATTGTGAATGTAAAGTAGTAAATGAAATTACAATTGCAATCAATTGGATTCAGTTAGAGCAGTTCATAGGTATTGCAGGAAGCTGAAATGGGGACAGGTTGTTAGGAGTTCACTGCTTGAGATAAAAAGCAATTTCACAGAAGTTGTGTTTACTGAAGTGTACTAATAGAGTATAGAAAATACGGCATTTTGGCATGTTATTCAAATAATTGCCCCAAAGATCGTCCCTGCCACTGTGTTAGAAAGGAGGAATAAGTTAAAGGGGAATTTCCCGTTTTGCAAGTGTCAAAATTGGACATGCTGGAACATGTCCAGAGAAGGGCCATGAGGATGAGCAGAGGGACACAAGGATGATCAGAGGGCAGGAGCACCTCTCCTATGAGGACAGACTGAAAGAGTTGGGGCTGTTCAGTCTGGAGAAAAGAAGGCTCCGAGGGGACCGTATTGTGGCCTTCCAGTATCTGAAGGGGGCTACAAGAAGCCTGGGGAGGGACTTCTCAGGATATCAGGTAGTGATAGGACTAGGGGGAATGGAATGAAGCTAGAGGTGGGGAGATTCAGGCTGGACATGAGGAAGAAGTTCTTCACTATGAGAGTAGTGAAACCCTGGAATGGGCTGTCCAGGGAGGTGGTTGAGGCCCAATCCCTGGAGGTGTTTAAGAGCAGGCTGGCTGAGGCTCTGGCCAGGCTGATCTAGTGTGAGGTGTCCCTGCCCATGGCAGGGGGGTTGGAACTAGATGAGTCTTGTGGTCCTTTCCCTGACTGATTCTATGAAAATTGTTACCTTCAATGCTGAAAATAGAGTTAACAACATGATAAGGAGGCCATAAAACCAGTGAGGGAAAAAAAAATCATCACTCAACAGAGTTGAACCTGTATAAGGCTGGGACACAGCAATGTGTCTCACTGAGCATTTGCACAATGCAGGTTCAACTGTATACTGTCCTGATTCACCAGCTGCTGCTTTGAGAGAAATGCTTTCAGAGACACAGGGTTTTTCCTTAGCTTCTGAGTAGTCTTAGCAAAGGAGACAGTCAAACACAAATGTGAGCAGTAGCTTGGGCACCAAACTGGCGCCACACTAAAATGGTTTGAGGCTGGGATCAACAGTTGGCAGAGCATTAAGAGGGTGACGAAATGGGCTTATTTATCTTAAAGGGAACTTACACATTGTGTTAATGTTGACAGTTGACAGAGAAAACACTGCTGAAAATCGAGTGTGAGACAGAGGTTTACTCGATAGCCACAGGATGTCCTTGGAACAGAGTCTGCATCTCAATGAGCTGGATGCCACTCACAGGAGATTAGAAAGAAATTAGTTAGGGTCGAACCTAATTATGATGTCAGGGTAGTTTCTGGTCAGAGACCCATCATTCCTGTTAGGAACCATGTCATACTGGGGAAAAATTAACTAGCTTACAAATGCACAGCAGATCATTTCCAGACCAAACACGATCCTTCTCTCCACCTTTCTTCTTCCTCCCACTGTTTCTCTTTGTTTCAAGCACGGTTATAAAGGCTCACATCTCATCTCAGCTGCTTTTGTCAGGACAGCTAATGAGCTGGGGTGGGATGAGGGGGGAAAAAAAAAAAACAACCCACAGTGGAAATGGGGTCATGGAAAGGTTAAACTTCATGAATTTCTTCATTGGGATTCAGCTCACGCCCTCCTGAACTGAGATGTCATCATTAAAATTGTGGATGACACTGGTGAACAATGATGCTTCGTGACAAGCTGTTAGAAAGATGTGAAGGAAATAGTTTTCATTTAGAATTTAATAGGATAGAATGCATCACTGTGATAAGAAAACAAGCCAAAATTGAACAAACAATGTCAGAAAAGTCTTGAAAGCAATCTATTGAACGTTAGATGTTTGCAAGGGAGAAATCCTCCAATTTCATTCAGAAAAAAAGTAACAAACAGCAAAAATAAAGCAAGGATCTTGACATTGTTTTCTTTTCTACTTCTCTGGCATTACAGTTGTGAGACATGAATAGCACAAATATCTGGGAAATAAAAGAGTTGTTTGTCTCATCCCACTATTTTTTTATGGAGCAGAGGTATTGGCTGGGTGTTGTGGGGTTTTTCTTTAATAGGAACAGCTAATTGTTTGAAAAGGAGAAAAAAGGGAGAGTGAAAATCAATTGTGATGGGACCTGAAAGATACAGACTAATTGGAGGTGTGACCTGGAGCTGAGCTAGGCTGTTTCAGTGCATGGGCTCACCATGGAGGAGGGTGACACAAAGGGTCATCCTCTCACTTGACCCAAGGCAGAAACTTGCCATATCTGGGTCAAGCCTGACAGGTACTGTTCTGGCTTCTTCACAAATGCTCATCATTCTCTCACAAAAAAATCTGTCTCAGTGCATTATTGACTTCTATTATTAGATGCTAAAAGAAAGATTGGGACAATATTTTCAGCAGGGTCTGCTGTGAAAGGACAGGGGTTGATGGTTTTAAACTAAAAGAAGGAGATTTAGACTAGGTAGTTTCATAGTTTCATAGTTTCATTCAGGGTTGGAAGGGACCACAAGGATCATCTAGTTCCAACCTCCCTGCCATGGGCAGGGACACCCCACACTAGATCAGGCTGCCCAGAGCCTCATCCAGCCTGCTCTTAAACACCCCCAGGGACGGGGCCTCGACCACCTCCCTGGACAACCCATTCCAGGGTCTCACCACTCTCATGGTGAAGAACCTCCTCCTCACATCTAGCCTGAATCTCCCCACCTCTAGCTTCATTCCATTCCCCCTAGTCCTATCACTACCTGGGCTCCTGAGAAGTCCTTCCCCAGCCTTCCTGTAGGTAGAAGGAAGGCATTTTTTATGATGGTGGTGGTGAAACATTGGCACAGGCTGACCAGAGAGGTGGTAGATGCCCCAATTCTGGAAACATTTGAGGTCAGGTTGGATGGGGCCCTGAGCAACCTGATCTGGTCAGGGAACCTTTAAGTTTCCTTCCCATCAAAACCAATGCTTCACCACCAAACACAAACTGTTTCTGCAGAGCTGCTGCCACTAGAGTGCTCCTGTCTTGTATTTGCACAGTTGGCTACTGGCTTGCTTAGGTGGGTTAACAACTACTTGTCCCTGTCAACCCTTCCCTTATTTGCTGCAAACCATACCTGCACTTTGGAAGAACATTTTGAATTTGAATCCCATCACGTAAGATGCCTCCAGCCCTCCCCAGCTGAGTGTGGTCTGCAATTCTAATGAGCCTACTCTCCATTCATATATCCAGCTTATTGCATCTGGATGTCTCACTTATGAATCATATTTACCCAACCATCCTTGAAGGCTGCCTTCTTTTTTTAGAGAATTTATGGCACTTTGAAGCTTACTGAGTTTCCCACAGAGAAGATGCTGGCTTATCAGTGGCATTTACAGCCTGCTACTGCTCCAAAATAAGGTAAACACAGAACTTCTGGGCTGTTGAGGGGTCCACCACAGAAGAAAACTAAGAGGAGTTTCTGCTCCTTTCCCAAGTCTCTTTTCTCCTGACGTGGTGTAGTCTGTGATTTAAAAGGACAATTAAGGTTTAACAAAATGGGAGCTTTCCAGTTGAGATAAAGCTCATTCTTTTAATGCTCACAAAACACAGTGGCTTTCAATGCAGTTGGTGAGATTAAAGGAAGTCAGGTCTGAATAAATCCTGTGGAATGCTGAAGAGGACTTCTATCAACCAATTACAAAATGCCCTTCAGAAGAAGCCCCACTCTCTGGTTATTCTCCTGTGCTGTCTAATTACCATCCATTTTATCACAACTCTCCAATTTGGAACAACCTTGATTTTACAACTGAGAAAACACCATATTAGGAGAAGCCAAAGTCCCAAGAGATTGATTTTATTGGCAGGGAAAGGAAGCATACACATATCCTATAGATAAACTAAGCTGTAAATTAATTTTAATGGAATTGAGATTTCCTGGAAAAGAAATCTTATCATTTTCTAGCAGAACCTATGGCACTTTCTCTGCCCTGCACTGGTGATGTCTCTGGTGAGAACTGACTTTCTGGATAGCCCTTGTCAACACATTTTCTTGTGTGACAGCATTTTTGCGCTCCTAAGCTTTAAAGGCATGGCTGTACACCTGATGTTGGATTCTTTCTCTTCTAATCAGCTACCCAGGGAAAGCTATGGGCTATAAACAAATTCTTCCTTTTCCTTCTCAGAGTCAAAACTCATACTTCTCTGTGATATTAACTACTGAGTGAAAGTACAAGAAACTTTTAAATCAGAGCCCACATTAGCAGAGTTCCAACACTGAGAAGTGCAATGCACCTGAAGGACTACTCCTGCCTTTGGAAAAAGCACTTCCCACATTGAAAATAAGCTATTTTGGTCACTTCTCAGTGCATTTGCTGACTATAACTGCACAGCCTTAAGTAAGATGGCTGCAAAGGGCAGGTTCTTTCAGTAGCATTTTGGCTTAGGTGACTTTTTCCACAATACTCAAGTAAACAAGAACAAAAAAAAAATGGTGCAGAGAGGCAGAAGTAAAATCTGACCTAGAAAATATCACACAAATGGAACTGCAAACACTGATCTGAGCAAAAAAACCTGGAGGCAAATGCCAGCCAGAATTACACATTACCCTGAAAAGAACAAAGCAAATAATTTTTTCCTAGAGCTCCTGAAGTTATCTACTCTGAGTCTGCAGGAATATGATGTGGGTTCTATTCCAGGTGTCCTCAGTTCACTTCTGAATTGCAGACATTCAATCTGCAATTTGTTCCATACAGGTGGACAAGTGCAAGCAGCAGAGTCACAGTGGTTGTGACAAATTACTTCATTTGCTCAAGACTGCTGTCAAATCTCACTTGGAGGCTGAGGTGTTTGGAAAGAGCAACAGCAAAGATTTCCCAGGTAAATGGCAAAAAATTGCAGGCAAAAGCATGCCAAAGCTCAAGGTGATACTAAGGGACAAACTGCTACCCAAAACACTGAAACCAGCTTGGTCAAGGATAAGGGAGCTGGGATTGTCTAGCCTGGAGAAGAGGAGGCTCAGGGGAGACCTTATTGCTGTCTACAACTACCTGAAGGCAGGTTGTAGCCAGGAGGGGGTTGGTCTCTTCTCCCAGGCAACCAGCACCAGAACAAGAGGACACAGTCTCAAGCTGTGCCAGGGGAAGTTTAGACTGGAGGTGAGGAGAAAGTTCTTCCCAGAGAGAGTTGTTAGCCATTGGAATGTGCTGCCCAGGGAGGTGGCGTAGTCACCATCCCTGGGGATGTTCAAGAAAGGATTGGATGTGGCACTTGGTGCCATGGTTTAGTAGTCATGAGGTCTGTGGTGACAGGTTGGACTTGATGATCTTTGAGGTCTTTTCTAACCTTATTGATTCTATGATTCTATGATTCTATTCTATGATGTGTCCAAGAGGAATTTCTGGGGAAGAATTAAGGCTGAGATTCTCCTAGCAGACCTAGTTGTGCCAGGGGCTCTGTTTGAAGTGGGCATCTGGTAAGCATATTTGAAGCAAAGCACAGAAATATCACTGGATCACTTCTTTCTGCCTCATAACTTTCCCACTAAAACGACAATGTTTTCAATGCAGCAGGAGCTCCTACATGCCAAATCAGAGCAAGCCAAAAGCAGCAAAAGCCATTATGCTGCTTCCTCTGAGAAAGGCAAGGTTGAGCTTTTCATAACCTCATCACCATCATCTGCTCTCTCTGAAGGCATTGGGTGCTTCTTTTGCGTTTGAAATCTTGTTCTCTTTTCAGGCCCAGCTTGTGGTGATGGCATGAAGAAAGCTATGCTGTGTGACTGTGGTGAGATGCCAAGATGCTGCCTTCTGCTCTGCTGCTTGATTGTTCAGTCCCTAGTTGCTGATACTAGGTACAGAACACGTGCATCAACTGTTAAATGTCTCTCAATGATGTCTTTCATACCTTGGTAGAAATTACAGGCATGCTGAAGCTCCTGACCCAAATCCACAGTCCTGATCAGACTCTCTTCCAAGGGGGAAAATATGTTTGCACAACAAAGATATGCCTGACCTCAGATCTTAATCTGGGGAGACAAGGATCAGAAGGCAGGACAACAAGAATGAGTTCATGCTCTCATTTCTGACAAAAGCTCACTCTGTGACCTCAGGGAGCTGTTTCATCCCTGTTTATCTTGCTTTCTCCATGCTACTGGAGGTAATGATGCTTACCCTCTCACAGGTAATTTGAAGTCTGTCACCAAAGGCTGCTCTACACAGCAGCCTGGGAAAGTTTGTGTTTTGACTCCTAGAGAATAACCAGGATATGTAGCTTCTGCAGAGTTTCAAGTTGTTTACATGTGGCTGTCCAAATCAGCCCACTGCTAATACATATCTCACAAGGTCTCTGGGAACCTCCATGGATTTATTGTTCTCTGGTGTGCACTATAATCAAGCTGCAAATACAGGAAGAAGCTGCTCCTTGGAGCTCCTGCCACTGTTCCTCTGTTTCAGTGGGTTTCCACATGAGTTGTCCTGTTGCAGCTTAGCAGACATGCTGGGGAAGGAGAAGGAAGGATGCAGATGTGAGCAAAGACCATTTCTTAGAGCCCTGTTACGACTCCCTTGTTTCAGACTCTTCTCTCCATGTCAAACTCTCCTAAAGGCAGCCCAAGGTCCTTGTGGGCTGTGTAGTGCCTCTTCATGATGTCATCTGTGGACAGCCTTGCTGACAGCACAATCTGCACTTATTCTCATGTCTCTACTGTGTGAACCTGACCTTTTCCTCTCCAAGAAAACCCCCATGTGTCTTTATCCAGGGGAATATTATTTACCTAGCAGAGAAGTGGGCTGATGCCTGTGGCACTTTTGCAGAGTGTTAGCACAGCCACCTCTCTCTGAGTCACTAACCCCAGGCTGGATTTACAGGATGCAAACCCTTCATTACAGGAACTTTGTCAGCTAGATACATGGTCTTTCTTTTTTCTCAGACTTTAAAGTGGTTTTGCAATCCTACAGAAACTCTTTAGTCAGCAGAAGTTCTTTGCCAGGCAAAAAAAGTAGTTACTGGGATCAGGGATAGAGTGTCAAGAAAGACAGAAATTGCACTTCTGTGTTTGTTTGGAAATCATATGTTCTTCTGCTTGTATTCCTGCAAGGTGGGAAGTGTCTCAGAATTCATTTGGAAGAGCCACCACCTTCATCCATTCCCATCTTGGAGTCTGAGTGCTGCACTGATCCAGCGTCAGTGCCCATCGGTGTAAGGCAGAGCCCAGTCAAGGAGCAGCAGCTGCAGGTGTGACCTGCCAGCACCCACAGCAGAAGTTGCTTCCCCATGACTTATCCTCTTTGCAATAGAAAAGATCCCACACTCCAGTTTCCCAGGCCCTAAAATTGCTTCTGCTTATGGAAATCACCTTGTCCTAAGTCTCACTGTATTGTGGACCCCACTCCTTCCCATTTGAGGGCTATCTGACCACACAAGCAAATGGAACAGGCCCTGCAAAGGCTTATTCCAAATTTAACTCTCTTTGAACTCAATTGGGTTTTCTAGTTTCAGACCTTCTAGAATGAGTCTCTTACTTTCTGTAGCTTAGTCAGTGTTTCAGCCACCTTATAATCTGTGGATGTACATGTGAGAAAGCTGCACTTTGCCTTTGTGTGGTCTCTGTGTATGAAAGCTTAGAGTAGATCCATTCACCTCCAGAAGATCACATTGGTCTAACAAGTTCACACTGACAAGAAAATCATTCCACTTGGTTTTTAGGACAGATTTTTACACATTGTATTTTTTTTCTTCTTGATTTGGCTTTTCTCTTCTTTCTTTTCTTCCCTTTTTCATCCCTTGGTTTGTTACTCTTACCCTTTCCCTCCTCTCTCCTTGTCTTTTGCCAGTAGATGCTTTCCTCTGAGTTTTCCTATTTGATGTCTGAAATCTAACAGGGAGCAGCTGCTTTTACTGCTGCTTCTGACAGTACAAGTATAGGCAAAAGGGTGATAAGGCTTCAAATAACAGCCATGAGTGCCTATAAATTGATTCCCACCCCCCCTATTTCTCCTGATTTGGAATTAAAGGGAAATCAAAGAACTCAGTACCTCTAAATCCCATGCTGAGCAAGGCTTCATGTCATGCAAGGGTATATCTTTTACTGTGGAGTTTCACAAGTCCCCATCCCTGGAGTTATTTAAAAGACATGTAGATGAGGTGCTTAGTGACATGGTTTGGTGGTGGACTTGGCAGTGCTGGGTTGACAGTTGGACTTAATGATCTTAAAGTTCTTTTCCAAACTAAGAGATTCTATGGTTCCGTGATTCTGTAAACCAAACCTCCCGACCCAAATAAACTTGGTACTGGGCTCTGCCTTAGAAAATCAGACCTCCAGACTTAACAACCCCAGTTCTCTCAGCCACTCCTCATAAAGCTCAGCTTCACTGCCCTTCTTTGGGCATGCTCCAGCAACTCAATGTCTTTCTTGTAGTGAGGAGCCCAAAACCAAACCCAGTATTCAAATATGGCCTCACCAGTGCCAAGTAGAGGGGTATTATTATTGCCCTACTCCTGCTGGCCACGCTATTCTTGATACAACCCAGGATGCTGGTGGTCTTTTTGGCCCTCTGAGCACAAACTGACTTGTGTCCAGCTGATTGAATAATAGAATAATAAACCAGGTTGGAAGAGACCTTCAAGATCATCGTGTCCAACCCATCAACCAATCCAACCCACCTAAACAACTAAACCATGACACCAAGCACCCCATCAAGTCTCCTTCTGAACACCTCCAATGATGGTGACTCCACCACCTCAATTGGATTGCCAACCAACACCCCCAGGTCTTTGCTGGGCTGTTTTCCAGCCACTCTGCCCCAGGCCTGTAGACTTGCATGGGGGTGTTGTGGCCCAAGTGCAGGACCTGGAACTTGGCCTTGTTGAAGCTTCTAACATTGGCTTCAGCCCACTGATTAAACCTGTCCAAATGTCCAAGTATTATCTCTGCTTTAGCAGCTAATATCAGTAACATCACTTCTCTGGTTTTGTTTTAAATTGGCCTAAAGACTGCTACTGTCATTTGCTGCAGACAGAATTCTCCTACCTAGGAGTGAGCACATAAAGGGATTGCATCTAAGCATCAGCTTGGTCCCTGCCCAGATACCATCCTGCCTTCAGTTGTCCCAGGGGCACAAACCTTTGGTCATCCTGATCAGCTGACCTCCATGCAGAGGTGCTGTGCAAGAGCTGTCCTTGTGGCTGGGCCAAGGCTTGCCTGTGACAGGAAAATGCTTCTGGGCTTTAAAGCACCTCTGCCCCTGTGGCAGAACTTCCTCTGGCAGTCAGTCGCTTGGCGCCAGCAGTCCTGGCACAGCCACCGGGAGTTAGTTCATATAAAAGTGCAGTATGGAACTGCTCTGGATGCATTCTTCTCAAGCCAAGGAGAGACTCCTCTCCTTCAAACGGGGCTTTGAATTGTAAATAATGTCACTTGTCTTTCTGGTCAAAGATGACACATGGTTAATAGGATGGCAGAGTTCATCCGCTACCCTATAATTAAAAAACAAGGAGGAAGACAGGCCACTTAAAAGGGTTTCCTGCTGTGACAAATTCTGAGCATACTAACATTTTCACTGCTGGAAAAAAGCTACTCAGCTGGCTGTAAATTCTCCAGCAAGGGTAAGGAGCAGCATGGCCAGACTTTCTTTGCTTTTGTAGTCTGATGCCCAACCTTTTCTAAAACTAAAAGCACACAATGCTGGCATCTCTTGGTCGATTGATCCAAAGCATATCTTAAAGGAACAGCTTTGTTTCCCCTCCAGTACCTCATTTCAGTTGTCCAATTAAAGCAATATCATTTGCATTTCTGAGGTATGTGCCTTTGGTTCTGCACAAACAAATCCCATGTCCATGGTTTAATTATGGTGGTGTTTGGGTTTTTTTCTCTAGCAGTTCACTTTTCATACCTTTCTGTGTCATAGACTGGCTCAGGTTGGAAGGGACCTTAGAGATCACCTACTCCAACCTCCCTGCCATGGGCAGGGATGCCTCTCAGCTAGACTCAGCTGCTCAAAGCCTCATCCAGCCTGGCCTTGAATAGCTCCAGGGAGGAGGTAACATTGGCTTTAATTTACAGTATCACAGTATCACCAAGGTTGGAAGAGACCTCAAAGATCATCAAGTCCAACCTGTCACCACAGACCTCATGACTAGACCATGGCACCAAGTGTCATGTCCAATCCCCTCTTGAACACCTCCAGGGATGGTGACTTCACCACCTCCCTGGGCAGCACATTCCAACGGCTAACAACTCTCTCTGGGAAGAACTTTCTCCTCACCTCCAGCCTAAACTTCCCCTGGTGCAGCTTGAGACTGTGTCCTCTTGTTCTGGTGCTGGTTGCTAGAGAGAAGACACCAACCCCAGTTCCCTCATCTGCTCCTCATAAGCCATGTACTCATAAGGCTGTGCCTCACAGCAGATAATGTAAAATCTTACTGGGCTCAACCTTTAGATTTCTTTTACACCTTTGTTAACCCCAGAACATAGCAAGTCCACAGCTTTTGCTTTCTTTTTTGTTTCTTGTTTAAAGTATAATGAAAGAGACCTCCCCCCGCACACACTTCCATCCTCCCATTTCCTCCTGAGATTAATTGAAATGCAGCCCTCTAAACCTCTGCTAATTTGTTTTGAAGCCAGCTATTTCCTCAAACAGTTGCAGGAGATGAAAGTTGCTGATAGGAGCTGCAATATATATTTTTTTTTCTATTCCATTGCTGCATGCCACTTAAATCCCTGGCTTTCCTCTTATATCTCTTGACACACCTATCTGAGCTCCCATGGATAAAACCCACAAAGCTCCAATACACATTCATTTGACCCCTCCAGAGGCTTGGTCTGCTTTTCTGCCGAACAGTTTGGTGAATGCAGCAGCAGAGGAGGTGGGAGCAAGAAGCAGGGGATTTAGCATTTAAAGTTATCATTCCACATGCCACTTCAGGGGTCAAATTTTTCCACCCTTTCCCAGCCTGAGCACTTCAAAAGGTGCTGAGCCAACACTTGCAGAGGCTAGCAGGGTGGTTTCCACATGCAAGGTGGGCAGGATGGGCAGCTCTATGCTTCAACTTGCAAAAAAGCCTGATTACAAGACACTTTTATTTGAGCATTTAATTCAAGGCAGCAGAAGGAACAGTTTTACTAAGTCATTGACTGGGAGATTAAAACTTGTCTTTAATATGTGCATGGCAGTACTAGGAAAAGCTCTTCTCCACCTGAAGGCTACACAAGTGGCTTGTTCAGACAAAGCTCTAACTCCCTTTTTGTGTTGCTGTATTAGCTTGATTTCATCTGAGTCACTCTCATTCTTCACGTGTCATGCTCTGCATACACTTGATGATGCCAAATCTACATCCTAAGTGCTTGTGCCATAACCTTCTGCACAATTGCTTTGGGGTTTTTTCCCCTTCTCAAATGTAGACATTTTCTTTCTGGGATTGAATCCCAGTTTCCTTCTGTTGGTTGTTGTCCTTTGGCTTCGACTTGTTTGGGGTGAGGGGTTTCCACAGTCCTGTGGGTGCTGGGAGAAGCTGGGCTGCAATTGATCTGCTACTTGACTGATGTACTCTGTTTCTGTTCCACCAGCTTTCCGCACAACCAACCATAGAATTAAACCTACATTTCTAAAGCCTTTCAGAGAGCTGTTGAAATTACCCATTCTGCCTATTTATTTGCTGCACAGGTTTTGGGCTGGGGTTTTATTTTACTTATTTTATTTGTACTGGTGTGGTACTTTGCATCTCAATGTTCCCATTAGTAAAAGATAAAAGGGGCATCTAAGGGCCACATAAGCAGGGAGACATGTAGCCACCAGGCTCTGAATTATGAGGGTTTTTTTCCTGCCTTTGTTTCCCTTGGCATTGACAGTGTGCAAAGCCTAACAGAGTCTGGAAGAAAAAGTCTTCAAAGTGCAATTCTGTTGCTGCTTGGCTGCATTTGTCTGTGAGTTTTTTTGGCCCTCATTGAAGCCTTCGTGTTGGCTCTCATTGGAATGTGCTGCCCAGGGAGGTGGTGGAGTCCCTGACTCTGGAGGGATTGGATGTGGTGCTTGAAACCATGGTTTAGTAGTCATGAGGTGTTGGGTGACAGGTTGGACTTGATGATCTCTGACGTCTTTACCAACCTTATTGATTCTATGATTCTATGATCTCACTTAGTGATTTCCTCACTATCCAAAAGGCTCTCTCCAACCTTGTTTCATGTTGTACTGAGGGCTTTTTTCCAAGATGTCTTTTCCATAAAGGAGAATAATGAAGGAAAATACTAACTCATTTGGTAAAAATCAAGTCTGAGTATCAGAAATGTCATTATCAATTACTCTGAAGGACAGAACCACCCCAAGGCCCATGGTGTCACTATGTCACTAATTCAGCTGAGGGAGAGTAGGTTCAGACCGAATCTTAGGAAGAAGTTCATCAGTATGAGGGTGGTGAGACTCTGGAATAGGTTGCCCAGATTGGTTGTGATTGCCTCCTCTCTGGGGGTGTTCAAAGCCAGGCTGGACAAGGCCTTGAGCAGCTGAGTCTAGTTAAAAAGCATCCCTGCCTATGGCGGGAATGTTGGAGATGATCTCTAAGGTCTCTTCCCACCTGAGCCATTCTGTGATTCTGATTCTCTGTTTTAGATGATTTTTTCCATATCAGAAAATGTACTCATCAGGAGTAACATCCCTTTGGCAAGACAGTAAAATGAAGCTACTTTTTGTTTTGCTTTTAACCTTCCAAACCACTACAAATTAGGTTGTTCTATCACAGTATCACCAAGGTTGGAAGAGACCTCAAAGATCATCGAGTCCAACCTGTCACCACAGACCTCATAGCTGGACCATGGCACCAAGTGCCACATCCAATCCCCTCTTGACCACCACCTATCAAGTGGTGCAATGGAGAAGGCCCTTTTTAATCTAGTCTCCCTGCCTGATCCACACTAGGAAGCAGAGTTATTTTCTTAGGAGGCCAGTTCATTGATAAGATCTGCCTGATCTGATCTGATCAGCTGGGAACTAGGGCTCCAATGTCATCTTGCATTTTATTTACTTATCTGTCAGTGGTGCAGGAATCTGGGCTATGCTTCAGACTACTTTCTTCACTATCACTTATAAATTAAATCCCCAAATAATATTTTTTTCCCTGGTTTTTTTTTTTTAACATCTGTTGTTTATGAAAGAATAAACAAACAAAACCAAACAAATAAACCAAACACAAACAAAACAAGGAAAGAAGGGAGGGGGGAAATAAAAAAGAGATACATTTAAAAGGTTTAAAAACTGTCAATCACACCTCCCAGGAATAACTCTTGGCATTTGTAGTCCCAATCATAAAGCCTTGCCTTACTGTTCAGAAGCCACCTGTGTTGTACTGGCCTAGCAATTTGACAAGACAATAAATTGGTTAGGTTGTTAAAACATTAACTGAGCTAACAAGCAATTCTTCACTCTGTAAATCAGTAGTTGCCTTAATTTTAGCTTGTCAACCACCTTGGAGGAGGGGTTGGAGATGGACTCAGGCTTTGTGTTTTGATCTGTCCCTCTGGCTGCATTCTAACTTTGGAAGTTCAGCCTTGCTACTGGGAAAGCAAATGGCATATAAGGGTGATTTAAATAAATAATGATCAGTCATTTATTATTATTCAAGGGAGACTACAATGTAATGTATATTTTAACAGCAGTGGAGTTTACATAATGAAAATAGTGCAGCAGTAATGTAATTATGACAAATGCACAGTTTGAGGCTACCTATTTATTTCTGCTGCTGTTTATGTATATAATGCAAGGCTTTCCACAGATCCTGTGGGGCTTTTTTGTGCTCTGATTTGGCCATACCTTGTTTTCTCTGATTAGCACACATCGATTTCAAACTCTTTCTACTGAATTTAAGCTGCAACTTCGAAAACCTTTCTTAGCATCTCTGTGAGCATGCTCACTCCCTGTCTTTTTATCAGCCAAAATCATCACGAAGGAGGAATCACAGGAATCCCACTCTGGGCTCTGCTAGCCATTAAAGCTTGACCTGTGACTCTCTGGCATTCCTCACGTCTCCTGTACCATCATTCCTTTGCTACTACAGAAACTCCCAGTTATTGCTGGTAGTGATGGCCAGCTGCTTTGATCACCTGCCTTGCAGGGCACATTTGCTAGAGAGGCAAACTGTGTGCACTGCTCCAGCACAGCTACAGAACTTAGTGTTTTGCCCCCCTTCTTTCTGAGTCAATAATCCCTAACATAAAACATGACAAGTTAGGCACTTGTTTGACTATGTTTGCATGATGAGGAATCATAGAATCATATCAGAAGGGTTTGGTTTGGAAGGCACCTTTAAAGGCCACCTTGTCAGAAGGGACATCTTCAACTAGATCAAGTTGCTCAGAGCCCTGTCCAGCCTGACTTGAAATGTTTCCAGGGGTAGGGCATCTACCACCTCTCTGAGCAACCTATGCCAGTGTCTTGCCACCCTCATTAAAAAGAATTCTTCCTTATATCTAATCTAAAACTCCTTCCTTTAGCTTAAAACCATCACTCTTTGTCTTGTCACAATAGACCCTGCTAAAAAATCTGTTCACACCTTTCTTATGGACCCCTATTCAGTACTGAAAGGCTACATTAAGGTCTCCTCTGATTCTTTTCTCCTCTAGGCTGAACAATCCCTGCTTATTCAGCCTTTCTTCATAGCAGAGGAGTTGCATCCCTCTCATCATTTTTGTGGCTTCCTGTGGGCTCACTCCAACTCTGTGTCCTTCTTGTGTTGAAGACTCCAGAGCTGCACACAGCACTGCAGGTGGGGTGCTCACCAGAGAGCAGGAAGGTAGGCTCAGCTGGTAGGATTGCTCCAGAGGTATGACGACTGTGAGCAGACTGAAGATCTGCCTTATCCCTTCATGCTATGGATTCCCTGTGCTATGTTTCAACTGCAGCTTAACTGATCACAGGAGAGGAGGTCATTATTTCTTTTTCCTTAATCACTAGAAACAAAAATCTTTATTTCCATTCCTGAACTATCACCCTCTAGTGAATACATCATCTCCAAGCCAATTGCTTATCCCCAGGCTTGCTCTGTATCTTCTGTTAAACTTTCACATCCCTTACATAGCTCAATGGATATTTCATGTAATCATTTATGATTTTTTAAAGCCATTTTGTTTTCATTAGGTTGGTTGGTTGGTTGGTTTGTTTTAAGCTGCTCTGGTACTTCACTGCATGAACACAGTCTTATAAATGCTACTGAGGAATAAACCAAAACAAATTACATAAGGAACAAAGTTCTGGCAGTGCTGAGATTTTCTTTTCTACACTGCACAGGCAAAGTTTTTTCTAGTTAATTAAGAACAAACTTGCACATGGCACAACCAGCTCCTACAACATGAATTTCATTTCCTTGAAGCTAAATAAAGACCAAACAAAATCGTTCTTGTTACAATTCCGATCTTCAAAGGAGTTTATTTATTTCCTTTCATAGGTCTGGAGAGCCCTGAGCTATCTGTGTTTAGATTAAATCAGCTCCAGAATCCTCCTGCCTCTCTCCATTGTAAACAATGCTGAAATGAGAATGATACCTCAGGATTAAAGACAAGATCAGTGGGATTAAGCAGAAAGAGGTTGCCAAGAAGGAAGAGTAGCCCTGGCCTAGACTCCCATGGTCTGGAGCCCCAGCAGGTTTCTGACACTAGGCAAACAACTGGGAACACCACCACTGTTCCCTGCTTACTTACTGGGAGGGGTACCTGTTCCAAACACAGTATCACTTCAGCACACATGGATGTTGCTGAATCTGTGTGATGCTTTCAATAACATTCATCATTTTCTCCCTCTTTGTCTCAAGACTTGAAATTACACAATGTAAAACTGGTTTTGTCCTTTACATTCTCATTTGTAACAGGTTTGCACCCCCTCCAGGTTAGTAAAATAAAAACTCATGGCACCTAGTGTGAATTGTTGATTAGCCACAGACATTTCTAGGTTTTAAATTCACAGTGTTCAAAATAATTTGCTGAACCTACAAATTGCCCATGATGAAATAAGGTCTTGTCATTTGTTTTCCCTAAAAGCTCCATTCTGTTGTGTTGAGGGTGGAGCTATGTAGGAGAAACAGAGGCAGCCCATCAGTGGTGGGTGCTGGATGTCCAGTGGAGCTCTGCTGAACTGTGCTGGTGTAAGGACACTTGAGACAGCACAGGGAGGGCAACTACAGTTTAAGAGGCCACATGGTATGTATTTCTTGCCTCAGCACAGTAAATTTGTGTGTGCAGGAACTTTGCTTCTAATAGGTCAGGTGAGGACAGGCAATTGTGTGAAGGCTAGAATGAAGGAGTGTGGAAAAATCTATTCCTCAGAATCACAGAATGGTTGGAGTTGGAAGGAACCTCTGGAGATCACTTAGTCCAACCCCCCCTGTCAGAGCAGGTTCTCAAAGCAGAACATCTTCCTGTTGTCTTCTGGGGCTGTTTAATAGTTTCTGATACAGCATGTGAAAAGTTTGGGGTTCATGGCAAGGTGCATCCTGTACAGAATGTGCATCACTTCAGAAGGTCCCTGATACTTAATAACCTTGGCCCTCTGTCCTACAGCTCCTGCCTAGCACCAAAGCACTCATTTCTGTCACCACTAAAAGCTCAGCTGTTCACCTGATGCAGACCATCTGGGTAGACTGCTGGGAAACTCAATTTTCATGACTGGATAGGAAACGTTACTCAAAATAATGCTATTTGCAAAGTCCTTTATTACATTCAGGATGTTTCTGTGCTGTCACCTGAGAGACTGGCTGAGACTGTCTTTGATGGATGAGCAGTGGTTTATACTCCAGGGTCTACCTTCATTCTCAGGTTTGAAAATGCCAGTAGTGATAACTCCCTGGAAGCCAATGGAGCCACCACAGATTAATGATAGAAAGGAAATGACAACTTAACACAGTATTTCAATTGTGCAGTATTGCAGTAACCCCACATTAGCACTGCTTACTCCTAGCATGTTGCCATTGCTGTTGCTTCCAGTGAGGAGTTGAATACTCCTGGAGAGCAATGACTGTAGAACTGAGAGAAAATTGCTGTACCTTGGTGTGAGCTCATCAACAAAGGAATTTACACCCATGTCCTTTGTCAGCTGTGCGCACAGCACTCAGACTGATGTGGTGTATGTATAGCTGACAAGGATTACCTCAGCAACTGTCCAGGCACCATGGTGGGTAGCAAAATATTACCTTGACTCAGCTCTTGGTTTAATTGTGGCTCTAAGAACAAGGGACTGCTCTGTGTTCGTCGGTCTCCTTCAAGGCTCTACACAGCAAAGATATTTTCATGATCCGATCCCAAGCTTGCAAGCCCTCCAGGAAGTCCTGAACTCTGCCACTCAGGAGATCAAACACCATGATCACAGTGGTCCCTTCTGGTCTTTTAAGCAACAGGTCAATAACACTGGACATGAAAGTACTTAAGTGAGTGAAAAGAGGAATTCTGAGTATTTGAGCACCACTAATTCTCTTTCTCATACATGAGGTAGAAACTTTTCAAATCAGGGTAATGAGATCTCCTGAAAAGAAAAACCAACAAGACAGTGGTTATGAAAATGTGGTTTACTGAGGTAGGCTCAGCCTGTTCACCCAGAGGAACATGCACTGGTAGGGACATGTATGGAGCACACAGAGCAGAACAGGAGGCCTCTGGCACATATAGCAGCTGGTGTCTCATCCCCTCAGCTGCTCGGAGAAACCCGCCCCAGCGTTCCTGCAGCGGCTGCTGGTGCTGAACCAGCATGTGAGCAACTGCTGCCTGCAGGAGAAAGAGGAAGAAAATAACCTAGTTTAAATAACACCCCAACAGAAAGCAGCTCATGCATAATGGCCTGCTGGCATACTTTCATTAAACTGCTTCTCCATGCAATTCAAATAAATAAATAATGCATTAATTGGATTGCTAGCAGAAAGCAGAAAGCAAAACACTCTTTATCAAGGAAATGATGAGGAATTATTCTCTGAATTCTGGTTAGGATGAAGAACCTCATGAAGAAGCAAATGGCAATTTTATTTGACACGAAGATTGGCTATGGATGTATTGATATTCGTTTTGTATTGTATTTGTATTAATATGGGGTTCTGGTAAGCCCATTAATAATGGGTTCTGGTAAACACAGGATTACCTATGTCAACTTACCCTGGATAACTCCTCAATTTTATAACATCAACATGCCAGTTAAAATAATGTGAAGCCTGATGAAAAGATGCTCTGCACCAACTGTACATGGAGCCCGATAACTGGTTTTTCTATCGCTGAAGAGGGAACTATGTCTGCCATTGTTCTGTGGTGAGAATCAGCCAGAGGAATCACAGAATCACACAGAATCACAGGATCACCAAAGTTGGAAAAGACCTCAAACATCATCAAGTCTAACCTGTCACCACAGACCTCATGACTAAACCATGGCACCAAGTGTCACGTCTAATCCCCTCTTGAACACCTCCACCACCTCCCTGGGCAGCACATTCTGATGGCTAACAACTCTCTCTGGGAAGAACTTTCTCCTCACCTCCAGCCTAAACTTCCCCTGGTGCAGTTTGAGACTGTGTCCTCTTGTTCTGGTGCTGGTTGCTTGAGAGAAGAGACCAACCTCCTCCTGGCTACAACCACCCTTCAGGTAGTTGTAGACAGCTCACTTTCTGGACAGTGGTGTGTTGAGTGCCATGCTTAGAAGAACAGGAGGTAAATAAGATCCTTGATGATATTTCAGTACCTGAAATGAACATAATACTCACAGAAAACTTCTGAAGTTATTTATAAAGAATGTTAAAAAGGGACTCATTCTCCTCAGACTACACTGGAAATCCTGTTCTGTAAAAGCCAAAAGCCATTGCCTTTAATGAAAGTGAAATTTAGAGAGAGAGAATCATTTTCACCCACTTTCATCTCCATTTATCATTATTATTGTCACAAGCAGCTGATCTTCTGTAGTGCTAAAAAGTCAGTAAAAATTAACATCTCTGCCGAGCTTGTCACTAATTCATATCATCACACTGGGCATGTTTTGCAGGTTGCCTGCCTCTTAAGCTCTTGTAATTGCAGACATAACTGCATGAGTCCTCTTTTACACAGTACTTTCAGATCCAGAGGTGCAAGTGCTATTAAAGCATTAAATGTTATCCTACCAGTGGCAAGTATGTTAAAAATGACTTCAGAACTTGCATGAAGAAAAATGTTGCCAAACCTGAATGCATTTTTTTTAACTATATCCTTTTCATATTACACAGGCAATGGCATATCTGCAATAAAGCTGAAACACTTGGCTATTTTTTTTATTAGATGTAATTTTGCAATTAGTTCCACAGTGTAGCTCAGGAGACAAATGAGGCTGATAAAAGTCTTTAGCTGTTTCATCTTCAGCATGCATGACGGGTCAAAAGTTACCTAACTGAAATTGCAACTGTCCTCCGGGATTGCAGGCTGGCCTCGAGCCACTGGGGCACAACACGTTCCCTGGAGGAGAAGTCATTCTCCTTTTGCTCCTTGAGCTGCCCCACCAGCACCCTGCCCCACGCTGGGAGCTGTGAAAGCCACATAACCCAGCAGTGAAACAGGCAGCTTGTTTTTCTACTGCTGAAAAGCAGGAAAAAGTCAGATGTGGACGGGAAACCTTTCTAAAAGACAAAGTTACTCAGAAGGAAGGTTTCAGCGTGATAACCCAGAGGAGGAAATCCTATCAGTGTGAGCAAGAGCTAGAATAAACAAGTCACTACAAATACTTCTTTTCCCTTTAATAAATATTTGGCTGAGGTCACCAACTTGGCCTGAACTGGACCTCTATTTGATAGCACAGACCATTCCTCTGTCCTACAGCTTTTAAGTGCCTTTGCTTTTGTTGAAGTTAAGTCTGTTTGCACACAGACTTTTCTGCCCTTCAAATGAGGAAGCAACCAAGAGCTGTTATCACCCAGGTATATTATCAAAAGCTAATGACATGGTCTCTATGCTTTTTAATTAATCAGTGAATACTTCTTCTCTGTAACCTCTGTCCCAGCCCACCACTCAAAAGCTGTTTCTGAAAAGCAGCACTAATCACAGCACCCAAAGCCATGTGCCCATAAGGGACACAAAACCCCAAACTTTGGCAGCTTACAACCATTCCATGCTCTTCACTAATGATTCAAAAGGGTTTAGGTGACATGTTCTTACACATTATTTGTCTATTAGACACTGTTTGGTCTATAGGGAAGAAACAACTCAAGAGTGCCTTTAGTCCAGAAGAATGCACATCAGATTTGTCTTCCCCAGCTTGTGGCATGTGGATAGATCTGGATTTAAGAGGAACAAATTTTCTCAAGCATTTTTCCACTGCCATATTTCTTCTAGTATTAATGCAATCTATTTCTCACTGCATTCCCAGTGCATCCACAGAACCAGAGCAAAGGCTTTCTGTGGCTAATCTAGTGACCATAAATTCTAAGGCCATAGTGAAAGCTTGTGTGACCTCATGGATAAAGTGGTTGCTTCATAATTTGAAGGTCGTAAATTCAAACCCTGTTAATAGTCTCCTTTTATTAAATGTCTCATAGCTTATTTTCAGCAGTATAATTACACACTTGGTCAGTTAATTATTACTGAATTCCTCCAGCAACAACAAAAAGGGCAAACTACTCACTAAAATCAACTTAGAAAGTAATACTTACAAAATGATTAGCAATTTAAACAGGCCAATTAAATGAGACCATTAAGTTTAAGTAGATTCCTCATTAGAGTAATTTTCTGTACTCATAACTGTACAATAGTCTTGTAAGGCTTTGTGGGAACTGGGGAGCTTGGTGCATTTCCATGAACATTAAGAGTGCCATGACTGGGCCATGCATGTATGGATCTGATGACAGGATTTGGCTGGTGGAATTTATAAACACACATAGGGGAGCTCTTGTTCAAAGAGATCTATTCTCTTTCACAGAGTCCTGTTTAACTTATTGAAAGACACACAACAGACCCTTCCTGAGTTTCTTGGGAAGAGCAGCCCTGTTTCGTACTGTAAGAGCAAATGCCACCTTGTTTTGGACCTGGGCTGAGATGTTTCATAGTTTCATAGTTTCATAGTTTCATAGTTTCATAGTTTCATTCAGGGTTGGAAGGGACCACAAGGATCATCTAGTTCCAACCCCCCTGCCATGGGCAGGGACATCCCACACTAGATCAGGCTGGCCAGAGCCTCATCCAGCCTGCTCTTAAACACCCGCAGGGACAGGGCCTCGACTACCTCCCTGGACAACCCATTCCAGGGTCTCACCACACTCATGGTGAAGAACCTCCTCCTCACATCTAGCCTGAATCTCCCCACCTCTAGCTTCATTCCATTCCCCCTAGTCCTATCACTACCTGAGATCCTGAGAAGTCCTTCCCCAGCCTTCCTGTAGGCCCCCTTCAGATACTGGAAGGCCACAATTAGGTCACCTCGGAGCCTTCTCTTCTGCAGACTGAACAGCCCTGACTCCTTCAGTCTGTCCTCATAGGAGAGGTGCTCCAGCCCTCTGATCATCCTTGCGGCCCTTCTCTGGACACCTTCCAGCACCTCCACATCCCTCTTGTAATAGGGGCTCCAGAACTGGACACAGTACTCCAGGTGGGAGAACATAACACAAATAAAAACAGCCTTCTGTGAGCCTTTGTGGTTGTAAATCAAAACTACCCTTAGTTAATTAACTGTAACTTCTTGTGTGGAAAGACCTTGCTTTTCTTGATGTGGTTCTCAGAGCTCAGTGGCAATGCTTTGCTTATGCTGGATAGCTCTTGACAGAATAAATAATAAGCCAGGGGAAATGCTTGTAATAAAAAGTACAGCCATGTGTTAGAAGGTTGACCTATGCCTCTCAGTCATGTTTCAGGATGTTAAGGGGTTTTCTGATTATTAGTTGTGGTTTATTTCCTGCTGCCTTCTTTCTTTATCATCACAGAATTGTGAAATTGTAGGGGTTGCAAGGGACTCTGAAGATCGTCTTCTCCGACCCCCCAGTTAAAACAGTGCCACTCATTGCAGGTTGCCCAGGATCACAATGTCCAGGCAGGTTTGGAGTCTCTCCAGAGAAGGAAACTTCACAACCTCTCTGGCCAGCCTGGTCTAGGGCTCTGGTACCCTCAAAGTAAAGAAGTTTTTCCTCATGTTTGGGTGGAAATTCCTGAGTTCAGGTTTGTGCCCATTGCCCCTTGTCCTGACAGTGGGCACCACCTAAACAAGTCTGGCCTCATCCTCTTGTGTCTCACACTCTAGATATTGATGAGCAACAGCAAGATCTCCTCTCAGGCTGCTCTTCTCTAGGCTAAACAGCCCCAGGTTTCTCATCCTTTCCTCATAAGACATGCTCCAGTCCCCTCAGCTTCTCTGTAGCCTCCATTAGACTCTCTTCAGTAATTTCCTATCTCTCTTGAACTGGGGAGCGCAGAACTGGATGCAGCACTCTAGATGTAGCCTCACCAGGTCAGAGTGAGTGGCCTAAGCATTGAATAAATGAAGTAATGCCAGAGGGCACAGAAATCATTCAAGCTGTTTCTTGGCAAGCTTGCTCAGGGAAGTCAAGCCTGACCTGCCCATGGCTGGCCACAACCTGGGAGACCCAGATAAGACTATAAAAGATCTGCATTCACCTTCAGGCTTGTGTCAAGAGAGCAGCATAAAGCTGTGGAGAAGTGTGTCATTACCCAGGGGACAACAGCTCTGCCAGCCATAGGGTGGGAGTGCTGGGGCACACTTGCTGAAGGAGTGGAGACTTCAGTGGCTGCAACAGGCTAAAGCCAGCCATCCCTGAAGGGGTTTATACACCTGCATTACTGTTTTGTATTTAAAGAGTAGGTTTGGATGTGACAATCTTATCTTAACATGTCAGAATTTAAAAGGAAATAAGTGGCAAGAATAAGAAAACAAATCCATTTCTTCCAGAGGTGACTTTCAAACTACAGCCAGAACCATTTGTCTTGGAGCTCATTTCACATTAGGACACGTTTCTCACAATATGTTAAGCCCTAAGGGGAAGCTAAGATGAAAAATGGGTTTTAATTATTTTGTATGGGTTAAACAAAGGGACTTGAAACTTATCTCTGCTTTCTACAGCCATCCATGCATGAAATGAAGAGAATTCTATAGTACACAGCAAGAGAAATAGTACCAGCAGTAGAGGGAGGCTCAAATCCAGCACAGACCTCAGCACTTGTGGAAGAGGGCCGTCACTTTTCTGTCCAGAAATCATCCCACAAATTTCCCTGGTAAGGTTTGTGTGCAGGACATGTATTTATCACTTTGTTTTGTTAGCAACTGGACTCTGTGGTCTTAAAGGTCTTTTACAGCCTTGATTCTATGATTTGTAGAGTCTAAGTTATCTTGTGAATTAAAGATGAGATTGTCAATAGCAGATATGTATTTATCAGAGCAAGTGGATTCTATCAGCGATAACACACAATGTTACTGATTGCTCCACAGGTGAGGATTTACTTTCCCTATCTATGATATATGTGAAGGTATTCAGATGAAAATAGTTAGCTATCCCCATCATGGGAAACATTATGTCTGAGGCAGGAAAAGAAGAGCTGCGAGGTAGCCTCATGTGCGCTTTCCATCTTCAGGGCAAAGATGGAGCACTGTTGTAGCCTACATTTATCCTCCTTTGGCTGCTGCCAAAGGACCCAAACATTTCCTTCTGTCAGACTGCTGGCCAGTTTGGCAGTCAAGGTTGACCTTATGCATAGAGCAGAGGAGAAGACAAACACTTGAGAACTGTTCAGTGATAAAGAATTCATCATGCTGAGCTGTGCTGAGGAGACTCTGAGGTATTGATTCAAGATCTTAAGATAATAGGAAAGAAATACCAATGAGCTGAGGGTAGGAAATGACACTTCAGAATGCTCTCTGGGAAGAGAAGAGCTATTTTCTGTGCTGCCACATGCAAATCTGCAATCAGCAAAGCTAACCTCAATGTTGTATTTTCATTGCAAATTTAAACCCACCTGTTATACCCCAAAGGTTTAGGGGGCCAGCCTGTGTATTTGATGAAGATTAATTCAGCTGGTGTACTACCACGCTTTCTGATCTTTCCTACCTAATTAAAATGTAGCTTTATCAATGAACAACATTCACAAAAATCTACTTTCACAAAGTGTAATTTGCAGCATGCCACTTCAATGAATTTTCTTTGTTGCCTGCATGATTGAAAGCCCAGTGAGTGCTCTTTAGTTTCCAGAAGAATTCTTTTCCTTTTTTTAATGGAAGAAAGTAGAGATGATAGTTGAATAGCTAAATAGGGCTCATGAGCATCAAGACACCAGAGCTGTGCATAAGAAGCTGTGGTGGGCTACACCCATGCTGGAAAAAAACAGGGCAGGGAGGGCTCATGAGAGGGTTTTTTGCCCACCCTGGAGGGTATTTTCTCCCCTGGGAAACTTACTTGATCTGTTCCACTTCCCCCCTTCCTTGTCCAGCAGGGGGGGAGAGGGAGAATTGCAGCCATTGCTCTCTTCCCTGCTGCTTCCACATTTTGCAAAGGACTGGTTCTGTATCTCATAATTTTTTTTCTTTTCTTTTCCTTCTCCTATCCATCCTTGCTCCTTACCCTTGTGAACCCTGCCTGTCATTGTTACATAAATACATATATATATATATATATATATACACACACACACACTGTTTAAAGAAATATTCTTTGCCTCTCTACTTCCAAGCCAAACCCATATTATTTCTTGGTGAATTTGCTCCCCTGCCTTCCTTTTTCTCTCTCTGTTGGGGAAGAGGAGGAAGGAAACGGGGGAAGGATCCTCAGCCTTGCCCCCATCTGAGCTTTTAAACCCCAGTTAAGGCTCAAACCACCACAGAAGCTGGAAAAAACTACTCATCTAGCCATTTTATTGGATATTCTATTAAGAGAACTCTACAAACATTTTTATTTTCTTCCTGTGTTTTATTCATCTTTTTGCTGTTGGTCCCTCAAACACTATCTCAAAAAGCTGGAAGGAAGATAGCTTAATAAAGAGAGCACATAAGCATGTTCTATATACACAGAAGGTTTGTAAAGCTCATCTGGGTTTCTTTAGTCTCTGCTTGGGTGATCTTGACTGAGGTTAGAAATAGAATAGGATGGGATAGGGTAGGATAGGATAGGATAGGATAGGATAGGATAGGATAGGATAGGATAGGATAGGATAGGATAGGATAGGATAGGATAGGATAGGATAGGATGGGATGGGATGGGATGGAATGGAATGGACCAGGCTGGAAAAGACCTTTGAGATCATTGAGTCCAACCTATCACCCAACACTATCTAATCACCTAAACCATGGCTCCAAGCGCCCCATCCAGTCTCTTCCTAAACACCTCCAGTGATTAGCCACTGCCAAAAAAGAATCCCAAACACTGCAAGCTGAGGAGATGGCATTCTGCCCTTCTGCCAGCTCCAGAAAGCCCAAGTAAAAGGCAGAGCATCCATATTGCCTTACAAAGCAAGAGGCTGAACATTGGTCTTACCAAAAATCAACAACCACACTCCTCTGCCAAACTGTGGCCGTGATTATGTCTCCCTGGGCATAGAATTGTTTGCTGGCTTGCATACTCTGTGTCAAGTCTTTCATTCAGTTTGAATTCCATGAATGGCTTAAAAGCAATGAAAAAGTAATGAAAAGTTCATTAGCCCAGGCAGTGGAGAAGAACAATTAGTGCTCCACAGCCCCTTGCTGTGAGGAGAGGTTCGGAGAGGTTCGGAGAGGAGAGGTTCGGAGAGGAGAGGAGAGGAGAGGTTTGGAGAGGAGAGGTTCGGAGAGGAGAGGAGAGGTTCGGAGAGGAGAGGTTCGGAGAGGAGAGGTTCAGAGAGGAGAGGAGAGGTTCAGAGAGGAGAGGTTCGGAGAGGAGAGGAGAGGAGAGGTTCGGAGAGGAGAGGTTCGGAGAGGAGAGGTTCGGAGAGGAGAGGAGAGGAGAGGTTCGGAGAGGAGAGGAGAGGTTCGGAGAGGAGAGGTTCGGAGAGGAGAGGAGAGGAGAGGAGAGGTTCGGAGAGGAGAGGTTCGGAGAGGAGAGGAGAGGAGAGGAGAGGAGAGGAGAGGAGAGGAGAGGAGAGGTTCGGAGAGGAGAGGTTCGGAGAGGAGAGGAGAGGAGAGGAGAGGAGAGGAGAGGAGAGGAGAGGAGAGGAGAGGAGAGGAGAGGAGAGGAGAGGAGAGGAGAGGAGAGGAGAGGAGAGGAGAGGAGAGGAGAGGAGAGGAGAGACCTTCAAGATCATCACACCCAACCCATTATGTTAGGTTTTCAAGCATTACCTCTTCTTTGTTGTAGATGTTACAGACACGTGTTGCAGGTTTGGGCCAAACACATACATTGCTTTAAAAACATCCAAGTGAAAAAATACCAGGAGATAATAAAGCCAACTATTGTGCACAGAGGTTGGCTCAGAATGGATAGTTCAAAGATGGCAAGGCTGACAAACTCCTGCCCTTAGCTGTCTACCCTTAGGCAGCCCTTACTGTTTGCACTGCTTGTTTGGGTTGTGGCTTGTTGACCTGTTCTGCTTTGCTACTGTGCCGCCCAGAGAAATCTCTCACAGGGCATCCCCAGAGAGCAAACAGCACAGCAAAGTAAATATGTGACATGAGAGGGAAAATATAAAACTGGGAGAGGCCACAGGTATATTTGACATGACAAAAAAAAGAAAAGAGAGATCATGAGCTGAATTTTGGTTCACTGAGAGTATTAGCTAGTGACTACCTTTCACCTAGATTTTTTAGCCTGAAAGCTGCCACCCTTCTGATCAACCTGATGCACTCCTGGATGGCCATGAAATGCAAAATGAGGAAAGTAAAGAGCTTGTCTCAAATTGCAAAAGAAACAGTAGCAGTGAAGTGTGGAAAACAAGCAAGGGGCATGCAGAAATGGCAAAAGCAGACTGCTCTGTATATCGAGCCAGAGCTGTGTGCTGAACTGAAAATGCAGATGAAGCACTCAGAGGCAGCCAGAGACATTTGGAGGGATTTCCACTGTGTCAGCTTAGGCTCCCCACATAGACACCAGTTCCCCAAACTCTCCTGCTATCAAAAATCACAGCAGTTTCTATAGATGTTTCCACAGCAAGGAAACACCGAGCTCAGCTGCTCAGGAAATGAGAAATCTTCATTCTCTGAAAAATGCTTCAGGATGCCAGACTGGATGAAATGGGTGATCCTAAGCATGAGGCCTTTGCTAGCCTCAGAAGTGCAGTGAAGCACATCTTCAGATAGGAAAAAAAAACAGATAAAGGAGGCAAAGCACTCCCAGAAATGGGTGACAGGAGTAGGATAAACCCCCATTCATACTGAAATCCATGGGCACAGGACCACTGACTGCACTTTAGACAGGGCTCTGCTACTAGTGCAAGGAAGTTCAATCCATTTATTGACACATAGAATAATTTTCAATTACATTGATCTTCATGGGACTGTTTCCAGAGAGAAGGCATTTCAGATAGTTTTAATTTGTGTCAATCATAACCAATGTCTCCTGAATGCCCCTAGAAACGCACAGTCCTGAACCATTTAAATCAACAGGATTCTCAAAAGAGTTCTCCATGGCTTCCAGGTAAGGAAGATGAAAGTTTGTAGCAGAAGACATCCCATAGTCACTGCATTAAAACATTCAGTAATGGGCAAATAACTGACATTAGGGTAAACAAAAGAGTGTGCACTTGCAGAGGAATGTATTATTTGCCTCAGGGGGGCTGTCAGCAGAGAAATGAAGTCCAAGTAAGTCAGCATCCAAGACAAGCACATTTATCTTGGGGAGTGCACACAGGTTCACTGTTCCACCCTCACAATGGCAGATTATGTTAAGAACAGGGTATTAGGGTAGAAGTATTTACATGTTTTTAATGCATGCAGCCCTTTTGTGTAATAAGTATTTCATTGTTTTCAGGTCAATGGCATATAGAGTTACTCTGCTGATATGGTTAGCTCTCTCTGTGGTGATCTGTATGTAGTTCTATTCAGAGTTTCAGTGCACATCTCATACAGTGAGTGCAGTCAGAAATATAACCAGCTTCTTTATGACTCCTTCATTAACTTTTAACCTTCAGTTTCCTGCTTCCTATGTGACTGTCACAAACTAAACACCAAGTCCGTGGCTGTTTGCATGTACTAATCCTGGAGCCCTTTGGTGCACGTTACTACAGGAAGAAGGAAACAGGTTTTTAACTCCTTGGGAGCTGAATCATTGCCAGCATGTGAAAGTGTACTCAGTGGGAAGCATAAAGGAAAACCAAAAATGAAAAATAGGTTTGTGGAGATAGAAAAGTAAATACTGCAAAGCAAGTGTGTCCAATTCTGGGCCCCTCAGTTTAAGGACATTGAGATACTTGAACGTGTCCAGAGAAGGGCAACAAGGCTGGGGAAAGGCCTTGAGAACAAGCCCTATGAGGAGAGGCTGAAGGAGCTGGGATTGTTTAGCCTGGAGAAGAGGAGGCTCAGGGGAGATCTTATTGTTGTCTACAACTACCTGAAGGGAGGTTGTAGCTAGGGGTGGGTTGGTCTCTTCTCCCAGGCAACCAGCAGCAGAACAAGAGGACACAGTCTCAAGCAGTACCAGGGGAAGTTTAGGCTGGAGGTGAGGAGAAAGTTCTTCCCAGAGAGAGTTGTTAGCCATCAGAATGTGCTGCCCAGGGAGGTGGTGGAGTCACCGTCCCTGGAGGTGTTCAAGAGGAGATTGGATGTCGCACTTGGTGCCACGGTTTAGTAGTCATGAGGTGTTGGGTGACAGGTTGGACTTGATGATCTTTGAGGTCTTTTCCAACCTTATTATTCTATGATTCTATTCTTCTAGAAGTAGTAGCAGTCTCCTGGGGTTTTTCTAAAGTCCTCAGGGCTTTCTTCCAAGGTCCTGCTTCTTCATGTCAGCCTAGAAATCTAGAGAATATTTAGACCCTAGTCTAAGCATGAGGGACTTGAATCCAGGTTTCTGATGAAGAATGCTCTAATCACAGTGTTTATCTGACTGACTGACTAACTGCAGATCTATTCAATATTGCTTAACCCACCGTAATGATTGCTAGGCTATGAAACAACTTTTAAGGCTGCAGTTAAACTGTGAAAAGATTAAATACAGGATTTCACTGATAGAAAGGTGTACTGCTCTTTTATCTTTATGATGATTCTCCTGAGTCTCGACTTTATGATATTAAGCTACACAATATTTCCTGTAAACCAGGGTATAAACATGGGGCTGTTCAGTCTGGAGAAGAGAAGGCTCTGAGGTGACCTAATTGTGGCCTTCCAGTATCTGAAGGGGGCCTACAGGAAGGCTGGGGAGGGACTTCTCAGGATCTCAGGTAGTGATAGGACTAGGGGGAATGGAATGAAGCTGGAGGTGGGGAGATTTAGGCTAGATGTGAGGAGGAAGTTCTTCCCCATGAGAGTGGTGAAGCCCTGGAATGGGTTGTCCAGGGAGGTGGTTGAGGCCCCATCCCTGGAGGTGTTTAAGCCCAGGCTGGATGAGGCTCTGGCCAGCCTGATCTAGTGTGGGGTGTCCCTGCCCATGGCAGGGGGGTTGGAACTAGATGATCCTTGTGGTCCCTTCCAACCCTGAATGATACTATGATACTATGATACTATGATACTATGAAGAAATGTAGGAAAGCCCTTACAAGAAATGGAAGTACCTAAGGCTTAGGTCCTGTGCATAAATGCTTTTCTTCCTTTGATCCCAGAAGATGTATAAAAATATGTAAAAAACACAAAAAAAAGAGACACTTGTAAGTAGGATCTAGGCCATAGTTCTGCAGTGAAGTATTTGCATAAGCATGCTGGAAATTCAGCGGAGTTCAAATACAGCCTGCTCAGGAGCAGGGTAATTAAATTACAAATTAAAATATGTGAACCATCTGCACTGCAATGTGAGTCGTAGTGCTACACTGGGAATATTGATGATGAGTTTTGTACAATGTAGTAAAAGAAAATTTACCAAAGCTCTGCCTATTTTCCAGTCCTTTCAACATGTGCTATTAGTAGAGCATTCCCCTCGGCCTTGTCTAACTTATTACTGAATGTTACACTTCTGTGGCTCCATAATTGCTTCAAAGACCTTGCAAAAGCTGAATCTAATATGCTTTATCTTGCATATGACTTTTCTAAGTTCATAATCAAAATAAAAGGAATAGGATGCAGAGCTAGGTCAATTTCCAAGAGATAGCTGGGAGTCAAGAAATTAAAGCAGGCTGATGAATACTCAGAAGATCTTGCTGGATTGTTGTTTTTATGCTAGCAGCTAACACATGAAAAGGTAGCAGCTGACCTTAATTGGGAAGTCTGTGGTAGGCATGAGTTTGTCTGGTACTCTGCCTTCTTGTTTTGTTTTGAACCTTGACAGAAAGGCACAGGAAACAGCCAGGGAAAGGCAGCTGCCCTGCAGAACAAAGGGGTGTCTTTCAGGTACTGGAAAACATTGGTTTGTTTGAACGCAATTCTTTAGCAAAAGCATAAACAAAAAACACTTCTGTTGCCTTCAATGTGGAAACAAACCCTTGCAGTAACAGATGTTTGGAGGCTGTGGTATGTGTGCAGTCACTCTGCTTCCTAGAGTCTGCTTTCCAGGAGTGACAGAAAAGACAACATCCTCCCAGCGTGTATGAGCCTGAGCCCTTTGTCTCCAGCCTTTCCCTGCCTGTGTCCAGGCCTTCTGCATGAGAACAGGTGGCACTGAGGACCTCCTTGCCTTCAGCTCTCTAATGGACTGCAAAATTTCAGCATCAAGTGACTGCCTTTTCTTTGATTTGTTGCTTTGCTGGATCATAGCATTCTTCCTTTCCCAGTTTACCGAGTGCTAGGATAGAGGACCAAAATGTGATGTAAAAGGGGTCCAGCAGCATGTTGCCAGGCAATGCTATATGTAGCCTCCTGCTACCACTTGATCCTGTTGCCATTTCCACAGCTGATGGCTTTCATTGGGATTTCAGGCTGCTTTGAAGAGGATGGGTTAGAGAGGAGGCAAGCAAAACTACCACCAGAAGCTTTGGTACAGAGAGAAGAACTTAAATGGAACACTCTCGGAAGAGAACGATCAAGAAGTGGTAGGAAGTGCCTTTTAAATATCCTCAGAAAGAAGGGGTAGAAGTAATTTGTTAAGCACCCTGGGCTGTACAGTTTGGACATCATGTCAAATCAGAAGTGCCAGCTAAATTTATACTTTGCAGGATAGTTCAATGCAAATTCTCTCATGCACTTTCCCTTTAAGAAGGACCTTTTGCCTCTTTACTGGCCAAGGTAAAGGTGTCTCTTTCTCACTTGTTTTGTGTTTTGGGGAGATGGTGTTTCTTGCTGGACTGTGACATTCATTTTAGCTCTCAGATTCCTAAAATTCTGAGTACATTTAGTATTGGATTTGCCATCCCATGCTCCTACAGATGTAAGGGGAGGGATTAAAACTAGGAGGAGGAGTCAAGGACAGGTGAGTTTCAGTGGTTTCCATGAAGAAAAAGAGCATTTGCAAGGGGGGAGGAAAAAAAAAAAGAGCAGGAGTGAAGAGCTGACTTCACTTACATATTTGATAGCACCTAATTTGAAACATTAAAAGATAATTAAGCATCAGGACACAGCACAATCACAGCAAAGCACAATCATAGAATCAGTCAGTGTTGGAAGGGACCACAAGAATCATCTAGTCCCAAGCCCCCTACCATGGGCATGGACACCTCACACTACATCAGGCTGGCCAGAGCCAGTGAAGGCAATGGTGAAGGCAAGTCAATGGAGCTCACAGGGTGAGTATTTTGTTTTGCCCTCTATTGTTTAGACATGACTTAAACTTGTTTTTTTCAGGCCTAAGTTATCTTAGAGATGCAACTCCAATGTTTTCCAATTGCTCCCATCTAAGAGACACCAAAGCTATTCTGGAGAGATCCCTACTGCCATATCCAACAGGACTCCTCTTCCTGACCCTTCTCAAAAGGGAAAAAGGAAAGTTTTTTACAGACAAACTCTATAATACTGTAAACAAAGTGGATTAATGTAAAACCCAACAAAGCATTGGAGTGTGGTGCAAAATTAGTACTGCTTCACATATCCCTGTATGTTATGCAATGATGTTATAGAGATGTCTTTGAGTCAAGAAATTTGACATCAAAACTGTGACAGCAGTCCTAGATGACTGACTCAGCTGTGGAGACTTAATCAGAGTCCCAACTTCTCTTTTGCCTAAGTTTTGCAGTGAAATAATGATGCACAAGCCAGTTTTCTTCCAGTATGTTGTGAGTAAAGTCAGTCAAGAGCAGAAACTCACTAAAGCAAGAAAATTGCCATAAGATAACTGCAAGTCTATAAAAGCCATTAACAGTGCTGCATTTCTAGTCTAGTCCCTGCAGCACATTACTGATAATTGGCAATTCCAGTAGGGCTCACTCTGAGAGGACTCCTGTTATCTATATCAACTGGGGACTGTGATCCTGCATGGTGAGATAGCTGTGGTGCTCCTCCATCTAGGTATGTTCATGAGGAGGACTTTTGGACTGGATCTGTACAAGCCTCACATTCCTCACAGAGAAAGTCTAAAATAAAGGTGTATTGAAAACCAAGGGTAGATAACTTGGGGTTTATATATATATATATATATATATATAATCAAAACAACAAATTATGTAGACAGATGTGAGTTGTTAAAAGGAATGTAATACTTCTTGCTTCCTACTTCCTGGAGAGCAGTTTGCTGGCATGAGACTGTGGGCAGGCTGGTAGTTTGTTTTTATTAGCTAATTGCACCTGGTGCTTCATCCTTTTTGCCTGCATTTAGAAATATTTGCTAAGTGACAATTTCCCTGCACCTCAATGATCCTGCTATGGTTGCATAAATATTTCCTATGACTAAGTGTGGAGTAAATCCCATTAGTGTTGTTTCTTTTGCTACAACAAATCCGAATCTGTGTTTTATCACTTCTTAAACATAGTCACAGGCTATTTATTATTCTTCATTTGAGCATATTAAACAACCCAAAAAACAACCACAACACAGCCCTAAACACTGAGCAGGCTGTTCTAAATTCTTCCTGTTTGAGATGAGTAAGAAGAGAACAATGTATGTCTTCAGTGTGAAATATGGAGATATGAAACCCATTTTAAACCAGGGTTGGGGTGGGGTTTCTTTTTGTTGTTTGCCTGGAAGAGTTGCACTTTCCACAGTTCATTGAGATTGCGGTGTGTGATTTGCATGTTTAATAAATAATGCATATTTCAGCTAGCCTCTGAGAGCCTCAGAACAAAGACAGACTCCCAAAGGACTGCAGGCAGATAGGAATTTAACATGAAATAAATGTGTCTTAACTTATCCCTTTAGACTTCAGTTGAGGCATGTGGACAAGGCCACTACATGCTGCTTTCTATTGTTCACATCTTGCCTCTGAGCTGAAGGAGCAACACAATATGGTTTTAATTGATAGAAACTCTCTTTACAGTCTTCTTTTACAATACAAAATCATGTAATGATGTCATTAGCAGTTTGGTTAAAAATAGGAGGGGAAGAGAAGTGCCATGGGATAGTCATGGGCTCTATTTCATCTCTGGGATATGAACCTCCAAAAAGCTACAACAACTGGGTAATTGTAAATACCTCTCCTCCTAGGTAGGTAGAAAAACAATTTCCCTCTCCTGGGTAGGTTTTCATGTACATGTTCATGTCATATCATCCTACAGAGCCAGGTTGGTGCTGCTGAGACATTAATTTATAATGTGGTGGTCTTGTATCATTTTTTGACCGAGGCTGTTATTGCACCTGCATAGAGAGGCTGCAACATCAAAAGCAACACATGAAAGGGAGGAGATAAAAAAAAAAAATGAAACAAAACCCCCACAACAGTAAATATGATGGATTTGATTGTATAAGCCATCACAGATAGGGCATCTTTCTTTGATGTAGCCAGCACAGCAAAAGGCTGGAAGGTCAAACTGAAATGTACACTGCTTTCCAGTTCCTACATTGGTTCTCCTCCAGAAAAAGGTTCTGGTACAGTACAGTTTTCCCCTTTTATTACTTCCTGCCTTCATGTCTTCCATACAGAGTGATTGCTCATTGATTACTTAGGCAACTTCTGGAGATCAACAAAAGATGTTGACCTGATACCCAGTCTCCTTTTTGACTTACTGAGGTCTTCAAACTACCCCCTCAAATGTGGATTATAAAAGGCCATTTCAATGGAACTGAGCTCTGACTACTGAAAATACCTTGGAAACTGGGCTAGAATAGAATAGGATAGAATAGAATAATCTGGGTTGGAAGAGACCTTTGAGATCATCGAGTCCAACCTATCATCCAACACCATCTAACCAGCTAAACCATGGCACCAAGCACCCCCTCCAGTCTCTTAATTAAAGAATAAACCAGGTTGGAAGAGACCTTTAAGATCATCAAGTCCAACCTGTCATCCAACACCACCTAATCAACTAAACCAAGCACCCCATCAAGTTTCCTCCTGAACACCTCCAATGATGGTGACTCTGTCACCTCCCTGGGTAGCACATTCCAATAGGCAATCACTCTCTCTGGGAAGATCTTCTTCCTCACCTCCAGCCTAAACCTCCCCTGGTACAGCTTGAGACTGTGTCCTCTTGTTCTGGTGCTGGTTGCCTGGGAGAAGAGACCAACATCCACCTGGCTACAACCTCCCTTCAGGTAGTTGTAGAGAGCAATAAGTTCTCCCCTGAGCCTCCTCTTCTCCAGGCTATGCAACCCCAGCTCCCTTAGTCTCTCCATCACTTTTCCTGTGCTCTTAACTAAAAAAGCATCTTTTGAAATACAAAATTTTCAAGGCACTTTCTCTCAGTATAACGAGGAAAGAGTTTTAGGGCTGTGAGCTTGAAGGAATAAAGATGTTCCTAAAGTGGCACTCTTTGGCCTCTTCCATTATAATTTTATAAGTATGGGTGGAGCATCAATATTCACTTGGGGGAAGCAGTATGTCCAAGCTCAAGTCAAATTGTTTCTGTGAATTGGGCTGACAATTGGAGAAGCTCAAAGACGTATTGGCAAATTACAGGATATCACAGTGATCTATCTCATGGGACTGTTGAGTGGATTAATTAGTAATGCTTGGTGAAATACTCACAATTAATGCATTTTATTAGCTTGATTATATTTTCCTTTTCCCCCATGAAACTGCCTATGGATTTTTAAAAGCTCCTGTAATTGGGATAGCAGTCCATCTGGATTTCCACTGCTTACCCAGCATAGCAGGCTTTCAGCCTGCTCTGTCACACAGACCGTGCAGATTGCAGTCCCCAAGTGATGCTAGAATTGTCTCTCCTTGTGCCTTCACCTGCCTTCTGAATCAGACAGCTCCTGGGTGGAGCTGGCTTTCACCTATCTCAGACTGTAACATCTCCAGTTCAGCCCTGCTCTAGGACACACAGTGTATATGGGTCTGTTGTGACAAATAATGACTGCTCACCCTGAAGAGTTTGTTGTGCAATGCTCTACTCCAAAAATTTTTGCCATCAGGCAACAGTGACCATCCCTCAATAGCCTGCGTGTCAGAGACTGATTTTTTGCCTTCAACATACAAATGCTATGCTGTAGCAGGAAATGACCTACCCACTTAACTCAGTGAAGATGACTTGAAGAAAAAATTACCAGTGGCTATGACTTTAGGAAGAAAGAAAATAAGCACATTGTTGAGGTAGTATTTGAGCCTACACTATTGAGGGAAACAGATGATCGTTCAGATCGGACTAGTAGCGACTTAAAGATACTGAAATGTCTTAATCCAGAATTCCAGACAGCTCCAAGGGAGGAAACTGCCATTTCCTATCTCATAATAATGCATTCATGCTTTAAAAATACTTCAAATGCATCCTGAGGCACAGAAAATTATCCTTCATCTTGAATACAGATTATGCACAGAGTACATAGGATGAAACAGGCAAAGTCTTCTGTGTGAAGCATGTTTCTTTTCCATTGATTTCACTGAACAGAATAGGTTTGCTGCCCTACATTATTTTAATTGTGCTGGCCAATACAGATGGGGGGATGCATATGGAAGCCTCCAGTGAGCTAGAGAAAAGTCTGTTTTCTTTAGAGCCTTTTTCTAGAGCACAAGAATAAAAAGCAATTGCATCTACATTGCAGATTTTGTATTTCATAGCAACAAATTGCACTTTAAGTCTCATGTGGTGGAGCAATGGCTTAAATGTTATGCATGAAAGCAGGCCAGTCCCTATCACTTCAGAGAAAACACTCCTTGATGTTCCAGAAGGAGCCAGGCTCTTTAACACCTGTGGTGCTGGGCAGAGGGATTAAAATTCTCACAAGTCAATTGCTCAGGATTAACTTTTGAATTCCTTGAGAATCACATCCAGGAAAACCATGATATGACATGCTTATTTTTATTTCTGGCAGAGGCATTTATTCACCAGTAAGCATCTCATTAAATGTTAAGACCCAGGTGCAATTGCCAGAGGACTGAAATGGAACCAGCAGCAGGTATACTGCCCTGCACACACACACACAGAGCAAACAGCAACAGGGCACCAGGCGAACACATCTGAAATCCTTCCTGCTTTCATCAAAGCCCATCTGATTAGATTCATCATGGGATTAAGAGCACACGTTGGGGAAGCCTAACATAATATGAAAGTGATGAAGTCTTTCTTTGAACATCTGTATGCAGAGTGAGAGCATCATTTTTCAGTGGCAGTCATGTAGAAGGGAAGAGGAGCTAACCTCTCTGTGGTCGCAGCTGCAGCATTTATTCCAGCATAGACTCTCTGCTGCTGTGCAGGGATCCTTTCATATCTCAGCACAGTTTAATTTAGCAGTCCTAATTGAGCACAGGTGGCCAGGAAGGCCAACAGCATCCTGGTTTGTATCAGAAATAGTGTGACTAGAAGGACTGAGGCACTTCCTGGCATGGCACTTTGGGAGGTGGTTTAGTGAGAGCTCATGGTGTTGGGTTGGTGGTTGGGCTTGATCTTAGAAGTCTTCTCTAAGTGAACTGACCCCTGTGTTCTGCAGTGATGAAGCTGCACCTCAAATACTGTATTCAGCTTTAGATTCCTCACTATAAGAAAGACATTGAGGTGCTGGAATCTAGAGGAGGGCAATGAAGATGGTCAATTGTTTGGAGAATGTCTTATGAGGAGTGACTGTGGAAACAGGTTGTTTGCTTTGGAGAAAAGGAGGCTCAGGGGAGACTAGTGAGGTTGGCATTGATCTGTCCTCCCAAGTAACAAGTGACAGAAGAAGAGGAAGCAGCCTTAGATTGCAGATGGGATGGTTTAGCTTAGACATCAGGGAAACAAATCTTTAAAGCAAGGGGGTTTTGAGTCCTGGAACAGGCTGCCAAGGGAAGTGCTGGACTCACCATCCCTGAAGGTATTAAATAGATGTGTAGATGCAGTGTTGAGGGGCTGTGGTTTAGTGGTTACTTGGCAATGCTGGGTTAACAGTTTGACTTGATGATCTTACAGGGTTTTTTCCCAACCTAAATGATTCTATGATTCTATGATTCTAAGATCCCCAACCTTGGAGACAGGGCATGCTCTTCCAGTTGATGGGTCTCCAAGTGCTCCTGGAGAAAGTGCTGACATTGAGATTTCTGGTCTGCTGCTCTTCTTCTTCACACTGCTGACACTCATGAGTTCTGATGGATGAATTGCTTTGGAAAGCGTCTTATTCATCAGTGTGCTCCAAGTGAATCTTTCATCCCCTTACAGATGTGATTACCCTCATCCTCCTTTTGACAGCATTTTGTGAGGGGGAAGGCAGCTTGTGCAGGAGTGGGGAAGCTGAGCGCTCAGCCCTTGTGAGCTGTCATTGTCAGATCTTGCTGCCGTTCACTACATCGTGCAAATCCAAGGGAGCTGACAGCATCAAATAAAAGTCTTGCAAATTCCATTAACAATACTCCAGCCAGCAGCTTTTGAAATATCCGGTGGCTGATGCACCCAAATGACTAAAACCATTAGCTTTTCCTGCTAATATCTCTGCTAATGATTTCCAATAGGTTTCTCTTAACAAGGAAAGCCACACAAGGGAAGTGAAAACCAAAGCGTTTGGTATGTGCTGGCTAAAGCTCTTCAGCTGAAGAAAATAGTGCAGTTTTAATAACAGGATCTTTTCTTTCCCTTATACCCCAAAAGCACACAGGAAAACTGACAAAAGAGCATAACTAATAATTGGCTCCATGTCAGTGTTCTGTGTGCAGCACTGGAGAGACGAAATCCTTCTTGAAGGCCCTAAGGCAAGCTGCAGGGATGCAGTGTGGCCACTTTTTGTATCTGCTCCTTCAGCCCCTGGGCTGGCACAGCAGCTGTTACCTTTTGCATCTCTGAAGAAGCCTTTCCCAGCTAATTGTTTTGCATAAACACAAAGGGTCTTTTCCCTCAAATCTCCCCTCAAAGGCAGCCTTTTAAAAGCTGGCAAGAAGCCTACCTCTCTGCTGAGCAGGGCTTTTTGTGGGACTCCATTCAGCTCTGCTGCAGATTTGCTTTTCCAGCCCTACCACCTTGCATTTGGTTCTCTGTGTGGGGTAAATCCAGTCAGGTAGCTTAGCTGTGACATCTTTGTGTGTGTGTGTAAGTCTGGCAGCTTCAGCAAGTGGCTTGATTGTAGATAGGTCTGTATGTGACAGCTAGCATCCGGATCTGTGTGTCTGACAACCCTTCCCCAAGCATCTGCCCACCTTTGGGTGAGCTCCTACAGTCTGCTCTGCCCTAGCAGCTCCTAGGGGCACAGTTTCAGGAATATCCATGGGTTTAATCATGCCAAAGAGGCTGTTTTTTTCCCAGAACTGGTTTACACTTGTGCTGAAGTGTCACAAGTGGTCCCTTCTATGTACACCTTGCATGTATTTCTGTACAGTGAAGCTGTATCCAATTCCTCTCTTCTTGTGCACATATAACAGACAACTCAATTAGGATTTGATTGCCTGGTGCAATGCCTGCTTTCTGAGATAGCAGACACCAAGTTATTTTTAAATGACAACAATTCTCTTGAACCTGCAGTTTTCCTCTTCATAAACCTCTGGCTCACCTGAGGCCCTCCATGGGTTACACTGTGGTCTGTGCTGCTGCCTAAAACTTTAGTGTTGCAAGGCTAACTGGGTGCTCTTTTCCAGCAGACCTGCACTTCTTCCCAGCTTGCTGCTTCCCCCAGCAAGCTAGAGGTCCCTGGGGGACAGCTCTGTGGTGGTCTGCTGCAGACCCTCAGGGCTGCTCTCACCAGAAATGCAAAAATTATATATATCCATTGTATTTTTTTCTGAGCTCTTTGTTCCAAAGAAGCCCAACTAAACAAAGTGCTCCTTAAGCACCCACTCCTGTTAGAGGCTATGTTAAAATGCTGATGTTTTTAACAGAGCTGCAGTTTTTCCCTTGGGCTGCACAGCATTGGCAATATTGCCACCTCTTTGTAATCGATACCTTGACTTCTAAACATCGTGTCTCTGTGATCAGCCCCTCGTGTCGCTCCAGCCTTCATAGATTTGCTTCCCTGAGGGTTCTCTACAAACAAGGTAGCCAGATCTGGTAACTCCACAGAGTAAAAATGAAGCTACTCCCATCTGCTCTGGTAGAAGGCATCCCTGTCTAAGTCAGGGGCTTGGAACAAGATGATCTTTAAGGTCCCTTCCAAACCATTTTATGACTCTATGACTATCAGGCTTGAAAGGGAGTGACACTGTTTAACCCAAGTGAGTGCAGTGGTGAGTGTGGAGATGCCAAAGGCCAGACCTTGGGAGCACAGAGTTGGTGTCATTTTGTGTCCTGAGGTAGGGAAGGTGCAAAGGAGGCAGCATCAACACAAGCTGCTGTGGTGCTCCCCAGATCCAGCCTTGGCCATACTCATGGTTTGCACCCAGGAGCTCTTGCCAAAGAGGACCACTGGTACCCCTATGCCCTATTGAAGCAACTAGGTCTTGGCTCCCAGGGGCAGCCCTTTCACCCTGGAACAGGCCACCATCTTCTCATGTTACCCTGTTTATGATTACATCTCAGAGCCATCACTTTAAAAAAGCTCAATTAGACATATCCAATTAATCAGATAAAATGTCAAAATAGTTCTGGGTACAAGATAATCATCTGCAGGCTTCCTCCTACAAGTGCTCACAGAGAATAATGGCAGCTTTGTTCAGAGAAAATGCCTAGATAAATCAGCACCTTTTGAGGCAGGTAATCATCAGGAAGATATTCTGATAAAACAACCTATGTATTAGAAATGAGCTGTGGCTCTTGCAGCAGCAGAGCTCCCCGCAGACAAATAACTGCATAGCAGTAGCACCAAAATCCAATGAATGTCCATCTGTTGCGTGTAAAACCTGATGAAGACCTCCTTGCCTTCAGTGCAGATATGTCTCCTTTCAGCAGATGAAGCTGTGAACTGATTTAATTAGAAACTGTATCTTGAGAGGCAGTTTTAGGGAGGGAAAAAAAAAACCCATGATGGATGGCTGGACCGCCTCTCTATTTGCCAAGTGTCTCTATGTTTATGGTTTCCATTTCTTCTAAGAGTATCAGAACTAAATACTGAGCTGAAATTTTCCCTGTTGGAAGTCCGCTTTCTGGTGGGCTTAGCTACTGTTTACTTCAATAGAAACAGTTTGGTGACTCTGAGCAAGAGCAAATAGACTCTTTTACCTTTATTAATAGACTCTTTTACCTTATTAAATAATTCTGGCAATCCTCTTAAACTACAGCAGGCTAAGTGCTCCCATTTTGAGGCAGAGCATCTATATTTGAGGAAGGAGTGATCTCTGTATCATAGTTTCATAGTTTCATTCAGGGTTGGAAGGGACCACAAGGATCATCTAGTTCCAACCCCCCTGCCATGGGCAGGGACACCCCACACTAGATCAGGCTGCCCAGAGCCTCATCCAGCCTGCTCTTAAACACCCCCAGGGATGGGGCCTCAACCACCTCCCTGGACAACACATTCCAGGGTTTCACCACTCTCATGGTGAAGAACCTCCTCCTCACATCCAACCTGAATCTCCCCACCTCCAGCTTCATTCCATTCCCCCTAGTCCTATCACTACCTGAGATCCTGAGAAGTCCTTCCCCAGCCTTCCTGTAGGCCCCCTTCAGATACAAAGGAGGTTTCCTGACATGGTATAGTTTTTCCTTTTGACATGATGGCACTAATAGTGTTAGACTATTTTTTTTTCATTTAGCATGATTTAGAACAGTGCAACAAATAATATTACTTCACTCCTATTCAGGCTGTTTCCCTTCTATCATTTTCAGCCCCTTATGGACCAAGGGATACAAGGCAGCTTGGCATGTAAGGATGGTAAATTGGAAACGAGTCCTTGCTGTAAGGCAGAGCTTCAAAGAGGACTTTCTCCATTTCAGCCTCAGATTAGGTTTTCATCCCACTTCTTCCCTATGCAAATTGCTACCAGTGCAAAAATGGGAAGCATTAAAAATGACTCCAAAGTAAGATTTCTCAAAAGGAGAGGAGTGTTTTGCTTCAGGAACTCCCTCTGAAGCAGAGACTGCCTTGCAGGCATTTCATAATTGCCTGTTGTAGGCTTTCCCGCACCTCCATCTCCCATCAGAGACAGTGTATGATTGATCAGAGCCAGGAGGATGATTGCATTAACTTTATGTGGAAGTTTGGTTTGAGCTGAAAGCGGAAACGTGAGACAACCTTCATATCACTGAGGAGCGAGGGAGAGTCACTTTACAGAACTCTGAATTGAATTTAAACTCTGGTCACTTCTTCTTTCAGTTGTCAGTTCCCACTCCCACCTCCTGTTTTGTTATGAACAGGAGCTTGTAAGATGATCACTTTTAATATTCCTTAACGATTCTGGAAGGAAGGTATTCCAGTGTTGAATGTACCACTTGGAAGCAAAATGCATACTTGAGTGAAGAAGCTTGTTTTCAAATGAAAACCACCCCTTTCCCTAGGTTCAATTCTTCACACAGAACAGCATCTAGCGAGGGGCTTGGAGGTACTTACTAACAGGAGATTATAAACCGAAATCCCGTGAGATTCTCACATCCGTGTCAGTGCAGATGGAATGTCTCAGACCAAAGGCAATAAATGAAGACTCTTTTATATTTCATGTGCACAAGTTTCAGATAGTCTGGCTTAGATGCAGTTTATTCTTTTCCCTTGCAAGAAGACCTTTCATCTTATGGCTTGAGGGGAGGGGAGGGGGAAGAATTTACTTCTTTCCCGTGTTGTTTTGGATTTTCTCTGTTTCCTTTTCATTACCACAGTCACCTAATTACTCCCTGTACATGTGTGTTTCCTCTTCACTCCCCCCCACATCTCTTTGCTGCATCCTTTCTGGGTTTCCCCTTCTATTTGTTTTCTGCTTCAGCCCCACTTCTGGGCCTACTGATTGCTATGTCCTTGTCCTAATTTCTTTTCCAGACTGAACTCATTTCCTTTCTTGGCCATATTTCTCCTGACCCAGTCCAAGCTTCCTTTACACCTGCCCAGAGCTCTTTTCCTGCCAAAGTCAAAATACAATAATTGTGCTATGAAAGTCTCTACAAAGAGCCAACACTGGAAGATGCAGCAAATGTTTGTGTTGCACGATGTGTTGCTCTGCATTTGCACAGCCTCTGGTGATCCAAGTGTGGATGCCAGTGAAGACCATATCAGATACTGGGTAGCATGTACCCCAAAAAACCTCTCTGAGCATCAAAGGACAGATGCAAAATTTCAGGAGATTTGTGTATCTCAGTTGTGACAATGAAATGGTATTTCATACCAGATGTGGATTTGATCCCCGGAGGAGGAAGATATTGGAGCTTATGAACCAAAGCACACTGGGTTTGCTGGTTTGTTTGTTTCCAGTGCAATAAACTTCCAGAGCTTTGTTTTGCATTATAATGACATTGTTGGCATGTCTGTACTTTATCCCATGGAAGAAATTTATCCCAGCCTGCTCTGTTTTGTTCTGAGCAAGAACTTCTCAATTTACACTGCCCTTTTCTGTTTCCTGTCTCACCCTTGGAACTTTGGTTTCTTTTCTCACTTTGGTTTAAAAGTCCCCTAAAGGCTGGTCAATCACTGAGCATTAACCTTCTTAAGAACCAGATTTGACCGGAACTTGTAAAGTTTCATTCCTCATAGCCTCTCTTGCTTTAAATTTAGCTGGTGCAGTGTTTCCTACAATAGCTTAATGGGAAAAAAACCCAACAGCATAGGCAGCAAGTTACTATCAGAAGTTACTTCATGGTATTCAAATTGTGGAAGGAATCTGTAGTCAAAGACTGGCTTTTGTTTTAAATCTGGCCGAACGGACAGGAAAGACAGAAAATGGCCCTCTGCAGCCCCACATTCTATACTGGCTATGGAATCTAAGGGATGAGGACAGCTACAGATGGTAATGTGGGTTGCAGCCATAGTGTCTCAGGCTGTGATCTTGCCACATCTTAAAGTTAATGCAGCTTTCGGGGCTGGTGTGCCTTTGGGAAACTTCCAAAGAAAACCAAAGTGTTCTAATAAGTGATGTTGGTGATTTAAGAGGTGGCACTTTCCTTCCTGTAGGAAACTTAACTCAATGGCCCAGTATAGTGCTGAAGAGAATCCTATTTCCAGAGGTGGTGTGCAAAATGGTGATCCATGGCTTATGTCTTTATTTTCTGTCATTCTGTGTTACCCTGTGTGGAGGTTTCACTCCTTAAAAGGCAGCTTCAAGACAATGGTATTTCGGCACTAAGTTGTTTCACACTTGTGTTAGGTCTTTGAAGTGCATTAGTACAATGTTGTTGTTCTTCCTAATCATAGAATCAATAAGGTTGGAAAAGACCTCAAAGATCATCAAGTCCAACCTGTCACATGATACATCACACGTACTAAATGTGGGCTGTGGCCACTGCTTCTTGATGATCTGCAATGAAATAGGGAGAAGTGACCACAAGACTAACTTGCAGAACACAGCTGGTGTGTAATCAAATGCTCTTGCTAATCTTACACTTTACATAGCAAGGTGAAGTCTCCAGCCTCAGTTCTGGCACTGTTTTCTCAAAGTACTCACATATAACTCATGTGCAAACCCTGCTCATGAATACAGATAGGTACTTCCTTGTGCAAGGAGTTCTTTTGGTTGGATGCACTGAAATGGTGCTGTTGCTCAGCTGTTTCAAGATGCATCTGATGGCTCTGTCTGGGAATGTATCCCAGCACTTTGTGTCTATTGAGAGACAGATAATAGTTGGAAAAGCACAGTCACTTGCATAGAGTCTAATAACTTCACCCTGTTGGTGGTATCTGTAAGATACAGATGTGGGAAACAGCCAGAGGTCCTAAATGATTGTAGTAGAGGGACACTGACAGCAAGAGCAAGAAAGGTAGTTACAAGCCAACTGTTTCCCCCCTCCCCCCCCCCCATCTGAAAGCACAGCTGTACTACTGGAAAGTAGTGACAAAGTCAGCTAAACACTGGTTTGACACTTATTTCCTGCTGTTACAGAAAATCTCTAACAGGGTCATGTTTTCAGTGTTCCCCACCCCCCCACCCCTATCCTTCCCCTAAATGCATGCTGAAATTGATAGACTGTCTCCTGTTGGACTACACACTGTCCTGTATATTCCCTCTACTACATCAGCACCTCTCTGTGATGAAGGTCAGTTCTACCCCAGATGGTTAGAGAGTAGCCAACATCTCACTCAAAACTCATCTTTCTTCTTGGTGCTTGAAGGTTAGGGGATGTTTTGGAAATTGCTTTCTCCCTCTTTCATTACAGATGACCAATTCTCTTCCAGCCCTTGGAAGCCACCAGTTCCTCTGGGCTCCAAGTCCTGAAAGCTCTAGTGAAGAAAACCTTAAGGCACAAAGCTGCTGTGCAAATGGGGGATTTGTTTGCTTCCTATCACACGAGAGTTCACCCAGCATCAGGGTTTCACTGGGTCGTGGGCTAAAGCACAGAGCCAGGCAGGTCAGGATGAGGAACACTTGCAGAGGCAGCTGCAAGATTTAAATGGTAAAAAAAAAACCCACCCAAAACAGTGCTTGAGGAAAGATTAATCAATCAGCAGGCAGCAATCGCAACTGTTATCTATAAATGCAGTCTGTGTAAAATGGAGCCATGGCAATTAAGCTTGCAACTTCTTATTTGCTAATGTGGCTGGGGGAAAAGGCTTTAAATCATGGTGTTCCAATAAAGCCCACCCTCCTTCTGCTTTTAACACATTTGCCTTCTGAAACTTTTACTACTTCTTCCAAAAATGAATTTGCTTCCATATGTCATAGCCATTCCCAAAGAGAGATGTCTGCTTTTATTAAAGCATGTATGTGAAGCATTTGGGCTGTGATACATATTTTACAGAACACAGAATTAACCAGGCTGGAAAAGACCTTTGAGATCATACCCAACACCATCTAGCCAACTAAACCACGGCACTAAATGCCTCATTCAGTCTCTTTTTAAACACCCCCAGTGATGGTGACTCCACCACCTCCCTGGGCAGCCCATTCCAATGGCAAATCACTCTTTCTACAAAGAATTTCCTCCTAACATCCAGCCTAAATGCCCTCAGTCATCGTGCAAAACTGCTGATATTTTGAGATGTCCTCCATCCCAGGGACACCACAGCCCTGTCTGTGATGCTGCTTTCCCAACATCCCATGATTCTTCCTCTTTTGGGGGTCTTTGCATCCCTCCCAGGGACCCCAGCCCCCTTTGGCAGCCCCATAGGCTTCCCAGGGACCCCATCAGCTGTCATATTGCCACAAATCCAAGCTGCAGATATAATTTTAGTGATATTTAGTGCCCCAGGAGCAGAGGCCAAATCCTCATCTAATTTCCTAGCATTGACTCTGCAGCTAAGATGAGCTGACATATGTCCACTTGCTGGTGTGATTGCTGGTGAGGGCTGGATGTCAGGAGAGAGGGGGCAGGTTCTTCTCACTTGCTCCCTGTGATAGGACAAGGAGCAATGGAAGTAAGCTACAGCACAGGAGATTCCACCACAACACAAGAGGGAACTTCTTCACTGTAAGGGTCACAGACCACTGGAACAGGCTCCCCAGAGAAGTTGTGGAGTCTCCTTCTCTGGAGACTTTCAAGGTCTGTCTGGATGCATTCCTCTGTGACCTGAGCTAGATTGTATGGTCCTGGAGGCTGGACTAGATGATCTCTTTGGGTCCTTTCCAACCCCTGACATCCTGTGATCCTGTAATCCTGTGAGTATAAGTCCTACCTTTGCCCAGTGTAACCGCCCAGCTCCTTATTGTCTTATTTCTCTTACAATGCAAGAAGGAAATGGAGGGTAAAATATTCAGTCCCTCAGTCTACTATGACAGCAGATGGACAGGCCACTGCTAGACACTAAAATAGACATAGAATATGTTGTACTAAAGAGCTAAACATGTTGTGACACCCTCTTTTTGCCTTGACACTTCAGTTTGTTACTTCACAAAAGCCTTTCCCCAATGAATGCATTATTTTGAGTTCTGACCAGACTGAATCACAACATTAATGATTAATGGCAGCCAAAATGTGAATATAAAAGGTTTTATTGCTTCCAAGATGGCATAATGGCTGCATTTATAATCACAGAATCACCAAGGTTGGAAGAGACCTCAAAGATCATCAAGCCCAACCTGGCACCACAGACCTCACGACTAAACCATGGCACCAAGTGCCACGTCCAATCCCCTCTTGAACACCTCCAGGGATGGTGACTCCACCACCTCCCTGGGCAGCACATTCCAATGGCAAATGACTCTCTATGCGAAGAACTTTCTCCTCACCTCCAGCCTAAACTTCCCCTGGCACAATAACAACAGGGGAGAGGGGGGATCATAAAAGAGGAGAAGAATCCTGCTCGTAAAGCCAAGGTTAAACCAAAGAAAATTCGTGATCACTGTTAAGGCAGTTTCAGATACTCACATGTCAACCTCTGCTATCCTGTTTCTTAGGCACTAGGAAATTCCACTTACATCATTGACTTCCTGCTGCTGTGGAAAATAGGCTTTGGTAATGGTTTGGAGTTAGAATTAGCCCTCATCTGCCTTGTTCTCGGGTTCTTGACCACACCAGTTTAATTACCCAGAAATTATTAGTGCAGTTGTCCTCTTTTTCCTCCTTTCATTCCCCACCATTTCCCCTCTATTCAACAACATTTTTTGCTTTTTTCCCCAAGCCAGAGCAAAAGTAGGAATTAAAGCAGTTAATGCTGCTCAGAGCAAAAATCTCTCTTAGTCTAAAAGACAGATGGGACACAGAGAACCCCTAACTGGAGAGAAGATCATTGATTTCTGCTATCGACAAGAACAGCAGTGCTTGGCTGCACAACTTTAAAGGCCAGCATTACTGGCTGCATTGCCTGAGCAGTGGGAAAGCTGCTGTTTCCCACCATTTAATCCAAAATGCTAGATTAGGGTTGCTGCTGCTGCGTGTCAGAGAAGCCTGATAGGAGCTGCCCATTTTGCTGACTGTCTTCTGACAGTTTCCAGAGGTATCAAGTAGCTGACACACCAGTGGGAAGTTTCTGCTGGTTAAGGAGGTGGCAGTGACCTTCAAGGGACTGGCTAGGCAGGGATTTTCACTTCTTGGAGGACACACAGTCACTGGCGTGACTGAAGCATAATGAACAAATATGGGTAGGTTTAGGTCTTGTGCTTCATCCCCTCTTCTCAGTCTCACTGTACACAACAAGATACACTTCTTGCTTGTGTCTGGAAAGTGTAAGAAACACACAAGATGATGCTGGTGGAACTGGCAGCACTCTGTGCTTTTTGCTGTGGTTGCTGTCTACAACTACCTGAAGGGAGGTTGTAGCCAGGAGGGGGTTGGTCTCTTCTCCCAGGCAACCAGCACCAGAACAAGAGGACACTGTCTCAAGGGGAAGTTTAGGCTGGAGGTGAGGAGAAAGTTCTTCACAGAGAGTTGTTAGCCATTGGAATGTGCTGCCCAGGGAGGTGGTGGAGTTGCCATCCCTGGAGGTGTTCAAGAGGGGACTGGATGTGGCACTTGGTGCCATGGTTTAGTAGTCATGAGGTCTGTGGTGACAGGTTGGACTTGGTGATCTTTGAGGTCTTTTCCAACCTTATAGATTCTATGATTCTATGATACACTTATAACATTATCAGGGATAATATCTTAGGGCAACACACCAGTAAAGGCAGCTGATCTTATCACTTTGCTGAGAAGAGATTCAGGGCCTAAAATGGCAAACATTACCTTTCTTTGAAAGCAATTACTTTATTGGTTTTGCATTCATACTCTTAATGATGTATTCCAGGAAGGTAATGGCTCCTTACCTTAGCTCTGGAATAAATATTTGCGGGTTCATTAATGAGCATTTTGCAACTCCCTCTCCATTTCCAAGTCAAGGCACTTCCCCAGGAGGAGGAGGAGGAGGGGAAGGAGGTGTCACACTCATCTATTTCCACCACCACCACCACCCCCCTCTTTTGGGTTTGTTGACTTGCTTGCCAGAAGCTCATTCCAAGGGCAGAGATTTCCAGCCCAGGGTATATTCTTGTTTACTCAGATTATTTTGCCGAGAGAAATGCCCTGCTGGGATATCAAATGAGAGGAAAACAAAGAAGGAGATTTGATTAATGAGCTGCCTGTTGACGTGGGGATGCGTGGGCAGATTAGGCACAGGAGCAAAATTGCCCAGCTAAACCTGGGTGCTGAGAGGGCTTCTCAGAGCGTTAAGATGTTTGCACATGTTTCATTCTCTAGACTGGCATCTTAATTCAAGCTCTTGGGTGCAGCTTATTAATAGTGAAACTGGGAGGCTTTACCATTTGTCAGCTTACAGGGCAGTAATTAGCCATTAGAGTGCAGTTCTATCTTTCGTAATTAACTTGGTGTCAAAATTTCTCTCCTCCTTATCTGTGGCAAACACTCACAAAACAATCAACATCCATTCTGCTAGAAGTGCTGTTGACTGCCCTGGCTTTCTTCACTCCATTCCCCTTTGATATCACCACAAATTCCCCAGCTGCTTACCATCTCCTTCATCTTCACATGCTTTGGAGGAGCTGAATGAGGATAGCATGAGTTTGAGGGCTTTTGGGGTTGTATCATCTCTATGAATAAACCTGAATACCTAGCAAATCTCATTCAGTGCAGGTAAACAACTCATAACTTTAATATTTGTGTTTATAGTCATACCTAGAGGCTTAGCATACACATCTGTGTGAGTGTGTGTGCATTTCAATAGTATCAATCAGAGCTGAGCAAAGGAAATGTTTTAAATTAGCCACCTGCTTTAACCCTACCTAGATACAAAATTTGTGGTCCCCTTCAGAAGGTGAGTTGTGATGATGGTCTGATCATTCTGACCACTCACCTTGTTCAATGTCAGGATACATAAAGTTTGGGTTGCAAGTCAAGGCTGAGGACATGTATAGGGTTTTTTCATATCCTTTGGTTCTCATGGGAAAAGAGCACATCATAGTCAGCTTCTTCAGAGGAGGCCCACAAAAATGGTCAGAGGGATGGAACACCTCTCCTATGAAGAAAGGCTGAGGGAGTTGAAGTTGTTCAGCCTGGGGAAGAGAAGGCTCTGAGGAGACTTGGACACCTCATACTGCCTCCTTCTCTTTCTGTCCCCACCCTTCCAAATCACCTGCTCAGCCCAGAGGTTGTCCTTAAATGCTCATACAGGAAATCCATGGACAAAGAAACTTGAAGCTTCTGCTATACAAGTCTCTACAAAGCAGAGCTTAGCCTGACATTCTCCTGGCTTTTCTGCTCTTTCCTTATAGCATCTTGTTTTCACTTTTTGTCCTAAGACCAAAGGAAAAAGGTAGGATATAGAGATATTTTTCTTCTTTCAGGCAAATATATCACCTCTTTGTGAAATTAAAGCAGATCTTCAATAGCCCTCATCCCCCTGCATTTAAACAAGAGGCAGCTACCAGGTATGGCATTACTGCTGCCAGTAATTGTGAAAAAGCTGGCACAGTACAACACAAATTGGCTCCCAGGAGTCATAGGGACTACACATAATGGTCCATCAACTCTAATTTTCTTTAAAAGTGGTTGGTGTAAACTGCAGTGGAGGAGGGAGTTAAAAATCCTGCATCACATAGCAACTTTCTGAACTGCTCTCCCAAAGGACAGGTTTTGTTTCCAGGTTTACACTCTGAAATGCAAGAGTTCCCTTCCATATTTGTTATTTTCTTGGGTAGGAGGATGTCCTTTATTAAAAAAGCTCTAATCTTCCTTACAATACAAATAAATGCGGTTTTTAAAACCATGCTAAACTTCTCCAAATGGCTTAGGACAAGTCCCACGAGTCAAAGAGGGATCTTGCATCTCCTCCAAAATAGAGCAAAGGTAAAACCTCCACCCCATTCCCTCGGCCAGTAGTTTTGTGCTTATAAGAATAGGCAAGCCTAGCTTATCTCCTTCAGTCCCATCTTTATTCTGATTAGCTGTGTGTTTTCTTTCAGTCATCTTCTCTCTGAAGTTAGCAAGGGGGGACTGCCTCCCCTGTCGCTCTGGGCAGTTGTCTCTAACCGTTTGCACCCACACAAGGGTCATTTTTGAGCTGACCTGAATGCCCTTGTTCTGCCGCAAGATGCTTTCCCATCTCCCGGCGCCCCAAACATGCAGCAATATTGCTTTCCAAAACAAAAAAAAAAGAAAGGGAGTATTGGGTTTTCTTGCTTCAAAAGAGCGGCAGCTTGGCTTTTCCATTTCTAACCCTGCTTTCCCAGCCAGGACGACAGGTTAGAAAGAGAAGAACCGGTTCAGTTTAACTGTGGCTTTTTGAGGTGAGTAAGATATAGGGTGTTTTTGTAAAGTGGCGCAGAAGACCATAAAGCTTTAGAAAAAGGTTTCCTATTTACTGCAGAACACCTTGTTTTCCTGTTAGTGCAAAGACTAAAAGACACAAAGACCCTCTTTGCCTCTAATCAGGTTACAGCATCACAATATGGCTCTCTTTATAGGGGTCATTAGATCTTTTCTTCGGAGAAGAGAGTTCTTTCCATAGCTTTGGTGAATTAACTCTTTTGTCTGTAACAGAAGGTGCTTCCCTCAAGCAAGCTCTTTTAGGCCCTACAAAGCAATCCCAACTGCCTGGAAGTTAGGCGTTTATTTTACTCCCTTTGTTTGCAGAAATGCTTTCTGAAGGAAACGCTAGGCAAACTTCATGCTGCCTTCAGTGTCTATCTTTACACGCTGGCTTGTGGTTTATGTGTCCTTAGGTCTCTGAAGAAACGTGGAATGGCTATGACAATATTTAAACAGTATAAAACTTTACAGAAAGTCAATAAAAACTGTCGGCTTTTACTGTCAATAAAACCTCTTTGGTGCTCATCGCCTAACCAGGATTCTGGACAGCACAAGGTGCTTGCATTTCTATCTGCCAAAGCATCCATTTTAAGAAACTGTGCTTTTCAAACTGAAAATCTGTCTTCATTCAGCCAAGAGGTGTATGTAATGGTTAACATCACACAGGTTTGTTTCTGATTTGCAGCTCCTGTTCACAACAGGCCAGTTGCCATAACTGTAGCTTCCACCTAAGAGCACAGCAGCCTGCTGGCAGCACTCCACAACTGCAGTTAAGCTCTAAAGCAGATATATAGAACAATACAGAGATATGTACAGGTTAGAAAAGCCCTTTGCCACAGCTTTCCAATCAGAAAACCCATAGAAAGGAAGTTCCTGTTAGCAGGCTTTCATTCCCTGGCTTGTCACGTCTGAAGAAGTTCTCTGCAAAACTTATTGTTGCATGGAAAAATGCTGCGTGGTCTTCTCAGTTGTGATTTGCATATCTGCCACCATTAGCAGCAGGAAATTAATCATCTCCATGCTTTTTTATCTTGGGGCTCGGTTATTATGCAAGTGATGTTTCCCTGTGAAGCCAAAGTACCACAAGGAAGCAGCTCCTTTCCAAAAGGAGGGAAAATTTGCCACTATTAAGCAGGAGGAGGTGCTTTGAGAGAGACACGGTGACATTGGACTAGGCAGCAGTCTCCAGGAGGGAAGCAACTGGTACAATGCGAGGAAATGGCCTCAGATTGCACCAGGGGAGGTTTAGGTTGGAGACTAGGAAAAAATTCTTCACTGAAAGGGTTGCCAGGCATTGGAACAGGCTGCCCAAGGAAGCAGGGGAGTCACCATCCCTGAAGGGGTTTTAAAGACATGTAGATGTGGTGCTGAAGGATATGTCGCACCAGTGGGTTTGGCAGTGCTGTGTTAATGGTTGGACTTGGTGATCTTAAAGGTCTCTTCCAACAAAAATTACTCTATTAATCACCTTGCCAGCATGTGACTACAACAATTAACAGATATTACCATCGCTCCAGATGTTATCTACAAGGAGAATAATGTCTTATTGCATTACAGCCAGAGGGTATAAAACTAGCTCATGCCACTCACGTACGTTCACTGAAGTGTTTTCCATAAAGCCAGAGTAATCTGGCATCTAAATAAAGACTGAACCATCCATCATAAAACCCACATCACATAATCCCAGATGGCCACTGTACACTACTATGTGTGGGGCTTTCATTGGCCAAAGCTCATGAGTGATCTGGATGTGCAGCCTGAAGGGAAAAGGCTTCCAGCCACCGTGCTGGGCAGGTGAAGGTTTTGCAATCCCCCTGACTTTTGCAGGTAACTTTGGGGTTTACCTGGCTCTGGTTATTTTATTTATATTAGAAGTTATCTTTTAAATGTAGCTTTACAAGCCAGTCACCATTCCCTGTCCATATCAAAAACACTTTGGAAATTAGAAGAACAGGAATAATTAGCATCTACAAGACCCTCTGCTTCTACTGGCAGTACTTGGCACAAGGGAAACTGTTCCTTTCCTTATCACAGAATCAATAAGGTTGGAAGAGACCTCAAAGATCATCAAGTCCAACCTGGCACCACAGACCTCATGACTAAACCATGGCACCAAGTGCCACATCTAATCCCCTCTTGAACACGTCCAGGGATGGTGACTCCACCACCTCCCTGGGCAGCACATTCCAATGGCTAACAACTCTCTCTGGGAAGAACTTTCTCCTCACCTCCAGCCTAAACTTCCCCCGGTGCAGATTGAGACTGTCCTCTCATTTTTTCCATATTCCTTTCTAATGCATTACAAACACACCCCCCCCCCCCCCCCCTCCATTTTATAATAATCCTTTAAAGGAAAATAATCAAATAATAGTCCAAATAGCACATTACTTGAAAATGATCCCTGAGACATCAAGAAATTCCAGATATGCTTTAACCTTTTGAAAAGTATTGGCTGCTGCTCAGTATTCTGCTGAACATCATTATCACAAGCAGAAATGCATGGCTTCTCTCCCTTGAAGCTTCTCTAATTCTCCTTGCATGTTTTAAGGTCTCCTTCCTACAGGAAATTAATCTTTGTTCCACTTGTGAAGGAAATTTTCTCCTTCCTAGATCATATTGAAAAATTTTAGTGGTTTCTAGAGGATTTAAGGCCCCTGTTGCTGCAGTATAACTCCAATTCCAGCAGTTCTATGGGCTTGTGTTTTCTTCCTCTTCTTCTCTGTTTTTTTAAAGGCTACAGTGGGTTTTTAATTATTTTCTTTTCACTTGTTCAACTGAAATCTGAAAACATTCTTTTAAGGATCATCATAAGAGCCTTTGTGTTATTTATCTTCAATTGCACGTAGCTTCAGAACAGATCTTACTGGTTTCTTTGCTCTTCTGCTTCAACCTTAATCATCTTGTTCTATTTGATTTATTTCACACATATCCACATTTGTTAAATAGTCTGCAGAGCCTCGTCCTAATTAGCAGTTTCTGGGCCAAGCAGATATATATATATATAATTTAATTTATTATTCCTTGCACTTCATGACTTTTATTCCTGCCTTTGCCTGGCATCTGAGCTGAGACTCTGCTGTCCACCTTTAAAACTGGGACAAGGAGGCTGTCAGGACTGCATTAAGAGGGCTAACAATGGTAACACTCAGAAACTCCATCTGAAGCTGGGACACACTGTGGGTGTTGCTCACCAGCTCAGAGATGTCTTGTGTGAAAAGTTAAGCAGACTAATTAGACGAGGGAGCAGCGGCAGAAGGAGGTGATGTGATTGGGCTTTATTATTGTCTCTGCGAGGAAGATGCCATTCTCCAGGCTCCTAATTTTGTAGCCACCATTTGATCACTCTTCCTCCTGGTAACGTCTTTTGCCAGCAAACAATATTAATTATTATGTCATAAGCCGAGCGACCCAAAGCAAACAGATCCAATCGAGGCTGGCGGCAGAAAATAAACAGGAAGGCCATGGCAACACAACTGAAGAAGTAGTGGGCTGCTCTTCAAAAGTCTTTGCAAAACTGATACTGCCACACTGGGCTCAAGCAGTGACCTTTCAAAGAACAATCCTCTTTTGCCAAATGTTATTTTGGCAGGAAAACTTAGGGAATAAGTTAATAAATCTAACAACATCTAAGAGCCTTTTGAAGAATATTTGCTTCCACTCGCATCTCCTCCTTACATCCTCTCTCAGTTTACACTCCTGGGTTTTGTTTGTTTCACATAATAAATAATGGAGTTAATCTCTAGTGTGCTAGCAGCCAGAAGTTGATAGGGCATCAGGCTCATGTGAGATGCCAGCTCCAGGGTCTGTTGGATGGAGAATGACCACCAAAGCCTGTGTGGAGCATCCTTTCGGTGGCTGATGGAAGACTCCACAGCACAGGCAATGCAAAAATAAAGCTATGCTCCCCCTTTCCTTGTGATTGCCACTGTGGTGTCTCTTCATCCATGAAGATGTATGTGTATCACTTATTTATGGCATGTTTGATACATCAAAATACATCACCACAAGCCACTGCATCTGGAGTCATCCAAGGACTTGCACTTGACTGTGTGACTGAGCACGTGCTCGAATCAGCCCACACAGAGGAACTGTGCAAGCATCAGCATGGAGACAGCGAAGGACCATTCTAGGTTCTGAATGAAGTCAAGACCAGCATGGTGTTCATTCATAAATCAGCTGACCTCCACAGTGGCTGAAAATACAGCTGCAGACACTAAGAATGTACTGCTAACCATTGCACAGTTCATAACTAAATGACTGTTTGCCCTAAATGTAGCTACTACAACAAAACCCAACCTTAAAACTGTCTGTGAACTTACAGCTATTTGGCCTACATTTGAGCTGATGTCAACAAAAGCACCCATGAGTGAGACCTGTCAGCAATACATACTACAAGGAGGCATATGTTCACTGGGATAATAAATAGCCAGTTATAAAAGCAGGGATGTGAGTGCAGATATTTCTAGATCTGAGCCTGATGAGGAGGGGAAGATGAGGAGAAAATACCTGCTGAGTTCCTCCTGGGTGTCATTTTCACACCAGCATCCCTGAACAGCCGCCCAGCTCAACAGAACTGCTCCCACCTTGGTTCGGGGTGACAATCATTGGGCTTAGTGCTCTACAATTTCATGTTCCAGTTATTTGAAGAGAGAAGTTATCCCAAGATTAATAGGTCTTCTTTCCACAGTCCTAATTCTTCTTGAATCTTGGTGAGAACACAGTAAAAAAGGAGCATATTCTGCTTATTAAGTGGAAAAAATCAATCCAAAGCAAAGGGAAATGAACACTTTTCCCTCCACAGCTGCTGCTCTCTTTCTCAATGAGACAGCTTTGCTGTTCCAGTCTGTTTGCTTTATTACATTTACCTTTTTTTCCCCTCAGATCCATTCATTATCACAGGTAACCTCTTAATGATCTCAAAACTAGTTATCAGAATACCTGGGGACAATGGATGCTCAGAAATTACAGTGCTTCTGGTGAAATGGCTGCTGCTGGTCTGTTTACTGTTTGGGTGCTTGGGTTTGTTTGTTTGTTTTTAGAGAAGAGTTATATAAAGCAAATCACTCATAGAAATCTTTATTTATCTGTCCATCACCTGAGTTGAAGCAAATAAGAATAAAATCCTGATAGTGTTTAATGGTGGTGAACCATTTTTTAGCTGATGTGAACAGTTATAAATTCTGACTCTTCTATAGCTGTCTCCATCTAAACCAACTAAGACAGAGGTCAAAGTCAAAAGGTGGGGCAGCCCACTTGAGACTCACCATTTCTGTGCTGACTTAATACCATTTGGCCTACCCTTGACCTCAGTTTAAAATCCAAGGCAGAAGGAAATTCATAACCACCACTTCAAAACTTCTGGCTCCAGAATATGCTTTTATCAGTAGCTATTATTCTTTGCTGCTCATCTTTATACATCAGGCTTACTCTTTCCTTTTCCATCCTTCTTCTGCATGCAAGTCTAGAAGCAAATCCTTCCTTCCCAGACACAGGACAGTTGATCTTCCTTTTCTGGGAGAACTAAGCCCTATGGAACACAAGCCCTATGAGGAGAGGCTGAGGGAGCTGGGGCTGCTTAGCCTGGAGAAGAGGAGACTCAGGGGTGACCTTATCACTCTCTACAACTACCTGAAGGGAGGTTGTAGACAGGCTGATGATGGTCTCTTCTCCCAGGCACCCAGTACCAGAACAAGAGGACACAGTCTCAGGCTGCACCAGGGGAGGTTCAGGTTGGATGTTAGGAAGAAGTTCTATACAGAAAGAGTGATTGCGCTATGGAATGGGTTGCCCGGGGAGGTGGTGGAGTCGCCGTCATTGGAGGTGTTCAGAAGGAGACTTGATGGGGTGCTTGGTGCCATGGGTTAGCTGTTTGGGTGGGTTGGATTGGTTGATGGGTTGGACACGATGATCTTGAAGGTCTCTTCCAACCTGGTTTGGTTTATTCTAAAGTTATTCTAACTACAGAAGTTGGGCGACCTGAATTATGATAGAATAGCTGTAGCTACAAAAATAACAACTCCTGATAATGGCTTCTTCATTATCTTATCTTCTGCAGCATGAATACAAGATGCATAGCTTCTGTTACAGTCAGAGATATGTTTGTGGATAGGCAAAGAATATCCTGATCCTGGAAACAATACAATCTGCTGGCAATTCAACAGAGTGGCACGCTGCTGACAAACAATCAATGGATGCTTTGCCTGCGATTTGCCAAACAAAGCAGTTGTATTAAAATAAGAATGAGCCCTGTCGAGATACTTTGGGTTTTTTTTTCACATGTTCATTCAATATCTGGAGCTTGAAGGGAAAAAAACAAAGAAAGAAAAAAAAAGACAGAGAGAGAGAGAAATTAACTGGAAAGCTGGAAGCTTGCCAACAGCTTCCCTGACCTCAGCTTTAAAATCAGCTCTCTTCAGCTAGGTGACAAATAATTTATTGTCTTAGTGGATTATGCAGATGTTGAAAATATCATGAGGTTTCCTTGGTTCCACTGAGTCCCGCTAGGCTGCTTGGGCTCGCCTCCACAGCACTGGGATTCGGCCAGCCTGCCTTTTCTGGACTCTTTGATGTTCATATGCTCTGTTGGGCTTCCTGGGATTTGCTCCTTCCTGATTAGAACAAAAAAAATAAATAAGTACTTTCCCAAGCCCATCAATTCCTGGCACTTCTCTGAGCTGTGAGTCACAGGAGGCTAATTGAATCAGTGGGGCTCAATTCCCTCCATCCCGAGACCTGCCCCCAGCCCCTGGCAGCCAGCACCAATGGCAGGGAATTGTGACTGGGAGTTGCTGGTATGTTGGATATGTATAGGGAAGAAAAAAAAAAGAAAGAAGAAGGATTCTGTGTGAGCAGGAGTGAAACAGCGACAGTTAAGTGGCACCTGAGTAAACGTTTATGCAAAGGAGGGAATAATGCACATTTCTGACAGCTGCTCTTTGGGATTTGTTTCAGACTAAGACAGATTTCACACCTCCCTGTTTATATATTCTTTGCCATCTATGCCTGAGCTTGCCATGCCTCCTATAGCTGGCCCTGCCACCCCTTGTTTTGAAGTAGAGAGGCAGGTTTAACCATGCCCCACGGCAGCTAGTCCACCCAGACCAGCCTTGGACAGGCCACCAGGAAGCATGGCTAGAGGGGTAAGCTCTGGAGATGCTCGGGGCTGCAGAAGACAGACTAGGTAATACTCCTGAAAAGAGAGTGGCTGGCATCTTTCCATGCAAGCTGCTTTTCACAGCTCCTGTGGTAGCTGTTACACTTCTTGAAAGAGAATGGAAAATGCCTCACGCTGTGCAGAGCCCTGCGAGATGGAGATCCGGCCGCAAGTCTCCACCTGCCAGGCAGCGCTGCAACCACAAGGACAGGCAGTCATGTTCCTTCTTGCAAGCTACCACTTAAGAGGAGAAGTACAGACAGATTTTGCAACACCTCTGATTAGAGTCTCTCAAGTTTACAGAGGAGCCAAAACTCACAAAACAACGAGAGGGTCTGGGTCTTCATGTTTAGCATCAGGTTTGCATTGGAGTCATGCTTCTGGAAGGCAGAGGAGACCTTCTGGTCTTGCTGAGATGTGTCCATTCAGCACATGTCTTCTTTCCTCTAGAAGGTCTCATTACAGGCACTGGCTAGTGCTCAGGTAGCACCACAACTCCATGGAGTCATAGAATGGTTTGGGTTGAAAGGGATCTTTAAAGGTCATCTAGTCCAACCCCTCCACCATTAGCAAGGACATCTTCAACAAGATCAAGCTGTTCAGGGCCCTGTCCACCCTGACCTTGAATGTTGCCAGGGATGAGGCATTTACCACCTCCCTGGGCAGCTTGTGGCAGTGTTCCACTTCTTCCTTCCCTCTACTCTAAATCTCCCATCTTTTAGTTTAAAACCATCGCTCCGTGTTGCGTTGCAACAGGCACTGCTAATAAATTTGTCTCTATCTTTCTTATAGGTCCCCTTTAAGAACTGAAAGGCCACAATGAAGTGTCTCTGGAGCCTTTCTTCCCCAGGTTGAACCACCCTGATTCTCTCAGCCTTTCCATTCCCCTCATCATTTTTGTGGGCCTCCTCTGGACCCACTCCAACAGGTCCATGTCTTTCCGAGCTGAGCACTCCAGAGCTGGACGCAGCACTCTAGGTGGGGATCTCAGCAGAGCTGAGTGGAAGGGCAGAATTCCCTTCCTCAACCTTCTGGCCATGCTGCTATTGATTCAGCTCAGGGTACAGTTGAGCTTCTAGGATGCAAGTGAACATTACTGGCTCATGTTCAGCTTTTCATCCACCAGCAGTCTGAGTCCTTCTCCACAGGCCTGCTGTCAATCCTTTCATTCCCCAGGCTGTTTTAATACTGGAGCTTGCCCCAGCCCCAGGTGCAGGACCTTGCACTTGGCCTTATTGAACCTCACTCATGACGTTCACGCATTTCTCTATACCCAAAAGCCTAAAGGGAAAAAGCATGCCAGCTGTGACTATCTGAAGAGAAGTCCTGTTTAAATGCAGCTGTCACTCACCACTTCTAGCCAGTAAAGCAAAGGCAATAGGACTTGCTACCGGAACACTGCTGGCTGCTGTGCCCTCACGTGCTCACCAAGCACCTCTCTCTGCTGCATGAGAATAGCACAGGGTGGCAGGAAGAAAATAGATGGTGTGGGACTGAACACAGAGCCCTCTCCTTCCAGCTGCTGGTGAGGGGCATGAGCAAAACTCACCCAGCTCCAGGGTTGGACTTGGGAGCTCCATTTGCTTGCAGAGAATGGGAGGACTTGGCTGTGGGGGAGAGCAGGGGGAATAGGGCTGTGTGGTGGGAGCCACAGCTGCTCTCCTTGCTGGCTCCCTCTCCCAGGGTTGTATGGAGCCCTTGCACACATAAAGCACCATTGTTCACAGCCCAAAAACTGCCAAGGGAGCACTGGACAACATCACTGCCTTATGGTGTCGGACACCGCATGTGTTCCTTCTCCCACCCACACAAGCACATGAGCAAACACTCAGCCCGAGTGTGCTGCTGACAGGCACAGACAGGGCTGTCAGAAAGCACTGCTGACTTCAGGCTGTCCGTCAGGAAGCTCCGGGGAGTGCTCAGAGGGGTGGGAAGAAACGGATGTCCCCACCAGGCACGCTTTTAGGTACTCCGTCTGGCACATCCCAGCTCAGCAGCGACCTGAAAGAAAACCTGTGTAATAGCTGAGTGAATATCTGGTGCTCAACAGCACAGCTAATTCACTGCTTTTTTGTACCTCACTTGGGATGGAATATTTGATTTTTACATGTGGTTCTGGGGGGGTTTCAGGCCCCCTGAAACACTTCAGAGTGTTGAGTGACACGTACCAACGATAAAAGGGAACACTTCCCCGGCGCTAGGTTTTAATTCTGTACATAACAAACACTTCTTTCTTTACTATTTCTTTCAACTCCAGTTTTGAAGTTGATTTATATCTGCCTCCTGTTTTGCTCCAGTTTCAATCTTCTGGCAGCACTCCTTGCCAAGTCAGTCTAATGCCCACATGAGCCCCATTAAGCCACATGCTTCTGTATAGTCAGAAGTACATGTTTTTTCTGGGCTGAGCTTTGTTTGCCAAATCTGGTCCTATTTTCACAGATAATTACTTCCTTTTTGTCTCTTTCTCCTTCTGTGTGCTGGGTTTTTTTCTTTTTCTTTTTTTTCCCCCCACACATGGCCTTTTCAAAATGCAATGTGACCCTCATGCATCATTTTTATCAGCCTTACAAACCCAGCATAGTACTGTGTGTGATGTATGTAAATTCATGTACCTAAAGGCAGCGAGGAAAAAACCTCTTTGAGTTCCCTGTCAGAAACAGATGATACCAAGATGTCATTCAGAATCAAGGGTTTGTGTTTTGAGGGTTTTTTTCCCTATCAGTGACTATTAGCTACAACAATACTATATTTAGGATTAACAAAATAGAATCATAGAATCAACAAGGTTGGAAAAGACCTCAAAGATCATCAAGTCCAATATGTCACCCAACACCTCATCCCTACTAGGCCATGGCACCAAGTGCCACGTTCAGTCCCCTCTTGAACACCTCCAGGGATGATGACTCCACCACCTCCCTGGGCAGCACATTCCAATGGCTAACAACCATCCATTCTCTGGGCTGAGTAGAACTCTGTATGCTTTATGTTGGCATTGATAGTAGTTTGGCTGTTTCATTCAAGGTGTTTATCATTTCAGCCCAAGGGTCTCCTCTCCTTTTCCTGATTGCCCTTCTCTGCTGGGGAGGGGTCATCCAGTGAGAGAGTGACTGCTGTAGTTTAGTCCCAGATATGGGCTAAATGTAGGCAAAACTTTAGCTCATTTTTATCACTAGTAATGAAAATGCATGCTGGAGAAATCGGGGGGGGGGGTGGGGGTGGGGGTGGAGAATTGTATTTGGAGTAGTATTAATCACATTTTATATCTGTAGAGTTTCATCTGTGTGTTAGATAAAGAATCCTTACCAACAAGGTCTTAGTGAATGAACCTTGGCCAGTAAATCATTGAATGGTTTCAGTTTGAAAGGCCGTATTAAAGCTAATCTGGTTCCAACCCTAAAGCACTCAGCTTGGCCCTGGTAGCCATGCACAGTTTAAAGTTGGAAACTAATTCTGCTAGAGAGTTAATTTAGTTAGGGATACCCTGAGGATGGTGGGGAAGTGTAAAACACTTTCTTAGTGTGCTCTGAGAAAGCCCACACCAGCCACCAGCACTGCTGAAGAGGAAGCTGTAGAACATTGCAGCAAAGGATCCCCCATGGCTGGCAGGTCCTACAGTGCTGCACAGAGGAAAATTCAGGTCTCTGTGTTACAAAAGCACATGGGGCTATAAGATTTCAGTTTGTTATGTTATACCCCTGTCTATTGATACTCTCTGATAGCATCTGGGATTTCTGAGCACTACAGGGACTTCTGTAAATGAAGTCGCCGTAACGATGTTTGTCCTAGACGGAATATGCTGAGGCAGACAACTGATAAGGGACCTACAAGCTTGACATCAATACAGAGTTGTGCTGTCATAACAATGCAACCTCAGCCTCTAGGTTACAACTTCTCAGAGCTGAGGAATGCTCATTAAGGGGAAAGACAATTGGGAGTGATTTCCTCGAAAGGAAAGCCACTCTAGGCAGCTGCAGTGCGGAGGGCAGGCCTGCACAACGGTGGCATTGTTTAGAAGCCATTGAGGTCTGCAAGCAAAATTCTATTTTACTCACTGTTGTAGCCCAAGAGTCAAAATATATCAGGAATCTCTTATCCTTCCATTCCAAGCAAAGTCAACAAAGCTACCTACATCTGTAGGTGAAACAGTGTAATGTTTCTGAAGGTGTTAATGTGAATGGCGCAGATTTCCTCTGAGGTATTTTCTCCTCTTCCAACAGATGTGGGGGTTGGAACAAGGTGATCTTTAAGGTCTCCTGCAATCCAGATCCAGACCATTCGATGATTCAGCATGTGACTAGGCTATTTTGGCAAATATCAGATGTCATGCAGGGCCAGAGAAGAGTAGAGTACAATAGAAGAGAATAGAATAGAATAGACCAGACCAGACTGGAAAAGACCTTTGAGATCATTGAGTCCAACCTATCACCCAACACCATCTAAGCAACTAAACTATGGCAAGTAGAAATGTTTTGCAGCATCAAAGAAGAGAGGTGAAAGGGAGGAGTATGTTTGGGGTTTTTAATGACAAATAACCATAATCAGGTCACCCAGAGAGGCAGTAGATGCCCCATCCTTGGAAACATTCCAGGTCAGGTTGGATGGACTCTGAGCAACCTGATGAAGGAGTTGGGGCTGTTCAGTCTGCAGAAGAGAAGGCTCCGAGGTGACCTAATTGTGGCCTTCCAGTATCTGAAGGGGGCCTATAGGAAGGCTGGGGAAGGACTTCTCAGGATCTCAGGTAGTGATAGGACTAGGGGGAATGGAATGAAGCTGGAGGTGGGGAGATTCAGGCTAGATGTGAGGAGGTGGTTCTTCACTATGAGAGTGGTGAAACCCTGGAATGGGTTGTCCAGGGAGGTAGTCAAGGCCCCGTCCCTGGGGGTGTTTAAGAGCAGGCTGGATGAGGCTCTGTCCAGTCTGATGTAGTGTGGGGTGTCCCTGCCCATGGCAGGGGGGTTGGAACTAGATGATCCTTGTGGTCCCTTCCAACCCTGAATGAAACTATGAAACTATGAAGCCATCCTTGCTCACTGTGGGAAGCTGGGCTAGATGACCTTCAAAGGTACCTTCCAACCCAAACCATTCTATGACAATTAGGAGAAGAAAAGGTATTCTGATATTTAGACAATTCTTTCCTTTTCTATGCCTGAAGGATTTTTCAATCACTTTTTCTGAAATGAGAAATAAAGAAACAAACAAAAAAAAAAAGAGGAAACTCTTTTAATCCCATCCTTGATTTTTTTAATCCATTTGGTGTGACACAGAATCAATTATTTAAAGAAGTTTACATCTCAGATGGCACTTTGGAGTTCTTGGCTGGTGCACTGCACTGCCTGTGCTGACCAGCAGCAATATTTTCCTCTGCAGAACATATGTCATGTCACTGCCTTACAAAGCCAGCCAAATATACTCTAACTATATTCAGGGGTAGTTAGATCTATGCCTGGGGAAAAAAAAATGAAGGTATTTTTTGCTTTCTTTCTTGTTAATTATGGAGTTTTATGGACTGCCATAAACAAATTATGCTTCCTTTTATGAATATTTAGATTTTATCTTCCTTTTTTTCCTTCCTGGGGAATGTTAATGGGTACAAAATGGAACTGGGTTGTTGTGATGGTAATGCCACACCGAGAAACCCTCACAGCATAAGTTTTGGAGCCAGTCTGGATATTAATGCAGCTCCTATCTTCCCTGTTCCAATCCTGATGGATTTATAACACACTTCTCAGCAGTATTGAAGAGTTTTCTGGGTAAACACAGGGTACTGCAGTTTCTGGCTGTACAAGAGAGCTGAAACTGTTGTGACAGTAGCCAACTCCTTTCACTTCCATTGCTGACTCCTGCCTGCATCCTAAGGATGCCTTTACCATCACTGTTGGTGTTGTGGAGAATCCAGCCTGAAGACTGCAAATGGATTTTGTGGAGTCCAGGGTTTCCCATCTTTAATGATGGTTTTTACCTATTTTTGCCAGCTATAAACAAATCTAAGCTTGCCATGACAATATTCTTGTACTCCGAAACAGGAACAGAGAATTTCTTAAATCACCTTTTAGTCAGAACAAAAATGGTGAGGATGTGGAGCCCAGGAGATTCTATAGTACCTGTGACTGACAGGCAGAGATGATAGGAAAAGCTCTCTACACTTCAGAAAGCCCACTCTTTAGCCTCAAAGCTTAGCTCTGCCTGCAAGACTGGTAAAATTGACTTAATTCTATCATTATCTATCACTTACTGATCATGGACAGTGGGAAAATCATCACAGAGTGAATGTGTCTGAAGGTGTCAGAGGATATGAATAGCTCAAATGATCAGAACAAATCTAATTACAAGTGCTTGATTTCATCCAAAGATAATTCTCTCTTTCAGTGCCCTGCTCAGGAGGTGGAGCCATGCACTCCAGGCGATCTTTCTCCTCTGCATATAAGCTAAGACACTTCAGGTTTTGTCCAGCATTTGCATCAAACAGGGAGTAAAGAATGCTGCTTGTTTATTAATTAGCATACAAATGTAACACTGACTGGATTACCACCTGACAGATATGTTGTGGCAATTACAAGAAGCTGCTGGATACACCCACCAGGTGAAATCCTGGGCATTTTTTTTCCTATTAATTTAAATAAAGCCAAGATTGACATCAATTCCTTAGAAGAGAGAGATGAATATTTTATCATCTTAGGCATCTCTCAGCATTTTGAAACCTTTCCTCTTGCATGTGGTACTTCACATACGAATCTGTGCGATGTTTCACAGTGAGATCTTGGCTCGTTTCATCTTACCTAGATTTTTAAACTTCACAATGACTGAGCATATGGAAATTCTTGGAACTAGATGTGAATTTGCATGAGGTCAGGCTTGCTCTCCAAATTTTCTGCACAGAAGGGATGATAGTAAATATGGAGTGAAATTTGTGCTCAAATAATCTCCGGTGTTCTTCTACATTTTAAAAAGGCAACGCTCTCGTTCCTCTCCCTTCCCAGTGCAGGCATTAATTTCATGTTATCCTTACAGCCTTTACTACCAAACATAATTTGTGTTCCAGATTCTGATGCCAGATGCTATTATCTTGGAAAGCATTTGATATACACAAGTGTTAACGGCCAGCTCTGTAAAACATTTCATGTTCCCGGGGAGCATTGACAACATTTTGTTAATTAGGAAAAGCGGGCTTGCCCAAGGAGGGAGAAAAGGTCATCAATATTAACAACAGCAAAAGCTTTCTCTCATCATCTGAATCACACATTTGATAGTAAGAATCACAAAATTATGCTATTTGGAGGATAGAATCATAGACTCTTTGGGGTTGGAAGTGACCTCTAAAAGACATCTAGTCAAACTTCCCTGTGGTAATCAGAGACATCTTTATCTAGATCACATTATTCAGAGCAATGTCCAACCTAAACCTGAAGGTTTCCAGGGATGGGCCTTCCACAACCTCTCTGCTCAACCTGTGCTAGTGTCTCACCAACTTCATTGTAAAAAAGATCTTCCTTACCTCTAGTCTGAATCTCCCCTTTTTTAGTTTAAAACCTTTGCCCCTTGTCCTGTTGCAGCAGACCCTGCTGAAAAGATTGTCCCTGTCTTTCCCACAGGGCCATTTGAGTGCTGAAAGGCAACCATAAGTGCTCCTCTGAATATTCTCTTCTCCAGGCTGAACACCCCCAACTCTCTCAGCAGAAGGGCTCCAGAACTCTGGCCATTTTTGTAGCCTCCTCTGGTCTTGCTCCAACAAGTGTGCTGAGGACTCCAGAGATGGACTTGGTACTCCAGATAAGGTCTCACCAGAGCAGAATAGAAGGATAGAATCACCTTGAAAGGAAGAAAAATAGACAGAAAACCAGTTTTTCCAGGCATCTATTTAGTAAGGTTAGAGAGGAGCACTGCAGACTATGATGAGCAAATTATTTGTTGTCTGAAGCAGACATAAAGCTGCACAAGCTTTCAGACAAGGATTTCAGGCTCTAAGATGGATGATATGAAAGCTCTACTCTAAAATCCTGGTTAATGTGGACCCAGCAGTGAATACAACAAAGCTTTCCATTTCTGTGATGAGTGCCCCCAAGAATAACAGAATCCAAGATGAAATTTGGCTCAGCTGCATTACCTTTACATGTGAGAGGAAGAGGCTTATGTCTGAATAGCAATTAGCAGACCATCAGAGAAGAAAACTCTGTAAAAGCATAAAAGTGTGGCTGCCACACTGGCACTGATGTGATGCCAGGACGAATGGGGTGTATGAGCAGGGTGCTGCTCTGTGGGCCTAACAAGCCCAATGCAAATAGTCCACAGGATATATGTGATGATCACTGATGTGTTTTGTTTTCTGAATAGGTGGTTTATCAGAGGATGTCAGCAAGACTGTAAGGAAATACACCAACTTGGAAAAAAGAAAGGAATCGAGGTGTATGGAAGGTCCTGAAAGCTGCCTTTACAAACGCTGTAGGAAATGAGTGAATATTGAGAACAGACGATGAGCAAGAGGAACCTAAGTGGACCTTAGCAATCCACACAGCATTTGCTCAGTATTACCTACAGAGTTTGCAATTGATGTTGATAACAGAGCACGGAAGATCTGTGTTGTTTTTTACCCTGAAGCTTCTTTGTTCAGGAACAAAGGGCTGCGGGACCAGCCAGACAGCACGGGGCCGGCGGTACCTCCTGCGGAGCAAGGAAAGCCTCAGCAGCCTTCCCCAAACCGCAGGCACCTGCTTCAGCACAGGAGGTGGCACATGCAAATCCACCTGCAGCGACTGCCGCCGAGGAAAAGAAATACCTTTTCAATTTGGAGCATATCACATTTATGCCACAGATCTATTTCACGGTGAAACGATGCATGTGGACTACAGTGGCACTTCCTAGCAAAGGGGAAAAAAAAGAGTCAGTTTGCTCTGCTATAATCCAAAGATTATGGGAAGATCCTCACAAAGGATTGTAAGAGTTTATTCTAGTCATTAGTTAGGAATTGTTCTACATTTAGTCATCATTCCATATCTATTATGCACCCTCCAGAATATCCCCATCTGACAGTGGTGAGGAAGCTGGATGCTGCTTGCCTGCAGAATTTAATTGTGCCTTATGGGGATTCCCTTCTGTCCATGGTTAGTTGGATATTGATCCGCAGAGAACTGGAAGACCTTTGTATTTTTTTATTACTTTCTATTTTTTTTCCCCTCCAAATTGATCTATACAGAGCCATGTGAAGGAAAACACACTAGGCAAGGAGGGGTTTTTACTTTGAAAATTCCATCAGTAAAAAGCCTGCTGATAATCTGCAGCTATCTTAGGCCGTGCTGATGGAAAAAAATAGAAGGTTGTTTCAGAGAGTGAACTGGAGTCAGAGTCACTGTCTGATTTATATATTTATTTATATATATACACACACTCTAATTATATATATTTTTATATATATATTGATTTTTATATATATTTTAGTGTTATAAGACATCCCACTCTTTTTGTGGCACACACACATCAGGTGCAGAGCAGACTACTTAGCCAAGGGCAGAAAAACCTAATCGCCGGGCTGCTGTTTGGATGGTGCCACCTTGATTATCCAAATGTCATGGGGACACCGAATATGTTTGCATAATTAAGGTCTTGGCTAATGGTAAGTGCTTTTAAATGTAATTAGTAGCTTTCTGGGGATAGGATTGTTTTGAAAAACAAGGAGATTGTGATAATTGAGGCGCAGATAACCGGCAGAAATAACACCAGCTAGCATGAAGTGAGGGAAGAGTTGTGGGAAATATTAATTAAGGAAGAAATGGGAAGTTATAATTAATTTCTGATACCATCAAAACATAGGAGCAGGCCACTTCCAGTTATAATATGCTTTGCATTTAACAGAAAGAATGAAAGCAAAGCTACAGTTACAAAGTGTGGAGGGAAAAAGAAAAGAAGATAAAAGAAGAGAAAAGAAGAGGAGAGAAAAGAAGAGGAGAGAAAAGAGAAGAGAAAAGAAGAGGAGAGAAAAGAGGAAAGGAAAGGAAAGGAAAGGAAAGGAAAGGAAAGGAAAGGAAAGGAAAGGAAAGGAAAGGAAAGGAAAGGAAAGGAAAGGAAAGGAAAGGAAAGGAAAGGAAAGGAAAGGAAAGGAAAGGAAAGGAAAGGAAAGGAAAGGAAAGGAAAGGAAAGGAAAGGAAAGGAAAGGAAAGGAAAGGAAAGGAAAGGAAAGGAAAGGAAAGGAAAGGAAAGGAAAGGAAAGGAAAGGAAAGGAAAGGAAAGGGAAAAGAAGAGAAAAGAAAAGAAAAGAAGAGAAAAGAATAGAGCTATATTTGATGTAGAAAGGCAGAGGACAAATTAATTTGGTTGCTTAATTAACAGTTTTCTGTCTTTCTTATTTGAGAGGTGGTCATTCTCACTGTGTTCAAGGTTCCTTCCACAGAGAACAGTAAAATCATGCAGGTTGCAAAAGACCTTTAAGACTGTCAGACCGTATCTGTGACAGAAATAAGACATCTTCTACCAGTACAAATTTGCATTTGGCAAGCAAAAGTCAAGCAAGCTTTTAGCACCTCAAAAAAAGAAAAAGAAAGAAGTTGAGTAAATTTAAGGATTATATGCAAATGTGCAAAATCCAGCCCCCTCTTGGCAAAACCCGGCTGCGTTTGCACCAAAGGCAAAGCCTTGTAGGCAGAATCGGAACTTCCCTGGAACTGGGTGGACAAGGGCGGCCTCCAGCGGGGCCAAGGCTGGAGACGGCTGCTTGAGACGGGTCTGGGACTACGGCCAGGACCAGCCACTAGGACTGGACCCAAGACCAGGGCTGGGTTGGAGTCAGGGCTAAGGCCAGAGGCCAGCTGCCGAGGCATAGGCCAGGACCTGGGAGCGAGGAGGCAGGGACGGATGCAGACGGATGGCTTTGTGTCCGTTTGGAAAGAGAGTCCATCTTTTCATGTGCTCGGATGGAGGCAGAGGCATCAAAAAGGTATTTACATAGATGCTGCAAGAAAATACTAAGGGTATTAGCTTTTGCAAAACCTTTAACTTATTTTTCCCCCCTCTCCTTTTGAAAAATAACAGAGAGCTACTATACCCTGCTGCCACCAACATCTGTGCAGACAATTAAACCCTTTTAGCCTCTGAGCCGAGGGAAACTCGGAGGAACTGGCCCTTTTCTGCTACATCCTCTGAAGGATTACAGACAAAGAAAAGATTTTTGCAAATAGCTGGGCACTTGCATAATTACAAAGCAGTCCTGCTGATTTGTTTTTCAATAAGTTTGATCCACAATGATGGTTTATGTTCTGAAATATAGCGGCCCATATTGGCATTTGGATCTGAAATGCAGCGCTCACATCTTTGTTGTGTACCCCCTTTTGGTAGGAAGCCAGACCAAAGAAGGCAGAACAAGCAGCTGAACACATCCTTGGACTTTGTTCTTCAGATTTCACAGGAGATGTTTTATCAAAACTTGATTCACAATGGTATGGCACCAAAAGATCATTACACAGCATTTTGGTTTCCTTCTTTAAGTGTGCCTTATTTTCCTTAACTTTTTCTGTCACGTGGGCAAGTGATGCAGAATGTTTCTGCAAGGTACCTTCTCTAATTCAAGTTTAGACATGCAATTATAGTTAAGAAAGGGATTCCAAGTAAGGAGGGATGTCATTGTGGAGGCTCAGGGGTGACCTGATTGCCCTCTACAACTACCTGAAAGGTGGTTGTAGCCAGGAAGGAGTTGGCCTCTTCTCCCAGGCAACCAGCACCAGAACAAGGGGACACAGTCTCAAGCTGCGCCAGGGGAGGTTTAGACTTGAGGTGAGGAGGAAGTTCTTCACCAAGCGAGTCATTCGGCATTGGAACGGGTTGCCCAGGGAGGTGGTTGAGTCATCGACCCTGGAGGCGTTCAAGAGGAGATTGGACGTGGCACTTGGTGCCATGGTCTAGGCATGGGGTCTGTGTTGATAGGTTGGACTCAATGATCCTCGAGGTCCTTTCCAACCTAAGCGATACTGTGTGATACTGTATGGGTGGTTTAAGTGTGGAACAAGTACAGGCCCTGCTGTGGAAGGCTGAAAATCTAAATTAACAAGGTAGAGGGTGAGAGAGGAAGCTGAAACAGAGAGCTCTGCGTAAGGAAGATGAACAGAAAAGCCACAATTGCAGACACCATTTTTAATGGCACTTTCTGCTGAAAAATGCTTCTGTTGAAATTATTCTGACCCAGGGCAGCGTATTAACAGCTCTCTCAGTGCTAATTGCTGTTCATGCTTCCTAGTGAACATATCATTTTGTAGAAACAGAAGTCCATCTATTTATCAAGTCACATTTTGTTCTGGGAAATGCCCACCAACAGTTTCAGGTTTCCAGGCAAACAGGCACATTAGCCACAGCTCTCCAACCCCACACCCATCCTGCCAGCCTGCACCCACTCTTGTACTGCAGGAGTGATCTCCAAAGAGCAGGTGGCTGCTTGTCACACTGATTTTGACAGTGCTTGTGTTCACTTTCAGATGTGGAGGTAACACCAAGAAAAAGTACTCTGTGGGAAATATGTTCTGCCTTCAACTTGAGATGACAGTGTGTGAGACTTCTCATCATAGAGAAGATGCCTTAACAAAACCTGACCTGTCAAGGTTTAACCTCTTGGCACATAGAATCATGGAATCAATAAGGCTGGAAAAGACCTCAAGGACCATCAAGGACCATCAACCTGTCACCCAACACGTCATGACTAATAAACCATGGCACCAAGTGCCACGTCCAATCCCCTCTTGACCACATCCAGGGATGGTGACTCCACCACCTCCCTGGGCAGCACATTCCAATGGCTAACAACTTTCTCTGGGAAGAACTTTCTCCTCACCTCAAGCCTAAACTTCCCCTGGTGCAGCCTGAGACTGTGTCCTCTTGTTCTAGTGCTGGTTGCCTGGGAGAAGAGACCAACCCCCTCCTGGCTACAACCTCCCTTCAGGTAGCTGTAGACAGCAATAAGCTCTCCCCTGAGCCTCCTCTTCTCCAGGCTAAACAATCCCAGCTCCCTCAGCCTCTCCTCATAGGTCTTGTGCTCAAGGCCTCTCCCCAGCCTCATTGCCCTTCTCTGGACACGTTCAAGAGTCTCAATATCCTTCTTAAGTTGAGAGGCCCAGAACTGGACACAGGACTCAAGGTGTGGCCTAACCAGACCAGTGCTGAGTACAGGGGCACGATATAGACAGTGCAAGATGGAGACATTGCCTCCTGTGACACCATCGCATTTATTTTTCCCTCTTTTTTTTTTTCTTTTTTTTTTGGTAGAGAAGGATGTACTAATGGCACAATATCAGGAAATAAGTTTGATGATGTTTCTCAGTTATCAAACCCAGCAAAATTCTCTCCCCGACTCCAGGTTTGTAACAGCCGGAGAAGCTCTGATTGCACAGATCGCGTGCGAGAGTGGTTTGCCTCCTGTGTTCCAAGCAGAGACTTTCAAGGCTGCTTTATCCTGCAGGGCTGGAAGTATAAACATGGGAGTTCACTCTAACACCAACAAAGCCAAATTACTCCTGCAAACTTCCAACAGAAAAATAGGAAATAACAGACATCAAGAGACTTCCCTGGAAGTGTTCAAGGCTGGGTTGGATGGGGGTTTGTGCAGTCTGGTCTGGTGGAATGCGTCCTTGTCTGTGGCAGAGGAGTTGGAACACAACTCCAACTTCCAACACAAACCATTTTATGATTATATTTTGGAAAAATTTAAGAAAATCTGTGCTCCAGCAGGAACACTAAGAAACTACAGGGCATGAAAGGGAACTATGTCATTGATAGGACCCTGCTCTGGCTCTCCGCTCCAGCAACCTTTCACCCCGCTGCCCAACACTCCCATTCCTATGCTACAGAAATCCAGGAGCAGAAGCTGGGTAAGAGCCATGCTGTTCTCTGTAAAAGCATAGATGTTCTATAGAACAAACCTGAGCTAGGCTGTCAGGAGCACCCCTGGAGAGAACAGAAGTCCAGACAACTGAGAGACAGCCCTTGCTTTCTGAAAGTGTGATTGTGCCTTGTATTTAAACATGTACCTCGAATCCAACCTTGTGCACAATGACGACTATGACATAACCAGTGATGGTTTCAGGAGGCACCAAAACTGCAGCGATGAAAATGTTTATTTCAGTGTGAAAAACGTGAGCTTTCCTGATAGTTAGTGTGTATTTAAGTATTTACTTGGAAAGGTGGCTCAAATTCCAAAGACAAATATTTTAAGAGCAAACACTCGTTTAATTAAGTTTGCACACCAGTTTAACTACAGAACAAGATTTATAGAACTTGTAATTATGAGTGTTCATCTAATAAATGATCACAAGGTGAAAGAACACGGCTGCCAAAGCAGAAATGCTCAAAACTTATTTAGCTGCAGTGCCTCCACATGGTTATGCATATGCTGTCCCTGCTCTGGGAGAGGACAAGGCTAGCCAAGGGACCCTCAGCTTGAAGGTCTCCTCTGAGCCTGCTTTTCTCCAACCTGAGCAACTCCAGTTCTCTCAGCCACCCCTCATAAAACTTACACTCTTCCGGCTAGATGTGAGGAGGTTCTTCACCATGAGAGTGGTGAAACCCTGGAATGGGTTGTGCAGGGAGGTGGTCGAGGCCCCGTCCCTGGGGGTGTTTAAGACCAGGCTGGATGAGGCTCTGGCCAGCCTGATCTAGTGTGGGGTGTCCCTGCCCATGGCAGGGGGGTTGGGACTAGATGATCCTTGTGGTCCCTTCCAACCCTGAATGATACTATGATACTATGTCACTGTAACAATGTTGTGACAAGGGTCAAAACATTGTTCTGGAAAGCCTGCAGTTTTTCCTTCCCTGTAGGGTGCTGGCCATGGAGCCATGGACTTGCCACGAGCATCACCAGCACCTCCATCCCAGGACTACATTGCTGCCCTGGCCTCAAGGAGTCAAAGTTATGGGAGGGGGGGCACAGAGGCATTAGAGCTGCTTCTCCAGCAGTAAGTAACCATTCCTCCTTCTTTGTCACCTGATGTGTGTTACAGGTTCCATTTACAATTCCCAGGCAGCACTTAGATTGTTTTATTTTACCTTAGAGTAATGAAAGTACATTTTAGGTTGACATTAAGTAGTGATACAAAATGACTCCCCCCTTATCCCTAGGATCCCTCCATAACATCTTAGAATTTTAATATTATTGGCATTTATTCTAAAAAATAAAACTCTGCCTTAGTCACTTAATCAGTGAACGATGAAACATTTAACTAACATAAACCACAATGAATTTTGCCTTCTATACAGACCGAGCACTCCAAGGTTGTTCCTCTTAGCATTAAAAAGCCTTTGCCATAAATCAGCATGTGATGCTAGAAGTTAAGACATGAAAGTTTTGATCTGTGTTATTCTGAGCCTGATTTGATTCTGAGATGTTTATTTTCCTTATCAAGTGTGAAATACAGTAGCTGTTTTTAAGGCAAAGTAGGATAAGGCCCCCACATATGCCCCACACAAGTCAGCAGAGAGTCTCCATGCTGTTTGCCCTTAAATGCTTCACAGTTTTTCTAAGGTATTCATAGTATCATAGTATCAGTCAGGGTTGGAAGGGACCACAAGGATCATCTAGTTCCAACCCCCTTGCCATGGGCAGGGACACCCCACACTAGATCAGGCTGGCCAGAGCCTCATCCAGCCTGTTAAATATTAAATAAAGTATTAAATAAATAAATATAGATGAGGGAAGGGTTGTGGGGTTTGGTGTTTTGTTTTGTTTTTTCTTAACATTATGCAGACACTTTAACTTAAATTTAGTTCCTAGTGTTGCCTCACAGATTGTCACCTACAAGCAACTTCAGCTGAGCAACAGTTTCCCAGTGATGAGTCTGAGGAGATAATCAGCAGAGGCTGAGCCTTGGCACTGCTCAGTATGAGCTTGTTTAGGTGAGTTTATAAGTAGCTCTAAGGATGGTTCTGTAGAGAGGATTTAGATTGTTTGAGGGTTTTTGAGTTTGTGGTTTCTTTTTTGTTGATTTTATTTTTTGTCTTCTTGTTCTTTTTACCTTCCCTTCCTTCCCTTCCTTCCCTTCCTTCCCTTCCTTCCCTTCCTTCCCTTCCTTCCCTTCCTTCCCTTCCTTCCCTTCCTTCCCTTCCTTCCCTTCCTTCCCTTCCTTCCCTTCCTTCCCTTCCTTCCCTTCCTTCCCTTCCTTCCCTTCCTTCCCTTCCTTCCCTTCCTTCCCTTCCTTCCCTTCCTTCCCATCTGACCAGAGTTTTACAGCATGCTTGGAAGAATGGGCTGCTTTTGAGTGATGCTTTCAGCCTTGCAGCTCAGGTGTGCATTGCCTGGTGAAGATAATCCTTGCAAGTAAGTAAGTTGTAGTAAGATAGGTCAAAAATCTTTCTTACTTGACTTTTTCCTAGCTTTTTTTCCCCCTTTATCCTCTGATAACATCCATGCTGAAATAACTGCCATTGTAGGCCAAATTTATGCAAACATTTTGTTGCTCTGAGCATCAAGTCATTTTGATATTACTGGCCTTGCTGCTTCAAGCTGTGCATTTGAAACATTATGGATGAGCTCTCGAATAAATGGCATCCTGACAAGAGACAATAAAGCATGACTTAGTGTCAGTACCAGTAAAGCTGCTGGATTTCAAAGCACAGATTTAACTTTCAGCCTGGGTAACAGGCTGTATTTCTGATTTAGAGGAAGGTTTGTGTTTGGTTGGTTGTTTTTTTTTAAGTGAGGATTAAATATAAGCCCAGCAGCTTCCACAGCAACTGATGTGCTAAGATATGCTTCAGATTTTCTGGATTGAAGACAAATAGTCTGTTTTCTCGAGGTCTGTCAGTAGTTGCATCTCATTACCAAACACATCAGATGAGAGGATGCCATCCAAAGAGTATGGTATACAGATGCTTGAAGGACTAATGAGATGCATTTGTTCCCTTTCTTTCAAATAGATAACAAAGGCTAAGCAAGTGATGAAAAGCATTCCAAATGTTTATACAGATGGGGAGGAGGGCGATTGGAGAAAAAAAAGGTTGAAATTGAGCTTCTGGAACATTAGTAAGATCAATTAGTAATTAGTTAGCAATGCTATGTATTCATGGTCCAGGCACTGGCTATTGCAGTGTGCTGCCCAGGGAGGTGGTGGAGTCACCATCACTGGAAGTGTTTAGGAAGAGTCTGGAGGGGGTGCCTGGTGCCATGATTTAGTTGATTAGATAGTGTTGGGTGTTAGGTTGGACTGATGATCTCAAAGGTCTCTTCCAACCTGACCTGGTCTGGTCTGGTCTGGTCTGGTCTGGTCTATTCTATTCTATTCTATTCTATTCTATTCTATTCTATTCTATTCTATTCTATTCTATTCTATTCTATTCTATTCTATTCTATTCTATTCTAAATTCGTGCCTGGGTATAGACTATGCCGCGCCTCAGCATGCTACTTCTCAGCCGAATTCTGCCATCTTGTGGGCTCTCAGGAAATTGCACTTTGAGTCTGACGATCATCTTTAGGAAGTTTGTCAGTCTGAAACTGCTGAAAGCGTTGCCACTCTTTTTTTTAATGACTAAGTGCCACATTATGAAGAGAACACTATCAAAGCTCTTCTGTAATCTGCAGTTTCCATTTGTGGCTTTCTAAGCCATAGTGATGCGTTCATCCCCATTTACTCCAGCATTTCCCAGCTATCCCACAGAATTCTGACTTGACTTGTGGAAGTTTTACAGTGCAAATAGCAAAGAGAAGGATGCAAACCTTCTGTTGCTTTTTAGGCTTTTAAATCTCGGGGCAAGGAAATGAGAATAACAAACCTTAAAAGGAAGAAGTGAACAAAACCAAAGAATGAGCAATCAATTTGAGAATCCCTTTCTTTCTCCTGACCAGTTAAGCTGTCCTTAAGAGCCAGAAATCAGTACATTTTGCCTGAGAACTGAAGGGAGTGGCTGGAGAGCAGCCAGACAGAAAGGGACCTATGGGTACTGATTGATAGCTGCATGAACATGAGCCAGCAGGCTGTCCAGGTGGCCAAGAAGCCACATGGCATCCTGGCATGCATCAGGAATAGTGTGGCCAGCAGGAGTAGGGAATTCATTGTGCCCCTGTACACAGCACTAGTTGGGCCACACCTTGAGTCCTGTGTCCAGTTCTGGGCCCCTCAATTTAAGAAGGACATTGAGACTCCTGAATGTGTCCAGAGAAGGGCAACAAGGCTGGGGAGAGGCATCGAGCACAAGCCCTGTGATAGACGGCTGAGGGAGCTGGGAGCCTGGAGAAGAGGAGGCTCAGGGGAGACCTCATTGCTGTCTACAACTACCTGAAGGCAGGTTGTAGCCAGGAGGGGGTTGGTCTCTTCTGCCAAGCAACCAGCACCAGAACAAGAGGACACAGTCTCAAGCTGCACCAGGGGAAGTTTAGACTGAAGGTGAGGAGGAAGTTCTTCCCAGAGAGAGTTGTTAGCCATTGGAATGTGCTGCCCAGGGAGGTGGTGGAGTCACCGTCCCTGGAGGTGTTCAAGAGGGGATGGGACGTGGCACTTGGTGCCATGGTTTACTAGTCGTGAGGTGTTGGGTGACAGGTTGGACTTGGTGATCTTTGAGGTCTTATTGATTCTATGATTTCTACATCAGGTGTTTGGTTTGGTGGATTTTTTTGTCTATTTGTTTCTGTGGTGTTTTTTCCATTGGAGTTTTTCTTCCTGTCTGTTCACAAATGATAGGGAATCTGATGGAAATCTTCTTTCCATTTGATGAGGGTCTGACTTTTGAGTGGGATAATGCTGAATTTAACACTTGAACTGTGGAGGATGTTTTTAAGAACCTTTTAAAGTGTGGCAGCTGCTGATTTCAGCAGGGTTTCACCACCAGCCAGCCATGAGCTGCTAAAAACCCCTCTTAAATTAAAACAAAAATGCCACAGCCACGATACACAGCTAAGAGCACTGCTGAGTGCTCTAGCTGTTAAAGTGAAAAGAAAACACTCTGCTGCAGACAGGTGTTGAAAAATAAAACTAAGTCCAAGCCAGTATATTCCTAGGCTATAAAACACGGCTGCAAAAACATTTCAGTGCTTTTTTCCCAAGCACAGCAACTCTATTAAGTGTTTAAATATCAAAGGACCAATTCAGCTCTCATTAGTGTGACTGGGAAGACAACTGAGAATTGAGTCAGACTCAGCAGAGCTGATGCTGCTGTCCCTGTGTGGGATGACAAGATCCTCAGCAACACATTTATGACTACCTCTGTCTAAATTCTTTAGTGTCAGAGCAAGTAAAGAATGTTACGAGGGATCAGCGTGGCATAGGTCTTCCATCTGATGACATGTGGACCTCAGGGGATGGTAGGATTGTAGAACGGTTTGGGTTGGAATGGGCCTGTGAAGAACATCTAGTTCCAACCCCCCTGCAGCTAGGAGAGCCACCTTCCACTAGACCAGGTTGCTCAAAGCCCCATCCAGCTTGGCCTTGAAGATTTCCAGGGATGGGGCATCCACAGCTTCTCTGGGCAACCTGTCCCAGTGCCTCACCACCCTTACTGTAAAGAACTTCTTCCTAATACCTAGTTGAAGGCTTAAATCTTCCCTCTAGGTTTAGAACTGTTAGCCCTCACCCTATCACTGCACTCCCTGCCACCCTCCATCTTTCCTGTACGTCTGCTTTAACTATGAGAAGACCACTGTAAGGCCTCCCTGGAGCATTCTCTAGGCTAAACAAGCCCAGCTCTCAGCCTGTCCTCACAGGGGATGTGTTCCAGTACTGTGAGCATTGTTGTGGCCCTTTTCTGGGCCTGCTCCAACAGGCCTGCATCTTTCTTATGCTGGGGGTGTCCCAGAGCCAGCTTCAGTACTCCAGGTGGGGTCTCATGAGAGCAGAGCAGAGTGGCAGAATCACCTCCCTCCACCTGCTGGCCATGCTGCTTTTCATGCAGCCCAGAACGGGACTGACTTTCTTGGCTGCAAGTGCACCTTACTGGCTTATATTCAGTTTTTCATCTTCTAACACCCTCAAGTACTTCTCTGCAGGGCTGCTTTTTAATCCACTTATGCATGAATGACTCCTGAAAGTCCCCAGGGAAGGCAACTGTGGAAAAAAAGTCTCTTGTCAGAAGGTTTAAATTATCTGGGTTACACCACTGACTCACCTGCTCTTGGCTACAGGCTGCCTTGTGTCATTTTTAACTCACTGGTCACCCTATGGCTGGCCACCTGTACTCATACCTCTCTTTTTATGAAGAATAAAGGTTGGGTTCAATGCCTATAGATTTAAATGGGCATATTTCTGCTTCAATGGCTGCTAAACTGCATCCTGAGGAAAAAAAAAAGCCACTGCAATAATAATATTTCATTCCTATAGCATCAAAAGAGAAAGAGATGGAGCAAAGGTGTTTTCCATGGGGATCTGCCCCAAAGTGAAACACAAAGTGGTGTAACAACGTTGAATGAAGTGAGTAAAAAGAACCAGTGGAGGAAAAGCTTAGTAAAAGAACCAGAGAGAATTAGATTTAATCATCACACAGACTCTGTGCCCTCTTCAGAAAGAAATGTCTTGGGTGAGGCAGAGGAATAAGCCAACTTTATTTTCAGACAAGAAGCTAGGAAAATATTCTAGGAAATGAAGAAACTGAACAAGAAACTGGTAAGAAAGGGTGGGAGAAATACTTTTCCTTCACAACTGTGCATTTAGCAGGATACAATTAATAAAAGCCCACCTTTTCCATCAACTTTTGTGAGGGGAAATTCACTGTTTTATTACAGGACCTAGAATTCCTGATTGCTGTGCTAGCCTAGGGCCTGAAATAACTCTTCTGGGGAGAAAGTATATTCCAAACTATGTCTGTGATAAACCAGTATGAAGGCTGATCTCTTGGGCTGCTTTGAGGATGTTCACACTTCTCAAGCAATTTGGTTGTCATAGCACCTCCAATAAAGTCCTGCCAGAACATAGAAATATCACCTCGGGTGGGGGGAAGTTTATAGGCCAATAACACAAGCTGGCTTGGACTGGCATTGAGACCTGGAATCTAGGCTTGAACAGCAGATAAAGAATTATCAAATGTTGCTTTGTGTGAGTAATGGCAAGATTGGTCCCATGGTAAAAGCTCCTAGAAAAACTCGCACTAGACCACTGATGGGGAATCATAAAATCAGTAAGATTGGGAAGATCCTCAAAGATCATCAAGTCCAACCTGTCACCCAACACCTCATGGCTACTAAACCATGGCATCAAGTGCCACATCCAGTCCCCTCTTGAACACCTGCAGGGACAGTGACTCCACCACCTCCCTGGACAGCACATTCCAATGGCTAACAACTCTCTCTGGGAAGAACTTTCTCCTCACCTCCAGCCTAAACTTCCCCTGGGACAGCTTGAGACTGTGTCCTCTTGTTCTGGTGCAGGTTGCCTGGGAGAAGACACCAACCCCCTCCTGGCTACAACCACCTTTCAGGTAAGATGTTTGTCTTCTTCAAACACACCCACAAAGAGAGAAATATAACAGAAAGCAATATTTATTGTGCAAGTCAAGACCTGCCACTCTCATCTTGGCTGCTGTGAAATGACACAGCTTTAGAAAGCACAGAAACCTCTACCAATCTACACAGCTAGAAATCTACCCTGAATTCCTGCCTGAAATCATTCTCTTCCCCAAACCAATAAATAAAAATGAAGTTAACTTCCCCAAATAAAAGGAGTAGAGAAAACTGACCCCAAATAGAAAGGCAACTTACACCTTAACTCTGGTATCAAGAGCTTTTTGAGATGTGTGTCCTATTTTGAGAGCATATAATTAGGCTTATTGAGTTTCCACTTAACACTAAGTTTAGAAGGCATCATGGCTTGAAGAAATGACTGCTATGTGTTCATATAAGTACATTCTTTAGACTAGAATAGAATAAACCAGGTTGGAAGAGACCTTTGAGATCAAGTCCAACCTATCATCCAACACTATCTAATCAACTAAACCACGGCACCAAGCACCTCATCAAATCTCTTCCTAAACACCTCCAGTGATGGTGACTCCACCACCTCCCTGGGCAGCACATTCCAATGGCCAATCACTCTTTCTATGAAGAACATTTTCCTAACCTCCAGCCTAAACCTCCTCTGGCGCAGCTTGAGACTGTGTCCTCTTGTTCTGGTGCTGGATGCCTGGGAGAAGAGACCAACCCCCTCCTGGCTACAGCCTTCCTTCAGGTAGTTGTAGAGAGCAATAAGGTCTCCCTTGAGCCTCCTCTTCTCCAGGCTAAGCAACCCCAGCTCCCTCAGCCTCTCCTCATAGGGCTTGTGCTCCAAACCCCTCAGCAGCTTTGTTGCCCTTCTCTGGACACGTTCCAGCAAGTCAACATCTTTCCTAAACTGAAGGGCCCAGAACTTTAAATGTTGGCTGTATAATTCTGCCAGGAAAATTAATTGCTCTCAGTGGTCTGTAAGATCTCCATTCTTGGCAGCTTTTGGGGACTCATGGTATAATTTGTCTCTTTCTTTTGTGGCCTGTGATAGCTGGGTATAATAATGTCAGCAAAGTAACTCTCCTGGATTCTCTGCATTGAAAAATCATAGAATTGTCAGCGTTGGAAAGGACCTCAGGGATCATCTAGTTTCAACCTCCCTGTCATGGGCAGGGACACCTCACACTAGACCAGGATGCCCAGAGCTACATCCAGCCTGGCCTTAAAAACCTCCAGGGATGAGGCTTCCACCACCTCCCTGGGCAACCTGTTCCGGTGTCTCACCACCCTCATGAGGAAGAACTTCTTCCTAATAATAATCAGAAACATTCTTGGCTTCCAGGACCTGGAATGGATGTTTGAATGTATTAAGGAGGTATGAAAAGTCAAATGTGAATACCATATATTTACACAGGTTGGAGAGGACAGCCTGGTTAGTCTGCTGTCTATTGTACAATCACTGAAGGCTCCTACAGTGTGCAAGCACAGAGTCAAAGCAGTGAATGTCAAGCTAGTTTGTAATGTGTTTAAAAATAAGCAAACAAAGGGAAAAAATCTCATAAGAAAAGAGTTTGCTTTTGGTTTTGTGAGGGTACTTTACAGCGTTTAACTTAATCTCACATGAATCCTGATAAAGCATGCCCCCTCAGAGAGCAGTTTGTGTTCAATACACTACCATGAGTGGGCTGATAAACCTGAAAAAAGCAAGCAGAGTTAATGAGCTATCCTTGTTTTGTTAGCCTGGTTTTAGTGGCTTTGCCAGGAACCTCCTAGACTTGGTCAAATACTATTCCAGATCTTAATCAGTGGTCTAGAAGGAAATGACATTACTTCTGATAAGAACCTCAGGTGTAGCAAAGTCAGTCAGTTACCCAGGGCAATCTGGAATGATTTTTGACAGAGAGAGAGCACACACACTATATGAAAGCACAAAAACGAGGGGTAATGTCCCCAGGCAAGCTGCATTACTGGTTAGCTTTACTTACTGGGAAGCTGAGCTCAGACCAAAATGCAAATTAATACAGCATGAATCTGTATCTATAGGAAGGAGAAGTGTAGCTCACACTGAGAGGGTAGCTGTTGGTATATCTCTGGGACACATCAAGATTTTAGAAAGATTATCTGCCTGACCTCCTGACTACAAAATTCCCCAGCACAATGATGATGGAAAGTGAATGGATTTGATTGCTGTGCATAGCAGCATTGAAATATCTTCCTGGAGCCATGTGGTGACCTTCCCTTTATATATTATCTAAGTGAAAATAGAAACTACTTCCTGGGAAGGCCTAGGTAGCCCTCTGAACAGCTTTCAGCTCCATCACATAGAATCACAGAATCAGTCAGGGTTGGAAGGGACCACAAGGATCATCTAGTTCCAACATCCCTGTCATGGGCAGGGGCACCTCACACTAGATCAGGCTGGCCAGAGCCTTGTCCAGCCTGGTCTTAAACACCTCCAGGGATGGAGCCCCAACCACTTCCCTGGACAACCCATTCCAGGGTTTCACCACTCTCATGGTGAAGAACTTCTTCCTCATACCCAGTCTGAATCTCCTCCCCTCCAGCTTCATTCCATTCCCCCTCATCCTATTACTACCTGATATCCTAAGTCCCTCCCCAGCCTTCTTGTTAGGCTCCCTTCAGATACTGGAAGGCCACAATAAGGTGACCTCAGAGCCTTCTTTTCTCCAGACTGAACAGCCCCAACTCCCTCAGTCTGTCCTCATAGGAGAGGTGCTCCAGCCTTCTGATCATCCTCGTGGCCCTTCTCTGGACATGTTCCCTTGAAGGAATGACATTAGGCAGATGAGAAGGTCAAGTCCTTCCTCAAAGGGCTCTGACATCTAACATAAATGAACCTGTGCTCTGTAGATGATCATAGAACTACTTAGGTTAGAAAAAACCCTTTAGGATCATTGAGTATAAACTTAAACTGTGATAAGTCTGGGAAGCATTCCAGTTGCCTGTAAGAAGCAATGAAAATGCCCAAAGCCAAGTCTAGTCAGGAGTGTGGTGCATCAAACAGGGTTTTCATGGTCTGAGCTTCAGTTCATCAAATACAAAACACAGACACCTACCCACCAGATCTACTGAATTCATAACTGCTCCCTATTCTAGCTGCAGAGTAAAATTCTCTGCCCGCTGTAATACCTGATTATACTCCTGGGACCTCTAAGGGCTCAGACAACACGTACACATCCCATTGTTGTTTAGCCTACACAGGAAGAAAGCATCCTTAAACCCTTTCTTTCTTCCCTGTAGTCTTTTTCATTTAATTCATCACTTGCTTCTCTACTTTCTTTGCCTTCCAACACAACATCTCAGCAGCACCACTGGCCACTTCAGGCAAAAAAAGTGTTGGAAACTCATTGAACATCACAGCCAGATGTGTTGATCTGTTGACAGTGGACACTATGAGGTTGCTATTAAGACTTGCAGTGGAGTGTAAGTTGGACAGTGTTGGTCTTAGATTGCTTTTTCTGTATCTGGAGGTGAAAGCCTGATGAAGTGTTGGGCTGTGTTATCAAAAGGGCTGTAGGCAAGACCTTTTCTTCACTTTTTTTCCTTGCAAATTATGACTTGTGAAACAATTCTAGCACAGCCTTAACTCTGTCTGAATTTATTTGTGCTGATCTGAAAGGAGTCAAGATTCTACCCATGCTTATGCTGAAGCACAGCTAGAGTAATTCCAGTGGCAGGGGCAGAGATACTCTGGATTTAGGCTAATGCAGTGTGAAATAGAAGATGGCTTAAGAGGTCTCTCTGCCTCATAGCCTCTAAGAATTGCACAGACAAAACAGATCAACATGGAAAATTTCCAGTGGGCTTCAAGGGAAAAAAAATGGGGGTTTTCCCCTGTGTTTTAAGACCTCTCCTCTTTTTTTCTTCTCACTTTATTACCCTCATGCTAAGCAAAAAACAAACAAAACAACACAAAACAAAACCAACCCCAACCACCCCACCCCCCTAAAAAAAAACCCCACCTAAAATCCCAACTCCCTAAAAGTGCCCAGAATTTTAGGGGTTTTGGGAGGAACTCAAGTAGCACTTTCACTGGAGATGGTCATGTTTTCAACAAGCTTTCATTCTTCAGCAGCTTTATTTTCATTTCACTCTGAATCATAGAATCAATAAGGTTGGGAAAGACCTCAAAGATCAAGTCCAGCCTGGCACCCAACACCTCATGTCTACTAAACCATGGCACCAAGTGCCACGTCCTATCCCCTCTTGAACACCTCCAGGGACAGCGACTCCACCACCTCCCTGGACAGCACATTCCAATGGCTAACAACTCTCTCTGGGAAGAACTTCCTCCTCACCTCCAGCCTAAACTTCCCCTGGCACAGCTTGAGACTGTGTCCTCTTGTTCTGGTGCTGGTTGCCTGGGAGAAGAGACCAACCTCCTCCTGGCTACAACCTCCCTTCAGCCAGTTGTAGACAGCAGTAAGGTCCCTCCTGAGCCTCCTCTTCTCCAGGCTAAACAATCCCAGCTCCCTCAACCTCTCCTTGTAGGGCTTGTGCTACACATCAAATGATTTCTCTTCCTGCTTCCTATCTCAGCAAGTTCCTCATAGCTACTCTTTCTCAAGGCAAGATGAGGAATCCTCACCACTGTCAGAACTGTTGTCTTCTGAGCTGGATTCAGGAGAGCTTCTGGCTCTGATCCTGAGGCTGGCAAAAAACCTTTCCTTATTGCCTTTTATTTTGTCTGGCCTGGTCTGTGCACTGTTGTTTTTTGGTCAGTCATACTCAAATCTTCACATAAACAAATCACTCATCTTCAAGGGACTAAAATTCAAGGCAATGAGAGAGGAGAGAATGAATCCTGAGGGATTTATCCCACTGTTCCATTTGAAGCACATCCTGCTGACAGTACCACTGACAGCGCAGGCGGGTTTGTGTCAGTATACATCTACCATAAGCTGCTTCAGTTTCAATGGATTACTTTTCCCCTCAGCCATTAAAATAACTTAAAACCCCTTAAAACAAAAATACCAATTGTATGGTTTTTTACTTTTCTTTTTTTTTTTTCAATCTCCTACCTTTGGCTCTGTTTGAAATAGAAGCTCATATTATAAAAACCCCATAAAACAGCTGCAAGAATGTTATCATAAAATTTTGCCTGAAATTGTTTTGGTAACTGAAAATGGGCAGTAAAATTTTACATCATTTTCTTGTAAACATTTGCTTTGAGGGAAAAAAAAACCAACCCAACCCCACACCTACACCACTATTTGAATGCTATGAAATGGAATTTTAATCTACTGAAACACTTCAGGAATTGAAGTGCTTAGGTGGTTTTTTTGTTCTTTTATGGATGTTTTGTATCTAAAAATACATCTAGCCTAACTTTATGGGTATGGATATTAAAGGCTTCAGCAAATTCCATTTCTGAAGCAATTTATTGATAGTTACAGCCATCATGTTAGATCAAATGTTACATTTCAGGGCCTGCAAAGCAACCCAGACACGTTGTTGGATGTATTCTCCCCCTGTACTCAGCACTGGTTAGGCCACACCTTGAGTACTGTGTCCAGTTCTGGGGCCCTCAGTTTAGGAAAGATGTTGAGTTGCTGGAATGTGTCCAGAGGAGGGCAACAAAGCTGGGGAGGAGTTTGGAGCACAGCCCTATGAGGAGAGGCTGAGGGAGCTGGGGTTGCTTAGCTTGGAGAAGAGGAGGCTCAGGGAAGACCTTATTGTCATCTACAACTACCTGAAGGGAGGTTGTAGCCAGGTGGGGGTTGGTTTCTTCTCCCAGGCATCCAGCACCAGAACAGGAGGACACAGTCTCAAGCTGCGCCAGGGGAGGTTTAGGTTGGATGTTAGGAAGAAGTTCTTCATAGAAAGAGTGATTGGCCATTGGAATGTGCTGCCCAGGGAGGTGGTGGAATCACCATCACTGGAGGTGCTTAGGAGGAAACTTGATGAGGTGCTTGGTGCCATGGTTTAGTTGATTAGATAGTGTTGAATGATAGGTTGGATGCGATGATCTTGAAGGTCTCTTCCAACCTGGTCTGGTCCATTCCATTCCATTCCATCCCATTTTCACAAGTGGCAGAATTTTGCAGTGTATCAGGTCTCAATGTCATGCAAGGGGCACATATCATAACTGTGGCATCTGACAGTGTAAGGCATTGTTTGCAAGTGTCTAGGACAGCACAAACTTGGTGCTTCCAAACCTAGGGTCTAGATTTTCCCCCTGTTTTCTAGATATTGTCTTTCCAGAATGTTATGCAATTTTCTTATGCTAGCTGTACAGCACTAAATGGGTGATGTGGAGGTTTTGTGTATTTCAATGCTTCTGCAGTAGCAATTTTTGTTATGCTCGAGGCTTGAGCGAGGACCCCTAAGGAAAGTGCAAACTGTGAGCACAGAGAAGCTTGAACAACGTTACAAGAAGATTGTGTCTCCCCCATACATAAACCACTTAAGATTCATTCTGACCTAGCCTTAGTGAATGGACCAAAGCCCTTCTGAGGGGGTGCCCAAATGCCCACCGTGTTCCTCAGTGCTGTGTTTTTGATTTGGAGCTCAAATTCAGCTGGCAAATGTAAAAAAATTCAGGCAGTGAAAAAAACACAAAACACAAGGCTGATGTTAATTTCTGTTGGTAACCCTTCCCTTCTCTTCCTCATATAGATATACATTTTTCCTTTGAGAGTACAGAATTACTGTTGTTTTCCCCTGGTTTTAAACACCTCATTTGTATTGTGTCATGCAAATAAAGAAGCCACCTATATGCACAGGGCTGCCTGTCTCACAGAGTCGAGTGAACTGCTCGCTGCAGGCAAGGGTCGCTGCACGCCTGTAGATGGAGTTAAATATCAAAGAACTGATGCAGATCTGAGCAGCGCTCTGAGAGCCAGGCAGCCAGGCAGCACCCCTGATCCCTTCTTGGTTGTCGCATCGGTGTACTGCCCAGCTCCTTGGGAAGGAGCTATTTCCATCAAGTTTGTAGATACACTTCTTGTCTCCTACTGAACCAACTTCCAGACACAAAAGTCCTTCTCCAGGTCACAAGAAGATACTAAAAAGTGCAAAACTAAATGCAGGCTGAGGGGAAGGGAAGGTACCCTGCAATAACAGCACTGGAACAGGGTGTCCATGCAGGGAGGAATGGCCCTTCCAGATGGCTGCAGTGCCCACTGGGTCAGGGCTGGCCATGGTCATGGGGCTCCATTGCCTAAAGGAAACAATGATTTGCTGGAGCTAATGGCCTGAATATCTCATTGCTTTTAGATAACAATACCATCCAGGTGCAGGAAACACCACTTCTTCCTTATTAACTGCTTAGAGCTAAGATTCCTGCTAATGTTCATTTCATTGCCCTTTTTTCATCATATCTGGGGAAACAGAAGGGAACAAACCACTTCTGACACCACTTTATAGAATGGTTTGGATTGGAAGAGATGTTTAAAACTCATCTAGGTCATCTCTGCAGTCAGCAGGGACATCTTCATCTGCATCAGATTTCTCAGAGCCACATCCGTCCTGACCTGGAATGTTTCCAGGGGTGGGGTAGCTGCTACTAATCTGGGCAACCTGTGCCAGTGTTTTACCACCCTCACTGTAAAAAATATCTTCCTTATCCTTATAGTTCTTTGACTTCCACATTACTCATACACTCTCCTCATTTCTTTTCACCTCACTCCTCTCCTTTCTTTTCTAAGTTGGAAAATTCACTGCTGGGTTAATTAATGCCCTCAGGAAGATAAATAAATTCCATATTTGCTGATTTGGTGGAGTTAGATAATGGTTGGACTTAATATTAGAAGTCTTTTCCAACTGAAATGATTCAATGATTTGTTACTTGGCCATGCTGGGTCTACTTTGTCCATCTTAACTCCAGCCTACAGGTTGGTTGGCCACCATGTTTACATCCTTGCTTGCACTAAAGGTGAACAACTTCAAAATGAGAGGTTTGCTTCCACTGGCACCGGTGGCCTTGGGGTTGTCCCTTGCCTTCACACTCGGTGTGACCACAGGCACATGGAATTAGGGCTTTTCCAGTCATTTAAAGGTGCTGCCTTTTGGGGATGCTGGAGGATGCGGCCTGCAGGAATGTGCGGGATAAAGAAAGGTGTAGAATGAAGGAATGTAGAATGAAGGGAGGCGTGTGATACAGAATGCTGTGTGTCTCATTTACACCAAAGACGCTGGTTCCCCGTGATACTCTTGCATCCCTGTGATGCTTCACCTTTCCCCCTCCTCAGCCCGGGGCAGAAGAGGGGCAGCGCGGACCCGCCCGCAGCACCGGCTGCCGCGGAGGTCACGGGGCAGCAGGGGGCGCTCCCGGCCCGCGCGTGGATCGCGGCGGAGGCGTACGAGAAGGGCGGCAGCAGGATGTCGGGGCTGGCCGAGCTCCGTGCTGCCGCTTACGCTGCACCGGAGTGGAAGTTTGTCGCTGCTCGGCGAAGCATCGTTAGCAGCGATAACGTCTATGGGCCGCCGCGCAGCCCTCAAGTTCCTTCAAACGCTGCTTTACAATTAAGACGCAGCCCCCCCCCGTCACGTCCCTCGGTGTCCGAAGCCCTCGTCGTCCTGACTCCCCCGTCTCTCCACCCAAGAGCTGGGAGTTACGGCCAGCCCCCCTCTCCCCCCCTCCCCCCCGGCCGCCGGGACAGACCCCCAAGTGCGCGGGGCCTCCGCCGGGCGGGGCGGGGCGGAGGGCGGGGCAGAGGGCGGGACGGCCAATGGGAAGCCGTGGGGGGAGCCGTCGGCGGCCGTCAAGAGGGAAGGGATCAATGAGCACCCGGCGAAGTTGTGGCCGGGCGGCGGCAGTGAGCACCGCGGCAGTGGATTACAAACCCGGCGGCGTCCCGCATCGCCGCTGAGCGCCCGGGCATGTTGGCGGGGCGGCGGCCGCTGAGGAGCGGCAGAACGCGGCGCTCCCGACGGTAGCGACGGCGGTTGCTGAGTGGCGATGCGGCGCGGCGGCCTCGGCCGCCCCCGAGCCCCGGAGCGGCGGCGGGAGGAGCGGCTGCGACATAAGAAAAGCGTCCCGTGAGCGCGGCGCGCCGGAGGGTCTGCTCCTGTCCGTGACGGGGCAGGGAGAGCGGAGCCTCTGTGGGTGAGGAGAGAAGAAGGGAAGCGGGAGCGCGGGGAGGTGGACTTCAGCGGGGCACCGTGGAGAGCAGCGGCCCCGGGGCGCTGCACCCCTGGGGCGCCATGGGCTGCCCACCCGCCGTCCGCGGGGTCCCGTCGCCGGTTCTGCTGCTGCCACTGATGCTGCTGCCGCCGCTGCTACCGCTGGGCGCCGCCGCCGAGCCCCGCCAGGTCTTCCAGGTGCTGGAGGAGCAACCGCCCGGTACCTGGGTGGGCACCATCGCCACTCGCCCGGGCTTCACCTACCGTCTGAGCGAGAGTCATGCCCTCTTCGCCATCAACGCAACCTCGGGGGCCCTGTACACCCGCGCCACCATCGACCGCGAGAGCTTGGCCAGCGATGTGGTGGATCTGGTGGTGCTATCTAGCCAGCCCACCTACCCCAGCGAGGTGCGAGTCCTGGTGCTCGATCTCAACGACAACGCGCCCGTCTTCCCTGACCCCTCCATCGTGGTGACTTTCAAGGAGGACACGGGCAGCGGGCGCCAGCTTATCCTGGACACGGCTACCGATGCCGACAGTGGCACTAATGGTGTAGACCACGGCTCCTATCGCATCGTGGCTGGCAACGAGGAGGGGCGTTTCCGCCTCAACATCACCCTCAACCCCAGCGGCGAAGGGGCTTTTTTGCACCTGGTTTCTAGGGGTGGGCTGGACCGGGAGGCCACCCCTACCTACCAGCTGTTGGTACAAGTGGAGGACAAGGGTGAGCCCCGTCGGCGGGGGTACCTTCAGGTTAATGTCACTGTCCAGGACATCAATGACAACCCACCCATCTTCAGCCAGACCCTTTACCAGGCACGAGTGCCTGAGGATGCACCTGTTGGGGCCAGCGTTCTCCAGGTGGCCGCAGCTGATGCTGATGAAGGCACCAATGCTGACATCCGCTACCGCCTGGAAGGAGGTGATGGTGGTGGGGAGGGAGCTGGCAGCCTCCCGTTTGAGGTGGACCCTGAGACCGGGGTGATCCGAATCCGGGAGCGTTTGGACTATGAGATGCGACAGCAGTACTCCCTGACGGTGCAGGCCACGGACCGAGGGGTGCCACCGCTGAGCAGCCGCGCTGAGGCCCTCATCCGCCTGCTCGACGTCAATGACAACGAGCCCCGGGTGAAGTTTCGCTATTTCCCTGCAACTTCTCGCTTTGCCTCTGTGGATGAGAACGCAGCCCCTGGCACAGTGGTGGCCCTGCTGACGGTGAGCGACGCCGACTCCCCCGCGGCCAACGGGAACATCTCTGTGTCGATCCTGGCAGGAAACGAGCAGCGGCACTTTGAGGTGCACAGCAGTAAGGTGCCTAACCTCAGCCTTATAAAAGTAGCAGCTGCGCTGGACCGGGAACGGATCCCAGCCTATAACCTTACGGTGGCAGTGGCAGATAACTACGGGGCCCCACCCCCAGGCTCCCCAACTTCTTCCCTTTCCCCTGAAGGGGCAGTGGCAGCTCCTGTGAGCCGCTCGTCGGTAGCCAGCCTGGTGATCTTTGTGAATGACATTAATGACCACCCTCCTGTCTTTGGGCAGTCAGTCTACAGGGTGAACATCAGTGAGGAGGTGCCTGTGGGCAGCTATGTGCGGGGCCTGAGTGCCACGGACCGTGACTCGGGGCTCAATGCCAACCTCAAATACAGCATCGTCTCGGGCAATGAGCTTGGTTGGTTTTGCATCAGTGAGCACAGTGGGCTGGTTACCACAGCTGGCCCCAAGGGTGGCACTGCAGGGCATGCTGCAGGCATGTCCATCTCTAGTGGGTTGGACCGGGAGACTGCTTCTCAGGTGGTGCTCAACATCAGTGCCCGTGACCAAGGAGTGCAGCCCAAGTTCTCCTATGCACAGCTGGTGGTGACCATTCTGGATGTCAATGACAACAAACCTCGCTTCAGTCAGCCTGAGGGCTACCAGGTGTCCCTGCCTGAAAACTCTCCATCAGGAATTGAGCTGCTGGTCCTGAGTGCCACAGATGGGGACCTGGGGGACAATGGGACTGTCCGCTTCTCCTTGCAGGAAGCTGAGCCACTGCTGGCAGCAGTTGGCCCCTCCTCGGTGACCCCTCGCCAGATCTTTCGCTTGGATCCCGTGTCAGGCAAACTCAGCACCATCTCACAGCTGGACCGGGAGGAGCAGGCTCACTTTTCCCTGCAGGTCCTGGCCACTGATTTGGGCTCTCCTCCCCTTTCTTCAATAGCCAGAGTTAATGTGAGTCTCCTGGATGTAAATGACAATAGCCCTGTGTTTTACCCGGTTCAGTATTTTGCCCATATCCAAGAGAATGAGCCAGCTGGAAGCTATGTGACCACAGTGTCTGCCACGGACCCTGATCTGGGACCCAATGGGACAGTCAAGTACAGCATCTCAGCTGGAGATACCTCCAGATTTCAGGTCCATGGTCAGACAGGGATCATCACAACAAAAATAGCCCTTGACAGGGAGGAGAAAACTGCTTACCAGCTGCAGATTGTGGCCACTGATGGTGGCCATCTTCAATCACAGAACCAAGCCATTGTCACCATCACTGTCTTGGACACCCAGGACAATCCACCTGTTTTCAGTCAGGGCATGTATAGTTTTGTTGTCTTTGAAAATGTTGCCCTAGGTTACCATGTAGGGACTGTCTTTGCTTCCACCATGGACCTCAACACCAACATCAGTTACCTTATTACGACAGGTGACCAAAAGGGCATGTTTGCCATCAACAGAGCGACAGGGGAGATCACCACAGCCAGTATCATTGACAGGGAGGAGCAAGCATTTTACCAGCTGAAGGTGGTTGCTAGTGGTGGGGCAATAACTGGAGATGCTGTGGTCAATATAACTGTCAAAGACCTAAATGACAATTCTCCACACTTTGTTCATGCAGTGGAAAGTGTAAATGTGGTTGAAAACTGGAAAGCTGGGCATACTATATTCCAGGCCAAAGCTGTTGATCCTGATGAAGGTGTTAATGGCATGGTCCTTTACAGCCTTAAGCAAAACCCAAAGGGCTTGTTTTCAATCGATGAAAAAACAGGTGCCATAAGCTTAACAGGCCCGCTGGACATAAATGCTGGGTCTTACCAGGTTGAAATCCTGGCCTCAGATATGGGAGTGCCACAGCTGTTCTCCAACTTCATCCTGACTGTCTCTGTCCATGATGTGAATGATAACCCGCCCGTGTTTGACCAGCTTTCCTATGAAATCACTATTTTGGAGTCAGAGCCTGTGAATTCCAGGTTCTTTAAGGTGCAGGCTTCTGACAAAGACTCGGGAGTGAACGGTGAAATAGCTTATAGTATAATTGAAGGAAATACTGGGGATGCCTTTGGCATATTCCCAGATGGTCAGCTGTATATAAAAAGTGAACTGGACCGTGAACTTCAGGAAAGATATGTTTTACTGGTTGTTGCCTCTGATAGAGCAGTGGAACCACTCAATGCTACTGTGAACGTTACTGTGATTCTGGAGGATGTAAATGATAACAGGCCCCTCTTCAACAGCACCAACTATGTGTTTTATTTTGAAGAGGAGCAGAAGGGTGGATCACATGTTGGTAAAATAAGTGCTGTAGATAAAGACTTTGGGCCAAATGGGGAAGTCAGGTATTCATTTGAGCATATGCAGCCAGATTTTGAGCTGAACACAGTGACTGGGGAAATAAGGAGCACTCATCAATTTGACAGAGAAGCTCTCATGAGACAAAGGGGAGCAGCAGTGTTTAGTCTCACTGTAATAGCCACAGATCAGGGGTTGCCAAAGCCTCTAAAGGATCAGGCAACTGTACAAATCTACATGAAGGACATCAATGATAATGCCCCCAAATTTCTGAAAGATCTCTATCAGGCTACTATATCAGAATTGGCAGCAAATCTGACACAGGTCCTGAGAGTTTCTGCCTCAGATGTTGATGAGGGGGTTAATGGGTTGATTCACTACTCTGTAATCAAGGGAAATGAAGAAAACCAGTTTGCCATAGACAGTAGCACAGGCCAAGTGACCTTAGTAGGCAAATTAGATCATGAAGCTACTGCATCATATTCACTTGTCATCCAAGCAGTAGACTCGGGAGCGGTTTCCCTAAGCTCAACTTGCATGTTGAGCATTGATGTATTGGATGAAAATGACAACAGTCCTTCCTTCCCTAAATCAACCTTGTTAGTGGATGTCTTGGAAAACATGAGAGTCGGTGAACTTGTATCATCTGTCACTGCCACTGATTCTGATTCGGGTGACAATGCTGACCTCCACTATAGCATTACGGGAACAAACAATCATGGGACCTTTAGCATCAGTCCCAACACTGGTAGCATTTTTCTTGCAAAGAAACTGGACTTTGAGACACAATCTCTGTATAAGCTCAATATAACAGCAAAAGACCAAGGAAGGCCACCGCGGTCGTCTACAATGTCAGTGGTAATACACGTGAGGGATTTTAATGACAACCCTCCTAATTTTCCTCCGGGGGACATCTTTAAGTCTATTGTTGAGAACGTTCCTGTGGGTAGTTCTGTCATTTCTGTGACTGCTCACGATCCAGATGCAGATATCAATGGGCAGTTAATGTATGCAATCATTCAACAGATGCCAAGAGGTAATCACTTTCGTATAGACGAAGTGAGAGGAACGATATTTACCAATGCCGAAATAGATCGGGAGTTTGCTAACCTCTTTGAGTTGACAGTCAAGGCCACTGATCAGGCTGTTCCTGTGGAGTCCAGGCGGTTTGCTCTGAAGAATGTGACCATTTTGGTGACGGACCAGAATGACAATGTCCCCGTGTTCGTGTCGCAAAATGCTCTTGCGGCTGACCCCTCGGTTGTGATCGGTTCCATCCTAACCACAATTGTTGCTGCAGATCCTGACGAGGGTGCCAATGGAGAAGTGGAATATGAAATAGTCAATGGAGACACCGAAACCTTCATTGTGGATCGCTACAGCGGAGACTTGAGAGTGGCATCAGCTTTGGTGCCTTCTCAGCTCATCTACAACCTCATCGTTTCTGCCACAGATCTGGGCCCTGAAAGGAGAAAGTCCACCACTGAGATGACTATAATTCTGCAAGGGATTGATGGGCCTGTCTTCACTCAGCCAAAATACATAACCATCCTGAAAGAGGGTGAACCTATTGGGACAAACGTGATCTCGATCGAAGCGGCGAGTCCGCGGGGCTCTGAAGCTCAGGTGGAATATTACATCGTGTCGGTTCGGTGCGAAGATAAGAGCCTGGGGCGCCTCTTCACCATTGGGCGCCACACGGGTGTCATCCAGACTGCAGCCATTTTGGACAGAGAGCAAGGAGCACGTCTTTACCTGGTGGATGTTTACGCCATAGAGAAGACCTCTGTCTTGCCCCGCACGCAACGAGCAGAGGTAAAGATTTTGCTCAGTGATTACTTACCTGTGTGCTTTCTAAACGAGCCATTTTGTGTGTTGACTGTTAGCTGGTTTTACAGGTGCTAGTGCACAGCAGAAGACCTGAAAAGCTAAGTCTGCTGGTTCATTAGTTAGAGAGAACCGTCCAATTACAATCACTCAAATTGTTTTACTGCAAGCTGCCTCTAGAAATTCAAGAGAGGCTCAGGTGTGGTGGTTAAATACAGCTCCTGTAGGCACAATGTTGGTCAAATACATTTTACATACTAAGTATTTTAGGTGCTAAAAAGTTTAATCAGAGGTATTGTGGAGTGTTGTATGCCTACTCATTTTAGCAGTCGCTAATTATTTGAACTCTTTCTGTTCCTGTGTGAATTATTACTGAACTTCTGTCACTGAGGTCACTGTGTTGGCATTTGTTTGAGGGCTGTCCAGTTGGGGATTGCTCTGAACAACTCCGTCTCCTCTCAAAGTCTTGAATATGTTCAGCATCCCAGCCTGGTTAGGGCCTTCAGATAGGTCTCCTCATGCATCTCCAATTCAGGTTACTACTTTACCTTCACTGATGAGCATGAAAATGGTCTTGTTTCTGTTATTGGTTGTGATGGACAGTAAAAATGTAAGATTTTAGCTGGCAGCTCCACTTATTGCAAAGCTATTTGCCTTGACTGAAGGGTCTTTAAATTCTTTGATTTCAAGTGCCCTTTGCATGACTTGCTTGAGGAGCAAAGGGTGGAAGCCAGGTTTAAAACATCATCTGTACAGTACTGATGTTTTATTTGCTCAGTCTGGTAGTTGAGCCATTGAGCTGATTGTTTATACTGTTCATACCTTCCGTGGGAATCCTGAGAAGCTTGGTGTGAAAGGGAGCCTCATGTTTGTTTTGAGTTGCACCAGCATTTGGAGCCGCCTTCTGCACCTCATTTTGAGCCATTTGACTTGCAGTTCCTGGAAAGTGGGGGCTGGCACTTCTGAATGGACCAACCAGCAGAGGATGCTGGTAGTGTGTAAGGGTTCAACATTTCCCTCCCTAGCTGAACAGCTTACCTCAATATCACACAGCCCCTGTGCATCCCAGGCGTTGTCCAAGCTATACTTCCTCTTGGGAATTGTGTCTTAGTTTTGAGCCACTGAGGTGGTTTGGGTTGTGTGTTGTTTGTTTTTTATTCTTTTCTATTTGATTTTAGCAGATATTGATTCTAATTCTCACTTGCTCTTTTTGTTGCTTTACTGTAGCTGAAGTATGATCTCTACAGGTTTATAACCTCACTCTGCTGTACTAGCAGGGACTGGTGCTCTGCAAAGTAATTGTTAGGGAGTTCGAACTCACTGATATAAAAAACTGGTAAGGCATAATAAATGGGCATGAACCTGTAGCCACAAAACTGAAGTGTTCTTCTGCCCACGAGGTCCTCAGTGTTTTCTGGTATCTAGCTGGCAAAATGAAGATTGACTGATTTTTAGATTCCCCCTGTAAATCATTGCTGCTGGCCTGCTGACAAAGCCTAGTAGGTCTGGTACCACTGCCGCCTGGTAGCTTTCTGAACAGAGAAGCTGGACATAAGTTTTGTTTTGTTTGGTTGTTTCCCTTGTGAGGAAAAAGCTTGAGCATTGTGTATTTTCATTCTTCCTTTTCTTATGGAGAGTATGCTGGGCTTTGTTTCTGAATATCACTGGAGAAAAGGGCAAAGCAGTAACAGGACATGCTTAACTTCTATGTTCTTCTCCGCTGTCTGCTACGCATTCAGATGCCAGACATCATCTTGGTTGCACTGTGACATGTGTGTGAACCACAGAGCACTGGGAGCTGCTCCACGTTAAAATTACTGTCAGGGATTGGTGGGGAACAGCAGTCACAAGGAAGTTAACAGATCTTTTGTCTCATGCAGGCTTTAGGACTGGTTTTGGGTGGCAGATAGCTGGTGTGAAATACAGATATTTACAGCTTGGAAGTACTGACTGGGTTTTGTCTAGCCAGCAGGCAGCCTAAAAGAAGAGCAGGCTTGTATGAAACCACCTGCTCTAGAAGTAAATCAATCCTTGTCCTTGGGAAATGGTCTGATTTTTGGTTTTTTTCTCCCCCCTGAGTTGTGTCACTAAACCATACTAAATTTTTTTCCTTCCTTTCTTTTTTCCTCCTTCTTCCCCCCCTCCAACTTTATTGGAGAGATCCACCCAGCACTTCAACTGAAAAACTCTCTTTCCATTCTTTCTCACTGTCTAGGATCAGATCCATTGATTTCATAGCCACTGAGCTTGTCCATTACCCCTCTTTGAAAAGGAGGTCCAAGGGAAGAGCTATGCAATGGCAGGACTGGGTGGGAAGGGGATTCCCTTCTGAACCCCAGGCAGCTGACACGCTTTCAGACTGAAGAGCTATGCAATGGCAGGACTGGGTGGGAAGGGGATTCCCTTCTGAACCCCAGGCAGCTGACACGCTTTCAGACTGAAGAGCTATGCAATGACAGGACTGGGGGGGGAAGGGGATTCTCTTCTGAACCCCAGGCAGCTGCCATGCTTTGAGACTGAAGAGTCACCTTACATTTTCACTAAAGCAACAGCAAAGAGTAAAGGAAACAAAGAGCAGTTTATTTACAGTTTGGGGCTTATTTTCCTGTAGCACAAGCTTTCATTTTTGTGGCTGTTTCTGTGCTTAAGTGTATGGAGAGACAAGGAGGTGTGGCGTGCTCAGAAAAGTGCAGGTCATGAGGAAAAGCCTTATGCTTGACATACCAAATACTTGGAGATTTGCAAAGGAAGCCCAGGTGCTGGAGTCGTTGTGTTTTACAGCCAAGTGCTGTTATTTGGGGTAGTTGTTACTGAATCTGAAAGCTTCTTAACATTTATTTTGGACCTCTGGCATTTCTGTGTAATCTAGGCTGAGGAATCAGATGATTTAACATTCTGTGAATACATTCTGGGGTCACTCTTTTCCCCCTTATTTTTTAGTTCTTAGGTGCTGCACTATTCTTAGATAAGGAAAAAAATAAGTATCCTGAAGACCTTCTGTTTGCCATCTTATGTGTTTCTGCTGAAGGAAATTCAGCAATTGCTTAGCTCCTCTCTCCTGGCTCTTCAACATAGATTTTCTTCTAACCTCTTCAGGCAGGGCTGAGAGTTTCACCATCATAATTTCATTTTTAATATGGAATGACTAATGCACATTAGTGTCCCTTGAAACCCTGCCTCCCAAAACAATGCTGGGATGCTGTGGGGTATTCTGGGTGGTTGTGTGTTGTACCCCGCTGCTCGGCTGGCAGCAATAATAGGAACACAAGGACAATACCTCATCTTCTGTGCTGTGTTACTAGGGATTAAATGGAATTAGACAGGATCTCTAGTTTGCATGTTTAACCCTTCACTGGATGGCTTTCTTGAAGGGAGGTGGTGGATTTGCTAGGGACCAGTGTATATCAGGTATGACAAATGAGAGGGTAACAGTTTGGGAGGTAAACTGAACCTCTTCCACCTACTTTAACCAGGTTCATAGTTTTTAAGGAAAGGGAAGAAGGATAATAAATGAGGAAAATGCAGATGGACTTGATGTGAAGGTGGAAAAGCTTGGAGAAGCAAGCCTTTAAGTGATCTTATTTAGCACTGTCTACCAGTGAATACTCATCCAAAGAGGAGTGATCAACTTCATTGAGGAGTTGGACTGGATGAGCTTAAAAATCCCTTCCAACTCAGAACATTCTATAATTACTCTTAGGCAGGGAAATAAGAGGCCTTGAGTTCTTTCATTTGTAGCTGCTGCTTGTGTTATTGCATGGCTAGCACTGTTGGGAAGCTTGAACTTCCAAGATAGGTGAGGCTTTTATCTCCAAGATCCATAATAAAGGGGGGGAAAAGTGTTCTCTTTTTTTCCCCCTTTCATCAGGAAAGATATGTTGATTTTAGACAATCCTTTCTGCTGGCACAATAAAGATCTAAAAATGAAGACAGCTAGAGTGAATGATCATCTTCTCCTGGAGAGAAAATCATAGGACATTTTGCTTTGATTCAGTGTGAGCTGTAGCCATGGCCATAACACCCCAATTGTGATGTACTTATGTGGAGCTTTTTGATTCAGTCCAGCCTAAGTACCATGGCATAGCTAGGTCTCTGTCACTCCTGCACCTCACAGACTCTCAGTGGACCAAAGAGTGAGATGGAGGTACACAAAAACTGTCTCCTTCATTGCATTTGTCTGGTGAAGAGCTCCAGAAGGCCAGACTCAAAAAGGAAAGATGCTGCTAAGCAGGAATGACAGAGTATCTTGCAGGAGAAGCTGCTTGAGCCATAGGAGCACTCTACATCCCATGTCCTGTTAGGGCTGGGTACCACTTCAGGAATGTGGAGCTAGACCTAACATCCTTCTGGGAGAGAGGAAAGGGCAGACTGGTGAGGCAGAAGATTGAAGGTGTTACTTTTCTAACCAAGCTGGGTAATGGTGGAGGGCTTTAAATTCAGTAAGAGAATCTGAAACTCAACTTCAGAGGAGTCTTATCTAGCATGTCTTGTATTTACCAGCCCAGAAAAGAACAATGGGGTATTCCTTGTATTCATACTATTTATAAATCATCTTATTCTTTAATGATACATGGCACACTAATTGTGGCTTGACAAAGGAAACTGCTTGTGAAAACGTTTGAGTAAACAATGAAAATCTGCTGCCTTGTCCCAGCTCCAAAGCCAGGAGGACTTTTTTTTGCTTCTTAGTGCTGATATTACTCATTCTGGGGGAAAAAAAAAACAAAACTGTATTTTGTTTTTAAGCTGTTGCTGTCATTTGCACTGATCTGAAAAGGGATCTCTATGTGCTCCTTGAGCTAGAGTGAGAGATGAATGTGCCTTATGTTAAACTGTTCCAAACCGATTTGTGGGTTTCAGTTTAATGTTGTCCACTTTTTTCCCTCCCCCCACTTCATCTGCTCTAATTTCTTTAATGATTCTGCCACACTACATTTTCTTAATATCTAGAATTTCGTGTTTCTTTGCTGTTTTAGCAGCCTCTGGGCATTTTTGCACGTGAGGTCACTCCATAATTTCTATGTTAAAAATCACTAGACTTTAAAACCAACAGTCTTTATTATGGAAAATATTATTTTTCATGTGCCTCTACTGCAAATGCTAGAAATAATAGCCCAACAGCCAGAGCAAAACTTTCATGTGCTTATTTTTGCTAAGTGTTAAATTCTTCATACAAATCTCTAAATGACTCTTGGGTTCTACTGATGTTAATAAGTGAGTCCTTTTCCATGTAAAGTGATACCCACCCCGGGCTGCTGGAGTGCAGGTTTCTTTCCATGGGTTAGTGTTAGGTGAGGCAGTTGGTGGCTGTTCATTTAGGAGAGCTGCAGAAGTTGGTCACTTTTTCATAGAATCAATAAGGTTGGAAAAGACCTCAGAGACCATCAAGTCCAGCCTGTCACCACAGACCTCATGACTACTAAACCAGGGCACCAAGAGCCACATCCAATCCCTTTTTGAACACCTCCAGGGATGGTGACTCCACCACCTGGGCAGCGCATTTCAATGGCTAACAACTCTCTCTGGGAAGAACTTTCTCCTCACCTCCAGCCTAAACTTCTCCTGGTGCAGTTTGAGACTGTGTCCTCTTGTTCTGGTGCTGGTTGCCTGGGTGAAGAGACCAACCCCCTTCTGGCTATATGAGGTTGTTGTGACCAAAGTGCAGCACCTGCCGCTTGGATTTGTTGAATGCCATTATGTTGGACTCTGCCCATCTGTTCAGCCTGTCAAGGTCCTTCTGCAGAGCCCTTCTACCCTCTAACAGATCAACACCTGCCCCCAGCTTGGTGTTGTCTGAAAATTTACTGATGATGGATCAAATACCTTCATCCAGATCATCAATAAAGATATTTGGTGCTTACCCTCTTGGTGTCTTAGGCTTTCACCATTAACTTTACTGGGGGTAAGGCTACATTCTTTCCATGGGTTAGTGTTAGGTGAGTCAATTGGTGGCTGTTCATTTTGGAGAGCTGAAGAAGTTGGTCACTGTTTGATGCTTACCCTCTTGGTGTCTTCAGCTTTCACCATTAGCTCTCCTGGGGTAAGGCTACATTGTTGTTGGCTGCTGAAATCTTTTAGTATTGTCTTTTCCCATTTCCTGTGTGTATCTTGAACCCTGAGACCACGTCTCATCCAAGGATGTTCATACCCTTTTGACTGATGGAAAGCGGCTCCAGACATTTCCATGGTCTCTTTTAAGTCTTTTCAGAGGTTGGGTACTGTTGAACCATTGCTGCAAGGGCCACTTCCCACCCTTCCAACAACAAGGTGCCTGGTAAATTTATATCAGAGTAGCCCCTAAGCATGACATAGTTCTGTGGGTATAGTTTGTTTTAGTGGTGTCTAGACTAGGGAGTAGCATTGCTGTGAAGTCAGTTTGGTTTCTTACCCATGTAGCTGTGTCTGTGCAAAACCTGTGTGTAGACAAGCCCTAATACTCTTGGGCTCTAATTAGAAAAGAAATTTATGGTGACTGAAATTGAAGCAAAACAAAGAGTTTTGCTAACATATTCTTGCAGTCAGGAGGAGTGATGCCAGATCAGTACGGTACATCAGTACCATACTGATTTGTTCCAGTAAATTTATAGCCTTGCTTCACTTTGCCAAGAATAATACCAAGATATGTTAGAGAAACTGTGTCTTTGTTTTACTGTGATGTTTCTCTCTCTTCTAATAAATCTTATTTTCAATTAGAGCCTTAGTCTAGGCTGTCACCCAGGTTTGTTTTTGTAGTGTTCTATTTTTGTTTACTTCCTCAGAGCAATAACATACCAAAAGGACAGCAGAACAGATGGAAACTGATAGCTATGATTGCACTGCAAAAATACATAGAGTCATATTAGTTAATGCAAAAGAGTTCCAAAGAGCCCATTAGGAACTGGTAATTTATGTGCCAACAGCAAAAAGTAATGAAAACAAGTGTTTGCCTTAGTTCATATTCTGCACATAGAAACTGTTAATAGGCTGTTGCTTGTATTGACATAGTGATCTATACTCCATAGTGTAAGGGCTCTGCTGTGTTTAGCACAGGCATCCAACTCTACAGACAGAAAGATGTGCTTGTGGTGACAACATTCATTGACTCATAGAATCACAAAGGTTGGAAAAGACCTCTATGATGATCGAGGCCAACTGTTAACCCAACACTGCCAAGTCCACCATGAAACCATTTCCCTCAGCGTCACTTACAGGAATGGTGACTCTGTCACCTCCCTCGAGAGCCTGTGCTGGGGCTTGACAAACCCTATGGGGAAGAAAACTGTTCCTAATGTCCAACCCAAACCTCCCCTGGCCACTTTCTTTATCATTTGTTTTCCTATCACTTTTAAGTAGGGAGAAGACACCAAACCCCACCTTGCTGCAGCCTCCTTTCAGGTGGCTGTAGAGAGTGCCATGGGAAGGTAGAGCTGTAGCACCACCCTGCTCTCAAGCATGCTATAAGCACCAAAGAGGTGCTCGATGCCCCATCCCTGGAAACATTCCAGGTCAGGTTGGACAGGGCTCTGAACAACCTTATCTAGCTGAAAACATCACTGCTCACTGCAGGGGGTTGGACTAGATGACCTCTAAAGGTCCCTTGCAACCCAAAATCTTTCATGGTTCTGTAACTCTCTGGTATTGCTGCCAGTGTGTGTCTATTATCATCTGAGAATGAAGAAAAGACAATTTTTCACCCAGTGGGTTGGGCTAATTAGTGTTATTTTTAGTTATAAAATCAGGGTGTTCTTTTTTTCCCTAAGGATTTCCATTTTTTATGCCTTTGAAGCCTTTTTAAGAGGTGCTTTTGTCTAAAATCTGAGTAAAATATTCCACTTTTCAGCACTTCAGATGTATTATTCTTTAGATTTTTAGGCAAAAGTGGGTTTTGGGGGTTTTTGGGGTTTTTTTTTTTGGGTAGTTGCAGCATTTCTTGAAATGTAATCCAGAAGAAGATTATTAATACCAGGAGCAGATTCTATGAGTGTGTATGTGATGTTTCACCTAGCCAGATGTGTAGTCATCTTTTTATAATCTCTGTTCAGAATTTATATCCTGCTTGGACCAAATTAATCACAATTGCATCCAACCCAAGACAGTGCTGAAAAATTCCAGCCATAGCAGTTGGCTTTCCACACAAGAATTTGATGTGTAGCAACGAGGCTGGGGAGAGGCCTCGAGCACAAGCCCTATGAGGAGAGGCTGAGGGAGCTGGGGGTGTTTAGCCTGGAGAAGAGGAGGCTCAGGGGAGACCTTCTTGTTCTCTACAACTACCTGAAGGGAGGTTGTAGCCAGGAGGGGGTTGGTCTCTTCTCCCAGGCAACCAGCAGCAGAACAAGAGGACACAGTCTCAAGCTGTGCCAGGGGAAGTTTAGGCTGGAGGTGAGGAGAAAGTTCTTCCCAGAGAGAGTTGTTAGCCATTGGAATGTGCTGCCCAGGGAGGTGGTGGAGTTGCCATCCCTGGAGGTGTTCAAAAAGGGATTGGACATGGCACTTGGTGCCATGGTGTAGCAGTCATGAGGTGTTGGGTGACAGGTTGGACTTGATGATCTTTGAGGTCTTTTCCACCTTACTGATTCAATGATTCTGAAGCAGCCGGGGAGAGAGAAACAAACCCAAACCAAAAACTCAACCAAGTTCTCATCATGGGGTGTTTATGTATCTTAAGGTAGGAAAAAAGCACCACTTAAAACTTGAAGCTGGAGGTGTGGGTTTGCCCTAGGCACTGTGTATGGGGAAATAGGTGATTATGTTTCCCTTGCAGTGTACTAGGAGATAAATTGTTCCTTGGAGAGCTAGAGAGTAAACAGAGTTGAGGGCTTTTCTTGTCAACTCCTTTTTGGATTGTGTTTGATAAATGAAGAGAGTTCTACTGGAATAGTTCAGAGGAATAAATAAGATGCCTGAGCCATGGTAGACATCTGTGGTATATGTGCTTCAAGCTTGTATTTTTCCAGAGGGGTTTTCTTCTATCGTATTCCACTTCAGGTTTCCTGGTGCTTTTCCTCACCCCACATCCTTTATTCTTTTTGATACAACAAATCTTTTTAATCCATCAACCTGTCACGCTGTCTGAAATATGAAGGCATGTTGCAATTACAAAGCTGTTTAGAAACAGAAGGCAAACTCAGGAGTTTATTGCACCCTTTGTCTTCAGAGACCTACATTTTTGTTTGTGTCTATTCAAATGACTTGTTTGTCTGTTTTCCTGAGCATGATTCTATTCCTTTTGAAAGTGGCTTAATAAAGTTTTCATGCCTGCTGGCTTTCAGAAAAGAATTTGAGCCTTTGCTAATCAATGAAAATCCAGATTTTAACCCCAGTAGGATGATGTCAGGTTGTCTCAAAATTAATTTATGGTGGTGGTGGTGCTTTAGGAAGTAGAGCTTTTCTTTCTCTTGTTTTCTCTCCTGAAGAGGACTCTTAGCTCCTGTGCTTCTAACTTAGGAGATTGTTTCAGTTGGAAAAGACTTCTCAGATCATCAAGTCTGGGACATGGTGTAATGGCCACAGTGGTGTTAGGCTGACAGTCAAAGTGTCATGTCTACTTGTTTGTTTTCTTAACACCTCAAGGGATGATGCTTCTACCACCTCCCTGGTCAGCCCATTCCAGTGCCTGATGCCCAAGGGTTGTGCTTGTTTTGTTTTTCCATCAGAATTTTTTGACTCCAAATAATTCCTATGGTCAGGACTAAATTTTTCTTGTTTCTTCATTTTTCCGTGCTGTGTTATCAAGTAGGGTTACAGTTACTCAGAATAAGGTTAAATGATCCTGTTGAGATCATAACTGATTAAACACTAGCACTGATAGGATTTCAAGTATTAGGATTTCAAGTCCTTCCATCAACAGACCAAGAATGCCGCTTGACCCATGCGCTGGTGGAGAGGGGAGGAAGTGGGAGTGGACTTCTTCTTGCAGGGCAGGATGATATTGGGTAGGAGCAAGCTGTGCACATGCCTGCCAAAATACTTGGATCAGACTAAAGGAACACAGATGGCTGAGACTGATAAAGGTGTCTCTTATTGTGTTGGGTCTTTTTTTTCTGCTCAGTACTGTTTTGAGTTTGTGTGTGAGTGCCGGGTAAGAGAGCAGGAAGACGACCGCAAGGAGCTGTGTAAATTCAATACTCCTGCTCGGTAGGATGCCAAAGGCTGGAGCTAAGCCCTCCTTTTAGGTTTCTGTAACAAATGAACAATAATGTGTCCTGAGGGATTTATGTCACGCTGTCTGACCTTTGGTTCTTATCTGTGCATAGAAAAATCCCAATGCGTTGCTGAAAGGAGCTCCTGAAATTGGACTGAGAAGCCCTAAAAGCATGTGGGATGTCCCTGCTCATCAGCAACCTCAGTGCTAGCCTTCCTTGTATGTGGCCCCTTCATCTCTCCTTGCTCCGCAGGTCATTTATTACCATGCTTTGTGATGTGTATGTGCACAGAAATGTATCTGTGCATTTATACACACATATGTTTAAATAACATCTTGTCCCCCAAGGAGCTAGTTCCGAATTCTGTCTGCAGTTTGTTTGGCAGAGGGGGAAACCAAGCCACCCCAGGACAGGTAATGTGTAAGGGAAGAGCGAGTCCCACAGACACTTTGTCTGAGTGAAGTCCAGTTCTTCTTAGCCTTTGTTATTTATTGTTGGAGAAATTAAGTGGCCTCTCTAAAAATGGAATGTCTGAACTTTAAAGTTGCGGGCGGAAATAAATCGTTGTCACCAGACGGTGGCCGTTCCAAGTCTGTCGGATCTGTTACACCCGTGAGCAACTCCATCCATCAGGGCAGGGCTCAGGAGACAGGAGTAGAAAAGGACCCGTTTTTTTGTTTTGTTTTGTTATATTTTGGGATTTTTTTTCCCCTCCATCTATTTGAAGCAAAGCCTTAAACAGGCAATTTCATAGGAAGAAACTTGTGTTGTGAATGATGGCTGTGGTGCTCTCCGGCTCCTGACAGCTGGAAATCCGCAGGATGCTCTTGTTGGGGAGCATGAAAGGAAAATGATACTTAGGACTTCATGTTAGAGCAGACAAGCTTCTTTTTTAGCATCTCTTTTGATTGACAGTCATTAAGTTGAGATACTGCAGTTGTTTTCGATAGAAACTAATGTATTAAAAATGCAGTTGCAAAGCCATACCCCTCATGGTATACTGGACACAGCTAAGGCCAAACTTCATTCCAAACAATGCTGTTTTGGTCTCTTGTCTTCTAAATGCTCTTTCTCTCCTTCCTTGATCACTCCATCTCAGCATGCTTTTAAAACAGACATTGAAATACTGTTTTTTTTCCCCCCCTTTGGTGCAGCTAGCTTGCCTGAAACTGATGGCAGGGCAGGGCAGAGTGTTTCATTCTGAGATTCAGGGCTATAAAACTGAACGTGCTTTTGTGATGCCTTGAGGTCTCGTATGTGCCAACAGCCTCTTCTACAAATACCCCATAATATTATGATTATTAATTGTGGCTACTGCTATACAAATGGAAAAATAAATCCAGTCCAGCTCCATTCCCTCTGCAAATAATAATAATAATAAAAGCCCTTTGTGTGTGCAGGAAAATGCTACTTTTTTTTTTTGTTTCTGTGAAAATATATCATTGTTGTTGTTACAGCTTTGGCTCTAAAGGGTGCATGAGCATGAGAACCTGGAATTCATAACAGAAATTATTGCTAACAGTGGACTGGCTTTTCACCCAGTTATCCTAATTTTCCATCACAGTAACCATATTCTAATTAGATTTATTCTTGACTTACATTGGTGTAATTGAGCAGAAAATGAGGCCCTGAGTAAATAAGGAGTGGAGGCTCTTCTTGCCCCTCTTTTTAGCATTAATATATTTATTAAAATGCTGTTTATTGTCTTTCACAGAGGTGGCCAGCTTCAGTTCCAGCTGGACTTTTGCCTCTCTAATTTTTCTCCTGCATAATCTAACAACATCCTTAAACATATCACGAGAAGCCTCCCCCTCCTTCCAAAGGTGATGCAGCCTCTTTTTCCCCCCTTAATTCCTCCAGGAGCTGCTTGCTCATCCAGGCCGGTTGCCTTCCCCTCCAGCTCGTCTTTTGGCACACAGGAACTGCCACTTCCTGTGCCTTCAAAAGCTCCTGTTTGAAGTAGGTCCAACCATCCTGGACCCCTTGGTTCTTAAGGGCTGCTGTCTATGACTACCTGAAGGGTTGTTGTAGCCAGGAGGGAGTTGGTCTCTCCTCCCAGGCAACCAGCACCAGAACAAGAGGACACAGTCTCAAGCTGCGCCACGGGAAGTTTAGGTTTGAGGTGAGGGGAAAGTTCTTCCCAGAGAGAGTTGTTAGCCATTGGAATGTGCTGCCCAGGGAGGTGGTGGAGTCCCCATCCCTGGAGGTGTTCAAGAGGGGATTGGACGTGGCACTTGGTGCCATGGTTTAGTAGTCATGAGGTGTTGGGTGACAGGTTGGACTTGATGATCTTTGAGGTCTCTTCCAACTTTGGTGGTTCTGTGATTCTGCAAAATAAGAAAGACCTTCTATGTGTGTAAATAAAACATTTATATTGAAAGTGGCACAGGGTAAACACTAAACATCTGACAACAACAAAAAAAGCTTGCCTTTTGCCAAGGAAACAAGGAAATCGAGACATTCTGAAGTCTATAATTAGGCACTTTACATGGATGCTGCTCCTTAAAAAGAATTATAAGACAATAGTATTAGTATAGTACTCCAAGGAAGAGAACTAGGGATAAATTATAGTGAGAAGTGGGCTACAGGACAACTTAATGGAGAGCAGTGTTGTAGGAGCCTCCATTGAGAAGTGAATTAAACTCCAGAAATTCATTTGTTAACATGTGTGTTGCTCCCTGCTCATATCATTTGCAAATAAAAGGGAGTTTAGTTTGTATTAACTTAGAGTGCTTTCTGTTGTGGGGTAGTTTTAAAAAGACAAAAACCTGGCTGCTTTACCCAGGCAAAGCTGGGGGTGGATGCTTGACGTTTGCATAGGGTGGTGAAAAGAACGGGGAAGCCATCTGAAGTGCCTCAGTGAGAGTAGGTAAACAGCTTAAAAATTGTACACATACCACAGCTATTCCAGCTGCTGGTAGTTGCTTGTGCTTAGGAAAAGCAAAGAACAGGAGTACAATAAAATAAAGTGTCCAGAGCAGGGCAACAAAGCTGGGGAGGGGTGTGGAGCACAAGCCCTATGAAGAGAGGCTGAGGGAGCTGGGGTTGCTTAGCCTGGAGAAGAGGAGGCTTCAGGGGAGACCTTCTTGTTCTCTCCAACTACCTGAAGGGAGGTTGTAGGCAGGTGGGGGTTGGCCTCTTCTCCCAGGCAACTAGCAACTAGGTTGCGCTTGATCTTTGAGGTCTTTTCCAACCTCATTGATTCTGTGATTCCGTTTCTCCATCTGGCTCTCCAGATGCATGTAGTGCGTACCACTGATTCCAGAGCATGTAGTGTTACGTTTGTAAGACTAATAAACTGCTTGTTGAGGCTCTCAGTATCTGTCCAGGGAAGGACAAGAAACATCCCCCAGAGGCTGTTCTTCAGGGGCAATCAAGAAGGGGATGATTTCCATCTATCATGGGGTGGAAGACTTGCCCTCCCAAAGTGCCTTCACTGGCACCTGTTTCTTTCTTAAAGACTTGGCTAAATTTGGGTAGTGAATATTGTGGCAGAGGTGTATTTCTGTTTATATCAAGAATAGTGACTGGTAAGTGATATAATGGTTTGGGTTGGAAGGGACTTTTAAAAAGTTATCTAGTCCAACTCCCCTGCAGTGAGCAGGGACATCTTCAACTAGATCAGGTTTCTCAGAGCCCTGGAATGTTTCCAGGGGCAGGGCATCTACAATCCTCCCTGGTGTTCACAGCATGCTTAAGAGCAGGTTGGTGCTACAGATCTACCTTCCTATGGGCGTCAAGGTAACCTGCAGATGGAATGGTGTGAAACAGACTGGTGTATTCTGTGGTTCATAAGTGCTTAACCAAATTTACATGGCAGTCTCCTCTATAGAAGAAATTGAGTTTATTCATAATCTTTAATTTTCATCCAATGAAGTATTGAAAAGAAGGAAGGCTAAGCTCTCCTGACATGCGTCCTTGAAAAGAAAGAAGGCTAGGCTCTCCTAGGCTGAAAGGTGCAGTCTTTCACCACCACTCTGAAGTATCTTTTGCTATGGTTGTTACAAATACCCATCTCTCTGTGTATGTCCTCATTTGAAAAATCAGAAGTCTGCTGTTGAGAATGTTGGATTCTGAAACAGAAATGGCAGGTCAGATTTCCTCTGCAGCTCCCACAGACACTGATTAATTGGGACAGGCAGCATTGCTTGCTTTTGGGGAGAAAATGTTTAATGATCAACTAAGTTCTTCTTGTGCGCCCCCCACTGAGCATGGAAAATGCCTATAAAAGAATGTAGAAATGAGGCAGTTGGAGTTGTTGTTGTGCACAATAGAGGCACAGCCAAATATTTCACAATATCCTATATATAGACATAAACATTAATTTCCACGTGATAGCTGTCAAGAGCTGAATGTAATAATGTATGTTCCAAGTCATTCAGTGTGTTTTTTTTGAGACAAAAGCTGTCAGTCTCCCTGGGTTGTGGAAAAAAAACACTCAACAAACAAACAAAACCAACCCACTAACACCTATGCTGGAGCAACTCTGAGGTTGTTTCCTTTGGTCTTATCACTAATTACTTGAGAGAAGAGACTGACCTCCACCTCACTACAAGCTCCTTTCAGGTAGTTATAGAGAGAAATGAGGTCTCCCCTCAGTGTCTTCTCTGGACTAAACCACTCAGTTTCCTCAGCTGCTCCTCATGTGTCCAGTTTTGGGCCCCTCAATTTAAGAAGGACATTGAGACTCTTGAATGTGTCCAGAGAAGGGCAATGAGGCTGGGGAGAGGCTTCAAGCACAAGCCCTACAAGGAGAGGCTGAAGGAGCTGGGGTTGCTTAGCCTGGAGGAGGCTCAGGGGAGACCTTATTGCTCTCTATGACTACCTGAAGAAAGGTCATAGCCAGGAGGCGGTTGGTCTCTTCTCCCAGGCAACCAGCACTAGAACAAGAGGACACAATCTTAAGCTATGCCAGGGGAAATTTAGGCTCGAGATGAGGAGAAAGTTCTTCCCAGAGAGAGTCATTTGCCATGGGAATGTGCTGCCCAGGGAGGTGGTGGACTCACCATCCCTGGAGGTGTTCAAGAGGGTATTGGACGTGGCACTTGGTGCCATGGTTTAGTTGTCATGAGGTGTTAGGTGACGGGTTGGACTTGATGATCTTTGAGGTCTTTTCCAACCTTATTAATTCCATGGTAAGGCTTGTTCTCCAGACACTTAGTTTCTTTTTTGCTTAGACCCCTTAAATATCAAACTATTTATCTTTTGTCTCTTTAAACTGGTATTTGATTTTCATCTAAAGGGGTGGGGGGAGACAGCTGAGTTTCTCTTGAGCTTTAGGAAATTGTTTGCTTTTACATCATACAAATCTGCCAGTTTATTGAGGAATGGCTTCTTTACATGTAGGAGCCTGCAGAGTAGAGGTGCACGTAGGGGGAATGGGACAGTAAGAGGGTCCATTGATCTGGTATGAATCAGATTCAGCAGTAACAGCTCAATGTATGTAACAGATGCACAGCTTTTACTTTGCTCCTGTTTGATGACATCAGTTTCCTTTCTCTGTTTTTAACCTCTCTCAAGATTTACTTTCTGGAAACTACTCTCTTTGGGGGAGAGCTTTCCCTGTCTTGGCTTATAACACTTTTTTGAGTTGCTGTGAAGAAGAATAGCAGACTATAGCTGGATCATACACCACACCTTCTGAAATTCAAGAGTTTAGGTAACACTGTGTTATTCCTGACTTCATTTAACATGGTGTGTATAAACTGATGTGACAGTTACCAGCAGGGTATTTTCAACGTGATGGCTTTAATTTATAAGTTTGGAGAGGTACACCCTTTGTAAAACTACTTTATAAACACGCTGTTGTGGGTTTACACAGTGAATGCCTGTCAGTAGCTTCTAGTTCAATGTTCTCATCTAAGTGCCCTACAAGTTGTTTTCCCTCAAAGGTATTAGATTCAATCAGTGGTACTTTCAGAAGTGCCAGGTCGTGCACAACAAAGCATTTGAAATCTAGTTTTATCTTGACAGATGCTGGAATTAGGTCTCTCTTCCAGTATGTGGATGGTGTCCTGAGAAAAAAATTTACAGCTCCCAGTCCAAGCTAACATATACTTTTGAGGGAGTGTTTGTGTTACAGGCTGATAGTTTTGTCTGGCTCCCCTGGCTTTCTAAAACATCGGTGGGATGATAATGTGGTGGTGTGATGGTCTGCTGGGCTCTCATCTCCAGCATTTACCTTTTGAGGAACATAAATTCTGCTCCGGGTTGGTTTGTATTATTTTTATCATGACAGTGGATTTATTTTGTCAAAGTGGCTGCACTCTATTTTTTTATCCCCTTTATTATTTTTTTTTCCCTTTGTCCTGGCTCCAAATCCTGCAGCCCACAAGTCCAACATGTTGTCTTAGGGGGAAGGTCAGGAAGGCCATGAAGTTATGCATGCGTGTGCAGTGGTGCTATGGAGTGAGTCAGGCTTTCTCCAAGGGCTCCCACCATTGCTGGCCTCTTCTGTTTATTCTGGGTGAGAGGAAATGGCTTCAAGTTGTGCCAGAGCAGGTTTAGACTGGGCAGTGGGAAAAATCTCTTCTGAAAGGATTATCAAACATTGGAACAGGCTGCTCAAGGAAATGGTAGAGTCACCATCTCTGGAGGTATTTAAAAGACGTGTAGACGCATTGCTGAGGGGCATGCTTTAGTGGTGGATTTGGCAGTGCTGGGTTAACAATTGGACTTGATGGTCTCAAAAGGCTTTTCCAACCTTATGATTCTACTTACTAGAACAGTTGCCCAAAATGAACCCATTGCAATGTAATTCATTGTGTCAGAGCTCAGTACTTGGCTCAAAAGAGATCACTTAAAAGCAGTGAGGTAATATACCTTCACTTTACAAAACAGGTGCTGGTTTTTTTCCTTGCTATTGTATTCTAGTTTTCTACATCACTAGCAGCATCCATGAGTTCTTCTTATTAATTCCCAAATGTTCATTATGTGTGTGTGTGTGTTTATTGTAGTGTACAGTCACTTGTATTTATTGTTCTTATTTAACACTCCTTCCTGCTCCCTTACTTGCAGCAGTATTTGATTTATTTCTGTGATTAATTCTTATCCCTTTCAAATCCCCGGGGCCTTTAAAAGAGAAGAAAGAAATCCTAACAATAATAGTAGCATTCAAACTCCTTTATCTTCATTTTGTTCCAGTGCAGTGGTGGATATTCCAAATTCTCCATGGTAATAGAGAAGTATTTCAGAAGTAAATACCTTGCCAGATCTTTGCATTTTCATTACAATTATTGCTGAGGAGAAGGAGTACTTTATCAGCCATAGGCTTTGTAGCTCTCGAACATGGATGCTTAAAGCTGATGCAAATGAGTGTTCTCTTTTCATTGTGAGCTTACTGCTGAAGCAGAGCAATTTTTTAAGAACCAAAGAACTTTTCTTAGGAAAACTTCACTGGCATCTCCTTGGTAAGCAAGCAGTGCAATGCATCCCTGTGGTTTCTTACAGGCAGAACAGAGAGATCTCCTTTACTTGGCCTGTTTTGTTACTGACGGATTATGTGCATTAGCTGTTATCCCATTATATGGTACATTCATAACTGTTCTGTTCAAGGCCTTAAGTAACCAGGTTGGGACTGTCTGTAGTCCTGCACAGAGTTAAAAGACCTGAGTGCCTGGCTGCTGTGAGGACAAGTAATTAACCAAAGGTTTTTATTTACTGAAATCAGTTCAAAGTTTCTTTTTCTTCTAGTTGGTTTACCTGCCCAACTGCAAGTCTTGGGCAGGCATCTCCCCTCTTTGTTTTCACATATCACATCTGGCCTCAAGCACCTGCATGTATTGCATCTGGCCTTGGGCACCTTCACACATCACATCTGGCCCCACATGCAAATGAGAACACAATTTGTTGCTCCTGAAGGTTCTGCCTGATCTTAGTGGTGCAAACAAGGGTTTGTTCCTACGCTGGAAATCTTATGAACACAGGGGCTGGAAGCTGTGGAGTTTCTCCATGGTAAGCAAAGCCACAGTAAAGCTGCAGGACCAAGTACATGTCTTTGCCTACAATTAATGTTCTATTTTTATTTCACTTAATTTTCTTACTTAATCACATAACTGAGGTTCTGCTTCAGCCTGAATTTAGTATTAGCAGTTCTAGCAGTAATGTTTTAATATCCATTTAGTCTGCTTTGAGAATTTGTGGGTTAAACACACTGCCCTTTCAAAAGAAATCATTCTCACCGTATTATAGTACATTAAAGGTTGGAAGGGACCTCCAGAGATCGAGTCCAACACCCACCCCACCCCCCCCCGCCAAAGTAGGATCACTTAGGGTAGTCCATACAGGAATGCATTCAGGTGAGTTTTGAAACTCTATCTAGAGAAGGAGACTCCACAACCTCTCTGGGCAGCTTGTTCCAGTGCTCTGTCACCCTCACTGTAAAGAAGACTTTGTTGTTTTATTTAATCTAAGTTACTCAGACCAAAAATACTCCTTACTGAGTAAAGGGTAGGAATGAAAGCAGCACTGGTCTAATTACTGATAATTTCAGATTAAAGGTATTCATTAAGTAAACCTACAAAAGAAGTAGTATAATAAAAAGTAGTATTTAAGGAGCTTTCATCTCCACTGAGATTATTTGCATGAATCAGTTGAAAAACATTCACCACTGTCCACTGTCATTTAAGAAATGAAGTTGCTCGGAGCAACTCGTTATGTTATAGTTACATAACACTTAAACACTAATTGATGCCTCTGTAATACAGAGGATTAATTCTGGAGAAGTTAAGTATGGTAGTTAATTTGATAGCTAACACATAATTGCTAAGATAAAGGTCTATTAATAATGAAACTTAAAAATGTGAGTTATAATAATCATTAGTGTGGTAAATCCACCTCCATTCCCTTTCAGAATATGCTGTAATATCTTATGAAGCATTTGTGCAGCTGCCATGGTTTAGTAGTCATGAGGTCTTGGATGACAGGTTGGACTTGATGATCTTTGAGGTCTTTTCCAACCTTATTGGTTCTATGATTCTATACCAAATTTTGCCTGCAAAGCAGTGAAGCTTTGTGAGACTTGGGCAGAGATGTTGGCTTCAGGCACTCAGCTGTGGCTGGGACAAGTATAATGATGCAAGGCAGGGTGCATGGAATTTTCTGCATTTAGATTAACTTATTCAGTGTTGTTTTTTTTTAAAATTAGATATCTTTCTTCCCCAGGATTTGATATGCATTACTGAGAGCATAAGATTAGACATGTTGGTGGGGAAAAAGAATGTAATAAAATGTTTCATGCATGTGAGAGTTTAATCCAGGTGAGAACATTGCAATCATGTTTGTCATGTATGTGTCCCTGTATCAGGTAAATATATGGGATAATGTCTGAGTAAAGGAAAGTGAAGGGAAGGAAAGGAAAAAGAATTGTTTCTCTGTCTCCAGGCTTCATATGCTTAGGAATTTTCATGTTGATGGATCTTATTTTGATGGATTTTATTTTGAGAGATCCTTCTAGAATAGAATAGAATGAACCAGCTTGGAAGAGACCAAGATCATCCAGCCTAACACTACCTAATCAACTACACCATGCAACCAAGCACCCTATCAAGTCTCCTTCTAAACACCTCCAATGAGGGTGACTCCACCACCTCCCTGGGCAGCACATTCCAATGGGCAATCACTCTCTCTGTGTAGAATTTCTTCCTAACCTCCATCCTAAACCTTCCCTGGTGTCCTCTTGTTCTGGTGCAGGTTGCCTGGCAGAAGAGATCAACCCCCTCCTGGCTATAACCTTTCTTCAGGTAGTTGTAGAGAGCAATAAGGTCACCCCTGAGCCTCCTCTTCTCCAGGCTAAGCAGCCCCAGCTTCTAGGTAGCTAAACATTTCAATCCCAATGGTAGTATCAGCTGCAGAAGATCTTAGATGTAGCAGCACACATCATTATATAGAGGACATTATGTAAAGGACAGCCAACAAATGGATGTAATCAACCTGTTGTCACATTTGAGAGATCCTTATGGCTCTGCTGCTGGAGCTTATGCTGCTACTATGCTCCTGAAGAGGTTGAAATCGCTTTCTACGGATAACATCCTGGTAACTCTTGAAAGGATTCTATTTCTTACAATGTTATCCTCATAGGTTTCTGTCATAGCTCAGGAAAATTAGCAAGGAAGCAGACAAAGGCTTCTGCAGGGAAGGATAAACTGCAGGTTAAGATCTGTGGTACTGGGTGACGCCGGTGCTCATAGTATAACGCTTAAGAGTTTTGGAGGTGTTTTGTTCTACGTGAGCCGTATCTTCCTGTTTTCAGAGCCATAGTTCAGTTGTGTTCTTGTCAGCTTCATGGGATTACTCATTTTTTTGAGAGGCCATCGAGTTTTTCTCCTTTAACTTGCTGTGGACAAGTGGGGTTTTTTTAAAGTAATGCTCTTAAAAGGCCATTCGACTTTGGAGAGTTATTCACTTTGTTAGCCCAAACACTAAAACCTTGTGTCCATGGGTTCTGATTAGTGACACTTTAATAAAGTCATTTGAGGTTCAGTAGACTGAATTTTCCACCTTTTCTAATGTTTCTATGGTCACAAGGAAGCGACCTGCATTCAATCTTTTAAATGCAAATGTGTTAAAAGTTACTGTGCGATTTTGTGTACCAGCCGTCTTCGTGCCTTACAAAAAGTGCCTTTTTATTTTGGTGGGGGTCTTTTTTGAGACAGCTACAGCAGTGTCTCTTTCTTTTCTGATTTTCTCCCCTCTTTCTTTCTAGTGATGTGACAGCAATTGACTAAACTTGGGTCTTTGGGGGATAACAAAGGATTGAGAAAAATCTTAAAGGTTTTTATTGCTGCATTTCTTTTTTTCCTTCTGTTGAGCCAGGGCAGACACAAAGACCTTTCCACTTGATCAGATAATAAGGCAAACGTGGGCCTTGAGTGAAAAATATCTTTGCATTCTGCTCTTCTTTTTCTTCTAACCAAAAAAAAAACCAAGAGGGGGGTGGGGAATAGAGAAAACTATGCCTAATCAGCCACAATTAAATCTTTCATGGGGACTCGCTTCGGAGGAATTAATGCGTTTTGTATTGCCTAACAACTCGAGTGAACATTAACAACACGTGAGAACTGAGGGGAAGAAAAATTATGGCTGTCTCTCTTTTTTTTTCTTTTTTTTCTCCTCTGGTTCTTTAGGAACAGGGAAGGGGCAGGTCATTGACTTGATTTTCATGGGAAGATTGACTCTGGAGCGCTCGCATATCCAGGAGCGGAGCGAGGGGGTATTGACAGCTGGGCTTTGGGGAGGGGAGCATGCAGGAGCAGTGATTGCTCCATGGCTTGTTGGGGAAAAACAAGGGAAGATGGAAAACAAAGCCCAGAAAGGGAACAGTAGCTGCAGTGTCCCAGGGCTGAGGGGCTGCTTCTCTTCAGTGGTGGATATGTATTGTGGTGGAGAAATACTAGTATAATGAAGAGGCCTGCACTTAAGTGAGAAGTAGTTTGCTCTTAAAGAATCTGAATAACCATACATGTGGGGAAAGGGTACAGAAGATGCTCATCCAGCCCTTTCATCCTAGTTCCTGCTCAAAAGGAGCTTATGCAAAAGGAATTCAGCAATCCAGACATGTTTTTCTGAGATTTCTTGCTAAGTGCTACAGGCTGAGAACAAGAACTAAGGAGTTTTTACTAATTGTTTTATAGACGTCTTTCTTGTCACACCTGTTGTGCTCATATTCTGCAATTCAACTTCTCTCAGCACTGAGATGTGCTCACAGGAGTATGTCAGTCCACTTACTTTCCCCTTCAACTGCCACTGGCCCATGTCCAGCCATGCAGACAGACCCTTGTGAATGCCTATCTAGGTGGATGTTCATGAAGTCTTCTCCTCTCAGAGAAATGTGCCCACCCTATCCTCTGCTCATTGTGCAACCTACTGCTTCTGCCATGCATAGCCCAGACCTTTTCCTCTTGCCCCCCTCTGCTCATGCATACTCATTCCCAAAACAGTCACAACCCTATTCACTTGCCCCCAAGACCTTGAATCATCATTTGTCTCCTTTTATCTGATTAATCTCTTGTCTTTCTTATTCCTCCCTCTGCCATCGTTTCCCACCCTTGCTGGATGCCAGCAGCTTTACCCCCAGCCAAGTTGCCTTCTAATGCACTGATTTTTTTCCCAGCTTTTTCCCCAGGAAGTTTTTTGTCCCCTTTTGAGTATCACAGGCAGGAAACAAGATATTTACTCAAAGTAAATTGTTTTTTCCTTTAAGAAGCCAGAAGTGAAGTTGCAATATGTTAGAGCCTAATCTCATAAACTATTAAAATAAACCACACAGAAATGCAAATTGTATGTTGTTTTGAAGGTAAAGGAAACATGACAAGAGCCAATACAAACAAGTTTGGGGCTCTGAGCAGCCTGGTCTAGTTCAAGATGTCCTTGCTTACCTCTGGGGGGTTGGACTAGATAACCTTTAGAGGTTCCTTCCAACCCAGTGCATGTTAGGACTCTATGACGTTTGGCCCATAACTGGTGTCTGAGAGAAGGCCTCTCTCAGTCCTTAAGGCTCTTACCTTGGTGTTCAGGCTTTTTGTCTGGGCTTTGGAAAGTGGGTACGAACTCTTTGCAAAGGGTTCCACACCTGGCTGTGTACCCCACTCTTAAAGGTTTCACCACCCAAAAGCTCAGAAGATGATCAGAGGGCTGGAGAAACTCCCCTGTGGGGACAGGCTGCAAGAGTTGGGGCTGTTCAGCCTAGAGAAAAGTGGCTCGGGGAAGACCTTATAGTAGCCTTCCAGTACCTGAAGGAGGCCTACAAGAAAGCCAGGAAGGGACTTTTTACAAGGGCTTGTAGTGATGGGATGAGTGGAAATGGATTGAAGCTTGAGGGTGCATTTAGATTGAAAATTAAGAAGAAATTCTTTACAGTGAGGGTGGTGAGACACTGGAACAGGTTGCCCAGGGAGATCCTGGATGCCCCCTTCTTGGAGATGTTCAAGCTGAGGATGGATGAGGTCGCGAGCAACCCGGTCTAGTGGAAGCTGTCCCTGTTAATGGCAGGGGGATTGACACCAGATGATCTATGAGGTCCCTTCCAATCTAAACCATCCTGTGAGCTTATGAATCTGAATAACAAACATGCAGCTGGATATTTTAAACTTCTTTCTGTGTCAGACCCTTTCATAGCATGCGTTGTGGGATTACCGGGGTCAGGGGCTGTGACTTCATAGGTGACAATGTGAGTGCAACCTTCATACTCTTATCTTAAAGCCAAACTTTAATTAGTTCTTCTGGACTAACTCATGGTGGGCTTGTGAATAGATTTTGAGACACACAAACCTATGGAAGCTATGTATTTTATGTAGGTGTGTATATGATGTTGATCTGGAATGTGCTACCTCGTTTTCCCTCTCATTGCAATGCTTACTACAAGTTTGTTTGGGGGTTTTGGTGTTGTGTTGGTTTTGGGTTTGTTTTGTAGGATTTGTGTGTGTGTGTGTGTGTGTCTTTTTGTTTTGTTTTCATTAATTACTTGTCAGATCTTGTGTAGTTTAAATTTCCTTTTTAATTCTCTTTTAAACTTTTCTGCTGTCCATCAGCTGAGTTTTCCTTTTAAGAAAGCCTGAGTCCATGCCTGTGGCCTTGATGATCCTCTCGTTTCCACAGTTGCTCTGAATGTGGGCTGTTGTCTGCAATGGCACATAAGAGCTATCCAAGGCAGAGTCCTCAGTTTTTGATGCTGACTGAAAGCAAACCGACCCACGCTCCCCAGCATCCAAAAAACCCCGGGGTTAGCGCTGCACAAAGATCACTATGGGAAGTGGCTGAGGGTTGGAGGTTTTCTTTTTACCGCTGCCTTTTATCTGAATCCCCGCTTTGCTGGAGCTTTAGAAGTCAAATGAGCAGAAGAAATGCAGTAGATGATTTGAGATGTGTGTGGGAAGAATGGAAGCTGAAAGATTGGCTTTCTGAAGGCTTCGCTCAGTTCCTGCCTTCCCAAAGAGACCGCAGGGAGGTTATTCTTCCCGATGGCATCTCTGCAGCAAAATAATTGCCTTGAGGATGCCGCTGTGGAAAAACACTTATTTCAGATTAGCTTTGTTTAATGGAAGTAGGGGGAAAAACAAACAAGCAAACAAACAAAAAGGCAGCATAAGTAGGGAATTGTTTGGGATAAATTTAAGTGCTTTGTGGATAATTTAATAATCCTGAATCAAGGCATCATTCAAATCAAACAACAGTGTGGATTCATAAACACAATGGCTTGAAATAAGAGGCAGTTGTGAGTGCTGGAACATAGCTGTGCTTTGCTAGCTCCTCGCTCTGGGTGGCAATGGGGGTCTCATTGTGTTTTTATATGATGGAGGTGAGATGATGCAAATAATGGAGGAAGATCAGGTATTAGGAGGTCTTGGTGTCCTGGAAGTACAAGGCAACCTTTCAGGCATCACAGAAATGGGACTTGAATGTGGACTCAGTCAGCAAGTGACTTCTGCCTGCCTCTGAGCAGGATGTCTTCCAGTGATCAGCAAGCCTGAGTCCCGTGGTGATATGTTGCACTTTGTGGCACTCATCAGATCAAATGCTGTCCTCACCTTAGACCTACAGTGCCCTAATTGCTTAGTCCTGGAAGTACTTCCAACTCTAATTGGTTTGATCTGTAATCTTATCACCTTGCCCGACAGATTACCCATTTTTAGCTGATTTGTGGGACAGCAACCTGCACGTCCTGGCAAGCTGATGCTGTCAGGTTGCTCCTGCTTGCAGCACTTCTCTAACTGTGTTCTTCCTTCCTGGCAGCTCAGTTCCTTTCTAAACCAGGGAAAAGAATTGACTGAAAAGGGAACATCGGGGCAGGAGAAGATGTCATTTGAGCATTCAGAGAAAGCTGCACGTTATTGCTACTCATTCAAGCAAAAAGAGAAATCCCCTTTCACTGAATTGTGGCAAGTGTATTGAGATGTCAAATCATGGTGCTGTGTGTTGTAGATGAATGAAGTGACATTACATTAAATACAGCAACATCTGTAAAGAACTGAAGGCAGCAAAAATGAAAAATTCATTGTTGCTAATGAGTATTTCTGCAGGCAACTGCCAGTTCAATTCTGAAGCTGTTTTGTAGCATAGCTTTATGGCTGTTATCCAGTGTGTTTCTGAAGTTGTAGCCATTTTTGTCTGAAGCTAACTGAAAAATCTGAGATCTGACCCATTGTGCTTATTTAGTGAAAGTATGCCAACAGGAGAGTGTGGTGGAAAGTTGTTCCTAGTACACCGCACTGGTTAGGCCACACCTCGAGTACTGTGCCTGCTTCTGGGCCCCTCAGTTTAGGAAGGAGGTTGACTTGCTGGAACGAGTCCAGAGAAGGGCAACGAAGTTGGTGAGGGGTTTGGAACACAGCCCTGTGAGGAGAGAATGAGAGAGCTGGGGTTGCTTAGCCTGGAGAGGAGGAGACTCAGGGGTGACCTTATTGCTCTCTACAACTACCTGAAGGGAAGTTGTAGACAGGTGGATGTTGGTCTCTTCTCCCAGGCAGCCAGTACCAGAACAAGAGGACACAGTCTCAGGCTGTGCCAAGGGATCTTTAGGTTTGATGTTAGGAAGAAGTTCTATACAGAGAGAGTGATTGCCCATTGGAATGGGCTGCCCGGGGAGGTGGTGGAGTCACCATCATTGGAGGTGTTCAGGAGCAGACTTGATGGGGTGCTTGATGCCATGGTTTAGTTGTTTGGGTGGGTTGGACACAATGATCTTGAAGGTCTCTTCCAACCTGGTTTTTTATTATTATTATTTGTTAGGGCATCAACCTGACTTTTCAGTACTTGCTACAGCTTCATTTCTACTCCAGTACCAAAAGTGACAGCAAAAACAATTAAATTGTCCAGGCTTTGGACCTTACTGCTGGCCTTCCTGCACCCCACATTCTCTGTCTCTTTGGAAAGCCTGAGATTTTTCTACCCCTCTCTAACCTCTTGAGCACTTACAGGGTGGAATCTCTGATTTATCACTTCCATTGTTTGTATTAATCCAAGCCTCCAGCTGGTCTAGTCACAATCCTCTGCTTTTATTACTGATAGTTTTCCCAAGTAGCTTGGCACTTTTTTTAGTGGTTATGTGGTTGGTTGTTGCAGAAATGTAACGTGCTGTACTTCTAATTTTTCTGAAGTCAGGACGAATCCCACTGCCACTGCTTGCAGTGGGGTTTCGTCATCTCCAGGAGCAAGCTACTTCGCTGTGCAGTTTCTCAACCTTTCCTCTGTGCATTATTAGAATAAAAGGGTGTATTTTGACTTGCAATTTTGGGATAGGCAATGTGGATGATGCAGTTCTTGTAAGCCAGACAGCTTTTATTCAAAATGCATGTAACTGATTAAGTGGCTTGGCAGCCAGGCAGAATGGTTGCTTAAGAACTGCAACTTCGCAGTGACTTTGAAAAGGAAAACCAGTCAGTAATTTAGTGATATCATTGAGAAATGTAGCATTCCTTCAGAGCAAGCAAAGATGCTATACAGAAGGGGTAGTCATCATCCCTGCTTTTGGCCACTGCTGGCTCACACATTCCTATACACTGCCTTGCTCCTTGTTAAGCAGAAATGAATGTTGAGTGCTTTCTGTGATCTAGCACAAGCTTTCCGATTGCTAAAGCTGTGCCAGACATTAGAGCACATCCACCCTGGAATTACAAACTCTTGCTTTGTGCTGTGTTAATTGGATTAAGTTGTTACTGTTATCTCTTTGAGAAGAAGAGACAAGCTCTCTCTGGTAGTGTTAGTCTAGAGCAGTTTGTTTATATGGAGTGGCTTTGTCGTAATCGTTCGGAAGCTCACGAGCGAGGCTAGCGTGCCAGTGGTCATATATCTTTCCCCTTAGAGAAAACACAATGTGATCTGGAAATCCTTACCATTCACAAAACAAGATGAGCATGGGAGGATGCAGGCACTGAGGAGTGAGTCTTCTGAGTCTCAGGCCAGTGCCGTGGGTTTGTGTCATTTTCCATTTCTACTTAGCTTTTTGCTGAAGGCTCTGTGCAGACCAGTGGAGAGTGGTCCAGTATGGACTGGAGAATTTATATTCTAGCTGCAAAACCCAACTTGTAGCTCTGCAGTGTTGCTCTAACTGCCTACTGTTCAAGTCTAAAATGAATCAGTGTCAGGCTTGCACATAATTCCATGTTTGGTCCTAATACAGAGCTTGCCTATAAACCACATGCACATTTATCATAGACTCACAGAATGCTTTGGCTTGGAAGGGCCCTTTAAAGGCCATTTATATCATGGGAAATGTATTTTCTTAAAAATGGACAAGGGGAAGCTAGCAAACCATGGCTAGCTCCATTTTTCCCTGCAGAAGGACTGAGTTAGCTGTGTAAGTCATCTCATAGAAGCTACTCGCTGGAGGCATCCATCAGTGTACAAGAATCAAACACACAGTGCGCTTTGGAGAGAATCGCTGTGGCTGGGATTGTGCTTTGGGAATGACAGCATGCTGTGGCTTTCCTTATGAATCAAAGCAAATTCTAGGTCTTGCCCAGCACAATTCTTGGGTCTCATTATGCCTGCAAAGGTTAGACCTGTCTAAAATTGGCAGGACAAGCAGGCGAGACGCAGGCTGCTTTGTCAGGGAGCTGCCTGCGCCGCAGCTGCATCCTGTGATTGCCACGGTCACATCCGGAGAGGAGCAGCCCTGCTGTTTGGGTCATCTTCTGCTTGCTGGCCACGGCATACCTCATGCTTCCCTCAGTGGGTGCGACAGACCCCAAGCTGCTTAAAGGCCTCCTTGTCACCATGTCCATCGTTGAATTATTTGGGAGATAAAGGCAGCAGCTGCAGCAATGCTCCTGCTGGCGTGCAGGGTGGTCTTATTTCCATGCCCTCTTCTCCTCCTGTACAGCAGTGCATGTCCTTAACTTGTGTCTCCAACAGACACTTTATCCAGCAATGACTGGAAATACCTATTGCTGGGTGACTTGGCTTTGCTTCAGGCAATCACAGACAAAACTTGTGTCTGTTATGTTTAGCAATGCCACAGCTTTAGGGGGGGAATGCTGATGGTTAGATGATCTGTTTTAATGTGGTTTCACAGAATTGGTTAGGTTGGAAAAAGAGCTTTTAAGTTCATCAAGCCCAACCATTTACCCAGTGCTGCCAGGTCATCATTAAACCATGTTCCTCAGCACCACATCTCCACACATCTTTTAAATACCTGCAGGGATGGTGATTCCACCACTTCCCTGGGCAACCTATGCTAGGGTTTGTCAAATCCTTCAGTGAAGAAAATCTTCCTAATGTCCAACCTAAACTTCCTCTGATACAACTTGAGGCCATTTCCTCTTGTCCTATTGCTTGTTACTAGGGAGAACAGACTAACTCCCACCTTACCCCATTTTCCTTTCAGGTACCTGTGCAGAGTGAGGAGGTCTTCCCTCAGCCTGCTTTTCTCCAGGCTGAACAACCTCAGTTCTGCCAGCTGCTCCTCATGAGACTTATGCTCCAGACTTTTCACCATCTTTGTTGCCTTTCTTTGAACACACTTCAGCGTCTCAATGCCCTTCTTGGAGTGAGGGGCTCAGACCTGAACACAGTATTTGAGGGATGGCCTCACCAGTGGTGGATCATGCTTGCTTTCAGATCAGGACTTTTTTTCTCTGCATGGCTTACAGCTTCATCCCCAGGGCAAGGGTTTTCAGGGAGCATGGAGGTGGGGAAAGCCCTCACACTCCCTTCCCAGTGGCCATGGAGATGGCCACTGGCTTGCTGCACTGCCCAGCGCAGTACTCACCTGGGGACCACCGTGCCCATGCTGAGGGCAGAGAGAAGCAACCACTCCAAGTGGGGTTGGAAAATCCCACCCAGGAGTTCCTGTAAGTCAAGCCGTAGTCCTGAGGTTAGAACTCAGTCCAAAGGCATGAGCAAGTTGGTGTAATCCAACCCTCAAACTTTACTGAATGCCACCTCGGGGTGCTTTTGGTCTGTGTGATGTTATGTGTGCTTCCTTAAATTATATGCAGCAAGGGCTTTAAGATAACTTTTCTTTTTTCCTCCCTGTAAATGAAGGTGTTTCCTGAGAGTGTGCCAAGAAAATTCCCGTTTGTTTGATAGGAAGTGTTTGTGATGTCAGAGAAGTTACAGCTTTAAGCTTTCAATGCTTGTTGAGAACAGCTTGCTCTCGAGAAGATTTCTTAATAGCATACTGTTAAGACACACAAATGCCCTCAGTAGTGACAAATTAGCAAGTATGCCCAAATCTTGTGACTAGAAGACAATTTAGGCAGGAATCTGTTTCTTAAGCCTGATTCTTCCAGCTCATGGTTTGCCTGTAGTCAGGGATATCAGGCAACCGCTACCAGGTGGCAACATCCTGAGAGCTAAAGCTCTAAGGAAGGTTTTTTTCCACAGCACAGCAGATGATATCTGCAGACTTCATTGCTAATGGATCAGTGTTCAACTGAGCCATGAGGTAATCTGTTCAGAAGAAAAATCTACCGTGTAACTGAGGCATAAATGGGGCAAAAAAAGCTGGTTCAACAAATGACTTTTCATCCTCCATCTCGCAGGTCAAATGTACTAACAGAATAATTGACTAAGCAGGGACCAAAAAGAAAGATCATTTATAGCTGTATTGCAGAAAAAAAATGTGATCATACACTCTTTTTATTAACTTGCTTTCAGCCCTGAGCAGCACTGCAGCACTACTGTCATTCTTCTTTCCATTAGCAAAATGCAGTCTTTAGACCCTTCCCCCTGCTAATGTTATTCCTCACAAGGCGAGGTTCAAAAACCCATTGACAAGCTGCAAATGATGTGTGAAGCAAACTCCAGGATTAAGTTTATAACCTTTCCCCAGGGGGAAAGAATTTGGAGGCAGGATTGAGCTTGGGAGAGTGAAACAAAAGGGTACAACTGAGATGGATCAGGAAAAGTCATATTCATATTTAGCTAAATGAAAGAATACCATCCAGTCCCAGTTTATGTGGTACCCTGGGGGAGTTTTCTGCACAGGTATGTAGGACATTATAGCTCTTTTTCACAGGTTTTATTGCTCTTGCTAATGAGAAACTTAATCTCTCTCTCACTCTCCTCAGCTTTGCAGCTGGGATTTGGAAGTGTGATAAATAAGCCCTCCATCTTCTACCATTTATATTTTATGTCCTGTGGATGGGTTTGCATCTTGGGTTTCAAAAAGCACGTACCTTCCTTCTGGGGGGTTGTCACTTACTCCTGAGCTGCTTGTTGGATGGGTGTGAATAGGCTTTTGGGGGCCTTTAGATGCTGTCAAACTGCAAATGTTAATGAAGTGGTGGAGCTTGGGACCTCCTTCCCCACAGTAATCAAAGAAACAGCAAGTTGCTTCACATATCTAGAAGATTATTTCCTTTCATCTGCCAGTATTAGTTTCTTTTGAAGTCTAATCTTTGCTCCATATAAATTGAGAAAAGTTATTTTAAGCAGCTCAGTGGGTAAAAGGGAGTCTTGTGACCCAGTGCTCACAAAAAGAGGTCCGACCACAGGGGTTAACCCCTGTCACTCTGGCATCTGCTGCTCACTTGGGATCATTCTGGTTAGTTGGGCCATGCTGTCAACAGGATGCCAGGATGAGTGGTGGCAGAAATGTGGCTTTACTGGAAACAGGTAGTTCACATTGGGAGGGACCTTTAAAGGCCATCTAGTCCAAACCCCCTGCAATAAGCAGGGACATACTCAACTAGATCAGGTTGCTCAGAGCCCCATCAAACCTGACCTGGAATATTTCCAGGGATGGGACATCTGCCACCTCTCTGGGTAACTCCTTCCAGTGTTTCACCACCCTCACTGTAAAAAAACTTTTCTTAACTCTAGTCTAAATCTTTCCTCTTTTAGTTTAAAACCATCACCCCTTGAGCTGTCACAGCAGGGCCTTTTAAAAAAGATTGTCCCCATCTTCCTTATAGGCTCCCTTCAAGGACTGAAAGGCTGCCATAAGGCAGAAAGGGACCTGGGGGTACTGATTGACAGCTGGCTGAACATGAGCCAGCAGTGTGCCCAGGTGGCCAAGAAGGCACATGGCATCCTGGCCTGCATCAGGAATAGTGTGGCCAGCAGGAGCAGGGAAGTCATTGTGCCCCTGTACTCAGCACTGGTTAGGCCACACCTTGAGTCCTGTGTCCAGTTCTGGGCCCCTCAATTTAGGAAGGACATTGAGACTCTTGAACGTGTCCAGAGAAGGCAATGAAGCTGGGAAGAGGCCTGGAGCACAAGCCCTATGAGGAGAGGCTGAGGGAGCTGGGGTTGTTTAGCCTGGAGAAGGGGAGGCTCAGGGGAGACCTTATTGCTCTCTACAACTACCTGAAGGGAGGTTGTAGCCAGGTGGGGGTTGGTCTCTTCTCCCAGGCAACCAGCACCAGAACAAGAGGACACAGTCTCAAGCTGCGCCAGGGGAAGTTTAGGCTGGAGGTGAGGAGAAAGTTCTTCCCAGAGAGAGTTGTTAGCCATTGGAATGTGCTGCCCAGGGAGGTGGTAGAATCACTGTCCCTGGAGGTGTTCAAGAGGGGACTGAACATGGCATTTGGTGCCATGGTTTAGTAGTCATGAGGTGTTGGGTGACAGGTTGGCCTTGATGATCCTTGAGGTCTTTTCCAACCTTACTGATTCTATGATTCTCTAATGGTCTGACCAGAGCTGGCTTCCAGTACTCTTCCATGTGTGTACGTTACTCAACCAAGTCTGACACTCAGGCTTTTGGCTTGTTTCTGTTTCCTGACAGCATACTTATGAAAATGAAAAATCATGATGACTTGCTAACGGCTGCCAAAAATGCAGAAAACTCCTCTGTAAAGCTGAGCTCCATCAGCAGGACAATGCAACAGGAGGAATTCCTCTTGCCAGATCAAGATGTATGCTTGGAATGAGAGGTCAGGGCCCCACGTCGTTGCTCCATCTGATGCTGCCTTATCACCAATACCATAAATTACTGTCCCCTCCATTGTCAGCAGTGCTCTCCTTTTCAGATTTTATTTGGGATCCTTAATTTTGCAGATAAATACCACATTTTTCCCCCCCACCTCTATGGGTCACTGCATGCTTTTGGCACTCCTTCTGCAGGGGTCGCTTTTTTAAAGCAGGGACTGTAGTTTGGAAAGGTCAGAAATGTGGTCTTTCAGGAATTCAAGACAGAAAATATTTGGCAAGTTTCTTTCTTAAATATCCCTTGAAAAGATGGTAGTGGGAGCTGGGGTCATTTAGCCTAGAGAGGAGGAGGCTCAGGGGAGACCTTATTGCTGTCTACAACTACCTGAAGGGTGGTTGTAGCTAGGAGGGGGTTGGTCTCTTCTCCCAGGCAACCAGCAGCAGAACAAGAGGACACAGTCTCAAACTGCAGCAGGGGAGGTTTAGGCTAGATGTCAGGAAGAAATTCTTCACAGAAAGAGTGGAATGGGTTGCCCAGGGAGGTGGTGGAGTCACCATCACTGGAGGTGTTTAGGAGGAGACTGGATGTGGCACTTAGTGCCATGGTTTAGTTGATTAGATGGTGTTGGGTGATAGGTTGGACTTGATGGTCTCAAAGGTCTTTTTCCAACCTGGTGAATTCTGTGTTAAATAAATTCAGGAGGATGGAAAAAGTTTTAGTAATAACCCAAGGGTTCTTTTTGCATGTAAGAATGAAGTAGTTGGTGTCATCTTGTTTTTTCAATTGCAAGGCATGAGCTGATATTTGTGTTTCCAGCCCTTCTCTCAGCACTTGCAGCCTGGATCACAGGCATTCCTTCTGGGTGCACATCAGGGGTGATGGCAAGAGGTGGCAAATGATCTCTTATGAAATTATTGTGAACTATGGAAAATATGCTTCTGCTGTTTCTTCAAGTACAAAAGAGTTCCTTAGAGCTGTAAAGCCTCCCAGAAATTAAGCACTGGGCTCAGTCCCTGTGAAGCCCAGCCCCTCTTTTCCAGAGGATCCTACACTCCCTTCTTGTCTGCCGCCTTGGAGAAATGCAGGACCAAGTGTTTCTGTGACCAATGGTGTGAAGACTTGGGACGACAACTTACTATCTCTCCCTTACCTAAGTATTTTTGTGCAGTTTTACTTGCTGCACTTCAGAGGAAGGAGCTTCAGTATTTCAGTGTCTGCTATCATGAGTGTCACACTCTAAAAAGAAATGGAGTTATTGCAGAGCACCCCAGTTATTTTTCCTCTGGCTAGTATCAAGCCCTGAGTGTGATGTTTTGGCCTCATTTACCAATTTTGTTTGTACATACTGTGCTGGAAGCTTGCATACCATCCTGTGGCTTTGAGCTGTGATATCCATCAAGTGCTTCCCTATTGTTACTTAAGCACTTCCACCAGAAAACATGTGTTCCTCGGGTGGTTTCATTCAGGTTTTGGTGTTGTTGCACCTGTTGCTATTGTCGAAGCCAGAAGATAGAGATGATGGTAAAAAGCAGATGGAAGCTGTGGCCATCCAGAGCAGTGGCAGCAGCCAGCTGTGAGATTCCCTCAAGCTTGGCTGAGAAGTTCATGCTGGATGCCTGACCTTGTTTTCAAGCGGGCTTTGTTCTTCCTTTCTGTGTTTTTGTAGTCCTCTTTTACAGTAGAAATGAAAGGGCAGATTACTGCTCTCCGTTGGGAGAAAGGAAAGGAAGAGGAGACCCTTGTGCAGATGGAGGTTATCTCAGATGGTTTTTGGATGATCATAGGAAGGGCATGTGCCAAAAAAGTTGAATCACTGCAACATGTCATGCTTGAGCCTTCCAAAATACTTTTGAGTCTGATATAATGCCCACGTCTTGGATGCTGAGCTCTGAAATGTTTCTTCGGTGATCCTGCGGTGCTTTGATGAGAAAAAGTCCTTTTGAATTACAGGGATTGGCTGGCTGTCTTTTAGAAAAATAAATTCTGAGTGGTCTTTGTGAACCACTGAATGATGGGTTATTGTGGCATAAAATAGAAGTTCGCTCAGACTGCACATTTTTGTCCTGAAATCGGCGGGAGGAGGAAATGCTGATATGGGTGTATACATGGGAGGAAGATTTATCAAAGAAGCATACATTCACACACCCTCTCCTTTTTAAAGTCATGGTCAGTAAATGATAGGCTTCCTTCCCTTGTTTTTGAATGCCAGATAGATTTCTAGTGAAATTATTTATATACACACCCCTTTAAAAACTGTAGAGCATCCCTGGGTCAGCGCGAGGCCTCAGCATCCAGTTTAAGGTGGGAGGTTGGGAAATGTCAGGCACAAGCTCTAGCCTTTCCTGTCAGCACAGTTTCTTTCCAGGAAGGGAAGGTGGATTTTGTGAGTTTAACATTTTATTATCAATAGTTTGCCAATCAGTTTCTTGGTCCTTGTTTTAATGTGTCTTGATTGGAACAGATGCTCCTTGTGCCTGGCTGGCTTCAATCTAACTTTGAGCATTGTCCAGGGTTAACACAGCCTGTTCTCTCAGGCCCCTCTCCACTCAGGCAGGAGAGAAACAAACAAAAAAACCCTTCTGGGTTGAGATACAGAGTTGAGGTAGAGTTGTACTGGAAATGATCCAATCCACAATCTATCCCGAGAAAAGCACAGCAAAATGCAGAAGCAGCAGCAGAAGACAGCAACCCCCTCCTACCCCTGACCCACAGCCTGCCCAGCAGAAAAGCCCAGTGCCCCAAAACCTGGAAACCAGAAGCAGCAACCAAAACAGGAAGCCTCTCATGTTACCATCTCAACTTCAAGCCCCAGGGTACTTTGCTCCAGCCAGCACTTTCATTTTGAAGCTGGCAAGGTGGCAGCATGGCATTGAATATCAGCAGCAGATTCAACTCAACCTATGACAAGCATCTTTACAGCTTTTGGGCTGCTTGTGCATCGGATAAGGCTCATGGTGACAATGGCAGTAGAGCTGGATGTGCATGAACATATGGCAGGACTGTTGTCCTAGCAGGTCAGTGCTGATGGGGTGAGTGGGTGCTGTGACACTGGGTGGTACTCCCTGCCTCACAGCACGGATGGGACTTCTGCCTTCTTTGTCATCACAGCATCTTGTGAGTTTTAAGGTACCTTTTGAATTACTTTTTGAAGTTATATAAGCAAACACACAAAAAGGAAAGTCATCCAACCTGCAGTCCTAAAACACTGGATACCAAGGGAATTATTTTCCTCAGACCAAAGGAAAAATGTATGCATAGAAAGTTTGTACTCCATTGCTAGAGCTGGCAGTCATATTCTGTTTATGCTGCTGAACTTGCTGAGACAGTCAGGATGTATGTTTGAAAGCAAATGAAAATGCACGTGTGCTTGCCTAGCCTTCCTTCTTCAGGGGCATTCTTCCTGTTTCCTCTTCAGTGTTTCTCCTAAAATTAATGTCTTTCTGACAGTAAACACATTTGAGTACTCCAAAATGCTGTGAGTAAAGGGGAAAATTGTTACTGACTTTAGTAGCTTTGCTGCGGGTCTGAGTGCTGCTTGTAGCAATTAATTAGTACCACTTGTTATTTTGCTTGGTGGTGTTTAAGCTGTAGAAACTGAGGGTATGTGTAACCATAAATGACCAAACCATCTTCTGAAAGGCTTTGTTTATGACTAACTGGCTTGAATGATCTGCAATTCTGCAGAAATCTTTATTTCCATTTTTATGGTTACTATTTGTCCAAAGGTCTAATCCCTCTTCTTCCTTCCCTTCTGCCCCTAACACATGGTGGCCCTGTAGGGAAAGTGACCTCTCTAAGGGCAGAGAGCTGGGCTCCCTGTGACAGAGCACTGGACCAGGCTGCCCAGAGAGGTTGTGGAGTCTTCTTTTCTGGAGATACTCGAAACTTGCCAGGGTTGGACCTGCTTTAGCAGTGGCCTTGGACTAGGTGATCTCCAGAGGTGCCTTCCAAACCCCCCTGTTCTGTGATTCTGTTTCTGTGACCCTTGCATTACAAATGTCTGCTATGGCTCAGCAGCAGCCCACAGAATATGAATGGTGTGGGTGAGGGTAGATGCCTCATTATGTCCTTTGGCCAGCCCTGCATCACCCTGGGGAGGGGACATCTCAAGTCTGGCCAAAGGACATGTCACCCACCCAGCTGGGCCAGAGACTATGGGGTCCTGAGTAGCATAGACTCCTACTTGGATTTGTTGCCTCAGAAATCACTTCATTTAAAATCCACCACGTCTGTATGGTCCACTACTCTGCTTTATAAATCTCCTCCTCTTCAGAGAAGAGCAGGGCAGAAAAAATAGTGAAACAGAGCAGAGCTCTGGGCAGAACGCAGCCACCTCGAGGTTTGATCAGGCTGTACTTTGCTGTACTGCAGCAGGAGCAGCAGAGGGAGCACAAGTTAACACATCATTCCTTTACCAAGAGCTATGCTTTCATCACTGATGACTTTTTGCTCGATGGATGAAGATCAAGAATAAAAAAAACCCCAACAAAAGCAGCCTAGTGAGTTTGCCATAGGACAGGAGGATAATGTCCTCTATATTAAATATGGAGGGGTAGCAAATGAAAACATAGCCTATTGTGGCTTCTGTTTTAAATTTTAGGTTGTGCTCTCCGTGCAGCTCTAGGTTGCATGATGTCAGATTGACTTCATGCCAAGGTGCAGCCGAGGGAGGATTGATGCTGTGTGGTTGCAGAGGGCTGTGGTGCTGTTCTATCTCATGGTATTCTCCTGATAGACCTGAAGCAGCAGATTAATGATTGTAGATAACAAAAGGGAAAATGATGATGGCAAACAACTGGTCAAGTTGCCTTTCGTGAGTGAGATCAGAGTCATGGCTTGGTCAGGTTCTTGCAGCGTATGGCAGCCTGACCTGACCTCCAAGCACTATTTAATGCAGATCTGCATTTTCCTTCAGTTTACAGGCCATGTAAAAAGAAATGAACAAAAATCTCTTTTCCTTGATGTCCATTATGTCCTCTTGGACCTGGGAGTAGGGTAGGCTCTCATCATCCATGCAGCCCTTGCTACTCCACCAGGACAGGCATGTAGGAACTGTAAGAAAGACAGGGATGATCTTTTTCACAGGATCTGTTGTGACAGGCCAAGGGGTGATACTTCTAAGGAAAAGAGGGGAGGCTTTGACTAGATAAAAGGAATGAATTTTTTACAGTGAGGCTGGTGAACCATTGCCCAGAGAGGTGGTAGAAGCCCCATCCTTAGAAACATTATAGGTCAGGATGGATGGGGCTCTGAGCACCCTGATCCAGTTGAAGGTGTCCTTGCTCACTACAGGGAGGTTGGACTAGATGACCTTTGAAGGTGCTTTCCAACCCAAATCATTCTGTGATTCTTTCAGAGTGGATTGCCATCATCCATGTCACCAAATCATATTTGTCACTGCCATCTTATCCCTTAGGCCTGCAATTTTATCAGCTGTTTTCCTTATCATTCATCAAAACTTTGGACAGGGCTGAATTTCCTCCTGCCAGGCCTCAAAGCAAAATCCCAAACAGGGTCAAAGAAGAGAGATTATTTTTATTTCCCTTCCAGGAGTTTTAACAAACAAATTGCAAGCTTTAAGTTTTTCCCTTCAGGTTGGAGATTGCCAATAGCAAATCTTTGCTTTGTTGAATCATTCAGCAGAAGTAAAGGTTATTGAAATGTGCACAGAGAGATGCCTGGAGACCCAGAGCAAAGACTTCAGAAACCCCTGGCAGCCCTGGCAGCAGGAACCATTTTCAGTCTCAGAGAACAGAAAGAACAGAAATGTCTTTGTGTGGGAAAAAAATAAACTGCTTGTGTCCTTTCACAAATTCATCCTTTCCACCTTGCTGTTTTATTCATCAGACTACTTTGTTTCTGAGGCCACCACTGACTGTACACAGGCGATAGGCACCGGGTGCTAAGAAATGAAAGGTTATCTGAGCAGGTCAGGCAGCAAGGTCATTGTTTTCCAGGCACACTTGTTCCACATGCAATTGTATAATGCTCAAAGCTACCACACAGAGGTTATATGCACACATGGTGGCCTTTATTATTCATTACCTATGAAATTAATTACCAACACCATAGATTTTTAATGTAACTTACTTGATAGCTGCTTTTAAATACCTTCTGGAAGTGGCTGTGTATGCTCTTCGTATTGATTTCCACCTTTCAGAGAAGCTTCCCTGGTTTATCTTAATCATAGAATTTTTAAGATTGGAAAAAACTTCAAGATCATCTAGTCCAACCATAACCAAACTACCATAACCACTAAACTATATCCTGAAGTACCACATCTACACACCTCTCAAATAACCTCCAGGAATGGCAACTCCACCACCTCCCTGGGCAGCCTGTTCCAATGCTTCATCACTCAGTAAAGACGTTTTTCCTAATACCCAGTCCGAACTTGCCCTGGCACAGCTTAAGCCCATTTCCTCTTGTCCTATGGCTGGTTACTTGGGAGAAGAGGCCAACACCAGTTCTCTCTTGAATCTCCACAAGAATCAGCTGGACTTCTTAGCATGTAAGTTGCTCTCTCCAAACCTCTGTGGGGCTTTCTGTGTGGCACCAGTCTGCTTCCACGCAGGAGCTCATCTTCTGTGGTCATGAAAAGAGTCAATGAATAGCTTTAGGCTTCAGGACCAAAGGGATCACTTGATGCCCAGCCTGCTCCTCACCTCTCACCGGCCACAGAAGTCCTCTGCTTGTTAAAACTCCATCTCAAAGATACCTGTGCTTTTCAAAAAGACTGCACAACTCCAGCACAAGTAGGAAAAACTTTCCTGTTTCGACTCATTTCACTGGTGGTTGATTTTTTTCATAACAGGCAATCTCATAATAGGGTAGAACAAGGTGAGAAGTTGCTGCCAACTCATTTACATGAAGAATCAGCTCATTACAATATTTAAGGCCTCTGGCATGACTCATCCTACATAAAATTTACTCACCTTTTAATACTACTCCAAAATCTATCCCAAACAGAATCACCTTTTAAAATGACTTCAAAACCTGTCTTTTTTTAATGACTCCCTTTCCTTTACCAGAAGAAACTAGATATCACAAGCCTCCAGTAGGTGCTGTCACCCTGTGACCAAGGATGGATAGGAAGATGTCTTCAGCCAGTGTTGGTACATTACCCATCTTAAATGTGATACTTTTAAAGAAAAACCTCCAGATGCTGGTATTGGAGAGGTTGGGATTTTTTTTCTCCTGTTGGCTGTATTTCTACCATGAGCATGAATATAATTTCTTGCTTTAGCTTCAGCCAGCTGCTTTTTATTGAAGAGCTGATCTTGTTTCACCAGCAGAAGAGCTCAGAAGTGACAGAAGTCACACCCAAAGTGCAAGAATAGAGTGTGGTATCACCTGTAAACTTCCAGCACTGGCTATTCTAGCCTTCTAACCTTTCCCTTTCCTTAATATAAAAGTTGGAGATGGATCTGTGGCATTTTTGTGTGAGCGAGCTGTGAAGGTGGTTCTTTTCTTGTGTGCTTCTGTCTTACCAATATCCTGTGTGGGGAGAAAAAAAACCAAACCAAATGTACATGTTCAATGGAAAACCAAAATCATTGCAATTTGTGACCGAGTCATTTTTGAGGTAGTGCAAAAAAAGCAATATGTGACCATACTGGCCCGTGCAGATGTAAAACAATTCAGAGCTTTGGGACTGGATTTGCACAGCTGCTTTTGCAATTGGAAGACCTTTCTGAAAAGAATGAAGCAAAACCATTCAGGTTTGTCACTTCTCATTTCTCTCCATTCTTTTTCTTAGAGAAGCAGAGTTTAGCCTCCAGAGCTCTGCGTACAGGCAGTGTTTAGCGACGCTATCAACTGGCATTAGGTGTCGGTAGGTTTGTCGTTGTCAAGTCCTAGGCAAGATGCAGGATGCTGTTGCAGTGAAGAAGTGAGCAGTTGTATGGCTGGCAGAACACTTTTGTTTTTATTTCAGCTTGCTGGATCTGGAGAGCAATCTGCTTTATCCTAGTCCAGTATTCAGTTAGTAAATCCTGTGGAGGTATTGATCTTGTTTCCAAAATAATTTGCCTGGGTCTTGAGGGACAGGCCATCATGATGAGTGTAGGACTACTTAATCTGTCAGATTATCATAGAATGTTGGTTTAACCCCCAAAATTGGTATAAAGAGCCAGCAACTTGTTTCATCTCTATGAGGGATAGGAGGAGGTGGGTCCCTACACAATTGATGGAGCTGCAGGGTAGAGCTCCCCGCCAAAAAAGCATTGTGTATGCTAAAAGCCAGCAGGGGTTCAAGGGTATGTTAGACAATATATTGAAACCACATCCTGCCTGAGAAGTCCTTGAACTGAAAATGGCTGGAATCTGGGGAAGTGTGGGGGGAATTATTCTTACATGTGTCCCTGTGGTTTTTACATTTCCATGGGTTTAGCCTCACCTAAGACTAAAAGAGTACTTAAAGGTCTTGCAGGGGGATTATAAGAAAGATGAGGACAGTTTAGTGGAGTCTGTTGTGACAGGAGAAGGGGTGACAGCTTTAAACAAAATGAGGGGAGATTTAAACTAAGTAGATGGAAAAAAAACTTTTACTATGAGGCTGGTGAAACACTAGCATAGATTGCCCAGAGGGGTGGTAGATGCCTCATCCCTGGAAACAATCCAGGTCAGGTTGGTCAGTGCCCTGAGCAACCTGACCTATTTGAAGGTATCCCTGGTCAGTGTAGAGGTTTGGCTTAGATAACCTTTAAAGGTCCCTTCCAACCAAAAGCATTCTCTGCTTTTCAGCCCCAAATTACAGGCCAGGTGGTAACAAACCCAAACCCCAGCAAATGTTCTACACATCCTTTTCATAAATCACATCTTTCACAAATAACAACTGTATGGAATGAAGTTGGGGTCTTGCTTACAGCAGTGTTGAAGGGCTGAGCAGGTGAACCTTTGTCTGACCCAGTGTGATCATTCTCATGCCATTACATAGCACTACAGGTGACTAAAAGGTGAGAAGGCACCAGGAGAGGTACAACTTGCCAAGACATTTTAATCAACTGCATTACTCTGAGAGCATCTAGAGAGTAAACAAAAGCCTAAAGAGCTTTAGATCATCATAGCTCTTTAAGATAAGAGTTACATCAGTGCTCTCCAAAAATGATGCTGAAACAATTTGTGTTGGGCTATTTGTGTTGTAGTAGAAATTTTGATGCATGTTTCTGTGCCCAGTGTCTAAATGACAGCAGACAAGACAGGAGACATGCCAGCTCTCAAAAACACAGATGATTCCTGCAGCTCCATTTCTTTATTGGACAACAAAAAAAAAAAAGTGCTATTTTTGGCTTGCTGCACCGAGGGATTGCTTAGTCACTTGGACAACTTTTTAATAGCAAAGTTAGTAATGCCTTGTAAGGATATTTCCAGGGAGTTTGGAAAGTAGTTTTTAGTATATATTTCATGGAGTGGTTATAGATTTGCCTGTCTGGGATACCACAGGTACAGTTGATCCTCTCCTTGGGCATGAGGAGGAACCAACTAGTGGATTTCCAGATTTTTCCAGCCTTATTTTTTTGTGTTTGTAAGGCAGAACAGAAGAACTTGGCATTGTTTATAGGACTGCTAATCCTAGCGGCGTTGAATAACTCAGGCGTACCCAAATTTTAGGCCAAACCAAAATATAGTACAACTAATAAACAGCCATTAAAGCTGCAGCACTCCAAAATAGGAGCAAATCTCTCCTGAGCTGCAAAATCAAGGCACTTAGAAATTAATTGCCAATAATGGTAGCACTGTTTTTATATGGTGGCTTACCTTTCTAGCTACTAATAACTGTTAGTCCTGAAAACAGTCTAGGTAAGTTTAAACAAAATGGTAACTTGCCTTCCTAGCTACTAATAACTGACACAAGGGCAGGTATTTATGCCCTGCTCCCAATTTATTAGAATAACCTTTATTATTAGAATAAACCAAACCAGGTTGGAAGAGACCTTCAAGATCATCGTGTCCAACCCATCAACCAATCCAACCCACCCAAACAGCTAACCCATGGCACCAAGCACCCCATCAAGTCTCCTTCTGAACACCTCCAATGACGGCGACTCCACCACCTCCCCGGGCAACCCATTCCATAGCGCAATCACTCTTTCTGTATAGAACTTCTTCCTAACATCCAACCTGAACCTCCCCTGGTGCAGCCTGAGACTGTGTCCTCTTGTTCTGGTACTGGGTGCCTGGGAGAAGAGACCATCATCAGCCTGTCTACAACCTCCCTTCAGGTAGTTGTAGAGAGTGATAAGGTCACCCCTGAGTCTTCTCTTCTCCAGGCTGAGCAACCCCAGCTCCCTCAGCCTCTCCTCATAGGGCTTGTGTTCCAAACCCCTCACCAACTTTGTTGCTCTTCTCTGGACTCGTTCCAGCAAGTCAACCTCCTTCCTAAACTGAGGGGCCCAGAACTGGACACAGTACTCGAGGTGTGGCCTAACCTGTTAGTCCTGAAAACAGTCTAGGTAAGTTTAAACAAAGAAAATTATAGGATTATTGTCTCCCACACCTCCTTTTCCTCTTCTCTGGTAGTTTTGACAAGAAGCAGTGGGTCACTTACAGCCATTTGTCTTCCCCAAGCAAATACCTGCCTGAGATGTTCTGATGAGCTGTTAAGGCATGTGTTTTCTCTGCCGTCCAGGGCATTGCATTGTTCTGGTGAAAAGGAGGACTGCCAAAACCAATACTGAGCTGTGATTTCAGATTCACTCCCTATCCCCTGCTGGCTTCTTGATCTGCATCTCTCTTTATTCAGTTCAGAGGATGGATTTCACAGCGTCAGGAAGGGCAGTGTTTTTCCGGCCCCTGCGTTCATTTCTGAAGCTTTTTTGGTTGTAATTTTGTGTTGTTAATGAAAGCTTCTCACAAATATATGTTTTGGTTTTGATTTAGAATTCTTCCACTGTTGCATAGTTTGTGTGGGAGAGGAGTTTTGCCATTTGAAGCATTGGGGGTGTGTGGCAGGAATGCATTGTTTCTCAAACATGAGCAGAAGCCGGTTAACTGCCCGCCTTTCTCAAGAGTATCTCCTTGAATGTAAAAGACACCAAGGATTGCTAAAATATTCATGTACTGCTCTGACTCTAGGGAGGAGAGTAGTCAGAGTGCAGGTAAATAAATAATGCACATTCAGAAGCTATGCTGTTTAGTAAAGGTTGAACAAGCCACAGGTTTTATTTAGCTGAAGTCAAGTTTCTTATAGTCTGTGAAGTGTAAGAGGGGACATAGTTGATCCTTTGCTGTCAGGGTTTGGTCAGTATTACACCAATGTGTAGATTACAATTTTAACTCTGTAATGCCAATACTTGCTTTTAAAGTACATAGTTTGTGAAAATACATAGATTCATAGAATGGTTTAGGTTGGAAGGGACCTTAAATATCATCTAGTTTTAAGCCTCCTTCCACGGCCGGGGATGCCTTCTGCTAGACCAGGCTGCTCAAGACCTCATCCAACCTGATCTTGAACACCTCCAGGAAGGGGGCATTCACAGCTTCCCTGGAAAACCTGTTCCAGTGTCTCCCCACCCTCACTGTAAATACATGTAGACATGTACATTAGTTGAAGACACAAGCAGATTTAATACACACCCCCTAATCCTACTCTCCCCCCAAAACCCCCAACAAACCAACACCACCACCAAACCCTCAAACTTAAGATAGTGTCTAATTACTCCTTTTAAATCCTATTTTAGCCTCTGTTTCTTTGATTGGAAGAAGCTATTTTCCATCATCTCCTCTGTCACCTAGAATAGTGCTAACCAGTTTCAATCTCAAGTAAAATAATGATTTGGAAGACTTGTAGTTTTTGAATGTTTTGTCATGGATGTAACTGAAGCTTGAAATCCTAATGTCCTTTACAGATGGCATGCCAAAATAGATGAATGCTGTTCTCTGAACTTTACAGATGATAATCTGTCTACCAGGAACAGATTTCATTAGGGAAGTGATGGGGGTAATTAGAATGAGGGGCAGACTTACAGAAATGGGAGACATTTGTTACTAAGAGCCCTATAAAAATATTTCCTTCTGTAAACACAGCTGCTGTATGAAATGTTATTTTAAAATATATTGTGAGTGTCACATAAATGTCTAATTGACAGCTGAGATATTGCAGAATGTAATCTGTCTGTATAGGTCAGGAAAAGAAAGTGATAATTCAGTGATGAGATTGGTTTTGACAGAGCAGTCACAAATTCAAACTTGATGTATGCTTCTCATTTACAGATTGAGATAATATGTACCTTTTCTTATGGGACTTAAATCTTCCAGAACATTCCTCCTCTCCATAACACACGTTTCAGCTTCATCAAGAGCCTGTTTAAAACACTGTGTTACTTGTCTGTGGTGGGGAGCAGTGTATTTCCCTGCACTTTCATGGTCAGGCCTGGCGTAAGAGCCTTCAGTTGGCCATGTGTAGATGGCAGCATTTACCTACTGTACTTCCCTCTTAAACTGCTTCAGGTGGGGAGGATGAGTAGTTCTCAGAGCTGGAATAAATAATAGTTCAGGGGGAAAAAAGCAAACAAAAAGGATGAAGAGTAATTTTGTCCTAGCATCTGCAATAAATTAAATAAATTAGAGAATCACAGAATGATTGGGGTTGCAAGGAGCTCAGCTAGACATACTCCAGCAGGTACTCCTAGAGCAGACTGCACAGTATAAATAGGGCAGGGTGAGTGGGTGAAGGACACATAGGCACTGCTGACAGCCTCTTTACGTCTGCCAGAAAGACAGCAATCCACTGTGGGGACAATGCTTACAGAGAAAAAGTTCAAAGCACCGTCTGTCTTTGAGGGTTTGGCTATTTGGGCTAAAAAAGGGCAGTGCTGAGTGCTGGTGGGTCCCAAGGAGAAGTGCTGCCCTGGGACCTTGCCTCTTGCCCGTCATGCCCACAGCAATGCCTTGCCCTTCCCACAAACCACATCACTCTTGGTTGGAGTCTCATCTGTCTCTCTGTTGTTTTTCACTGTGAAAAATTTCTATGAGTACTCTCCAAACTTTTTTCCACCTATTTGAGGCTTCACTTCTTTTTGATTAAGTGCCTAATTTCTCTTAATTCAAGTTTGCCTTGAATAACAAATGTGAGTAATACAGAAATTCTTTCAGGCCTCTCTGTAGGATTGGAAAAATAATTAAAGCATTTTGAGTAATTGTGTGCAGAAGGATTAGGTCTCCCCCCCAAAAAAAAGATCTTGTCATGTATTCCTGCTTTTGGACAAATTGAGATGTAGGTTTTGGAAAGCAAGCACCATGTAGCACAGAATTTGAATGGCTGGCAAGCACTGCACTAGGTAGCCCTCTTCATTTTGCAGTGCTGTAAAGGCTGTTAAAGGAAAACTTTCACATCATGTTGCTATTTGCTTTTACCTGGTATCTCCCTCAACTCTGTTATTTGCTTTTAATCTGCTAGACTACTATTAGTATTCCTTCCATAAGCTTGCACTGAACAATCCATTGCAGGCAGCTTGTGGGCAGCCCCTCTCGTGCTTGTGGGCAGCCCCTCTCGTGCTTGTGAGCAGCCCCTCTCGTGCTTGTGAGCCAGCAGCTAGCTGGTATCTGCCATGGTTGTAGGCATACCTTTTACTCTGGCAGGCTTCAGGCTCAGCCTTAGCCCAGGACAATGCTTAGGTCAAACAATAAAGGAGCGTTCAGTGTGTGCTAGTAAGAATCACAATTCTGCCTTCTCCTGTAGACTCAGATTAAGAACACATAGTACAGGCTGCCCAAGGAGTTTGCAGTACAAATAAAATCATCAGAGCACAGTGCACTGGGGAAAGCAGAAAAGGAAATACCAAAGTCTGAAAAAAAAAAAATCTTCAAATTATTATTGTTGACTCATATTTCTGGCTATTCTATTGAATATAAAATGAGATGAGAACAAAAACAATACCTGGAAACCCCCACAGTGTCCAAACGTAGAAGGAATCTCACTGAACAGAGTTGTAGTGTTATAAGATTTTTATAAGAGTCCATGACTTTGCAAGTTCTGTTGCCATAAGGATTGGCAGTGAAGCGTAGTAAAGTAATAAAAGGGCAAGGCATGGAGCCAAATCCTTCTGTTTGTAATTGTGGGGGTGATGTGCAGAGCAGCAGGAAGAGCAAATCGAATGCAGATGCTTTGTTGTTGTTGTTGTTGTTGTGTGAAGTCTTGACGTTTATTGGTGGTAGTTCTCAAGGTGGTGTGGACACTGCAAAATCCCTGATTCAGGGTTGCTGGTATTTCAGAGTGATGTAGCAAGTATCCTACATGCAGTCTGAAGTTTCAGTTTGGTTGTCAGTTTTCTCACTGAGGTCTCTACCAGGTTGCTTTTACCAGCTGGTGGTAGTAGCTATTCAACTAGGCTGTTTCCTGAGCTGTTCTGGTATCACAGGAGAGAGTGTGTCTTATCCAGCACAGAGGAAGGACCTAGTATGCTTTCATTGTTCCTGACTTCTCTTGCTCCTTCCTACTCTCCTTCCATTACTGCAGTATTTCCTCCTGTTGCTGACCTGAGTTGCTTTTATGGCTGTTGAAGTCCTCTGGTTTTCAGAAGTGCAGAACAGTTTATTCTCTTCATGATTTGAGGTTATGTCCATATCACAGTATCACCAAGGTTGGAAGAGACCTCAAAGATCAGCAAGTCCAACCTATCACCACAGACCTCATGACTAGACCATGGCAGCAAATGCCACATCCAGTCCCCTCTTGAATGCCTCCAGGGACAGTGACTCCACCACCTCCCTGGGCAGCACATTCCAATGGCGAATGACTCTCTCAGTTCTCCTCATCTCTTTTCTAGGCTGAATCGCAGCTCCTTCACTATCATTCAGTTGGTGGGTCACATTTAATGACTGTCATCTCTGCTTCTCTTTTCTGATCTATTTCCTTTGCATCCACACTAGTACTGGATTTCTGTCCTGCACTACAGTTTGATCTGAGTGCTGTAGCTAAGGTGAACCTGGGAGTACCAGAGGAGACAGATTGTTTCTTGTGCCATATGTGTGGCTTTCCTGGTTTGATGCCCTAGGACATTCTTTGCCTTTCCCACAGCTGGGGCATATTATTGGTTTGTGTTCAGTTGGGAAGGCTCCTTCTATATAGAAAGATGTGACATCTGTGGCTTTTCCCCTATATGGGCGGTCTGCTGCTCCACTGCTGCAGGAAATTAGGTCTGCTTTACACAGCTGGCTTTCTGCTGTTTTTTTATCATCCTGTTATCTTTTAGGTGCCTATGAACATTTTCTTTTCCTTTTGTGTGCCTCTAGAATCACACAATGATAGGGGACCTATGGACATCATCTAGTCCAACCCCCTGTTAAAGTAGGTTCACCTAGAGCAGGCTTTGAATTTCTTCAGAGCAGGAGACTCCACAGTCTCTCTGGGCAGCCTGCTCCAGGTCTCTGGCACCCTCAAAGGGTGACAGAAAAAAAAACCCTACTACATAAAGTCTCATGCCAGTGTCTTGAGAATGAGCAGATAATTCTTTATTCTTCCCTCCCTCATCCTTCAGGGGTGATCCATCATGAGGTGGAAACAACGTCGGGATATAACTGCTCTCCAGAAGGAACATTATTAAACAGCTCCTACCTCCCATGTCAGAGGTGTGTGTTTGGAAGGTCCCTTGTAAAACATCAGGATATATTGACTACACATAGCTATCATGCTGTGTTGCACACAGGGTTGCCTGCTTGCTCAGGAATGATATTGAAGCATGCAGAGAAGAGCAATAAAAATCATGAGGAGATTGCAGGTAGAGCGTAAGGCCAATGAAGAAAGCTGAGGGAGCTAGTTACTTTCTTAATAGTTAGAAGACAGATGCCTTAGCTGGGATTCAATCTGCCTACTTAGGTACAGAGAGACATATGTCTTAACAGCAGTGGAATAAAAACAGCAGGGTTAGGGAAGGACAGTGATCTGAGTAAACAGAAGGGAAGAGGTAGGGTTTTGCACCATCACTACCTCTAGTAGTTGGAAGAAGGGAGGATGTATTGTGGTTGAAGCTGGAAGAGATAAGTCAGGTTGCCTTTTCTTCTGGGCCCCTCAGTTCAGGAAAGATGTTGAGTTGCTGGAACATGTCCAGAGCAGGGCAACAAAGCTGGTGAGGGGTTTGGAGCACAAGCCCTATGAGGAGAAGCTGAGGGAGCTGGGGTTGCTTAGCCTGGAGAAGAGGAGGCACAGAGGAGACCTTATTGCTGTCTACAACTACCTGAAAGGAGGTTGTAGCCAGGTGGGGGTTGGTCTCTTCTCCTGGGAGGCCAGCACCAGAACAAGAGGACATAGTCTCAAGCTGCACCAGGGGAGGTTTAGGCTGGATGTTAGGAAGAAGCTCTTCATAGAGTGATTTGCCATTGGAATGTGCTGCCCAGGGAGGTGGTGGAGTCACCATCACTGGGGGTGTTTAGGAAGAGACTAGATGGGGTGCTTGGTGCCATGGTTGAGTTGATTAGCTAGTGTGGGGTGATAGGTTGGACTTGATCTCAAAGGTCTTTTCCAACCTGGTTTGGTTCTGTTCTGTTCAGTTCTGTTTGGTTCGGTTCTATTCCCACATTCCAGTGAGCAAGCAGGTGAATACTGTCCCAAGGAAAGTAGTATTAGACTCTTCCCAACTAAATCAGATTTAATTAATACAGTTACACAAATCTACCCACAGTCACATTAACCCATTTGGAACTGTGCAGCTACATTTTGAGTGAGCAATGGGAGAGATCTCACAGCACTTAAAAACAATTAACAAGTAGAACCACAAAGGTGTAGAAATTGCACCACAAAAGTGATGAGAACACGAGACAAATCACATGTCTAGTAAAGTATTTGGACCCCCTCCACTTACCTCCTATATATTTGGCAAAGCTGAGACTGAAACTGAGATAAAAGCCCTCAATTGCTGCCCTGAAATAATCTCAGCAGTGGGCACCCAGAGGAGAGCAGCCCCTCCTGCAGGATACTGCTCTGCATGGAGCTGGTAACAGGAAATAAACAGGCAGGCTCTGTTAAACACCGAACATATTTTACCTTCTGTTTGAAATCATCTTCCTGAGACTTTGTGGGGGCTCTGAGGATATTCAGTAGCTTCCAGCTCTGAGGTATGTCACATTTCAGACTCCCACTGAAGCGACTCAGCTATTCATCACTCCTCCTGAGATCTCCTTGCAGCTGGTCAAGGTTTGCTCTGAACTAAGTGTTAATTTGATACCTTCAGAAACCTGCTTCCTGGAATATCAGGGAGGGCTAATGCTGACAGCTCTCTGGTTTAAAATGTGATGCTTTGCTTTTCCTGACCAGAAACTTTTAGTTTTGAGGAGACCTTTTACTAAAGCAGATTTTAAAATGTTCTGACTTTTATTAAATTCTCTGTTTGTAAAACACCATTGCTAGCCAAGGAATACTTACAACAAAGCTCTCCAACGGAGATTTTTCTTCTGCTAATACATTCCTGAAAGATGGCCTCTTCCAGTTTCTCTCAAACCTTCTCTGTATTTGAAAACATAAAGCTCTACTACCCACACCTTTTGTTAACTGAACTATTGAGTGGACCATGAGCTTAGTCCCATCAGTTCATACCTGCTGTGTGAACTTACTATTTTTCTCTTGGCTTGAGGAAGTTGTGAGATGATCTCTGGACGTGTTCTGAAGGTGATTGTTGACAGTGCTGAGCAGTTGCTCACAAACCCACATGAAAGTTTAAGAGCAGATCTCATAATTACAAATGTGCCATTTTGCTCTGTAAGATGTTAATTGATGAGTTGTTAGGGATGGTTTAGCCTGGAGAAGAGGAGGCTCAGGGGAGACCTTATTGCTGTCTACAGCTACCTGAAGGGTGGTTGTAGCCAGGAGGGGGTGGGTCTCTTCTCACAAGCAACCAGCAGCAGAACAAGAGGACACAATCTCAAGCTGTGCCAGGGGAGGTTTAGGCTCAAAGTGAGGAGAAAGTTCGTCCCAGAGAGAGTTGTTAGCTGTTGGAATGTGCTGCCCAGGGAAGTGGTGGAGTCACCATCCCTGGAGGTGTTCAAGAGGGGATTGGATGTGGCAGTTGGTGCCGTGGTTTAGTCATGAGGTCTGTGGTGCCAGGTTGGACTTGATGATCTTTGAGGTCTCTTCCAACCTTGGTGATTCTGTGATTATATTTACTACTTTTTCTTTTTTCTCCTTTGTGTTTAAACTGTACTCTAAGTGAAGGAGTGTTTTTCAATAGGGTCTTCTGAGAGGATGGCTCACTCTCAATTACTGCCCCGAAACCACCGGACTTTAAGGCTGCATCTGGTAGCAGATGCTGTAACAACCTGTTTTTCCCCCTTGTGCATCGGCTCTGTAAATATTATCTAGGTTACTGGAGCATTTGGCACTTGGCAAGTGTGAGCAGGCCCTCTGCCAAGTAAGACATACGACTTTTGTTTGCTGTGGTGCTTAAGTTGTACAAATAAGATGATTTTTGTGCCTCCAGGAAAGAAAACACGCCGGTTGAAAATCTTAGTCACCTTTCCTTAGTCACATTCTAGAGAAAGGAGATGGTATCACAGCCATTGTGCAGAGTGAAATAAACCTTTTTAGTTGGCCTTATTTTTGTTATGTGGTTACTGCTTTCTGTTTTGTAGCAGCTGACTGTAACATAATGGACCACTTTCTGGCATAGTCACTGCAGGCAGCTGGATTTACACCAGCAGGGATTTTGATATAATTTCATTATGATTTCAATACCAGGAAGTAAGCTCAAGTTTGGAAGGGGAAAAAAATTAAAGGGCTGCTCTGTTTCTGTGTAGTCTGATGATAGAATCATAGAATGGTCTGAGTTGGAAGGGACCTTAAAGATCATCTAGTTCAATCCCCTCTGAATCACACAGAATCACCAAGGTTGGAAGACACCTCAGAGATCATCAAGTCCAACCTGGCACCACAAACCTCATGACTAAACCATGGCACCGAGTGCCACGTCCAATCCCCTCTTGAACACCTCCAGGGATGGTGACTCCACCATCTCCCTGGGCAGCACATTCCAATGGCTAACAACTCTCTCTATGAAGAACTTTCTCCTCACCTCGAGCCTAAACTTTCCCTGGCACATCTTGAGATTGTGTCCTCTTGTTCTGGTGCTGGTTGCTTGGCAGAAGAGACCAACCCCCTCCTGGCTACCACCTGCCTTCAGGTAGTTCTAGACAGCAATAAGGTCTCCCCTGAGCCTCCTCTTCTCCAGGCTAAACAACCCCAACTCCCTCAGCCTCTCCTCATAGGGCTTGTGCTCTAGGCCTCTCCCCAGCCTCATTGCCCTTCTCTGGACACGTTCAAGAGTCTCAATGTCCTTCTTAAATTGAGGGGCCCAGAACTGGACACAGTACTCAAGGTGTGGCCTAAGCAGTGCTGAGTACAGGGGCACGATGACTTCCCTGCTCCTGTTGGCCACACTATTCTTGATGCAGGCTAAGGTGCCATTGACCTTCTTGGCCCCCTGGGCACACTGCTATCTTTTACTAGATCCACTCTACAATCTTGCCAGAAATAGATGTGCGACTGACTGGCCTGCAGTTCCTGTATGTTCCTTTTTCCCCCCCATTTGAAAAATGCAGGTTATGTTTATCCTTTTCACAGTATCACAGTATCACTTAGGTTGGAAAGGACCTCGAGGATCATCGAGTCCAGCCTATCAACGCAGACCCCATGCCTAGACCATGGCACCAAGTGCCACGTCCAATCTCCCCTTGAACGCCTCCAGGGTCGATGACTCAACCACCTCCCTGGGCAACCCGTTCCAATGACGAATGACTCGCTCCGTGAAGAACTTCCTCCTCACCTCGAGCCTAAACCTCCCCTGGCGCAGCTTGAGACTGTGTCCCCTTGTTCTGGTGCTGGTTTCCAGTCAACAGGAACTTCACTGCACTGCCCTCAGGACCTGTGGATGAATCTTATTAGGTCTCATGGACTTGTGCACCTTCAGGTTCCTTAGATGGTCTTGAACCTCATCATCTTCTACAGTTCTTCATTCTCCCACTCCCTGACTCTGCCTTCTGAAACTTGGGTAGTGTGGCTGGAGCACTTGCCACTGTTTGTGGTGTTAGTAGAGTTACCTCTTAGTAAGATGCACACATAAATGTAGAAAAAAATCAGAGGAGCTGAGCTGATTTTGTGCATAAATTAGCAAATTTGCTAAGCTACTATGATATAAAGGAACTGTGGTATAGAAAGCTTAATTGTGAAGTATCAGCAATGTCACCAGTGAGTGACTGTATAGGATAAAAATCAGTGCAGAACTGATTATGCTTTCTATGATAATTTTATTAGTTCAACAATGTATTCATTATGCTGTAGCTGTGAGTTAAGTCAAAGAGCTACAAACAGTGGAAATTGTGGTTTGCAGCCCACTTTCTACATCTGCAAAGCACAAAGTCATTGCAACAGCACTGTGTGCTTTAAACTAAAAGTTTCAAGCTCTCCAAGCTCTTCCTGAAATATGATTTTGAAGGTGCTTGTGTATGGTTAATGATCTTTTAGGTAAGTAAGTTATGATAATACACTTCATAAGCTGCTTTTTAATGCTTTTCTGACATCCATGATGTTTTACCAGGGACTGCTAGAAACGTAGGAAAATACTTTTGTCAAATGTTAATGGAAAAAGGATGTCTTCATATGTGTCAGACTACTTTAGGTAATTATCTGTCAGTATAAAATTGATTTAGGATTCCTATTTGCAATTCTACTCTTCATTAAGTATATGTTCATCAGCCTGACAAATAAGAGATGAGAAGGAGTTGTGGCAGCAGGCATGGATTTTACAGGGGTGAATTTCACTTTGAGCATGGTAGAGCAGTAGAACAAGATGCCCAGAGGGATTGTGAAGTCTCCATCCCAAGAGGCATTCAAAACTCACCTGAACATAGTCCTAGATTTACTCTAGGTGATCCTGCTTTAGCAGCTGGGGGTGGATTAGATGATCTTCAGAGGTCCCTTCCACCCCTATTACTCTGTGACTCTGTGATGTGCTAACAGGACTTTCATGGCCTGAGTGTGTGCCTTGGATGTGCAGGCTGTCTGGGACCCTGAAACACTGCCCAAAAGGGTGTTGGAGCAGTTAGTCTCCTCAGGCTAGTTCAGAGGTCACCTCTGCTTGGTTGCATCTCACCACGTACTCTGGCGTGCCGTGTCCCATTTGTATGTCCCATTGGGAAGCTTATTCTGCTCTGTAAGGTTTTTCTTTGTAAGATCTTTTCATTTGCTTGTTTTTCTCAAAGGGCAAAGATGGGAAAAGTTCTAAAACTGGCACAGGGCATAATTATCATAGGCCTCAATTGTGGCTTTGCAGCTGCTCTACATGAAAGGTATCGCCGGCTGAAGTCCACAGATCGTGGGGCAAATGAAAGGAATTTGCTCTGATGGTTCCATCCAGCTTTGGGCCAGACCTAGTTTGCAGCTGGGCCTCTGTGGGCAGGATGGAGTCAGAAGGGCAGAAGCAGCCCTGTGGCTCAGCAGCGAGCATGAGAATGCAGTCTGGAGATCTTGGGGCTGATGGACAAAAGGTCCATGGCAGAGCAGAGCTTTACAGCAAATGAGGCCGTGGGATTTGACTGTAACTTTTTAAATTAGCACATTCTTTCCTTACTATGAGAACTTTTTTCCATGGACCCATTGTTTTGAAATGAATATCCATGATTGTTTTCTAGCAAATAGAAAGTTTTGGGCTGAATAAAGTTATCCAACTTCTCAGCCCCATCTTGTTCCTCTTAGATGGGGGCTGGCCTCTTCTCCCAGGCAACCAGCACTAGAACAAGAGGACACAGTCTCAAGCTGCACCAGGGGAGGATTAGGCTGGATGTTAGGAAGAAGCTCTTCATAGAAAGAGTGATTTGCCATTGGAATGGGCTCCACAGGGAGGTGGTGGAGTCACCATCACTGGAGGTGTTTAGAAAGAGACTGGATGGGGTGCTTGGTGCCATGGTTTAGTTGATTATATAGTGTTGGGTGATAGGTTGGGCTCGATGATCGTAGAGGTCTCTTCCAACCTGGCCTGGTCTATTCCTATTCTGTTCCTATTCTATTCCTATTCTATTCCTATTCTATTCCTATTCTATTCCTATTCTATTCCTATTCTATTCTTCTGAACATGAGCACGAAGTTGTGTGCTTGCTTGCCTGGTAGCAGCTCAAGCCCCGATTTGAACGTTCATAGCTTTTTGGGATGTTTGTTACTTTCACCTCCCTGTCCCTGTGGGCTGTTATTAACGAGTCTGGAGTTTTGCTGTGGCCTCAAAGCAAAGGAGATTAAACCAGTGGTGGACTCCTTTGCTCACTGAAGTCCTCTCTTTTGCATTAAAGAGGTAATGGACTGTAAAATATAAATACCACAGCAAGAAGAAAGGAATAGATTTTTCTCTAGTGTTCATTAGCATGAGGCAGAACTGTAGGTTCTGGTGGTCTTAACGGAGAGCTGTAATGTTTCTTCTGGCTGTTCTCATTAGTTTTGACAGATTTGAGGAGTTTGCATTTCTGCACAGAGGTTTCAATGTAACCCCTTTTTTTTCCCCCCCCTCCCTCTACCATAGGCTCATTTTAATTTGTCCAGCAGTGTTTACCATGTACATTACCCTGTACAACATGTGCAAAGTAAGGCATTAACCTTACTGGAGTCTCTCAGGATTTGTTTTGGGTAACTGAAAACAGAATGTGAATCCAGTCACCAATTAGCATTGCTACAAATATTTCCCCTTCATTTCTTTTCACTGTTGTTGTTTTAACCCAAATTACTGTAATCATAACCTGTGTAACTTTCTCCCTGAAGCATAGAGCAAATACTTGGAGCCTTTTGCATACCCCCCTCATGGTGGGGAATTACCATGGCTGGTTGGAGAGCATATGTGAATCACCAGGCTTCAAGATGTCGGGAAGCTGAGTGTTGTTTGGTGATGCCTATGTAAGAAATACATTTGGGGGGGGGGGGGGGGGGGGGCGAATATAAAATCAATAGTTATTAAGTTCTGAATATGCCAGCAATCTATAATTCATTATTTTAAGGAATACCTTTTTGTGAGACCAACTACAACTGGTCAGCAAATGGCACCCAACAGGGTGTGTGTCATTGATCCATAAAGGAAAGACAAAGATGCCTTTAAAAATGCATTTAATCACTGCATTGAAAACTCTGTGAATAAGCAGATAGAAGCCACAAAGCAAGTTAAGAGAAATGGATGTTGTCCTTAATATTTTTAAGTCAGGATGGGGACACAGTCTCAAGCTGCACCAGGGTGGGTTTAGACTCGAGGTGAGAAGAAGGTTCTTCACCAAGTGAGTCGTTCGTCATTGGAATGTGCTGCCCAGGGAGGTGGTGGAGTCACCATCCCTGGAGGTGTTCAAGAGGGGACTGGACGTGGCACTTGGTGCCATTGTCTAGTCATGAGGTCTGTGGTGACAGGTTGGACTCGATGATCCTCAAGGACTCTTCCAACCTTAGTTATATTGTGATACTGTGATGGTGACATAAATCCATTTTTAATGTTAAATGCACCACACTCAGCAGATACTCAAAAACTAACCCTAAGTTATTGTTTCTGTGAGAGAAAATTTCCTAGATGGTTTTGATTCCTCCATCATTAAGTCTTACTTTAGAGTTTCTGGTCATTTTTCACAGTTAGTCTGCCCAATAGTTTATGGTTAAGGGGCTGAGGACCAGGCTACATATGATAAATTTATCTTATTTGTTCCAGTTTCAAAGCTTTCCATTCCCTTCCTGTTTCATCATCAACTCCATTTGTTGCTTGTCTCAGTGCCTAAGAGATTACTGCATTTCTACTACACTGCAGAAAGAGAGCAGCACTTCTTAGCTTCAGTATCTGTAGCTGTCAGAAACCCCCTGGGGAAAGTTATTGTAAATGAAGTTGACTTGGAAGATGAAGACATTGAGTTATAAATATAACTGTAATGTAAGGTGTAGTGCAGATGAGGGACAGGTTTTTACCAGCTTGCCAAGTGCTTAACATTTTCCACACTGCATGTGCAGCGGCATTTACAGCTTTGGACCTGCGTTGTGTCTATTCAGTTTGAGCAAATTCTCATACCCCTTCTAAGCATCAAAACTGACCCTGTCTCAAACAGAGATGTTGGAGACTTGATCAAGTAAGTGACTATCTTGTTTCTGAGATTCAGGAAACAAAACTCCTTGCTGAGTGGTGCTGAATTAACTTAGAGTGGTAGTACATGTCAAAGCTCTCCTCAACTATCTAAAATGAGATGCAACTTGGTTTGAAAAAGCCAAATGGAAAGGAGTAGAAGTGGCTATTAAGTAACTTACCTTCTGTACTAACTTCAACCAAATCCCAACCAGCCAGACATTGAAAATGACTCACAGAAGTGTTCTGTGCATGCACAGGTGCTTACAGAAGTGTAGCTGGTTAAAAGCCGATGCCAGTTCTCCCTGCTCATCAGTTTTGTTCTTCATCACACTCACACACACAAATCTTCTCACAATTTGCTATCTGTTTATTCAGCTATCAAAGAAAAATGAGATTTTTATAGTATGTGGTATTAGCCCATTGTGAAATAATTGCTGAATTTATTATACCATACTTGGACACAAAAATGAAGCATGTTTTAATTCAACATCACCTTGAACATGAGATTGCCCTTTAGGCTTTGAATTTGATTGAAATTTATCCATGAAGGAGGCAAATCCAACACCAGCTATATAACCTTGTTTGTCTTAAAATCCTTTGAAGTATTTTCTGCTCTCCATACTACAGATTGCTTTTAGAAGTCACTGCATGCTGCACACACTTTTAGGGCATTTTTTTGGGCAGGAAAGCGAGGCAGAGATTTTGTGTTTGAGGTTCCTTCCTCCCTCTATCATTGCTATCCACACAGCTTTTGGACAATGTCACTTTCTGACTGTGAAAATGAGGAATGGTGAGGGCTTAGGCTGGCAGCCAGATCTGCCATAAACTGCACTGTACCAATCATATCACCTTATTTTTTTGTCCCTCTGGAAGACAAATACAGTGATCATTTTACTCCTACAAATGTGCCTTTAATCATAGTTGAGAAGTCTTGTGGAAGCCTGTAGTAGCAAACTATTGATAAATGCAGGGGTTGATGTTTCTCATAAATGCTGATATCACTTTTAGAATAGAATAGAATAAACCAGGTTGGAAGAGACCTTCAAGATCGAGTCCAACCCCTCATCCTACACTATCTAATCAACTAAACCATGGCACCAAGCACCCCATCAAGTCTCCTTCTAAACACCTCCAATGATGGTGACTCCACCACCTCCCCAGGCAGCCCATTCCAATGGGCAATCACTCTTTCTGTGAAGAACTTCTTCCTAACATCCAGTCTAAACCTCCCGTGGTTCAGCTTGAGACTGTGTCCTCTTGTTCTGGTGCTGGGTGCCTGGGAGAAGAGGCTCGCCCCTGCCTGTCTACAACCTCCTTTCAGGTAGTTGTAGAGAGCAATAAGGTCTCCCCTGAGCCTCCTTTTCGCCAGGCTAAGCAACCCCAGCTCCCTCAGCCTCTCCTCATAGGGCTTGTGCTCCAAATCCAGCACCAACTTTGTTGCCCTTCTCTGAACACGCTCCAGCAAGTCAACATCTTTCCTAAACTGAGGGGCCCGGAACTGGACAGAGTACTCCAGGTGTGGCCTAACCAGTGCAGTTCCAAACTGTGTTTCTACACAGTTATTTATATTTTCAATTGTAAATTATTTTGAAACAACAGCAGCCACCTCTCTTACTTCCTTTGCAATTACTTGTAGTAAGAGAAACAAATCCCTGTAAAGCACACTGTGGTGTCTTCAAGGCATAATGCTTTCCCAGTTGGCCTATCACCAGCTGTTCATTATGAAATTACATTGGTAATTATGTTGTCACCATTAACACTATGAGCTGGTGATGGCTTCTGAGCTGTTGCCATTGTTTTAATTATTCAGACCCCCTTGACTGCCTTGCTCTCCTTCTTTCCATTGCTTGATAACTATCTCAGAAAGCTTTCAGAGTTGTTACCTAAAAATACATATTTTTTTTTACATCAAAGTTTTGCTCTGGCTTTCTTCTACATTATGCTGAGAAAACAAACAAAAAAAAGCTCTGTGGAAGGTTGGGATTTAGGAATTTTAGGTGGTGGAGGAAACAGTACAGAAAGAGGGAGAAACTGCAGCATTATTTTGTAGACCTCTCCATAATGCCCAGTTTAATTGCCATAATTTTCTTACTAAGAGCCAATAGATGACTCTCTGTGCTTTAATATATTATTTGTTTTTCCTCCTTTCTGTTTCTGTTCTTCTCCCCTTCAATATAATACAATCATTTCCCTCTAAACCATCCCATTTTTGTTCTCAAAGCACTTTTTCCCCTCCCCCTGATTGTTTATAAAACTATTGAAATGCTTCAATTGTGAGCATACAATGAATGATCACCCTCTAATCTGTTCCACATGGATAGGGGGCCGGTTTGTACACCCAGTACACAGAACTGCTTGATTCAGTTAAAACCACCAAGACTGGTGCTGTTCCAGTTCAAACTACAAGATCATTTAGAGAAGAGCCCCTTATGCTTCTGAAAAAAATCCCATGCTAGAGCCTAAACACTCTATTGAATGCACGACCTTGTGTGTCACCTTTGAGGAATGGAGAAGCGAGACAGAAGATAAACACCAAGAAATTTGGTTTAGGTTCTGTCTTCCAGAGAGAGAATTATATCTTTTAGTCATGTATTTAAAGGTGCTTGAACTTTGAGGGTGCTTTGAACTTTAAGGGTGAAGACGTCCTGAATCTTTTATGGTTACGTTTGAACATTCATTTTGATTGTTGGGCTTCTTCCCCCCCACCCCCTGGTGCCATCCCCTGAGCATGCCCCTCAGAAGGGAACTGGTGATTCTCAGCCCTGCTAAAATGCTTCCCATACGTTTTTAACAATCCAGAGGTTTGTAGTAATGACCAGTGGTGGTGAATTTTCAAAGGATCAAAGATTTGGCATGATCAGGATAATAACTGAAAACCCCAAGTGCTATCATGCATGGGATTGCTGAGTCGGTTTAGTCAGGACATCAGACAGGGACCTGAACATGAGAAGTCTCTTTGGTTTCACTTGTGCTGGAAATACCATGAGAACCATTTTCTTGTGGTGTTTCAGCTTCCTGCCACATAAAATTAAGATATGCAGAAATGCCAGTATATTTGTTTCTTCTCTTTTTCCTCCCCCCCCTTTAAAGTTTACTAAGATTATCGAAACTCAAAGTTAGTTTTGACTTGATTGAAGGGAGGCTTTGGTTTGGTCATTCTTTGTCTGGAGCAGTCCAAATGGCCATCCTGACAGCTGTGTTTGTACTGTAATTGTCAACTGCTGGTGATATTTCTGACTCAGTAATCAGTGCTTGCTTAGAACTGTCCACAAGAAAAGTACATTTTTACAATGTCCATTGGGAGCAGGTGGCTGTGAAGTGTCCCCAGATCAGTCATGGAGTGTCCCATAGGAGGGCTGCTTTACATCATCAAGCATTAAGCTGAGGAGGAGAAGGGCCACAAAAAATTATCAGAGGGATAAACCCCATCTCCTATATGCACAGGTTGGGAGCATTGGAGTTATTCAGCCTGGAGAATAAAAGGTTCTGGGAAGACCTTATTGCAGCCTTTCAGTACTTAAAGGGGGCATATGGAAAGATGGTGACAATCTTTATAGCAAGGCCTTTTGTGGTAGGACAAGAGGTGATGGACTTAAAGAGAGGAGATTCAGACTAGGTAGAAGGAAGATATTTTTTACAGTGAGGGTGATGAAACATAGGAAGGGGTTGCCCAGATTGGTGGTAGAAGCCCCATCTCTGGAAACATTCCAGGTCAGGCTGGACAGGGTTCTGAGCAACCTCATGCCATTGGGCAAGTCCCTGCTCACTGCTGGGGGCTTGGATTTGATGACCTTTAAAGGTCCCATCTAACCCAAAGCATTCTATGATTCTTATATCTGTCCTCTCTTTCCAGGCAGCCTAGAAGTGTACTACACTAGCATTTTAGTCAGCCATTAGAGGAAGGAATTAACCACAGAAGCTCTTAGTTTCACAGAATTGATAAGGTTGGAAAAGACCTCAGAGATCATCAAGTCCAACCTGTCACCCTACACCTCAGACTAACTAAACCATGGCTTCAAGTGCCATGTCTCATCCCTTTTTGAACACCTCTAGGGATGGTGACTCCACCACCTCCCTGGGCAGCACATTCTAATGGCCATTAATTAAGTTCACTCTGCTGATGTGTTGTATGTAGATGTCTACAATCTCTCTTTGCTCTTCCCTTAATGTCTCATCTTGGAAGTCAATGAGAGCCTGGCTGCAGTGCTAAGTCGCTGGTATTGGGGGAGAGAACTCTAATAATAGTCCTTGGATATCTGTATAGGAGTTGGACTCTTAAAAGTTCTTGTTATGGACTGCAGTGGCCAGAGAGTGTAACTTCATAGGTTGCTGTAGGTTCCACATAGAATGAAAGATGTGCCATATCTTTAGGAAACCAATAAAAGTAAAATCTCTGACTTTATGCTCAAATAAAACACCTCATATTCTTTATTAAGGAAGATGCCTGTGAGAATCCCACATCAGCACACTGTTCCAGCTACTCCAGCCATTCCTGTGAGGGCCTGTTTTCTTTAGCTTGCTTTTTCTTCAGGGCACAGGGTTATGTATATATTTACAGAAGTGATGAAATGATCAATCTGAAAGCTGACTTTTAATTAGTCTTTAATGCTTGATTCTTCTTTGTCAAATCCAAAGAGCAACAGCTGATTAAGAAGATTTGGAAAAGAAGGAGGGGGGGATACTAAAACTTGTTGGCTGCCATGAAAAATTGTATCAATTACTTTCAGCCACTTTCCACATTCCCAGGCTAAAAAAATAATTCTATTGTTCAGCTCTTCAGAGCTTTTCTTGAGATGGAAGTCTGTAGTTATATGTAACTTTGAATCTCCCAGTTTGGTGAAGGCCCACATGATGTGATGTTTGTTCTGGCAGACCTGCAGTGCCTCTTTCAGCCATGCAGAGGGTCAGAAAAAGCAGGGGAGTACAAACCTGCAGTGCAGAGCCAGGTGGTGTGGATTCACTGGCACTAAGCAAAGTCATGTTAACCAACTCTCTTCATGATCCTCTGATTACCCAGATGCTTGCCCAGCTGGCAGAGGAGACTCTGCTACCATAGCCTTGATGGTCAGCTGGGCCTGTTGAGGGCAACCATGATGAGAAGGCACATATGTGGCCACATGAAAAAGCCTTTCTGGCTGCAAGTGGCCTGTAGCCACAGGGAGGGAACACCCACCCCCAGTGCTGCAGGAGCAGATGTGAAGCTGCTGCAGAATAAGGTGAGGAGGATGTTTCCCTGAAATTTTTAGGAGGATGTGAAATATTTGGAGCTTCTAGCTAGCAGCCTGTTGATGCTGTGGGGGGAAAAGCTTTTAGTCCTTTATGGAAAATGGGCCCCTTCTCCTAAATGTTAAATTAGAGAGTAACACATTGGCCTTCTGTATTTTATTTGCTAAATTCTATATAGGCTTTTTTTACTCTGAAATTTGCCACTGTACAGCCCTCATAACACTGCAAAACATCAGCCAACATTCAGTCCTGTGTCTTTAATCCCCTTTCACTCCCAAGGTCAAAAACCCAACCTGTGGTTTCTTGACTCCGGTGTTCAGTGATAGAGTGGATTTATCCTAATGTCCTTGTGATTGAATATGTCTTAAATGTCACACCTGGAAGTTTAATTGGGTGATGTATTTAGTTTAAAGGTGTGATATTCCCATTCTTGAACTGCTAATGCTTACTTTTTCTGCCTATATCCTTCTTATTTTTATCATCTCTTTTTTTTCTTCTGGCATGGCCAGAAACGTTCTTACCAATTCAATCAATTTCTTATTACATGGCAGTAGGCCTCATTTAATTAAATGCAAAGTTATAAACTAAACAGTTCCCAAATGTACAGTGTTTTAAGTAGTTTTTAAAAAAATATATATAAAATTAGAAATTCCAAACCTTTCCCAAACTAGTGAGCTGAACCTCCCTAGCGTTGGCCAAGTGTTTGTATTGGTTTGGCAGGTATTTGGAATAGGTTTTGTGACTAGTACTGCTAGGCACTGAAGAAAACATCTTGATGAGGAAAATCAGTCCTTCTATCTGGGGCAATTATATAGGACTATGTGTGTGTGTGTGCCTGTCCCAGCATCTGTGGGTAGGCAGGGAAAAGGTGCGTAGAGGAATCCATACCATCAAGGTATGGATGGAGCTGCTCTGTTCTTCCTGCTCTCCTCACCATGCTCAGTGGCCTGACAGAGGTGTAAGAACCAACTGCACCTTGAAATGTGTGCTGTAGTAAACTGCTCTTTCTAGGAAGGATGTTGACTGCTCTTAGGAAGGATGTTGACTTGCTGGAGCATGTCCAGAGAAGGGCAACAAAGTTGGTGAGGGGCTTGGAACACAAGCCCTATGAGGAGAGACTGAGGAAGCTAGGGTTGCTTAGCCTGGAGAAGAGGAGGCTCAGGGGTGACCTTATTGCTGTCTACAACTACCTGAAGGGAGATTGTAGACAGGCAGAGGTTGGTCTCTTCTCCCAGGCAACCAGCACCAGAACAAGAGAACACAGTCTCAGGGGAGGTTTAGGCTGGAGGTTAGGAGGAAGTTTTACACAGAGTGAGTGATTGCCCATTGGAATAGGCTGCCCGAGGAGTGCTCAAGAGGAGATTGGACATGGCACTTGGTGCCATGGTCTAGTCATGAGGTCTGTGGTTACAGGTTGGACTCGATGATCCTTGAGGTCTCTTCCTACCTTGGCAATACTGTGATACTGTGAGGTGGTGGAGTCACCATCACTGGAGGTGTTCAGGAGGAGACTTGACAGGGTGCTTAGTGCCATGGTTTAGTTGATTAGATGGTGTTGGATGATAGGTTGGACTTGATGATCTTGAAGGTCTCTTCCAACCTGGTATATTCTATTCTATTTTAGTATATGTAGCAGTCACTGAGGTGTATACTCCCATGGTCCTTCCCAGGTCAGTGCATTTCCACATTATAAGTTGGACCATGCACACACTCATGGTTTTTTAGATTAAGTGAATGCAATAGTGCTTGGGCACTGACTTGTGCTGTAAAACGTCTGTGAGATGTTGTTCCAGTATAGAATGGAAAACTGATGCTCTGCAGTCTTGGGAGGTGTCATGGTTCATGTCATCTTCTCCAGGGAAAGTGTGCTTGTGCTCACCTGGACTGCATCATCAGCACTGGCTTGGTGGGAGAGGAGACTTGGAGAAGCTCTGCCATGTCCCTCTCCAGGTACCTGCAATGAGCAGGTAGATTGGCCTGTCAACCTGACCCTTGTTTTGTGCAGGTATACACACTTGTGTACAGGGGTGCTGTATGCATTTAGAGCAGCTTATGGTCCTTCATGCTGGTCCAACTACTCTTTGGTCCTGCTGGGTTGCCCTTTCTGGGCAGACTTGGGGGAGGTCCTAGTGTGTTAGTTGGTCCTGTTGAACTGGAATTCAGAATAACTTAGTTGAGCAATCAATCTCTTTTTTTTTTTAAACTGTATGAATGTTGACTGAGCTCCACATGTTACTCATTTATCAGAGATGACAAAAGAACCTGTATTTCATTATGGCCTTGGTGGTGAAGGGGGGAAAGCCCCACCACCGCTTGTGGCATTTCTTATCGCTTTTGTATCTTGCTCCTCTCTGACGTTTCTCTCTCATTCCTTGTGGGGTTGGGTTATTTTGGGTTTCCATGTACGTGATTGTGTGTGTTCTGATGTGCATTTTAAAGTCAGCCTGCTCTTGCTTTCTTAAATTAACCAAGGGTTGAGTATTGCATTCCTGAACCCAGTCTTAATTCCTTCTCTTGCATGTGAAGCCGTGACTCTTTTTAGAGAGCAGTAAATGATGTAGTGCTGAAACATTAAAACATTAACTGAAAATGCTGATTTCAGGGAGAACAGGAATGACAGCATGGCTTGCTTTGTCTTTTGGAAAAGCCTTTTTTGTTTTCCTGTTCTGGCTTTTCAAACAATGGAATCACCCCCTAAACCCCCACTTGTCATTATGAAGGCCTATAAGAAAGATGGGAACAGTCATTTAGCAGGGCCACCTTATTAGGCCACCTTTAAGTACTGAAACTCTGCAATAAGGTCTCTGTGGAGCCTTCTCTTCTCTAGGCTGAACAATCCCATTTCTCTCAGCCTTTCTTCTTGGGAAAGGTGTTCCATCCCTCTCATTGTTTTTGTGGCCTCCACTGGACCCACTCCAACAAGTCTGTGGCTGTCCTGTGTGGAGGACAAATATTTGCCTGGAGGGACCTGATAGGGTATCTAATCACATGAACAGCTTGGTTGAAGCAGAGCTAGGCAGTCTGGGGAGCCCAGAGAGCATCTTTGCTGCTGACCTTGGACCAGGGAGCTGCTGAGCAGCAGGGTGAGCATCCAGATCTGGTGCTCATTTCATTAATGGCTGTGTCAATATGGCCCTTGTGTTCTTCTTTGATGTCTGGTGTGCATGCTAGGAGTAATCCCTGCATATAACAGTTTCTGAAGTCAATTTATATGTGCTGCTCTAGTGTGTGTTCATCTGTTGCCATGAGCATGTGGAGGGACACAGCTTATCAGCCACACATGTTTACTCACAGGCTCATAAATAATACTGGGTCCTACGTTGCTGGCTTTAATGAACACCCTTCCCAGGTACTGATGGATCCCCAGCACAAACGGATAAGTGGTGCTGCATGTCTGCTGGAAGTGGTGTTTGCAGCCCTCTCACAAGAACAAGATGTTTCTTTTCAGTGGCAGTATCATCTGGGCTTTGCTGGGAGGTAAGATGTAACCACAGTAGGTAACACATTTCCAGACAATGCCTTATTGTCTGTGCAGGCTGGATGCAGGGACCTTGCATACCTACTTAGAATCAAATTACCAACCTTTTTGGCATTTTTATGTAAAATGTTCTTTATTATGGTCTTCTCATACCTAAAGCATGAGTCACTGGCAAGCCAGGATAGATTTTGGCTATGCTGCGTGATGAAGTGTGCTGGAGGCAGTGAAACATTTAATCAAGACTCCAGGCAGTGCAACTCCCAGTGGCCACCTAAACAAAACAAAAAAGGGCAAAATCCCCCCCAAAACAACAACAAAAACCACCTCCCCCCAAACACACACACACAAGAAATCAAAAACACCCCCAAAATCAAAAGCAAGAGAAAAAGAATCAAATTGTAGCATCTTTTCTTTGCACCCCAAATGTGAGCATTCCTTCAGAGTCAACACAAGAAAGTGACATCTTATTATTATCATCATCATTTTAAGTAACAGTGGGAGCAGATTTACATCTGATTTAGACTAGATCAAAGGAAGACTTTTTTTACACTGGAATGGGTAGAGAGAGGTAGTAGAAGTCCCATCCCTGGAAGCATTCCAGGTCAGGTTGGATGGGGCTCTGAGCAACCTGATTTAGTTGAAGATGTTCCTGTTGACTGCAGGGTATGGGACTACATGACCTTTAAAGGTCCCTTCCAACCCAAAATATTTTATGCCTATTTTAAGTAGTGTCAGTTAAATCAGTGAGATATTGGATGTAAAACTTAGTAATTAGGTTTCCCTGAAAGTTATTTAATGGAGAAAAAGAGACATAGAATCATAGAATTGATAAGGTTGGAAAAGAACTCAAAGATCATCAAGTCCAACCTGTTGCCCAACACCTCATGACTACTAAACCACGGCACCAAGTGCCAAGTGCAATCCCCTCTTGAACACCTCCAGGGATGGTGACTCCACCACCTCCCTGGGCAGCACATTCCAATGGCTAACAACTCTCTCTGGGAAGAACTTTCTCCTCACCTCGAGCCTAAACTTCCCCTGGCACAGCTTGAGACTGTGTCCTCTTGTTCTGGTGCTGGTTGCCTGGGAGAAGAGACCAACCCCCTCCTGGCTACAACCTCCCTTCAGGTAGTTGTAGAGAGCAAGAAGGTCTCCCCTGAGCCTCCTCTTCTCCAGGCTAAACAACCCCAACTCCCTCAGCCTCTCCTCATAGGTCTTGTGCTCGAGGCCTCTCCCCAGCCTCATTGCCCTTCTCTGGATGCATTCAAGAGTCTCAATGTCCTTCTTAAATTGAGGGGCCTAGAACTGGACACAGATTGACAAAAAATACTGCTAATCAGCAGTAATTCCTGATTCTGAGGGGGAAGAGGAAATGCTACTAATAATGGCTGCTCTTGTTGGGCTCAAACTGTTGTTCCATGCTGGGTCAACACTTGATCTGCATTGGGATGGAGTGGGCAGTCATGTAGTTCAGGACAGCTATCAAATCATCTCTTTTTATACTGTGTTGGTTGAGCTCAGATATCAAAACCAAGTGTAGTGTTCTGGTCTCCTGTAGAGAGATCTCAAGTGTCTACGGCCTAAGTGTATGGCTGACACATCCACTTACTGCCTAAGCACTTGTCATTGTCACTTAAAATTAGGGACTTTGCCTGCAGGATTTGGATTATATTCACTACAGTGGCTTTTCTCAAAGGTGTAACACCAAAACTCAAAGGTCAAGTGACAGCTGCTGCCTCTGGACGTTCAAACTTGTCTGTTACTTCTTTCCAGGCAGAGTCTTTTTCGAGCTGGTTGGTTTGGGGTTTTCTTTGACGTTTTCTCCCTGGGTGCAATCTTCCCACTGTTAGCAGTGGGATTCTTAACAACTTTTTCTATTTAACAGGTTTGCTGGCCTGCAGCACAATAGACTAATGTGATTTTTATTGTACTAGCATGCACTGGGATTGTTTCCCTCCTGAAAAGCGGGAATATTCAGATACTTCATTCAGCCTCTGTCTAAGCAAAAGCTGTTGCCTTGTCCCATGACATTTGCTTTATAAATGGGCTTTCCATCCTGTTGTGGAAATTGCAAATCTGCATGATCTGCACTTCAGGTTTTCCACCTCCCTGAGCTATGCTATTATTGGTTGTTCAAGCAATTTTAAAACGTGTTTATTTTTCGCCTCCACGCTTACTCTTTCCAAGTATTTTAGTTAGAGCAAGGTGGGAAACTGATTCAGGGTAGCTTATGGGTTCTCATCATTATTAAAAACATTCTGTTAGAGATTTTTTCTGGGAATAGGAAGTTTTTTTATTACTATTATTTTTATTTTTTAAAAAGAAGGATTTTTCTTCTTTTCTTTCTTGAAATGAAATTTTGCTTTCTTGTACTCTGATACTTAACCTCCATCTTCAGCTTGGTGGAAGCATGAATAGAATAGACCAGAATAGATTAGAATAGACCAGACCAGGTTGGAAGAGACCTTCAAGATCATTGTGGCCAACCTATCATCCAACACCATCTAATCAGCTAAACCATGGCACCAAGCACCCCACCCAGTCTCCTCCTAAACACCTCCAGTGATGGTGACTCCACCACCTCCCTGGGCAGCACATCCAATGGCCAGTCACTCTATCTATGAAGAACTTCTTCCTAACATCCAACCTAAACCTCCCCTGGCACAGCTTGAGACTGTGTCTTCTAGTTCTGGTGCTTGTTGCCTGGGAGAAGAGACCAGCCCCCTCCTGTCTACAATCTCCCTCAGGTAGTTGTAGAGAGCAATAAGATCTCCCTTGAGCCTCCTCTTCTCCAGGCTAAGCAACCCCAGCTCCCTCAGCCTCTCCTCATAGGGCTTGTGCTCCAAACCCCTCCCCAGCTTTGTTGCCCTCCTCTGGACACGCTCCAGCATGTGAACCATGCATGCACTGGTCCTGCAAAGACTTAGTATAATCATAACTTCACAAATTTGAGCATCTAATATGATTACTCACTTCAATAAAAAAGGAATTTACATGTATGTCTCTTGGTTTAGGGTTAGAGGAGGAAGGGGAGGACACAGTCTCAAGCTGTGCCAGGGGAGGTTTGGGTTGGATGTTAGGAGGAAGTTCTGTACGGAGAGAGTGATTGCCCATTGGGGTGGGCTGCTCAGGGAGGTGGTGGAGTCACCATCATTGGAGGTGTTCAGGAGGAGACTGGATGGGGTGCTTGGTGCCATGGTTTAGTTGTTTGGGTGGGTTGGATTGGTTGATGGGTTGGACACGATGATCTTGAAGGGCTCTTCCAACCTGGTTTATTATTCTATTCTATTATTCTATTCTATTATTCATGGTTTGCTGGATGAACAAAAGAGCTGAAGTGATGGAGGCAGGAGAAAAATGGCTAGTGTTGCCTGGATTCTTCAGTTAGTGGCATGGATGTGATAAATTCATAGTTGAGTTATCCTTTTATCATGATGAATGATATTATTTAGAATATTTGCTAAGGGTTGAGGAATAGAATCCTTTTGTTCTGTTTAAAATTGCTGATGCACTGCAATGGTCTCTAGCAAAGAAGAATAAACTCCTTTAATTTTTTTCATGTGAAGGATCATGTAATGGCTTAAAACATAAAGGAAAAAGTCTTCAGGGTGGTGTTTGCCAATGCTGCCTGTAGATTGTTAGATGGTATCTCTTGAGAGAGGCAGCGAACATCACGGCAGCAAGCAAAGGGAAGAAGAATGACTCAACAACGAATAAATTGAAAGAAAAGCTGTTGCCTTTCTACTCTGTTTGATCTTTAATCAAATAGCTGTAGCATTTGAAGAAGTATTGAACATGGGAGGCATCTGGGAGTTCCTTTCTTCTTAGGTCATGTTCTATCTGTATATCTCTGATCGAGCGCGTAACAGGGAGAGGGTGGCTGCAAGCAAGAATGGCTGCACGCGTTGTGGGCCCCCCGCTGCTGCCACATGAGCTCATTCTGCCACTTTCCTGGGGCATCTTTTTTTCCTCTCATTCTCATTTGATAGATGGAAGAACTGTAGAAAAGTAGGCTGTCTATGTAAACCCTCCTCACCTTGAAGTAAAAGGAAAAGAAATGTTAATAAGTGTAATAAAGCAGAGGAGTAGGTCCTAGACAAACAAGTCCATCGGTTTATAGAAGGTGTTACGACCAGGTAGAATTTGGCATATTGCCTGCCAGTGCAATGCTTTATTTTACATACCTTTGTAGCTCATAAACCCAATACATTTAGTCACTATAATGATTTCTTGTTCCAGAATGAAACTCTCATGTTAAGCTTTTTGTGTTGGGCATGGAATTTGTCCAGCCTGCTCAGTAATAATTGCCAGGGTACTAATAGTTTTGAAGTGGATTGGTTCTTTTGTGCTGAGAAGCTAAACTTCATCTGTTAGCAACTGTTCCTTAATTCAACGTAAATATTCACTCAATAAATATAAGAATGGATTATTCAAACACGAAGTCATATTCATTTTGATTAGCAAAGAAAAGAATCTTTGCTTCTTCCCTTGGCTTCCATCATAATTGAGTTCCTCCTTGCCCCTGAGAATAAGTTGCTTTCAGAACCAGGTACAAAGTAGGGAGCTATGGAAGATTTTACACTGCAGCATCACTCTGTGTGAAGAGTCCCTTTTATAGAGGCTCCTCATCAATGCCATCAGTTATTTCAAAGATGGTATTTTATACTTTCCTCCAAGTAAAGACAGCATTTTGAAACAACAGTGAGTTTCCAAGTAAGTTCTCTTGTTCAGGTTCATGCCCTAAATGTTTAAATAGATACTGTGTGCTTCATGAAATGAGGTCCTGGTATGGTATCTTTTATATCTGTTAGGGCCTGAGGGGTTTGTCTGAGTGCAGAAAAGCATTCTTGTTTTTTCTTGCATCTCCATTTAAAGTAAATTGAGGCAAAACTGTTTGAAGCAAGTGCTGCCTCAGTCTCTTTGGAATTTAAGGAGAAAAAACACAAGAGACTAATTTGAGCAGCAAATAATAATCTTAACAAGCTCAAAGTTATTAATGCTTCCTCTGCTTTGAAAATGTCTGTGACAGCAAGCTGCAGCAATCAGGTTGTCAGAGATGAGGATGGGTTGACCATCTGTAATAATGGCCAGGGCATGGCATTAGTTGTGAGAATGTCACTAAGCCTGAAGAATGAGAAATGTGAATCAAACTCAGGGAAATTTCCTGTTGTTTGACTAATTGCTTGTGCAAGTCTTTGTGGTTTGCTGTATGCAGATTTAGACTGGATGTTAGGAACACATTCTTTACCATGAGGGTGGTGGAACACTGCAACAGGCTGCCCAGGGAGGAGGTAGTTGAGGCCTCATCCCTGGAGATAATTCAAGGTCAGGCTCAGCAAGGCTCTGAGCAACCTGATCTAGTGGAATATGTCTCCACTGACTGTGGTGTCCCTTCCAAGCCAAACCGTTCTATGATCTGTGAATTGAACATTAAAACAAACACACACACACACACACACAAAAATCACCCAGAATTAGTTTGTGTAGAAATTGATATGTAAAATTATTCTGTTTATTTCACAAGGCACAGTAAATAAGCAACACATTTTTCTGCAGCATAAGTATGAGGGAGAGGTTTATTCAGTGGTTTGGTTTATTTGCTTTTCCTGATACATTAAACGTGTGAGGGAAAAGCATCATTCTACAATTTGCACACATGTAGTGTAGTTTTGTGTAGATTTCACCAACACATGCACAAAAGCTTTCTGAGTCTTACACACAAAAGTTTCTGACTTTTTTTCAGCTCCCCAATGAACAAATAAACTTGTGGTCTCTGTCTAAAAATTTCTCTCCCTTATTAGAGCATTTCCTGATTTTTTTACACCATTTAAAGCATGTCTCTGGTATGAAATACAGTGTCCTTGTTTACTTGTGAGCTGATTTTTCAGGATAAAATTGCTTACTCTATTCTTCTTCTTCTTTTTTTGTCCAGTTCTCTGGAACATGGCTTTATAATTAATGGATTTTGTCCCCAACCCTTAGCCATCTGGATTCTTGGATTCTGACTGTTTTACATTATACAAGCTGTAGGCAATGCACAGCTTCTAACCCAAACCCCCAGAAGCTGTCATATATTTTTCATACCATTTTTACAAAGGGCAGTCTCTCATGAAAAAGGTTTCTGGTGGTGAAATGTCACCTACAGTTGAAACATTAGCTGCCCATGACATGTATAGTATGAATAAATAAATTTTAGAGCTGTGCAGCTGCTTTACCTTGAAACCATATCTGGGGAAATGCTATACTTTGAGCAACAGAGCATATATAGTTTGCTGTGCCAGTTCAGGGAGGCAAAAATCCTTCATCTGTCGTTTTTTACTGCAGCTCTGCCATTTTTTGTGATTAATTGTCACCCAGATGCAGCAATCACCAAGAAAACCAACCTGGGCTGTTCTATTCCCTGATAGTTTGTATCAGGTTGGTTGGCTGGTTTGTGATGGTCTGGCCAGCACTTCTGCTTCTGTTAGCAGAGATTTAAATTTGATGACAAAACCTCCTATTTAATCTGTCTCAAACTTTTATGTACTATTTCTGCATGATAAAAGAAATTAAATATGGTATAAATAAGTAATGGCCTTCTATGAAAGGCCATGGAGGACCCATAGGACCAGTATTTTGTCTGTGCTCCCTGCAAATATGTCCTTAATATTAATGTATTATTTGCTCTGTTTTTAAAGACACTGCAGTTCTTTTCAGTCCTGTGGAAAAGTTCTGGCAGGCTGAGAGTAACAGTAACCTACTGCAGGTATAAATACCAAACACAAACTGAAAGAGTTCGCTTTCTTGAAGTGACTGAGGATGGCTTAGTTGCCTAGGTGGAAAGTGTCTCCCTATGTGGCTTATATGCCAGAGACCAATGGTGATATCCAGAGCAGCTTTTTGCATTAACATCAGCAGGGCAGCAATCTTGCTTATGGAAAAACTAGGAGTAAAGAACACAAAGCAGCCTTTTGGGCACTGTCATTGCTACTTGGAGGAGCACACAAATGTTGCATCTGAAAAGAACATGTGTTTAGGTGTGCACAGGCAAGGAAACTAGATGCTAGTGGGTGCTTCTAAAGTAACATTTATGTTTGCAATTAGGGGAGGGCTTAGAGAGAGCAAAACTCAGATTTTATTCTTTTTTAAGTATAAAGTGTGCAAGGGTGTTTTTTCCTCTCTATGAACAGAGAGTTGCCAATATATAAACATTTCAGAGAGAATTTTACACCACCTCATCTTTATGTCAGGCAGCATTTAACGGTTGAATGATCTCCTGCCCCGGGACTTGGCAGCTACTCTCCAGAGGCTGACTTTGAGGATTACAATGACAGTCCATCAGTGGATCTTTTCCAATGTAAACTAGACTAGGACCATTTAAAATCAGCTGCTATCAACAAGTCAAATTAACTTTATTTATGTTAGAGGCTTTCCTGTGAGTATTTTATAACAATGTGGAATTTTCATATCCGGAGGGGCTTTGCCTGTTGTTGGTGTGATTTGGGAATGGTCTAATTCACGTGATTAAGGACAATCTACCTGATTCCTTTAAGAACTGGGTGATTTGTAACATTCAGGTCCAATCAGTGTCTAACTTGCAGTGCTCACGAAACTTCTCCTGAATCTTGCTTTATCCAGGTGGAAATAACACTTCAGGATATCAATGACAACCCGCCGGTATTCCCCACAGATATGCTGGATCTGACAGTGGAGGAGAATATAGGAGATGGATCTAAAATATTGCAGCTGACAGCCATGGATGCTGATGAGGTAGGAGCTTGGGTTTATATCTGAATATCTGTACTAAAAATGCTGGTTTGGAAATGTGTGTTTTTACCTCTTGCCTTCATGACAGCTTTGCTTTGGGAGTGCTGGTGGTCACTGTGTCTGGCCTGTTTGTGAACCTGTGCTTAGTATCATGGAGTCATGCAGAGGCAAGCACTCACAAGCAAGACAAATATCCTCATGCTTGAAGACTGGTTTGCAAACAATTTTTTCCTAAGGAAGCAATATTTTACAATGAGGGTGGTGAAACACTGTCCCATGTTGCCCAGAGAGGTGGTAGGTGTCCCATCCCTGGGAACATTCCAGATCAGGTTGTTTTGGCATGTGAGCAAACTTTCTGATTAAAGATGTCCCTGCTCATTGCTGTGAGGTTGAACTAAATGACTAGAGTCTAAAGATCTCTCCAAACCCAAAAATACATTCTGTGACTCTCTGGTAATGACTTCATGCTTTCCTAACATCTCTTAAACAGTGATTCCACCAATGGCAAAAAATACCCCATGTTTTGCTTTTAGATGCTCTTGTTATCAGTCTCATCATATACCATAGCCAATGAACTGGAGGTGCTGGACTACCCAGTTGATGATAAAGATTTATTAGTACTCAATTTAAGACCCCAGCTTGAGATCCAACCTAACTTTGAAGCAGCAATGTTTCAATTCATCCCAATTTCAAGGTGTGTAATAAAATTACTGTGAGATGAGCCTTGGAGAGCAAGAAAACTTTTGTTAATGCCTACTTGCCCTGTGACTAGAACTACTTAATATAAATATTATCCTTTCCTACAAGAGGCTTTATTTCACCCAAAGGGGAGGAAAAGAAATACTGATAATATATGTGTTGTGTAGATCAGCCTGTTTGCAAAATAGTTTTGCTCACTTAGATTCATTACTGTGAGAATGCTGCAACTAAGGAGCTATTAAGATATCAACAAAAGCCTTTGAGCAGCTGTTAAGCACTTGGCCAGTCAGTTTAGTGAGGGATATTGCAGTCTTCTTGTATCCATCAGGCAAATATACCCAAATATCATTTGATACAATCATTGCTTTTGGAAAGTAAGTTATGAAAATGTTAATCATGCTGCTTCTTTCACTTGAAGCTGATTCTTTCCATTGGGGAAAGGCCTGAAAAGCCAATATGAGCATGGAAAGAAGTTTGTGTTGTCATTAAAGTATAGGGTTACACTTGACAACAAGGAGAAATTCTTGCATTCAAATAATAAGGTAATTCAACCTCCTCCAGAGAATTTTTCTTGCTGGCCTTTTTTGTGTTAGCTTGGTTAGTCGTCCTGTGATTGTTAATTGATGTACTTAATCTTACTGCTATGGAGGGAACCACTGGAAAACCCCCCAGGAATGGTATGCATGTGATTATGAGCATTTTGTTCTCCCCTTTATTTTTCTGGTAGCAGCCTGATGTAGAGAAAAGGGAAAAAAAAAATGGGAAGGTGCATATCTGTAACAAAAATTCTGTTTGTCTTCAAATTAAGAAGTGTTCACCTACCACTCTCTGCCCTGATATGGCAAAAAGAAATGTAAGATTTTGGCAATATATTATGCTTCAGCCTCTTTTTGACCACTGCTAAACTGCACCTAAGTTGTTATCCATCCTGAAACATTCCATCCAGTGGGAATTGTTTTTTTTACCTTAAACAGAAATCAGTCAATCTTTTTGTAAGACAAGATGATTACAATTTCCCTACCACAACATTTGGAACTCAAGCTCTTTACAGAGTCCAGAGTTTCTTAGCAATGTGCAGTTTAGAGCCAAGATACTTACCTTACTTACTGTCTTTTTGACTTCTTTTTTTTGGTACATGCAGCCCTTATATGCAACTCACTAAGCCAGCATACTGCCTTTGCTATGTGCACAGATTTCAGGATCAAAGTTGTAGCTTCAAAGGGTGACAGAACCCTTAAAACTACTGGCTGAGTGGTGTACAAAACCCAAACTCATCCAAACCTTTGCAATAGGAAGGGACATCTTTACCTAGATCAGGTGGCTCAGTGCCCCATCGAACATGACCTGGAATGTTTCCAGGGATGGGGCTTCTAGCACCTCTCTGAGCAATCCTTATAACTAGTCCAAATCTCCCTCTTTTTAGTTCAAAACCATCACACCTTTTCCTGTCAAAACAAGCCCTGCTAAAAAGATTGTCCCCATCTTTATTATTGCCCTCCTTTAAGTACTGAAAGGCGGCATTAAGGTCTCCCAAGGTCCTGCTGAGAAAAGGTGGAAAGACATTCTCTGGGTGTCTAGGCTTTAGCAATTACTAATGAATAGAATAGAATAGAATAGACCAGACCAGACCAGACCAGGTTGGAAGAGACCTTCAAGATCATCGCGTCCAACCTATCATCCAACACCACCCAACCAACTAAACCATGCAACTATTACAACAGTTTCTAGCACTTGGCAGCTTTTTTTTTTTAAGTCAGTGGTGATGGGAAATTTCTATGCAGCTTTTTAAAAGGTTTTATAAATAGACAGCAAGTTTACAAGCCAACCTTACAAACAAAGTAGATTTTGTTTTGCTTCTCAGTTCACATAAGCTTCCTACTTCGATTAAACTAGTCTCTGCAGTTTTCTCTGTGCTCTATTAGGAGGAGGCTGGCTAGTCAAGCAAGCAAAGAAGAATGTGGTCACCTTTGAAATCTTAGACTCTCATCAAATGTTTTTTTGCTAAGCAGGACAATTGGAGGAAAACGGGTGAGGTCCCCAAGGTACACCTGAGCACACAGCTGCTGTGCACACCAAGGCACTGCCTGCAACTCTGCAGTGCTGGGCACCTGCAGCAGGTTGTTTTCTTTCTAAATTTCATTTTGTAGCTAGGTCAGCCCAACTCTTTGAAACAACACCCCAGAGAGAAGGTTTGGCACAGGGCACTCTCGTAAGTTCAGGCAACTAGCACTTGTCTCTCATCAAAGCCATCAAAACTTACCCAGAAAAGAAACCTCGCAGGGTCATCGTCATAGGAGACTCCCTACTGAGGGGAACAGAGGGCCCAATATGCAGACCAGACCCATTTCATAGAGCGGTCAGCTGCCTCCCTGGTGCCCAAGTAAAAGATGTTGTAGATAGAATTCCCAACCTCGTGAGTCCTTCGGACTACTACCCACTGCTGGTCTTTCAGGTGGGCAGTGACGATGTAACAATGAGAGGCTCACAATCTATTAAGAAAGACTTCAGAACCTTAGGGCAAATGCTAAAGGGATCAGGGGCTCAAGTCGTGTTCTCTGCCATCCCTCTAACGTCAGCAATGGATGAGGACACACTGAGGAAGGGCCAACAGATCAATTCATGGCTCAGGGGCTGGTGCCATCGACAGGGCTTTGGGTTCCACAATCATGGATTGGTTTTCAAGGCACCTGAGCTGAAAACAACTCATGGGACCCACTTGTCCCAGAGTGGGATAAGAATCCTGGGGCAGGAATTGGCAGGGCTCATTGATAGGGCTTTAAACTAGATTTGAAGGGGGAAGGGGTTAATAGTCTCCTGCTGGCTGGTGACAAACAGAGGGGCAGCTCACCAGCAGTAGAGAGAAGGAGAGCTGGTAAGGGCTCTCAACTTGCTACCCTGAGGCAAGCCACGAATGATCCACCAGGACATTCTGTGGAAACCGAGGGGATTTGGCACAAGAGGAGGACAGGGCCAGCCCAGCTGAAGTGCTTCTGTGCGAATGCGCGCAGCTTGGGCAACAAACAGGATGAGTTAAGTGCCACTGTGCTGCTGGGATGCCACGACATAGTGGCTGTTACTGAAACTTGGTGGGATGAATCCCATGACTGGGATGTAGGCATAGATGGGTATAAACTCTTTAGGAAGGATAGGCAGGGAAGGAGAGGAGGAGGTGTTGCCCTCTATGTCAATAGCCAGTTGGAATCAGTGGAGCTCCAACTGGGGAGGGATGATAAGCTAGTTGAGAGTGTATGGGTCAAAATTAAAGGCAGGACAGGGGAAGAAGATATTACTGTGGGGGTCTCCTACAGGCCACCTGACCAGCAGATCCAAGCAGATGAGGCCCTCCATAGGCAAATAGAAGCAGCTTCCAGGTCACAAGCCCTGGTCCTCATGGGTGATTTCAACCACCCGGACATCTGCTGGAGGGACAACACAGCAAGGCACCAGCAATCCAGGATGTTCCTGGACTGCATAGAAGACAACTTCCTCCTCCAAATGGTGGAGGAACCAACAAGAAATGGTGCTATGCTGGACCTTGTTCTCACCAACAGGGAAGGGCTGGTAAGCAATGTGAGGCTCATAGACGGCCTTGGCTGCAGTGACCATGAAGCAGTTGAATTTAACATCCTCAGGGCAATCAGGAGGAAGTATTCCAAGCTCATGACCCTAGACTTTAGGCATGCAGATTTTGATCGCTTCAGGGATCTGCTAGCCAAAGTGTCATGGGACAAAGCCCTGGAGGGAAGAGGGACCCAGGACAGCTGGTCAGTATTCAAGGACCACCTCCTCTGTGTCCAGGAGCTCTGTGTACCAACAAAGAGAAAAGCAGGTAAGAATGCTAGGAGGCCTGCCTGGATGGGCAAGGAGCTACTGGACACACTATTACTTAAAAGGAAACTCTACAGGAAGTGGAGGGAAGGACAGGTAGAACAGGGGGAATACAAGGAAGCTGCCCGAGCAGCAAGAGTCCTGGTCAGGAAAGCCAAAGCAGAGTTTGAGTTGAATCTAGCCAGGGAGATTAAAGGGAATACTAAGAACTTTTACAGGTATATTAATGGGAAGAAGAAGACTAGGGAAGGTGTGGGCCCCCTCAGAAAAGAAAATGGTGACATGGTCACCTGTGATGAGGAAAAGGCTGAGGTACTTAATAACTTCTTTACCTCAGTCTTCACTGCAAGGGCCTCTAGCCACACTCCTGATGTTATGGAAGTCAAAGCCAGGGACAGGGAGGAAGAACTGCCCATTGTAAGTGCAGATCAGGTTCGTGATCATCTGAAGAACCTGAAAGTGTTCAAGTCCATGGGACCCGACGGGTTACACCCACGGGTACTGAGAGAACTGGCAGATGAGGTTGCTAAACCCCTCTCTATTATATTTCAAAAGTCCTGGCAGTCTGGTGAAGTCCCCACAGACTGGAAAAGGGGAAACATTGCCCCCATCTTCAAAAAGGGCAAGAAGGAGGAACCAGGGAACTACAGGCCAGTCAGTCTCACCTCTGTGCCTGGAAAGATCATGGAACAGATCCTCCTGGAGTCACTACTCGCTCAAAAGAATAGTGAAGAGGTGATTGGGAACAGTCAGCATGGCTTTGCCAAGGGCAAATCCTGCCTGACCAACCTGGTGGCCTTCTATGAGCAGGTGACAAAATTAATAGATGAGGGGCGAGCAACTGATGTCGTTTACCTGGACCTGTGCAAAGCCTTTGACACTGTCCCGCACCACATCCTGGTCTCCAAACTGGTGACACATGGGTTTGATTGGTGGACCACTAGATGGATAAGGAACTGGCTTGATGGCCGCACCCAAAGAGTGGCTGTCAATGGCTCCATGTCCCAGTGGAGGCCAGTGACAAGTGGAGTCCCTCAGGGATCAGTCCTGGGACCTATCTTATTCAACATCTTTGTGGGGGACATGGACAGTGGCATTGAGTGCACCCTCAGCAAGTTTGCTGATGACACCAAGCTGTGTGGTGCAGCAGACACGCTGGAGGGAAGGGAGGCCATCCAGAGGGACCTTGACAGGCTGGAGAGGTGGGCACAGGCCAACCTCATGAAGTTCAATAAGAGCAAGTGCAGGGTCCTGCATCTGGGTCGAGGCAATCCCAGGCACAAATACAGGCTAGGCAGTGACTGGCTGGAGGATAGCCCTGAGGAGAGAGACTTGGGGGTGCTGGTGGACAAAAAGCTCAACATGAGCTCTCAGTGTGCACTTGCAGCCCGCAAAGCCAATCAGATCCTGGGCTGCATCAGGAGAAGTGTGGCTAGCAGGTCGAGGGAGGTGATCCTCCCCCTCTACTCAGCCCTGGTGAGACCCCACCTGGAGTACTGTGTCCAGTTCTGGAGCCCCTATTACAAGAGGGATGTGGAGGTGCTGGAACGTGTCCAGAGAAGGGCCACGAGGATGATCAGAGGGCTGGAGCACCTCTCCTATGAGGACAGACTGAAGGAGTTGGGGCTGTTCAGTCTGCAGAAGAGAAGGCTCCGAGGTGACCTAATTGTCGCCTTCCAGTATCTGAAGGGGGCCTACAGGAAGGCTGGGGAAGGACTTCTCAGGATATCAGGTAGTGATAGGACTAGGGGGAATGGAATGAAGCTGGAGGTGGGGAGATTCAGGCTAGATGTGAGGAGGAGGTTCTTCACCATGAGAGTGGTGAAACCCTGGAATGGGTTGTCCAGGGAGGTGGTCGAGGCCCCGTCCCTGGGGGTGTTTAAGAGCAGGCTGGATGAGGCTCTGTCCAGCCTGATCTAGTGTGGGGTGTCCCTGCCCATGGCAGGGGGGTTGGAACTAGATGATCCTTGTGGTCCCTTCCAACCCTAAATGAAACTATGAAACTATGAAACTATCTGAGCAGGTGTTTATCTCTCTTAATTTGCTTTTTTAAAGTAAAGACTGTTTGAGACAGCTGTAGAATTTCTTTCTCCCTGATCTCTTTGATCTGTTATTCACCACAAAGGCCACAGTAAGTATCTGCTCATCCACCAAAATGCATTGCCAGGAACAGTTGTCATGCAGGGTATAGGTAGGTACAGGTATCAGGTGGTGGAGGTTACCAAACCTTCTGCGCTCTTAAGCCTGTCATGCAAAAAGAAGGATGTGACCCAGGGTCTTGGCTCTTTCTCTGTTTTCTCTTAAAGACCAATGTCAGTCTGCTAAAACCAAAATGACAGAGCTCAGGTAGCTTCCTTTTTTTCTAGGAAACCCTAGTATTCCTCAGAGCTAAGATCTGTAAGGTGGGTGGATTCTTTTATTAATATTCAGTGGCACAGACTGGATGCAGGTGGCATTTCCCAGTGTTTGTGACAGGGCAGGGCTGAGGCAAAATCACTGTAGCAGTATATTTTGACTATAATTTTCCATGGTTTTGTCCTAAGTTTTAGTTTCAATCTTTTTTTTGGGGGGTGAGGGTGGGGAAAGAATTAAAGGATTATATTTTTTTTTCTGTGTAACATTACTTTTATTTTCCTTTTATCCAGAATGCTCAAAATCAATGGCAGTCTGGTTGGTGTGTTTGGTTTCTTCCCCCCAAGGACAAATGAGACATTTTATTTGACCTAAAAGCAAATGCTTTTGACTTCCAGCACAACCCAAGAGATCAGTACTGTGATTTTAATGATACATGATTTGTCAGTTTGGGGTTATTTGTTTACAGGGATAAATGTATTTCCATGCAGAAACTGGTCTTTGAGGGGCTGCTGCAAGCAAGGCTTCAAGGAGTTTCTCCTGACCGGGAGCTGCAGCTCTTCCCATGCATGCTGGCCAGTGGAGCTGCTGCATGGCTACCTCTTGTCCTCCCTCCTGGCATTCTTCTCACTCCTCCTCCTTCCATCCTTCTTCCAGAGTGAGAAAGGCAGAGCTGATCGTACTGGCAGAGATGTAATTGAACCTTTGAACACAAAACAGGAAGAATAAACACTGATCTCTGTTAAGAGGGAAGCTGCCCAAGGCCTCATCCAATGTGGCCTTCAACGCTGCCAGGGAGGGAGCATTCAGAACCTCCCTGGACAACCTGTTTCAGTGTCTCACCACCCTTACTGTAAAGAACTTGTTCCTAACATCCATTCTAAATCTGCCCTCCCCAAGCTTCAGTCCATTCCCTCTCATACTGCCACAACAAGCTGTTGTAAAAAGCCCTTTCCCAGCTTTCCTATAGGCACCCTTCAGGTACCGGAAGGCTACTATAAGGTCTCCTCATACCCTTTGTTTCTCTAACTCACTCAGCCTGTCTCCGTAGGGGAGGTTCTCCAGCCCTCTGATTATTTTTGTGGCCCTCCTCTGAACCCCCTCCAGCTGTTCCATGTCCCTCTTATACTGGGGGCACCAGAACTGGACGCAGTGCTTCAGGTGGGGTCTCATAAGAGCAGAGTAAAGGGGGAGAAGCAGCTCCCTCATTCTGCTGGTCACACTTCTGGCTGGTAATTAAAACAGGTATCTGCTGGTCTGCAATTAAAACAGGTATCACAGCACAGTATGGTAGTGACTGGAAGTGATCTTTTATTATGAAGAATGGAGCAGAAGTTGTCTAGATAATCTCATCACTTCACATCTCATAAATAAAAGCTCTCTGTGTGTGGGTCTTTGGTGGGGGACTGGGCAGGAAGGCTGTTTATTAAAGGAAACTGCTGTGAAAACTATTTGCCAAGTGCAGTTACTGGAATGATTCTTGCCTTACTGAAAATGGGGATGCGGTTTTGCTGGCAAATAGGTTGATTTGACCACTTCTGTTTTTGCTTAGGGAGCCAATGCCCTCGTCACATACACTATTATCAGCGGTGCAGATGATAGCTTCCACATTGACCCCGAGTCAGGAGACCTGATAGCCACCAAGCGCCTGGACCGGGAGCGCCGCTCCAAGTACTCCTTGCTGGTTCGTGCGGATGATGGCCTACAGTCCTCAGACATGAGAATAAACATCACTGTTAGTGATGTTAATGACCATATTCCCAAATTCTCCAAGCCAGTGTATTCCTTTGACATCCCAGAAGATGCCACTCCAGGTAAACAGGAAATGGCTTTGAAATTAAATGATTTTTGTAAAGCTTTGTCAATCCACAGAGACTTGAGGCTGGGGAGGGGGTGGGAGGGTTGGGTGGGAGGAACAGATCTATCTGACTTGATCAGGGAACAGAAGATGCTGAAGGCATCTGTGGGATGGAGTGGAGAAATACCTCATTGTGCTGTGAAAGTCTGCTTGCTAGGCAATCTGTGTCACTAGTGAAGCCAAATTTCTTTTCAGTGGGGAACAGAGAAACAGTTGCCACTCCAATAAGTCCTAAGTGCAGAACATAAATGTTGCTTGTATCCCAATGGAAGCCTCTGAGTGCAACTACTTAAAAACCAGTAAAGAGAGGAGCAGGAGCAGAAAAGAATTACAGGATACAAAGAGTATAACCTATCATGAAGATGTAATGGTGGTGCTGGTACTGATTTAGTGAGCCATCTTCAGTGAATGTGACTTAATTCATCAAGAGTAAGATCACAAAATGGGTGACAGCTGAGCAGTCACTAATACACTGATGCCTGAGTATTCCCTACATGGGGCTCAGTTACTAACCCTAACATCATATTTCTTTGCTCTTGTCTTTGACTCCTGTTTTTTGTCAAGGGTTTTGTAGAAAACCTAACTTTTCTATAATTAATTATCTTTCCTAAATACAACCACTGACCTCTTAAATTGTTGTTTTCTACTTTTAGAGCTTGTTTCCTATGCAAGAGCCTTTTGATGTTTGAAAGCCAGGTTGTAAGCTAGAAAATATTTAGACCACACAAAAAAAAAACACATTCAAAAGCTGTGCTGTATTATATGTCTCCAGATGAGAAATGAGTATTACTGGCAATAAAAAGTTTCCAGTATTTTATACAGACTGCTGGTCTAAAACCAGTATCTGCCCATATTAATAACCAAAGCACCTTAGAAGCTTGCCCTAAAACATGACTTTGACTTAGAAGTCTGGAAGGCTCAGCTTGGTAACATACTCCCATGCCTCCCACGTTTGCACTGTCTGCAGCCTCAGTCCCAAAGCTCAGTAATGTTTTGAGTTAAAAGGATTACAGTGCAATCTGCTGTGCCTCCATGATCTGGTCTGGAAGTAACTGAGATGTCTGTGTAGCACAGGGTGGTTTGGTTGCTGATCCCCAGCTATGCTCTTCTCTCTTGTCGCTCAGAATCCTGAGGCCTGGTCTGTTTAAGCAAAACACTTGAGTATTAACACTTGAGTATTCCTGGATGCTTTTCAGATTCATCTGGGTGCTGGGCCATCTTACCTAGACCATGCTTTTCCCAAGGCTGGACCAGATGATCCCTGAGGGTCCTTTCAACCTGATATTATTTGAGTCTGTGACTGAAATGGTGAATGTAATTCTCTTTAATCATTGATGGGGCGTGCATTTGTGCTGTGCGCCCGGCTCAGCAGTGATGGATGCTGGAGGGAGAAACAAACTGATTTAGTACTTGAAGTGCTGCAGTTTCTCCTGTTCCTTTCTCCAGTGGTCCCAGAGCAGCTGGCAGGCTCATCCAGAGGGGAAGTGTTGTGAGATTTCCCCCTTTGGGGCTCCATTCTCTGTCCCACAGAGTTGTGCCCCTTCCTCTTGCAGTCTGGCAGCTGTGTCTGGGAATTGTACCTTCTCTGGGCCTCCGCTCTGCTGAGCTTCCCTGACCTCACTGTGCTGCGAGCTCGCTGGAGGGCTGACAATCCCATCCAGCTTCAGGACAGACGTCTTCGCCAATTAACCTGTGGTCAGAAAGCTTGAGGCACTGAAATGGATGTGAAAGATACCAGCGTCTTCAGCTGGGTTAAAGGAAGCTGTAGCACTATTCTTCATTCTGATGATAAGCAGTTGCTCAAAACCAGTTAACTGTGTTGTAACACATGCAATTCATCTGGCTCCATGGAGAAGGAATGAAAGGATTAATTTTCTTGGAAATGAGCTGATCTTGATTGTAATTGGTGCTCGAAATGCTACGAAGTGACACTTGGTTTCCAAACCTTAGCGAGATAGGTCAGTCCTGTGAGCACAGCTATGCAGAAATGAAAACAATGGCACAAATTCACGAGGAGTTGGATTTCAGCAAACAGTGTGGAATGGACCCCTCTAAGGTTTCTACTTTTCTAACCGCAGTTACCCTCTGAAGGCACTTTTTCAAAGAGCAGAGCTGGGATATTTGGTATGCACTGACATTTCACTTTCTGCATTTAGAAAGAAATAGCTAGAAGGTTTCAGGACTTGCATTTGCCTGCAGGGAGGAGAGGGTCCTTTGAGTTGCAGAAAGAAAATGCCTACCAGGAGAAAAGGTATTTTTGCCCCAGTTGTTATCTAACCTGGACATCTTCCTGTTTAATGGTAAAAACAAACATTGCTGGCCTTTTTGCAGGGTGGGTTTTTTTAGTAACCTTTTAAAGCAAACATCTTGCTGAATACTGTTCCTTGCAGCTTTGAAAAACCCTTCATAGTAGTAAGTCACACAGTACTGAGGCTTGAATTTCTAGTGGAGGCTGCCTCTTCTTCTACAGAGCTGCGTGATGATGAGCTGGCTCTGATCCCACTGGTTAGCTGCCTTTTGGGACTGACTGATTTTACTGTTGTGCTGTGCAGGTTCCTTGGTGGCAGCCATTCTAGCCACTGATGATGACTCTGGCATCAATGGGGAAATCACATACACTGTAAGTGAAGATGATGAAGAGGGTATCTTCTTCCTAAACCCTGTCACTGGAGTCTTCAACCTGACTCGCGCGCTGGACTACGAGGCACAGCAGTATTACATTCTTACCGTCCGTGCAGAAGATGGAGGAGGCCAATTTACTGCCATCAGAGTGTACTTCAATATATTGGACATCAATGATAACCCACCAGTGTTCAGCATGACCTCATACAGCACGTCTTTGATGGAGAACCTGTCTCCAGGATCTGCTATCCTCAACTTCAGTGTTACTGATGCAGATGATGGTAGGCCTTTCCTCGTATTCCTTATTCATAGATTCATAGAATGGGTTGGGTTGGAAGGATCCTTAAAGAGCATCTAATTTCAACCCCTTGCCCAAGGACACCTTCCACTAGCCCAGGTGATCTCTGATGATAAATACATGTTACACAGGTATTTGCCTCTAGCACTATGCTAGAGGACCTAGTTGAAAGGGGGAATTTGGGCTCTTCCTGGGATGCCATCGTAAGCTTAAATGCATCCTGTGTAAACAAAAGTTATTTCTCTCATATTTCACATTAGGTTTGAGCAGGTGGCTTATTCTTTTTTGTTCTTTTCTTGTTTGTTTCATTTGTGATAAATGAAAAAGGCAGTCAAATACTGCTTTTAACTGCTGTTGTGGAAATGAGGCACGGAGCTGTATTTTACCTGGAGTGCATTACAGCTGTTCAGCACCATGATTTCTCCCCTGGTGCTTGGGTTACACATTTAAATTAGAGCCAAGTGTTCTTTCAGCTTGCCTTTTTTGTATTAAAGTTTATAATATATTCTAAATAAGGTTCTGGCAATATGAGATGCCATCTCCAAGCATGGGGACCTTAAATGTACTGTAATTTTTGGGAGAACCATGAAGAGGATTGTGATCTACAGGGTATTGATAGTGGAGGTTAAAAAACTGATGAAGAGAAACCATGGGAAAGTTTCTTGTTAAAATAAGCTTTAATCTTGGGATTTTTTTTTATGGCATCTAGAAGGTGTTAATGTGTTGGAGTGTAAAAGATACCATCTTTATAGCATGCTTAAGCATTTTGCCATACGGTTTATGTCCAAGCAAGAATAATTATAGACTATGGCCCTAAAATACATAAGAAACATTCCCTAGCATACCACATTTTCTTAAGTGTCCACAGACATTAGTCAGTGTGACTTCATACAAAGTTCTTCATGACATTTGTAGTGAGCTTACAGGTGAAGGTTATTTTTGTGACACGTTAAGCAACCTTGACTCCTCTCAACTTGACACTGCCTCGGCAGAGCCCGTGGAAGTGTCTCGCACTGAAATGTGTGCTTCAAGCTCAAAGCACCTACATGCTTCGAGAAATCACAGTTTATGCCCATAAAAAGACTGAGCTAATCAAGATTATTCAGTAAACCATTTTTCCCTCAGGAAATGCTGAGTTCTCGAACCCAAAACATTTTTGTGGGAACATAATTTTTGTGCTGATGGATAGAACTTTCCATGGTAAGAATTGTGCAACTGGTTTTGGGATCAAACTGAGAAAGTGAGTGAGAAGAGATTCCATATGATAAGCCAACAAGTCAAAAACTATAACTTGGTCATACTGGCTCTTTTTGCATGGGTCTCTCTTTCACCATTCTTGCTAAAGCTTTTATTTTGTGTGAACTACCTACAAACCGGAGGAGGATCTTGTGCTTGCATCATGCATATCCATGGAAGGGAGTGTTCCTTCAGACCTGTAGATAAATGGGTTTGTGTCTAATCTATCTTCTCTTCTATTTCTTATGTTCCTGTTAGGAGTACAATAGTTGATTTCAAACCTTTTTGGAAGTTCATTTCACTTAACCATTATGGATCTGCTTTCCTTTTCTCTTGCACCTCATACATTAATTCCCATCTGTGTGCAACGGACTTGAACTGTATCATAGCACTGAGATATCATTTTACGTTCATCATGCACTCAGCTATCAAGGAAGCAAATGAGGATTTGAGGAGCAGTGCAGAGAACAGTCAGATATCTTGCCTTTTATATTTTCTGGCATGCTCATTTTTCTAACAGTCTGGAATTAAACTTAATAGGACAGAAATTTCATTCCAAGAGCGTGCCAGGCTGAGTTTCCACCTAGGACTGTAACTTCAGCAATTGGTGTTTCTGTTTCAAGCCCAAACTTGTTATCCTTTGCCATCTTACTTTTGTCTGGAGTACAGAAATAGCTAGGACAGTACTCCTCTGCATGTGGCTCACAGATAATGCACTCAATGCAGACAAATATTATTTCATTGATTGCTTATATAAACTCATAGTTTGGAGGAGCTCTGAAAATACCTGAGATATGCCTCTTGTTTGAGGATAAACACTGATAATAAAAGGCAAACCCATGGCAATAGTGAGATTGTCCCAGTTTTCTCTTTCTTGTTCAACACACCTCTTGAGAAGAAGTTGCTGTTTATCTCAGCTTGGACAATTTAATATGCACAGTAAATATCAGATGGTGTTGGGTGATGGGTTGGATGCGATGATCTTGAAGGTCTCTTCCAACCTGGTTTATTCCATTCCATTCTATTGGCTATTAACAGAGCAGTAAAGAACTCAGTCTCCTTAAACACATTCATTCTGAGATTTAGATTTTAATTTTTTCCACACTGAATGAGCAGGGAAAATCTCAGGGCAAAGCAAATACTTGTCTGTATGTCAAAAAGCATTCCTTCAGGCAAAAATCCAGTGGCCTTTGCAGTTAGACTCCACAGGTACTTACAGAATGGAGAAAATATGATTGGTTTTTTTTCCTCATTAGTAAAGAAATAGAAATGAGACCCTTAAAAGAGCATCATCATGAAATCAGTGACTCCATGTCTGAGCTCTCACTGAGTTTAATCAGATTAACCCTCAGATTAAATAAACCCAAATCTCAACAGAGGATGCCATGCCCTTGTGTTCTCCTTAAGAAAAGACCAGCTCCAGACCTGAGGAGAAGTGGTGGATGGAACTCACAAGGCCAGTTTGTGTTTGAAAGAGTCCATTAAGTGGCAGTCCTGGCTCCACTGATACTTAGACAACTCTCCTGCTTCACAGTTTAATCTATAGAAGCACTAGCAGCAGTGAAGCCAATGAGAATACAGGACAAGGAATGAAAAAGGTACATGGAGGTGAATTTACAAGCCGTAAGTGTTATAGGAAGCAACACCACTGTAAAAAAACAGAGGGGGGAAAAGGAGGGGAAGAAAAAAAAGAAGTAGTTTTAAGGAAATTGTATTCTGTAAGATCTACTTCCTCCCCATCAAGTCAATTGACAAAAATCTTGAATTGCTGGAAAATCCCTGTTCTAAAACCAGGAGACTTTCATCCATATAATTAGTCGTTTGAAAATACAATTGAACAAGAAAATAACAATAATTAAACTAGTGTTAAACTGTCACAGAGCTTCACTTGATCAAAGTAATGTAGAAAGACTAATATCTAGCATATACATGCATTAATTTCTTTAATTCCATTAAAATATTTCTCTCTTTCATGTTTGGTTCTATTTATTTCATAATTGAGCTCTTAGAAGAGAAGAGGAGAGTGGGAAAGATACCAATTAGAGCAGCCTCTGGGGAAAGGATAAGTAAGACCAGAGTTCCCAAGTCCAAATACAATCAATGGCAGAGATTAATAAACCTAATGTAGGAATAATTTTATTATCAAAGCAGTTCAATCAGAGAGAGGAGACCTGAGTAAAAATGGCAAAATACACAGCATAGCAATCAGCTGCTTAAGCAAACAGCTTCCTTTCTTTGTGTGAAAAAGGGAGTTTGAGAGGTAAATCAGTAGTGAAGGGTCTGTTAATCTACTAGCTCTAAATCACAGTTTTATAACCCAAACCCAAGGGGGAAAAAAAGTAAAAATTAATTAAAAGACAGACAGATAAATGGGTGGATGGATAGATACATGAATAGACAGCTAGATAGATGAGAGAAGACTCATTTCAGTGAGATGTTCCCAAAAATTAGTGATTTAGCATGAAGTCTGGAGTTGAAGCAGTAGCATACATTTATATAGTAGCATACATCTCAAGAGATGTGATTCTGCCCCTCTGCTCTTGTGAGACCCCTCCTTGAATACTGTGTCCAGTTCTGGTGTCCCCATCAAAAGAAGGATGCAGATCTCTTAGAGCAAGTCCAGAGGAAGGCTGCAAAGATCATCCAGGGGCTGGAACACCCTGTGAGCATACAGGGACCTTATAGGGACAGAATCCCCTCTCTTGCCCTGCTGTCATGGGGGCGACATTAGAGTTGCCTTCCAATACCTGAAGGGATCCTACAGGAAAGCTGGAGAAGGACTCTTTGTAAGGATGTCTAGCAATAGATAAGGGGGAATGGTTTTAACCAGAGTACAGTTAAACTGGATCTTAGGAAGAAGTTGTTCAGTACAAGGGTGGTGAGACTCTGGAATAGGTTGCCCAGAGAGGTTGTAGATGCCTCCTCCCTGGGGGGATGTTCAAGGCCAGGTTGGATGAAGCCTTGAGCAGCTGAGTCTAGTTGTGAGGCATCCCTGCCCGTGGTGGGGAGGCTGGAGTAGATGATCTCTAAGGTCCCTTCCAACCTAAGCCATTCCGTGATTTGTTTCCTGAATGGCATACTTAAGGTCATTTCACAGCCTTGTCAAGATTCAGAATGCATTTCCTTTACCAGAATTATGAATTTCTCCCTTGACCATAATTGCTGGTTGTGTTTCCATCCTAAGATGAGACTTTGGAATACCATGCCGTATATGGGAAGCACAGCTCTCCCCAGTGTTCACTCTTGGCTTGGGAGTTTCTGGTTGTGGCTTTTTCTAACCGAGTGGAAGAATTCATGAAATAATTACATTAATAATAATGTTGCTTACTTAAACTGAGGAGAACAGAGGAAAACAGACTTTCAGTGAGCAGCAGAACTACTGAGCCTTGGTTTCTGAAGGCAAAACCTCTCAAAACCTTTATCCCTAACTATTGTAGATAAGGGGAAAACTGCACATGTTGTTACCATGCAGCTTCTGCTGAATGAAATGCAGAGATGAACTTTGCTGGCCATTCCCTCTGCAACTGCTCCAGTTAACATACTTCCTTCTCTCCCTGCCTCCCTCTTCAACTCTTGTTGGAAAAATTATTTCAAAGGCTTCTTCTCCCTTGTGAAGCTTGGATTAAAAAACAGCAATGAGGAGGTTGAATAAGCAGCACAATTGTACAGTCCTCATTTCCTATGGAAATGAGGCCAGAAACATTTCTATCTAGGTCGGTGGGATGAATTCATATTCTCTACCTTTGTTCTCCTCGTCCCACCAGGCTCCAACTCCCAGCTGTCCTTCAGCATCGCATCCGGGGACAGCGCAGGGCACTTCGGCATTGACAACAGCGGGGTGCTGAGCATCAGGCAGCCTTTGGACCGGGAAAGCCAATCGTTCTACAGCCTCGTCGTGCAAGTCCACGACATGGCCCCTCTCCCAGCTTCCAGGTACACAAGCACAGCCCAAGTTTCAATCATTCTTCTGGATGTGAACGACAGCCCTCCAAGCTTTATCTCACCAAAGCTGACGTACGTCCCGGAAAACACACCGATAGATACGGTTGTGTTCAAAGCGCAGGCCACCGATCCCGACAGCGGCCCCAACAGCTACATCGAGTACAGCCTCCTCCGGCCCCCGGGAAACAAGTTCAGCATTGGCACCATTGATGGAGAAGTGAGGCTTATTGGGGAGCTCGACAGGGAGACCGTGTCCAACTACACCTTGACTGTGGTAGCCACAGACAAGGGCCAGCCATCTCTTTCTTCATCTATGGACGTGGTGGTTATAGTCCTGGACATTAATGACAATACCCCTCTTTTTGCCCAAAAGCTTTATACAGTAGAGGTGAAGGAAAATACTTTGACAGGGACAGATTTAATCCAGGTGTTTGCTACGGACGGAGACGAAGGTACGAACGGGCAGGTCCGCTATGCCATTGTCGGCGGAGATGCCGGCAACGAGTTTCGGATTGATTCTGTGACGGGGGTGATAACGGTGGCTAAGCCTTTGGACAGAGAGAAGAAGCCTTCCTACACGCTGACCGTTCAGTCAGCCGACCGCGGGAGCAGCCCGAGGACCGATACCACCACAGTCAGTATTGTTCTGAAGGATGTCAATGATTATGTTCCCACGTTTGAACTTTCTCCTTACTCCGTGAACGTCCCTGAGAACTTGGAGACACTCCCAAAAGTTATTCTTCAGGTGAGCACATTCAGCAAATAAAGATTCATTTCCTACAATTGTTAGCATGCTGCAGTGTATGGTGTTAATGTATAGTGTATTCCTTCCAAAGTTAAAAAGGCACAAGCCAGCTGAAAAGCTGCCTCCTACTTTTAATCCAACATGCAGTGGTCATTCAATTGGTTTCTTTTTTGTTTGTTTGGATGGGAGATTTGTTTTTTACCATGTTTATAGCATGCTTTGGAGTTTTGTTTGCATTTTCCCTACCTATCTTCCCACCTGCACTGGGAGTATAAGCTTGCTCTGTGTCTCATCTCAATCTGAACTGTCATGCAGCACATCTCTGAGTCTAATCGCTGCCTGTATGGGCTGAGACTCTGTGCTGGATACCAAAGGAGCACCAAATGAATTCAGGACATGCAATGTTTGCTGCAGTATAGAGCTCATCTGTGGTTTTCACAGAAGCCCAACACAGTCTTTACTGGATTTCTGCTTGAGAAAAATAAGTAATTAGCTTTTAACATTTTCAAACTGTGCTTTGAAGGCTATCACCATTGTGTTAAGTAATTTTTGCATCTACAGCTAATTTACACTCACCCTTAAAGCAATTAACTCTATTAATTTTGCTTGTTGTCATAGAGAATATTTCCTGTACCCCAGCAAAGTTTTGCAGACACTGTGTTCATCAGTTGTTGATATTTCTTCCTATGTGTTCATATTGCTTCTGCAGGTTGTGGCAAGAGATGATGATCAAGGCCTGAACAGCAAGCTTACTTATGTTCTGGTGGCTGGAAATGAAGAAGGAGCCTTTACTCTCTCGGCCAGTGGAGAGCTGCGCTTGGTGCAGAGCCTGGACCGGGAGGCAAAGGAGCAGTATGTACTACTGATCACAGCTGCTGATGCAGGTAAAGCAAAGAGAGCAATTTCAGCTGGTGGAATCTTGTTGCCACATGAAAACATTGTTCTGGATGGCAAAGAAATATTTTCATGGTGGTCTGAAACTTTAGAGGATGGAGATTGGTAGCCAAGCTTCAGCTGAGATCTCTGTGAGGGGAGATGGGCTTATCTAATGTCAAAGGGAGTTTGGAAGTCAGGATTTTATCCTTATGTCTAGTTGTCTGATATTAGTAGGACTCACTATGGGTTTATGTAGGTTGATTTTTGCCCTGCAGCAGTAAGTGCTCTTTACCTAGGTTAGAAGACCTTCACACATGGCAATAGAAAACCTACACAAATGGCAATAAACCCCAATATAATGTTATCAGAAATGTGCAGGCAGGTCAAATCAATGGCCAGAAAATCTCTGTGGACTACTTAGTGAATCTTACCAAAATCATACCCCTGGAATGTAATGACAATTTGCATTTCAACATTTTAGTTTCCTTTGCTCAGCATCCAGTGATACACTTGCTCTAGAATCCTAAAACTATTCCAAGTTCCCTCAGCTTAAAATGGGACATGAATTCTTGAAGTGAAGAGTAATTCCACTTTCACTTGAGGTGTCTGAGAACACGATTTTGATGTCAGCTTTTGGTATGAATATTAGTTACAGAGACATCCTGCATCATATTCTGGACTGATCTCTGGTCCCCCAGGGTCTGATGGATTTAATTTGCTGCAGAACTTGTTCTTACTTTCTAATGATAAAAATAGAGTCAAACCCAACTTGCTGACAAGTGGCTACAGTTTTGTTGTTTGCCATATTGTGTGCAGGATCTCATGTCAGTGACAGCATCTATGGTTTATATTTTCCTATTGCAACAGTGCTCAGGTATTTCACAGCCTGAGCAGTGCTGAAGCTGAGAAACAGAGTTTTAGGACTTGGCATATTGTTTGTCCTGTGCTTTGGCTGGAGATGCTGTATTCTTTGTGTTTTTAAACTGGCTCTCCATTACTCTGGAGCCACAAACTCCTCACTTGTGACTTGGACTTGCTTGGGCTTGAACGTCCTTATGGCCCTTCAGAAGCTGGAGCTGGATTTATAAGGGAAGGCAGATTCTTGATGTCTGTTTACTCTCCCAGTCCAAGTTGGCAGAATTTAGTTGAGGCTGTACAGAACTTATTAGTTCTAAATACAGAATACCCAAACACTGGACTGGTAAGGGGTGTCACGTGGACAACAGTTATTGTCCTCCTTGGAAGGCAGGGAGTGAGAAGTCAGTTGCACTCCATTCCTAGCACCATGTGTAAGCCAAAGCATTTGACAAGAGCACATCTCTTCTTAGACTCTGGTTCCCCAAAAATAGGACATCCAGGAGATTTACTCAACCATACCAAATGCAAATACTTACTTTTGCTGGGGGATCTGTGAGTTTCATGTAACCCAGGAGAGACTTCAGTACACAAAGTGTGCATGGGGCCTTTGCCATAAGTGACTGACAAGAACAGCAGCATGTTTTGTTAGTTCCTTCATTTAAACATGTAGATGCTGTGCTGATCAAACACTGATTGAAGCTATTTTATGTTCTTCATTTCACAGGAAGAGAATTCAGTATTCAGTATCACTAAGGGTGGAAGAGACCTCATTTGTTGTTCTCTTATAATGCTAACTCACAAGTTCCCTCCTGTCAGTGTTAAAAGGCTCTAGCAAAAGTGTACAGAAGCAGATGTTCAGTAGTAAATGTAACTGTTCTACATTATATTGAGTTTAGGTTTACAATCTTATTAATCCACTTTGATTTGATATAGTTTTCAACCAAACTGGCAAGTATTGCTCGATATCATTTTATGACTAGACTGAAGACTTGCTCTAAATTCCTGCCATCAAAGAATACATTGAAAACTATGTTAGCCATGATTTATCTGAACTAAAACATCACAGGAAATAGTCCAGCTTCACTAGAAGTCAATTCCAGAACTTTTCTTGATTTCATGGAAGAAATCTGTGAACTTCTCTTGATTTCATGTGGTCCATAGTTGGAACAGATGCTTTAAACATATTACATAGTGAAAAAATTCCAGGGTATCTCTGTTATGCTTGAATTAGTCATACTGAGTTTAAGCAGTCTACATGATAAAGAGCACTCTGACATATAATTTGTTGGAGACCCCTTGAAAAACCATATTTGTCACAGCAGTGTGGAACAAACAGAGCAGCTTACAGGCTGTGGGATTTCTGTTGAGCTGCATCACAAATTTTGTATTGCTGTAAATTATGTTCTCATATGCATAGAATGCACATGTACTTCAGTAGACATTTGGCAGCCGAGTTAGGAAAATGCTGTGTGGGAGGAAGCCTTTGTAAAAGCCTTGCAGCTTATCACAAGAAGAGGAATGTATATACAAAAAAAAAAGTTTTGAAATATATAAAGGGCTACCAAAGCTATCAGTATGTGCATGGGGTGGATATCCAGGTGGTAGCACACTGACCTTTGCTCGTCGGTCCATGCTTTGTTATATCGGGTGCTTCTGGCTTGACTAGTAGAAAGATGGCAGTGACACAGTCTTGAAGTGGGTAAGAAAAGTGCTTGGAGGATTATGCTCTTGAGCAACCACTCAACATTTATAAAAGAAACTCTCAAAGACATGCCCAACTCTTTGCCTAGTGTAACTCACAGTATCACAGTATAACTAAGGTTGGAAGAGACCTCGAGGATCATCGAGTCCAACCTATCAACACAGACCCCATGACTAGACCATGGCACCAAGTGCCACGTCCAATCTCCTCTTGAACACCTCCAGGGATGGTGACTCCACCACCTCCCTGGGCAGCCCATTCCAATGACGAATGACTCTCTCAGTGAAGAACTTTCTCCTCACCTCGAGTCTAAACCTCCCCTGGTGCAGCTTGAGACTGTGTCCCCTTGTTCTGGTGCTGGTTGCCTGGGAGAAGAGACCAACCCCTTCCCGGATACAACCACTTTTCAGGTAGTTGTAGAGGGCAATGAGGTCACCCCTGAGCCTCCTCTTCTCCAGGCTAAACAGTCCCAGCTCCCTCAGCCTCTCCTCATAGGGTTTGTGTTCAAGGCCTCTCCCCAGCCTTGTTGCCTTTCTCTGGAGACGCTCAAGTGTTTTGATGTCCTTCTTAAACTGAGGGGCCCAGAACTGGACACAGTACTCAAGGTGCGGCCTAACCAAAGCAGAGTACAGGGGCACAATGACTTCCCTGCTCCTGCTGGCCACACTATTCCTACTGCAGGCCAGGATGCCATTGGCCCTCTTGGCCACCTGGGCACACGGGTGGCTCATATTCAGGCGGCTGTTGATCAGTACCTCCTGGTCCCTCTCTGTCAGGGAGCTCTCCAGCCACTCCGGCTCTTCTTCTTTAGAATGTCTTAAGGTTTTATTTGTTGGGTGATGCTTAAGGAGGATTTTGCTTTCCACCAGAAACGCAGATGCAAAACACAGGTAGTGGTCCTCTGCAGGAAAGCAGTGCCTGCCAAAATGCTGAAGAAGGCAGACTTGCCTGAAATCATCCACATCCCTGTTATCTTTGACAATAAATCAAGGGAATGGTATTATACTTTGCATTTTGAATTTGGCTTTTATTAGCTGTAATAAACAGTCTCTTGGATTGTCTTGAGCAGGCCTAACAACAGCTTTGCCATATATGGTGCATCTTATTTAGAGTTGTTTTTTAATAGATAAAAACCCTGGTAGACATCCAGATGTAGTTAATTCTGGAACTATCTGGGTAGCACAACAAGGGCAAACTTCTGGCTGTCCAACTTGCTTCCCATTTTTCTTAGAATCTGCATTTCAATTTTTCTAAGCTGTGCTGACTGATTTAAAACATTCAAAGATGATATCCTGCTCCTGTAGAAGTCTATGCCAATTCATCCCTTCCTCTCAAGGAAGCAGACACAAACATGCTTAGGAGCACCTTTAGACATAAGAACTGATGGATTCCTAGCTTGGCTTTGGCTGTCTTCCCAAATCTCCCTATTCATAGTCAAGGATTTTTTACTTTTCCTGTCTTTATTATCACTTTATCAACTTGTGACTGGTTCTTACAGTGTTAGCCTAGCCTGGGATGCTGGCCCAGAAATCTTCTTGCCACACTGGCATGCTCATCCAGAGCTCAAACCTCACTCCTGAGCACATGAGAAGAGTTGTTGAATTATTAAGATCTGAGCTGCTCATACGCATGGTGGGCAGGTCAGATGGGGACTGCTGGTGGGACCACATGCATCAGCAATGGAAATTTGGACAGTTGTTGAAGAAATGCTTTCCTAAGTAAGATCTCTCCTCCAGCCCAGAGAAGTCAGTCATAATCCTGGCTCTGGCCCAACTATTCCTTGGCCTCACCTGCTAATCCTCCACCCAGTCCTCAGGGTAGATCTTGGGTCAGCAGAGTCTTCCCTCCGCTCTGGAGGAGGGAAAAGGCTGATAAAACACTTTGTGGTGCTTGGCTCGGTGATTTGTGGCCATGCAGCCTGCTCCATGCCCAGTTTCCACAAGACAGTCTGTGCAAAAGCTCCTGATTTCAGCTTTATCATCACTTTTCTCTTATATCTGCACTTCCACCCTGCTCTAACTTCTACTGGGTCTCAGACACTAGGCTGCTGCTCTAAATAGTGGGGATTGACAAAGACACAGAAAGCATCCATCACTAGGAACATTCAGCATCTTCCACATCTGTACACCTGTGACTTTAGTCAAGAAATACAACATGATTTAAGCCCAAAGTCCAGCCATTCCAGTTTAGAGCCCTTCTTTTGCAGCACAAACTGTAAGACCAGAGTGCATGAATTATAAACATAAGGACAGGCAAGATGATGGACTGTGGAATAACATGATAGTGTTTAGATTGCAGATGCTCCCCCCCACCCAAATGTCTGCTAACAGAAACGCCAAGAAACCTACATGCAGCTATTTGAATGTGTCTTTATGGGTCTGTTTCTACCACATAAATCATTTGTTTTGTTTCACTGTGCCTTTTTTCATGACAAAATGGTTGGGGAAAGAGGTTTTTCTCGACTTTCTTCCCCCCAGTCTGGTGGGGATGCAGCACTGGGTAAACATTCAGTTCTGGCACCGTGACAAGAACTGGTGCAGCCACTTTTATCATCCCTGTCTTTTAACTGTTTGAGCAGTTTTCTGGAGCAAATGTTAGCATTCCAGCAGTCCTCCTCCTTTTATTTATTGGTCACAGGGATGTGGAGTAGCACATCTGGAAACCCTGCTCGCTGCCCAGGACTACTGTTTATTTAATAAGCTGCAACCACCATCTTTTGATTCGGTTGGTCAGAACGACCCCTTGCCAGAATGAAACCCAAATCAAGAGGTGATGTTTCCAATTAGAAACTGTGTTCCTGTAGGTGCTTTTAAAATGTTTTTAATTGGTTTTAATAATCTATTGACTGATTTAGATAAATGGTTCTGAAAGAAAGGAATCAATGGACTGATTACTGTATTTAGTTAGCATGGACTGATTACTGTATTTAGTTAGCTGCTCTTTGTATACATCCCTGGACTGGAGGCAAAACAACCATGTGTTTTTTCTTTAGAAAATGTTGGCTCACAACTTCTGCATTCTTTCCTTCAAGAATGCAGGAGGGCAACCGAGCAGAGAGGTTACATCCTCCTCAGGAATTCACTTTTGAGACAGGCTTTTGGTTCCCTTCAATCCTCAAATCAAATGAAATCTGACAGTGGAGTTGTGTTGGTTTTTAACACATTCTAAGGTATTTCCCAGTTTGGAACGACAAGTTAATGATGAGTGTGTTTTCTAGTAATGGAAAGAAAGAGTCTCAAGGGTTAACACTGTGTGAGATATATGTGACTGGGCTTAAAGACATTTATACTCATCCTGTTTTCTTAGCGTACGCTGTATTTCTACTTAACAGGCAGTCCACAGTGTGCAAAGATGTTGCCTTAAGAGAATGAGTTGTATTGCAAAACCAAATTCATCTATTCTTAAATCTCAGTGCTGTCAAAACAAACAAGCAACTCACAAATTTCAGTTAGAAATGTCCATTTTTCCATGCTTTTTTTTTTGTGCTAGTTCTAAATATAAACATCGCTTCAGGCTTTGGTGAGCTAAATGGAGCTGGCGTACGCTTACCTTGGTGTTTAGCAGTTTACAGCATGGTCACTCTCTTCTGTGGTCCTCTTTCATGTGACAGCTGTTTCAAAATGAATCTTGGTTTCTGTTCCATTTCCATTTATTTCCTTCCCTTAACATGAGCCAGCATTGTGCCCAAGCGGCCAAGAAGGCCAATGGCATCCCGCAGTGCATCATGAATAGTGTGCATAGCAGGAGCAGGGAAGTCATTCTGCCCCTGTACTCAGCACTGGTTAGGACACACCTTGAGTACTGTGTCCAGTTCTGGGCTCCTCAATTTAAGAAGGACATTGAAACCCTTGAACATATCCAGAGAAGGGCAACAAGACTTCAAGCACAAGCCTTACAAGGAGAGGCTGAGGGAACTGGGGTTGTTTAGCCTGGAGAGGAGGAGGCTCAGGGGAGACCTTATTGCTGTCTACAGCTACCTGAAGGGAGGTTCTAGCCAGGAGGGGGTTGGTCTCTTCTCCCAAGCAACCAGCACCAGAACAAGAGGACACAGTCTCAAACTGTGCCAGGGGAAGTTTAGGCTGGAGGTGAGGAGAAAGTTCTTCCCAGAGAGAGTCGTTAGCCTTTGGAATGTGCTGCCCAGGGAGGTGGTAGAGTCACCATCCCTGGAGGTGTCCAAAAAGGGACTGGACTTGGCACTTGGTGCCATGGTTTAGTCATGAGGTCTGTGGTGACAGGTTGGACTTGATGATCTTTGAGGTCTCTTCCAACCTTGGTGATTCTGTGAAGCTCTTCCTTGTGTCAGTGCTATCTACTTTTGTCTAGTTTTACTGGCTGTATTATTTTACTCGTTCTATTAGTTTTGCTCTTTGCATACTGGTACTGAAACAATTGTTTTAAGAGTAGTTAATGATCTTTTTAAAATTTATTTCTAAATCTCACAGTGGGAGAACTTAAATGGTGACAGACTCATCATGAGTTCATAGTGTTCATTTTGCCCTGCCATCCTCTAAAAGCAGGAGAGAAAAGAATTGAGAGTGGCATATTGTAGTTGTGGGAAGCTCATAGCAGGATCTTACCCTTTCACAGAGCCTAGAAACTGTTAGCACCTTTTAATTCTTCTCTAGAAGACAACTCAAAAAGTCATTGAGGAAGAGGGCTGATGCCAAACTCAAGTCTGGTGTTCCCTAGAGAGTAGTTAACAAGAAAAAGAGTATATCCACATCTATAAGATGTGACACTTTACTCACCAAAGATGAAGGAATGCGCTCATCCCTTCAGAGGGCCACCCCTTGAGATGTGCAGTCCAGCACCAGAATACCACTGAAGGGATTTAGTCTTCTATTGGGAGTTAAAGCCTCATTATTAAATCACTATTTTCAAAATAGTTCAGCAAGAGCCTCTGGGCTAAATCCAAGTGTCTGTGTCCTCTGGGAAGAGGTCTGAGAGAGACATCTATTCAGGTTGGCAAGGAGCTCAGGTTGGCCAATACAAGCTGAAATATCTGTGAAAACAATGAGAGCTGTTCACTCCGGTTAAAATCATGGACAGAACTTCAGTTTTGAAACCAGCTCAAACTGATGGTGGATTTTGTTTTGACAAGGCAAGCAGAGTTCGAAATACACCTTCAAGGTGTTTCTTCTTTATGGTTCAGATCTACTTGTGGACTTCTAGAAAAGTCTTCAGGTTCAGTGCATGCCTCTCCAATCAAACACTTCTCACATGTGCTATTCCCTTATTTGCTCTCTGTTGGAATCATGGAGAATCCAGTGAGTAACCTATGAATTTATTTAGGATGGCATAAAATGCTTGTAGCTGAGGTTTGTTGGGTGGGCTGGTCTCCATTTCACTGTGTTCAACAAAAGAAGAGGAGGTGAAGTTATTATAAATAATGGGAGCTCTTCCTGCTTAGCAGGGAGGGTTGGACCAGATGATCTTCTGAGGTCACTTCCAACCCCCTACCATTCTGTGATTCTGATTTTTCTATTATTGATGTATATAGCCAATTACTAAACTGTAGCCTTTAGAAGCATTATCCTTCAGGAACAGATCTTCAGAGATTGTGTGTTGACAGCAACAAAAAGGACCTATGATAATATAATGCTTGATATGCAGATCAAAAGTTTCTAGGAAACAAGAATTGTCAGTTGGTAAATTTTCAGGCTGTTGCACTTCCTCTCTTATCTCTTCATTCATCCATCTTCCTATGATTAGTTTGGAATTTTCCAGTGAAAATGAACTTTAAGTGTTTGTCCTCCTGCTTACCTCAGTTTTATATGAAATTCTACTTCAAATGTGCTAATGAGTTCATGGAATGTGATTTGTTTTGCAGAATGAGAGAATTAGGGCAGCAGTTATGCTAGGTAATTGCTCAGCCTTTAAGAAATACTGAGATTTTTCCAGACCTGGTGATCTTAAACCATTGTTTAAATGAAACCTTGCACCTTGTAAATTGAATATCTGCTAGTTCATTCCTCAAAATGCAAAGCTGCAATTACAGGAAAGCTTAATTGCAAAGATGAAACAAGGAAAACATGCACATATGGGCTGAGCACTTCTCCTGCTGGTTAATCTTCACTATTTATACAGGGTGTTTTTAAAGCATAATTCAAGATCCTGCATTACAGGCATTTCACTGTGGGATACTCAGGAGTCACAAGCAGTCAAAAAATTGCCTTAGTCAGCAGTCCCTGCAGGAGCCAGCTTCTCTGCTTTTTCTGTTTAGAGCAATAACTTATAACAAGCAGAATTAATTTGGTGGGTTTAAGAAAATTTTTATTTTCAAGTCTCTGCCTTTCTTTTAAGTTGTAGTTCCACTTTATTTAAACCTTTCTTGAGTCACCAGAAGCCTTAGTGGTGCACAGAGTCATGCCCAAACTTCCCAGACCCTCCTGCAGCAAGTAGTCCTTGCACAAGGGCAGCTCTATCCCAACAGTCCCTTTGTTTTCCTAAGTGCAAGCACTATGAAACCAGCTTTGGGAAAAACAGAAGAGGGCCACCAAGATGACCAGAGGGCTGGAGCACCTCTCATATGAAGACAGCCCAAGAGAATTGGGGCTGTTCAGCCTGGAGAAGAGAAGACTGTGGGGAGAGCTTATAGCTTCATTTCACAGTCTGAAGGAGACCTAAAGGAAGGATGGGGCAGGAGTGTTTAGAAGGGCTGGTAGAAATAGGATGAGAGCTAATGGTTTGAAACTGGAGCAGGGTAGATTTAGGTTGAACGTAATGAGGAGGGTCTTTACAATGAGTGGCCAAATACTGAAAGAGATTGCCCAGGGATGTAGTTGAGGCCCCATCAGAGACCTTCAAGATCAGACACCATGTGGCCCTGGGCAGCCTGATCTACTTGGAGGTGTCCCTGAATAAACCTTTATTTAGAATAAACCAAACCAGGTTGGAAGAGACCTTCAAGATCATCGTGTCCAACCCATCAACCAATCCAACCCACCCAAACAGCTAACCCATGGCACCAAGTACCCCATCAAGTCTCCTCCTGAACACCTCCAATGATGGTGACTCCACCACCTCCTTGGGCAGCCCATTCCAATGGGCAATCACTCTTTCTGTATAGAACTTCTTCCTAACATCCAACCTGAACCTCCCCTGGCACAGCCTGAGACTGTGTCCTCTTGTTCTGGTACTGGCTGCCTGGGAGAAGAGACCAACATCCGCCTGTCTACAACCTCCCTTCAAGTAGTTGTAGACAGCAATAAGGTCACCCCTGAGTCTCCTCTTCTCCAGGCTGAGCAACCCCAGCTCTCCCTCAGTCTTTCCTCATAGGGCTTGTGTTCCAAACCCCTCACCAACTTTGTTGCTCTTCTCTGGACTCATTCCAGCAAGTCAACATCCTTCCTAAACTGAGGGGCCCAGAACTGGACACAGTATTTGAGGTGTGGCCTAACCAGTGCAGTGTACAGGGGCAGAATGACCTCCCTGCTCCTGCTGGCTACACTGTTCCTGATGCAGGCCAGGATGCCATTGGCCTTCTTGGCTGCCTGGACACACTGCAGGCTCATGTTCAGCCTACCATCGACCAGTACCCGCAGGTCCCTCTCTGCCTGGCTGCTCTCTAGCCACTCTGACCCCAGCCTGTAGGCTAACTGCAGGGAGGGGCTGGACTAGATGACCTTTGGGAGTCCCTTCCAACCCAATGCAATCCATGAATCTCCAGCCAGGATGACTATTTACGGTGCCATCTTGTAAAAAGAACTGATTTTTCTCATTCCACATATGCACTTTCTTTTCTATTCCCAGTAAATAAGTTAATTTAGGGTCACCCACACTGAAAATCCAGTTTTGTGTGCAGTGGAAATCCAGAAGTATAATGCAAGCTAGGTGCATTTCAGCTTCCTCTGGCTCCACGTTTATTTTAAACCGCAGCAGTTGTGCGAGGCTCAGCACACTCTGTCTGCATTTAAATGCACTTAGAAAGATTGGCTGCTTTATTGTGAGAAAGGCCTTGTTTACTTGAGTGAAAAAGTTAATGCTGTGTAATAACACATACAGCTTCTAGTCCTGGGACTCATTCACTGGGTGTTTGACTGGAGCAGTGAAATCTGCTTTGTTGCAAAGCAACACACTTCGGTGGAGCAAAAATTCCCTTCCTGTTAAATCGCTCTCCAATTTTCAGGATAATGATGTGTTTAATTTACCACAAAACATGGTAAAGTGCCTGTAGTGGAAGTTTCAATTCATCATTTAGATTCATTTTATTTTATTTTAATCCCCCCTCCTTTTTTTTTTCCTTCTTTTTTTTTCCTTTTTTTTTTCCTTCTTTTTTTTTTTTTCCTTTTTTTTTCCTTCTTTTTTTCCTTCTTTTTTTTTTCCTTCTTTTGTTTTTTCCTTCTTTTGTTTTTTCTTCCCTTTTTCTTTTTTTACCTTTTTAGTGAAGTGTATCTTTAGGAGGGTTTTTTTCCTTTGGTTTACTGTTAGTTTTCTAGCACTTAATTTTGATGTTTTAAAGCTGGCAAAAAAAAAGTTTTGAAGATTTCATAGAATCAATAAGGTTGGAAAAGACCTCAAAGATCATCAAGTCCAACCTGTCACCCAAGACCTCTCCAATACCCTCTTGAATACCTCCAGGGATGGTGACTCTACCACCTCCCTGGGCAACCCCTTCTGATGGCAAACAACTCCTTCTGTGAAAAACTTTCCCCTCACCTCAAGCCTAAACTTCCCCTGGTGCAGCTTGAGACTGTGTCCTCTTGTTCTGCTGCTGGTTGCCTGGGAGAAGAGACCAACCCCCTCCTGGCTACAACCTCCCTTCAGGTAGTTGTAGACAGCAATAAGGTCTCCCCTGAGCCTCCTCTTCTCCCAGCTAAACAATCCCAGCTCTCTCAGCTTCTCTTTGTAGGGCTGATGCTTGAGGCCTCTCCCCAGCCTTGTTGCCCTTACTATCTGCTGTGCTAACCATGGCACAGACAAGACCCAGAAGCCATTAAAGCTTCAGATGATACATGGATGATGTGCTGAACACATACTCCTGTTTCTGATACTTACTCTGAGCCACACAGTACCACACAGGCAAGATAATTTCCAATCTTTTCTGAGCCTTCTTGAAGAATGTAAAAGGATTTGCAAGTTTCCTTCAACTGTTTTCATTTACTACTCCAGTCCACGAAGGCTCTTACTCATTCTTCATTCGTCCTTGTGTCCAGGTAGGGTGCACAGAGATGAACATACAACTGGAGCAGGTGGTGCCATATGTTTGGGGATTATAGGGAGCTGAGACAGCTTACCTTCCCTGTTTCATAGGGCAAGGATAGATAAAGGTGCTGGAGAATGGCCAAAGAAGAACAAGAAGCTGGTGAAGGGTCTTGAGCACAAATCTTACAAGGAGTGGCTGAGGGCACTGGGGTTGTCTAGCCTGGAGAAGAAGGAAGACCTTCTTTCTCTCTACAGCTACCTGAAAGGAGGTTGGAGTGAGGTGGGGGTCTGTCTCTTCTCTCAAGCAAGAGACAATAGGATGAGAGAAAATGGCCTCAAAGTGCAGAGGGAGGTTTACATTAAACGTCAGGAAAAATACCTTCACCACAATGGTGGAGTCAGCATCCCTGAAGGTGTTTTAAAGATGTGTAGATGTGGTGCTGAGGGATATGCTGTAGTGGTGATCATAAAAGCCTTTTCCAACATAAATAATTCTATGAAGACAGTAGGTGGCTGTTCCTTCTAACTGTGCATGAGCAGGCCAAGGCAAAAGTGAAAGAATTCTTTAGGTGCATCCCTTGTGGATGACTTCATGGCTTGGAAGCATTAGCACAAATTAGGGGAATGAGTGACTTATGGTGAATTCAATCAGAAACACATATTGTCTTTTCTTTGCTCATTAGCCTGCACTTCAGAATTAGGGATCATCAGGTTAAATGGCATTTCTCCCCAGCATCACCTTCCTGCATATTATTTCTTTTCTTCTACTTGCATTGCTGTGCATAGCCAATATTTTTCACCCCCTCCTTTTCCTGGATAGGAGGAGGAAAAAGCTGGGAAAAGGCTCATAATTGTTTCTCAGCTGACACATTTCTAATATCATCATATTTTTGTGGTAATCAGCTGGAAAAAAAAGTATTGGTGAATGGGGCAGAAGACCAGTTTGTCAGTCTTTTCCAGTTCTGCCTTGTTGGGACAAGTGAAGTCCTGCCCCTGTGCTGCCCCATGGTCCCCCTTGGCTGTTTCTTCATGTCACCTCCTAAAACGTCCCATGCAGAGAACCAAAGCCTAATGCTGACCGAACCCGACGTGACCTCCTGTAACCTCCCCCTGTAGCTCACCCTCCACCATGGGCCTCCAAGGAGCAGGCTCCCAAGGTCTGCTCCTTCTCTTCATCCCCAGACACATGTTTACTTGCAGATGTAAGCAAAAAGCTTAATTTTCTGGAAGAACATCCGTGGGAAGCAATTTTCCTCCTGAACTCAGTGTTACTATTTTGACACTATCCCAGGTTAATCTTTACTTCCACAATGACATGTGGACATTTGTGGGACTGTCTGCTTAATGTATATGTACAGCTGTCACCTAGAAAATAAACTGTTCAGTTCATAGAAACAGACCACAGCACACAGAGATGGGAACTTCAAAATAATAATATGAATAATAATACATTACTGTCATCCTCTTCTACATTGTAAAGATTTGATATTCACTGAACCATCAACCCAATCTCTCCCATTTAGTTCATATAGTTAGCTTTATGTTCTCTGGTGATTAATCATTCAATCACAGAATGCTAGGGGTTGGAAGGGACCTCCAGAGATCATCAAGTCCAACCCTCCTGCAATGCATGACCACTTAGGGCAGGTTGGAGAGGACTGCATGCAGGCAGGTTTTGAAGATCTCTGGGGAAGGAGACTCCACAACCTCTCTGGGCAGCCTGCTCCATCACCCTCACAGTAAAGAAGTTTTTACTCATGTTGAGATGGGATTTTCTGTGTCTGAGTTTGCATCCATTACCCCTCATGGTATCACTGAAAAGAGACTGGCTTCATCCTCCTGACAGCCACCATTTGTATGTTAGCAGACACTGATAAAGTCTCCTCTCAGCCTTCTTTTCTCCACACTAAGCCCCAGGTTTCTCAGTTTTTCCTCATGCTCCAGTCTCTGAACCATCCTTGTAGCTTTCCATTGAACTCTCTCAGACAGTTCCCTCTCCCTCTTGAGCTGGGGAGCCCAGAGTTGTACACAATATTCCAGATGTGGTCTAGCTAGGGCTGAGTAGAGGGGGAGGACAAGCTCTCTTGACCTGCTGGCCACACACTTCTTAATGCACCCGAGTATATCTGTCGTCTTGGCCACCAGGGCACATTGCTGTCCCATGGGTAACTTCTTATTACCCAGGACTCCAAGGTCCTTCTCTGCAGAGCTACTCTCCAGCAGGTCAACCCCTAACCTGTACTGGTGCATTTGATGAATCTTTCATACCTCTGCCTTCCTAGAAAGCTTTTTGTTCAACATGGGTGTCCCAACCCTTTGTGAAATGTGGTATTCTGGGTTTCAGAAGCAACCTACTAGTAGTATAGGACTAGAGAAATGCTTTAAATAGGAGGTTTCTGACAAAGAAATGGTTTCTGTTTCTGCATAAAGATATTTCAGACTATGATGAGAAATTGGTAGACATTTCCATGCAAGTTCACCAAAGGCAAAGCGTAGGTTGGTTTGTGGCTCTGGCCCTCAGGGCTGTTTGTAGGAGTACCAATAGGCTTGTGTGGCTGTGTACAGCAGGTTTGTGTAGCTTTGGGTCTTTGTCTATTTTTGCAGAGTTTACAGAAAGTTTGCTACAGTTATTTAAGCAAGAGCTGAAGTGCAGTTTGAATCCAGAAGGGATGATGCTCTAGCATAATAGGAATAACTGACTAGGGGAAGATTTGCTATCGAAGCAAAACGAAGAAATCTGGGAACTCAGCCTAACCATGGAAACTACTTCTCTCACCACAAATATGACATGTACATTTTATGAAGCCTACTTATTACCAGGGGCCAAATTCTGTGGTCCTTATGCAAGCAGAACTTTCACTTGAAAGTTCACTGAGGACGGTCGAATTTGGCCCCGAGCTATTGCTTTTCCATCAAAAATTACTTCATTTGTAATTTCCTCTTCTTATATTTCCCAGTAACTGCAGAAATGTGAGCAAGTCATTTAATCTGAAGCGAACAAAAGCTTTGAGGACTCTCTAAAACTGCAATTTTATCTCTAAAACTGCAATTTTATCTCTCAGCATAATAGAATAAAAGAGTCAATTTGTGGACGTGATATTTTACTTAGAGGGGAAAAAAACCATATTTGGGGTAACTGCATTGACAGGAAACCAATGTAAATATTGGGAGGTTTTTCCATCTAAGTAAAATAAGAAAGACTTCAGGTTTTGAACTGAAGAGCAGTGACTTGGGATGTTACTAACAGCTGAATTAATATTGGACTTCTGGGATGTTTCTGTGAGCCACAAGCCAGTGCTGAATGAGATCTGAGTTACTTACATTACCTTAGCTAATTTTATTAGTGTGCTGCTCAGCCTTGGCTGGTACATTCACTTCTCTCAGGTTAAGGCAAATATGTCTATACTGCACCACACAGTTCCTTGTAGGTGCATCCAGCAGGGAAGCAGACTTGGGCATGAAATATACAGGGGCCTGAGGCAAAGGCTGGGATTTGACCCTTGGAGCATTCATTTGGTACTCTGCGAATTCAAGTTCCTCAGATAGTAAATGAATGAGTCAAAATCTGCTGCTATCAATGTAATCCTGAGCAAAATATCCATAGTCCTGAAGCAGCTATTGCACTTGACATCCCATTTGGCCATTTCTGTTGTGTGACCAAAGATTTCATAGCCATGCAGGGGAAAGAATGAGCCCACTGCAGCATTTTACTACTAGTGTAAGTCCAAGCCAGCAGACATGAGCATGTTCTTCCCATTCTCCTCTGTTCCCCAGAGCCATGAGTGTGGCTAGCAAAGCTTGAGCCTGAGCTCAGTGCTCCCAGTTGAGAATGGGCCAGCATACAGAGCCGTGCTGGAGCTACTCCCATTACCCCAGCACTGGGCTAACTCTGAAGGCACAACCAGTGCAGCTCATTTTTGTGAATAAATCAATGGTGTAGATTTTGCAGCTTGTGGTAGCAAATCCGTTTAAAACAATTGAGCTTCAGGTTTTAGCTGCAAGCTAGGTTTCTTTTTCAGACTGAGTTGTGATCCTGATGTGCTGTGAATGTGACTTGCCCAAGATTAATTTCTGAATTATATATAAATTGTTTAATCACCTGTGAGACTTTACAACTTTCAGGTTTTCATTTCATTAGCTGCAAGATGAATGTCAATTAGATGTGTTTGGAAGGCCAGGGCTCGATGACACGTGCAGCAAACAGCACTGAGGACTGTGTTTCATTTAATGCAGTAATAATAAACACTCCACAGGCAATATTTCAGCAATCAAGAATGCTTTTGCAGTCTTTTCTATCTATATGTGTTTGGCTAAATGACAAAATTGGGAAGGGGAAAAAAAAAACAGAGCTAAAAAATGAGTCAGACTTATTGCCTTAATGTAACCTTCCTGGCTGAAGTATATTAATTGGCAAAATGAATTACCTCAGACTAGAGCAGAGAAAGGCCTCCATTGTGCATGGCCAGGCATGAAAGCTATACTCTTTGGCTTGCACCTTCTTTCCTCGCCGCCGTGATCCATCCCGTCCCATCAGCAGGCTCCAAAATCAGCCTTGTGAGATTTATATCACCTTTCAATTGGAAGCTCTTTCCTTCAGTCAGTTTATACATTAAGCCATGTTACTTTGAAGTATTTTATAGAATCATTTTGGTTGGGAAAGGCCTTGAAGATCATTGAGTCCAATGGCAAGTGCGGTGGAGAAACTCCATCCCTTGCAGAAGCTATTCCAAGCTTCTTCCCATGATGCAGTGTGGCACTTCAAGCTGCAAGGGTTAACATGTGGGAAAATTGGTCATTATTTCTTCTTTTATACGAGAGCTTGGTGTCTGGAGCACCTTGTCAGGACCACATGAGACCCAAGAGCCTTCTGCCTTCCTAAAGTTGAGGTCCAGCAATAACCTCAGGTAGCAGCGCCCTGATCATCTGCTGGGTTGGAAGGACTAGGGCAGTCAGACAGAGGCTGTGCCTGTGTTTCATCAAATGACAGCTCCATGTAATATGCTTGCTTTGCAGCAAGGACTTGAAACAGTCTCTGGCCCAAAGCATTTCATTATCAGAGCTTTTTTCCCAGTCCAGCAAATGCTGAATTGTTGTATCTGTTTGAGACTCAAGAGGAAAGCAACACAATCTTGAGTAAAACAGGCATGGTCATAATTTCTCTTGTGAGTAAAAGGGGTCATAACTCATGTGTTTTATGCTCCACTGTCACTCTCTCCTCCTCCTTTGTTGCGATCTGTTAGAAGAAAGGACCAATCTCTTTTGTTTTGGTTAGCATAAGATGTCTTGCAAATTGTTGGCTGAACATAAGTGTAATAGACTGGCAGAACTAACATGAACTTGTAAAAACCTTCCTTGTCTTTTATTTTGGATTTGACAAAGGACAAGCCTGAGAGAATAAACACAGAGAGATTGCACATGGATAAACATGCTATTTCTGCTCATCAGAGTTCAGTATTGGAATAACAGGGAGAACAAAAGCCGTAGGTTAAATAAGTTCAGACCAATTTCCCATAAGCCAATATCCCTTCCAAGTGAGCATTATTTGTTGCTATAGATGGTTGCTTCCATGTAGAAACCAAATTTGAATGGGGCTGGAGACGCTGCAACCTTCTCACCCGCTCAGAGAAGGTCTTCCCAGGTCAGGGGTATGACCGGCAGTGGAAAATCCACGTGGAGAGCTGGGGTTTGCCACCGTTTCCACTCTATTTGTTCTGCGGATAAATAAATTAAGGCCTGGAGTCTTCATGGCTGTCAGTGTGCCACCTTTGAATGTCTTCTCTTAGAGAAATAGGAAAGCTAACCACATGTTCAAATTGATCCTAACTGTTACAGGAAGGCTTCTGAGCAGTTCCAAGACCATCTTTTTCCACTGAGTTTGTATTACAAAATATTTCTGGAATTAGATGGAGCAAGAAAAATAACTTCTCTTTTTCTTCTTCCTTTCTTCCTTTCTTCCTTTCTTCCTTTCTTCCTTTCTTCCTTTCTTCTTCCTTTCTTCCTTTCTTCTTCCTTTCTTCCTTTCTTCCTTTCTTCTTCCTTTCTTCCTTTCTTCCTTTCTTCTTCCTTTCTTCCCTTCTTCCTTTCTTCTTCCTTTCTTCTTCCTTTCTTCTTCCTTTCTTCTTCCTTTCTTCCTCCTTTCTTCCTCCTTTCTTCCTCCTTTCTTCCTCCTTTCTTCCTCCTTTCTTCCTCCTTTCTTCCTCCTTTCTTCCTCCTTTCTTCCTCCTTTCTTCCTCCTTTCTTCCTCCTTTCTTCCTCCTTTCTTCCTCCTTTCTTCCTCCTTTCTTCCTCCTTTCTTCCTCCTTTCTTCCTCCTTTCTTCCTCCTTTCTTCCTCCTTTCTTCCTCCTTTCTTCCTCCTTTCTTCCTCCTTTCTTCCTCCTTTCTTCCTCCTTTCTTCCTCCTTTCTTCCTCCTTTCTTCCTCCTTTCTTCCTCCTTTCTTCCTCCTTTCTTCCTCCTTTCTTCCTCCTTTCTTCCTCCTTTCTTCCTCCTTTCTTCCTCCTTTCTTCCTCCTTTCTTCCTCCTTTCTTCCTCCTTTCTTCCTCCTTTCTTCCTCCTTTCTTCCTCCTTTCTTCCTCCTTTCTTCCTCCTTTCTTCCTCCTTTCTTCCTCCTTTCTTCCTCCTTTCTTCCTCCTTTCTTCCTCCTTTCTTCCTCCTTTCTTCCTCCTTTCTTCCTCCTTTCTTCCTCCTTTCTTCCTCCTTTCTTCCTCCTTTCTTCCTCCTTTCTTCCTCCTTTCTTCCTCCTTTCTTCCTCCTTTCTTCCTCCTTTCTTCCTCCTTTCTTCCTCCTTTCTTCCTCCTTTCTTCCTCCTTTCTTCCTCCTTTCTTCCTCCTTTCTTCCTCCTTTCTTCCTCCTTTCTTCCTCCTTTCTTCCTCCTTTCTTCCTCCTTTCTTCCTCCTTTCTTCCTCCTTTCTTCCTCCTTTCTTCCTCCTTTCTTCCTCCTTTCTTCCTCCTTTCTTCCTCCTTTCTTCCTCCTTTCTTCCTCCTTTCTTCCTCCTTTCTTCCTCCTTTCTTCCTCCTTTCTCAACTTGTACTTTATGTCAAGATGCCTTTGAAACAAATGTGACCTTGTCCCCTGTGTTGAATTGGCTTTCTTGCTCTGTGAACTGTGATATGCTCAAGCGTTATGCTTCAAATCGAGGTTGGCAGACCTCGGATTAGCATGGTGGTATTTGTAACCTCTAGCGTTCTGCATCCCGCTTTTCCGCAGGATCTCCTGCCCTCACTGGCACTGGAACCATTGCTGTCATGGTCGATGATGTCAATGACAATGTCCCCACGTTCGCCTTTGATGTGTATTCCGCCACCGTTCCGGAGGACGCTCCTACGGGGACAGATATTTTGCTCGTAAACTCCTCAGATGCTGATGCTTCTACAAATGCTGTTATTAGGTAGGTCATCTGCTCTTGCTGCATGTAATACTGCCTCATACCTTGCCTGAGGATTATTCTATTTCCCCCATTGTCCATCACCAACATTCCATAAAGCTGTGAGACACAGGAGGACAGCTGTGTTTGTGCAGAGAAATGATTTCAACAAATCTGGGCTTCTTTGTTTTATCTTGTTTATGAGCTTCTTAAGTGATGCTAAGGATGAGGTGCAGTGTTATTTTAGCTATTAATAAGTGAAAAGCAAATTAATTTAGCTGCTGCCTGAGTGTAATTGCCAGTGGGTTAGAGCTGTAGTCCTCAAGAGGTTTAGAGGTAGAGAAAATTAAATAAATAAATAAATGTGGGGAAAGAACCCCCAGAACCCAACAAAACATAAATGGACTAAGCATTTCAGCTTGCAGTGTTTATGTATGGATTCTCTGTAGAAAGGAATAGGATATAGACAGCCATCAAATACTTATGCATATACAAGCATCAGCTGTAGGAAACACATTTGCTGCAAAAGCTGACTTTGGGGCACAGTTAAGTAGCAGAATATCTTTTTTTCAGTTATGTTCATGCAAAGCCATGCACCCTGAGAAAACTGCAGGATGTATTTTACAGCTCCAGTCATCTTTAAACCTTAATTTTTATGTTAGGCAAATCTGGAAATCAGTTTCACCCTTTTTTGCATAAGTATGACCAAATCAGTGTTAACTTTGTAATAGCATACATATGTTTGAGGAAGGCTTCAGTGTCTGCTTTTGAACCTTAAATAGTTTTTCAAACCTGATGATTGTTTCTCCAGACCTATGCATTTGTAATAAATTAGACAACCATATTTAGAATAGAATAGATTAGAAATAACCAGGTTGGAAAAGACCTTTGAGATCATCAAGTCCACCCTATCACCCAACACTATCTAATCAACTAAACCATGGCACCAAGTGCCCCATCCAGTCTCTTTTTAAACACCTCCAGTGATGGTGACTTCACCACCTCCCTGGGGAGCCCATTCCAATGGCCAATCACTCTTTCTGTGAAGAACTTCTTCCTAACATCCAGCCTAAACCTCCCCTGGTGCAGCTTGAGACTGTGTCCTATCACCCAACAAGCTAATCCACACTTCACATGAGATGCTGCAGACCACTGAACAGTCCACAGCAGCTACAACCTGCCTTGCTGCTGCCTCCACATCTTGTCATGTAGTCAGTAACTTCCACTGAAAGCCAGTATGTTCCTTGGTCAATCAGTGCTCAGTTAATGTCTTCAGTTTAGAAGGAAAATTTTACAAGGCAAGGCATAACATTTATCCCATTCAGTAAAAAGCTAGAATGTGTCATTATTGCTTTAAATGCCAAGTGGTTTGCAGAGCTCAGTTGATGCAGCTCAGCTAGGCACTGGGCTGAACACTGGCTATTCCCAGTTTCACAGAGAAGAGTAATGAAGATGCTGAGTGGCAGTGACAAGCTGAAGATTATCCACTGATTTATTGCAACTGGAATAGAAAGCAGATTCGTATTAGTTACTAATCGCTCATCTCGGCACATTTAACTATTGTGACTTCAAACATCTGTGTTTCCAGACTCACAAAACAGAATAGAAAAGTAGCTTCTTGATTTACTTTTGTTAGTTCACCTCAGCTCACTCTTCAAAGTGCAGAAGAATATTCCTGTGGTTGTCACTTATTTTTTTCCTTTTTAAGAAAAGGAAGTAAAACAAACCAGAGCTATGTTGTGTCAAAGCAAGTGTGTGTAAAATGCTGTCTCATTTTCTTTCCAGATAGCTACAAGCCCCAAATAGATACTCAATGTTTTTGGTATCTTTAAATATTTGAAAAGCCTCCAAAATTACTCTTTATTAATTGGTGAAACAATGAAGCTTTTAGTTCTGTTCACTCTTACCCTAAGAAACTGCTTCTGGCAAGCTCCTTTAGAAAAAAAGAGATCCATACAAAGCAGGAACGATTGTGTGATCACATTGCATAATCAGACATTATCAGGGTGCTCTTGGATCTCTTTAGTGTAGCTGCATTGGTTTCATATCTCTGCCATTAGTCTTAGTCATCCACTCTGTACTTTGCAGTAGAATAGTTGATAAAACTATTTTATTCCTTTTTTTTTAAGTAGATATTTTTAAAGAGTCTTCAGGTTTTGTTTTACACTTTTTAGACTCAGGAATATGTTTTGTTTTACTTGGACAGAATTTGTCCAGATTCAGCAATCAAAGTAATGCAAATCTCAAATATAGAACCAGAGAAGCATAGAATGGTTTGGGTTGGAAGGAACCTCCACGTCCAGACATGCCAGCTGCTCTTCTCTGTTTTTGGTCATAACCTGCAAAGTCATTATAAAAGGCTGATTGCCCATTGGAATGGGCTGCCCAGGGAGGTGGTGGAGTCGCCGTCATTGGAGGTGTTCAGGAGGAGACTTGATGGGGTACTTGGTGCCATGGGTTAGCTGTTTAGGTGGTTTGGCTTGGTTGATGGGTTGGACGCGATGATCTTGAAGGTCTCTTCCAACCTGGTTTGGTTTATTCTAAATAAAGGTTTATTCTGTTCTATTCTATTCTAAAGTTGTTACAGTCAGTGCACACCTGAGCAGTCTTTATGCAGTCTTTATGCCAGTTGTCATCATTGAAGTTTTGGGAGTTTGGGGTTGTTTTTTCATTTGGGTCTTTTTTTTTTTGGCTTGGATTTAGATTTTTTTGGTAACTCTGCTGGGACACGCTTGCCTTGTCCAGTTGGTTTGCATGCAGTGATGCTCAGATATAAATCAGACTGTCCTGTGGCAAATTTCATTTATCTTTATTCTTCTTTATTTTTCAACTTTTTTTAGAGGGCTGTAATGTCATCTTTCCAAAGCTAAAGCATTAGCTGCTCTATGCATGTGGAAAGACAGAAGAGAAAGTCTTCATCTTCTGCATCACCTCACACGGGGTTAAAATACTGCACATCACAGATGAAGTTTGCCTGCTGGTATTTAGGGAGATTTAAGTGGCTTTGTGCACATTCTTTCCACCCTAGATGCACATTGCTGTGGCTGGAGAATAATCACATATGGCCATCATATTATGTCATAATTAAGCAATTAAAGAATGCTCATGGCATTCTGTAGCAATTAATGACTGAGCAGGAGAAGTTGCCACAGCTTATTACACAGGCTGGCTGTCAGTCCTCTAGGTAAAGCTTCTGGCCTTTGTTATTACTCTGTCATAAACTGTTCTGATTTAAAAAAAGGTGAAGGGAGTATTGCTTTCTGTCTTAAAAGCCATTTTCCTCTGAATTGTTCACAGAATCATACTCCTCAGAAAAGCTGCTAACTGTGCTGCATCAGGCTTCTCTGAAGAAGCAATGTTAATCACAGCTGTGCTTGGTTTGGTTGGAGTTATAACATTCTGTATCTGAATTATTCATTTAAGCCACCTTTTGTTTCCTTTGTTTTGTAGAAAACCCATTATCTGAATTAACAAAAAATACAATGTTAACCAAAGGTCAGGTTGGATAAGGCTTTGAGCAACATTGTCTAGTGGAAGGTGTCACTGCCCAACTAGATTTGTAGATTCATAGAATGGATTGGGTTGGAAAGGACCTTAAAACTGTTCCCTTTCATCCTGTCACTACTAGCCCAAGTAAGGGGTCTCTCCCCGGCTCTCCTGCTTCAGGTACTAGAAGGCTGCTCTAAGGACTCCCTGGAGCCACCTTTTCTCCAGGCTGAACAGCCCCAACTCTCTCAGTCTGTCCCCATAGGGGAGGTTCTCCAGCCCTCCTCTGGACCAAATCCATCAATTTAATGTCCCTGTTATGCTGCAGGCACCAGAACTGGATGCAGTGCTCCAGGTGGGGTCTCACAAGAGCAGAGTAGAGGGAAACTGGATGATCTTTAAGGTTCCTTCCAACTCAAATCATTCTGTGATTCCCATATCATTGAGACTTGTTCTGTATGGACACAAGAAATCTATCAAGCTACATTTGAGAAGCACCAGAAATGTCATTAATGACAGATCTTGGAATATGGAACAGAAAAAAGGTGAAGACAGGTGGACAGATAGGAGAAAATCCATGGGCATCCATGTTACCCATCTGCATGATGGTCTGAAGAGTGTAGAAAATTGTTGCCTTAAGGCAGCAAGCTCCCTTAGGAAACAGTGATCACAGTCTTCCTTGTTTTTTCTTTCGACCAGCTATCGGCTTACTGGTGGCAATTCGCAATTCACAATCAACCCATCAACAGGACAGATCATCACCAGTGCTCTCCTCGATCGAGAGGTGAGGGAGAACTACACTCTGGTGGTCGTGGCAAGCGACGGGGGCTTCCCCGAGGCTCTCTCCAGTTCCACCAGCGTGCTTGTCTCCGTTGCGGACGTCAACGACAACCCACCCAAATTTCAACACCATCCCTACGTCACTCATGTGCCATCACCCACGACTTCAGGTAACTTGATCAGTGGCAGCGCTTGGGATATCTCAGATATCTTAGCAGAAGGCAAAGCTATGCCATAAGTCTGCAGAAGAGAAGGCTCCGAGGTGACCTAATTGTGGCCTTCCAGTATCTGAAGGGGGCCTACAGGAAGGCTGGGGAAGGACTTCTCAGGATCTCAGGTAGTGATAGGACTAGGGGGAATGGAATGAAGCTGGAGATGGGGAGATTCAGGCTAGATGTGAGGAGGAGGTTCTTCACCATGAGAGTGGTGAAACCCTGGAATGTGTTGTCCAGGGAGGTGGTCGAGGCCCCGTCCCTGGGGGTGTTTAAGAGCAGGCTGGATGAGGCTCTGTCCAGCCTGATCTAGTGTGGGGTGTCCCTGCCCATGGCAGGGGGGTTGAAACTAGATGATCCTTGTGGTCCCTTCCAACCCTGAATGATACTATGATACTATGATACTATAAATGTTTGTGAGATGTTCCTCTGCAGCTGTTCTCCAGGTTTTGTTGTATTTCTGTTGCATGGGAATGAATAATGGCAAGGCTCAATATAGCACCCACAGTTTGGCAGTTGTTTTCAGTTTGTTCCTTCCATCCAAATTCAATTATTTTCCTGCTGTGATATATGGAAGACATAGTGGAAGTGAGCATCCACTCAAATAAGTCATTACATTATTTTGCTAGAATTAGGAAGGCAATGGCTGCTTTTTTTTTCCCCTCTCTGAATGTCTCCTGCATGTAGATGTTTGTTTTCTGCTCTGGGCAATTTTTACAGAGGATTGTGTCAATTACTTCCCACAAGGCCATATCTCTACCAGATGCAAACTACATTGCCTTTCCTTGGGCCAAATGGTGAAGTAAACTTAAATAAATATAGGGCCAAGGAGCAACTTTCCTTTTGTGGAACCTACAGCCAAATTAAAGTAACTTCACTCGATGCAGGAATTCACTTCTGAGTCAGTTTACGTTTAAGCAGACCTGATAAATAAATACATTAGAAATGAGCACATCCAAAATACTAATATTTCCCATTTGTAGAACTGGCATGGCAAGGGGAAAGAGGGGAAGACTACGTGCATTGGCATGAGGATGGAGAGAATTTGCTGAAGCATTCTGCTGGTTTGAGTTGCTGGGCTTTTATTTTGCCCTCCAGGACTTCAAATAAACTAATACTGGGTCCTTTACTATCTCCAAAGAGTAAAAGGATTTTATAAGATGATCACCAAATTTACAATGAGGTTACTGTGTTCTGCACAGTGCAGTGGCTGTGCAGCAAAGCGCAGGTTGGCTGTGGAAGCGCTATGTGTTTTCACGTGCGGGCACGTACGTGGATGTGTGATCCTGCAGGGAGGATTCCAAGACAAACAGTTCACAAAACAAAATTTCCTCTAAAAGAATTAAAACATATTTAAAAAAAAAAAAAAAAAAAAGGGCTTATTTCCATGTCTTGGATTTTCTTTCTAAATTCTAAACAATTGCAAATACTTCTCCTTTTTATGGAAGAATAAATTTGTTTACGTTTCTTCCCTTGTTTCCAGAACAACATTATGAAATTATTTTATTATGGCCTTGGTGAATCTTTCTGCAGCCTGACTAGAGCACAGTGCCTTTGTGGGGCTCTTTTAGGGGCCTTTCTTTAAATTCACTTCTGAGGAGTACACAGGTTTAACTCAAGTTACTGCTTGACAGCCTGCTGAACATGAGCCAGCAGTGTGCCCAGATGGTCAAGAAGGCCAATGGCATCCTGGCCTGCATCAGGAATAGTGTGGCCAGCAGGAGCAGGGAAGTCATTGTGCCACTGTACTCAGCACTGGTTAGGCCACACCTTGAGTACTGAGTGCAGTTCTGGGCCTCTCAATTTAAGAAGGATATTGAGACTCTTGAATGTGTCCAGAGAAGGGCAACAAGGCTGGGGAGAGGCCTTGAGCACAAGCCCTATATGAGGAGAGGCTGAGGGAGCTGGGATAGTTTAGCCTGGAGAAGAGGAGGCTCAGGGGAGACCTTCTTGCTCTCTCCAACTCCCTGCAGGGAGGTTGTAGCCATGTGGGGGTTGGTCTCTTCTCCCAGGCAATCATCACCAGAACAAGAGTGCACAGTCTCAAGCTGTGCCAGGGGAAGTTTAGGCTTGAGGTGAGGAGAAAGTTCTTCCCAGAGAGAGTTGTTAGCCATTGGAATGTGCTGCCCAGGGAGGTGGTGGAGTCACTGTCCCTGGAGGTGTTCAAGAGGGAATTGGATGTGGCACTTGGTGCCATGGTTTAGTAGTCATGAGGTGTTGGGTGACAGGTTGGACTTCATGATCTCTGAGGTCTTTTCCAACCTTATTGGTTCTATGATTGTAAGTTTTCTGGTGATATCTTTTTGAATGCTTTTTGTCCAAAACACTTTATGACTAGAAACATATAGAAAATCTAAGCTGTGTTTAATCTGGTTTTAACTTGGCAAAAAATCTAGGGATGAATGCACTTTTTATTCGCAGCTTCCTTGGCTGATAGCTCACTTTCATTTCAAAGGAAATGTTAATATCTTGTCACTTTAATTTGAAAGGTTGTTGACAATGAGGTTGCTAGCAAGCCTGGTGTCTATTAAAAAGCAAAACAAAGTTTGTTGTAAGCCAATATACACTATCTTGAATATTTCAAACCCCCCCCCCCCAAAAAAAAAAGAAAATGAACAAACCCTTGTAACTTGATCAGGACCTTTGTTTTCATTCCAATCACAGAATAGCTGGTGTGCAGTTTGAAAGAAAAAGCTTCATTTCCTTGTTAGCTTTCATCAAGTTTAAAAGGCAGAACTAGTAATAATAATAATAATAATTAATAATATAATATGCTTAACTGAGGCAGAAATCTTATTTGTTTTAAACCTTTTTCACAAGGATTTGAATACAGTTCTTGTCTAAATATTCCTCCCTCTGGAATACAAATCATTGCACATGACAAATAGTGACATGAAGTATAGTTTTAAGGGGATGCTGTCAAAGTCATTCTGGCCTGTAAATGATTTTGCCTTAAGAGGCTGAAAACAGCACGATTTTTGTACAGGAGTGGCTGTTTTCTAGCTTTTGGTACCAGTAATACATCAGCTGAGTGTTTTGCAAATTGGTTGGACAGTGTCAAATTTGAAAGACATAGCATGCATTATATTAGATTTGAGACCCTACCTGGAGTACTGTGTCCAGCTCTGGAGTTCTCAGCAGAAGAAGGGCATGGAGATGTTGGAGCATGTCCAGAAGAGGCCACGAAAATGATCAGAGGGATGAAAGACCTCTGCTGTGAAGAAAAGCTGAGAGTTGGGGCTGTTCAGCCTGGAGAGAAGGTTCCAGGGAGACCTCTGGCCCTTCAGTACTTAAAGGAGGCCTATAACAAAGATGAGGGTGATCTTTTTAGCAGGGCCCATTGTGACAGAATAAGGAGAGATTTAGCCTGGCTATAAGGTAAAAAATATAAATCATGCTGAGGGTGATAAAACCCTGGCACAGGTTTCCCAGAGAGGTGGTAGAAACCCCATCCCTGGAAATACTCAAGGTCATGCTGGACAGGGGATCTGAGCAACCTGATCTAGTTGAAGATGCTCACTGCAGGGGGATTGAAAGGTCATCCAAGCCAAACCATTCTGTGATTCTGCTCTCTTTTGTACATGCATTTCTCTGAATGCACTGTGACCTCCTTTTCAAACCCACATTGTTTTTGTCCATGTCCAAGTCTTGTGGCCTCACACACTGTCATCTTGGGGGGAAAAAAGAACAGAGTGTAAGGAAGAGCACACTGCTCCAGGACATGCGTCTGAGTGAAAAGGTGGCATCAGCCTTCTGCAGCCTTGTGCAGCTGGCACATTCATTAAAGATATGCCCTAACCTCGTTCTCTGTTTCAGGTTCATTCGTGTTTGCTGTCACTGTCACCGATGCGGATGCTGGATCCAACGCGGAGCTCCATTATTCCCTTGTGGGGAAGAACTCTGAGAAATTCCACATTGATCCAGCCAGGGGGGCGATCCTGGCTGCAAACCCGCTGGCAGGGGAGTCTGAACTCACCATTTCTGTTCACGTGAGGGACGGCGGCCGGTACCCCAAGATAGACTCCACAACCGTCACTGTGAGGTTCGTGAACAAAGCAGAATTTCCTCGTGTTCAGGCGGATCAGGAGACCTTCGCCTTCCCTGAAAACCAAGCAGTTGGCACGCTTGTCACCACTGTCTCTGGCTCTTCAGCCAGAGGAGGCTCCTTGTCTTACTACATCGCCAGTGGTAACCTGGGTAGCACCTTTCTGGTCGACCAGGCAACAGGACAGCTTTCCATTGGACGGGCTTTAGATTTTGAAGCCATACAGAAATATGTGGTTTGGATTGAGGCCAGAGACACAGGCTTTCCTCCCTACTCCTCGTATAAGAAACTAGAAGTGACGGTGATAGACATCAACGATAATGCACCAGTGTTTGAGCAAGACCCCTTCATTGCAGAAATAGTGGAGAACCTGTCCCCACGGAGGATACTGACTGTGGCTGCGGTCGACAGGGACAGTGGTCTGAATGGACAGCTAGATTATGAAATAATTGAGGGCAATACAGAAAATAGTTTCAGTATCAATCGAGCCACTGGTGAGATCAGAAGTGTCAGGCCCTTGGACAGGGAGAAACTGTCTCGATACATGCTAACCATAAAAGCTTCAGATAAAGGCACCCCGCTCCAGAGCACAACCGTCAAAGTTATCATTAATATTTTAGATGAAAATGACAATGCTCCAAGGTTTTCCCAGATATTCAGTGCTTCCGTGCCTGAAAATGCACCTCTGGGTTTTACAGTAACCCAAGTCACGACGTCAGATGAAGATATCGGGGTGAATGCAGTCAGTAGGTATTCCATAAGGGATACAAGTCTCCCATTTACCATAAATCCCAGCACCGGGGACATCACTGTCAGCAGACCACTAAACAGGGAGGACACAGACCGCTACAGAATCAGAGTCTCTGCACACGACTCTGGGTGGACAGTGAGCACAGATGTCACTATATTTGTCACAGATGTCAATGACAATGCCCCACGATTTACAAAGCCATCCTATTACCTGGAGTGCCCTGAGCTTCCTGGGGTTGGATTGAAGGTCACCCAAGTTTCAGCTACTGATCCTGATGAAGGGTCAAACGGCCAAGTCTTCTACTTCTTAAAATCCCAGTCTGAGTTCTTCCGAATTAATGCAACCACAGGGGTAATTTTCAACAAGCAGTATTTAAGGTACCAAAACTCCAGTGGTTCAAGCAATGTCAACATCAACCGGCACAGCTTCATCGTTACTTCTTCAGACCGAGGCAGCCCTCCATTAATGAGTGAGACAACCGTCACCATTAACATAGTAGACAGCAACGACAACGCGCCGCTGTTCCTCGCTCCTAAATACTTTACTCCTGTTACTAAGAATGTGAGGGTTGGTACAAACTTAATCAAAGTTACTGCAGTGGATGAGAAAGACTTCGGCTTGAATTCTGAAGTGGAGTACTTTATCTCTGAGGAAAGCAAAACTAATAAGTTCAGGCTGGACAGAAGTACGGGCTGGATTTCTGTCTCATCTTCACTAATGGCTGACTTGAACAAAAACTTCCTATTTAAAGTGAAAGCAAAGGATAAAGGTAATCCTCCACTCTCATCTGAGGTAGCTGTTGAAATAGTAGTAACAGAGGAAAACTACCACACACCTGAGTTTTCTCAAAGCCGTATGAGTGTAACCATCCCAGAGAGTCACTCTGTTGGAACAGTGGTCAGGACAGTTTCAGCCCGAGACAGAGATGCAGCTATGAATGGGTTAATCAGATACAATATTTCCTCTGGGAATGAGGCTGGCATCTTTGCTATTAACACAACTACAGGTACACTGACACTAGCAAAACCACTTGATTTTGAGTCACACCAAAAGCACGAACTGGTTGTTACTGCCACAGATGGAGGATGGGTGGCCAGAACAGGTTACTGCAGTGTCACCATTAATGTCGTTGATGTGAATGATAACTCTCCAGCATTCAACCCTGAGGACTACTTTCCCAGTGTGTTAGAAAATGCCCCCAGTGGAACAACTGTTATTCGTTTAAATGCCACTGATGCTGACTCTGGACTTAATGCTGTGATTGCGTATGCTCTTCAGTCCTCAGATAGTGACCTCTTTGTCATCGACCCCAATACAGGAACCATCACCACTCAGGGATTTTTAGATTATGAAACAAAGCAAAGTTACCATTTAACTGTAAAGGCTTTTAATGTTCCAGATGAAGAGAGGTGCAGCTTTGCTAATGTCAACATCCAATTAGAAGGGACAAATGAGTATGTGCCACGTTTTGTGTCCAAGCTTTATTACTTTGAAGTTTCTGAGGCAGCCCCCAAAGGTACTGTTGTAGGTGAAGTTTTTGCAAGCGATCGTGATATGGGAACAGATGGAGAAGTCCACTACCTTATCTTTGGCAACAGCAGAAAAAAGGGCTTCCAGATAGATCAGAAAAGTGGACAGATCTACGTTTCAGGACCTCTTGACAGAGAAAAAGAAGAACGAATCTCTTTGAAAGTCCTGGCAAAAAACTTGGGCAGCATTCGTGGTGCAGATATAGATGAAGTAACTGTCAATGTCACTGTGCTGGATGCCAATGATCCCCCTGTTTTTACCTTAGGAGCCTACAATATACAAATCAGTGAGGGTGTTCCTCCAGGAACCCATGTCACATTTGTGAGTGCCTTTGATTCAGATTCTGTCCCTAGCTGGAGCAGGTTTTCCTATTTCATTGGGTCTGGCAATGACAACAGTGCCTTTTCCATCAACCCACAGACAGGACAGGTGACAGTCACTGCAGAGCTGGACCGAGAAACTCTGCCTGTGTACAATCTGTCTGTGCTGGCCGTTGATTCAGGAACGCCATCTGCTACAGGAAGTGCCTCTTTAGTGGTAACTTTGGAAGATATCAATGACAATGGCCCTACCTTGTCTACCAGCCAAGGAGAAGTCATGGAGAATAACCGTGCAGGGACTCTTGTGATGACCCTGCAGTCATCAGATCCTGACCTCCCTCCAAACCAAGGTCCCTTCACGTATTACTTGCTCAGCACTGGCCCTGCAACCAGCTACTTCAGCCTTAGCACCACTGGTGTGCTGACAACAACAAGAGAGATCGACAGAGAGCAAATCAGCGAATTTTACCTGTCGGTGATTACAAGAGACTCTGGTGTTCCTCAGATGTCTTCCACAGGAACTGTGCAGATCAAGGTAATAGACCAAAACGACAACCCATCACAGCCCCGAACAGTAGAAATCTTTGTTCACTATTATGGCAACCTCTTCCCAGGCGGAATTTTGGGCAATGTAAAACCACAAGATCCAGATGTGCTAGACAGCTTCCAGTGCTCCCTTACCTCAGGAGTCACTAGCCTCTTCAGCATTCCTGGGGGTACCTGCGAGCTATACTCACAGGCAAGGTCTACGGATGGCACATTTGACCTGGCTGTCCTCAGCAACGATGGCTTGCACGGTGCTGTCACCAGCAGCATCCGAATTTTCTTCTCAGGCTTCGTCAACGCCACCATTGACAACAGCATCCTCCTCCGTCTGAGCGCCCCCAGCGTGCGCGATTTCCTCACCAATCACTATCTCCACTTCTTGCGCATTGCCAGCTCCCAGCTGACGGGACTGGGCACTGCCATCCAGCTCTATGGGCTGTACGAGGAGAGCAACCACACCTTCCTGATGGCAGCCGTCAAACGCGGCAACAGCCAGTACGTGAGCCCCAGCGGCGTGGCCACCTTCTTTGAGAGCATCAAGGACGTCCTCTTCCGCCAAAGCGGGGTGCGGATCGAGGCTGTGGACCATGACTGGTGTCTGCAGAACCCCTGCCAGAATGGAGGGAGCTGCCTGAGGAGGCTGGCGGTAAGCCCAGCTCTGAAGAGTCACGAGAGTGTCCCTGTCATCATCGTGGCCAATGAGCCACTGCGTCCCTTCGTGTGCAGGTGCATGCCGGGTTACGATGGGAGTCTGTGCGAGACGGACATCGACGAATGCCTCCCTTCTCCCTGCCACAACGATGGGACTTGCCACAACTTGGTCGGAGGCTTCTCATGCAGTTGCCCAGAGGGCTTCACTGGCATAGCCTGTGAGAGGGATGTCAACGAGTGCCTTTCACACCCGTGCAGAAATGGTGCTGCCTGCCAGAACTTCCCAGGAAGCTTCAGCTGTGTCTGTAAAACTGGCTATACAGGTATGCTTTTGCTTCTCTGTATCTTACAGTCCAGAAGAGATGGAAGGAGGGTGGAAACTGCCTTTTTGCTACAAGATTGTCTGAATACGAACGTGTCCAATAGGTAAAGAGGTCATGCAAAATGAGGTATTTTTGGTTATGAAAACTTAGATGACTTAAGTGTCCACAGTGTTGGTTTATTTTAGCTCTGCCCTCAGGCAAATCTCACTTAACAGATTTGCATTGGAACAGAAAGATTTTTACAAGAGCTATTTTGATTTACTAAATAGAGGGTTCAGTTTGAGGCTCCACGCTGCCAGGAGGACATTGAGGTACTGGAGTGTGTCAAAAGAAGGGCAAAAAAAGTGGTAAAGGGTCTAAAGAACAAGTTTTATAAGAAACATCTGAGGGAACTGGGATCATTCCATTTGGAGAAAAGGAGGCTGAGGGAAGACCTTCTTTCTTCCTGCAACTGCCCAAGTAACAAGTGGTAGGAAATGGCTTCAGGTTGCACCATGAGAGGGTTAAACCGGACTGCAGGAAAAGTTTCTTCACTGTAAAGGTTGTCAAGCCCTGGAGCAGGCTGCCCAGGGCAGTGGTGGAGTCCCCATCCCTGGAGGTATTTAAAAGCTGTGGAGATGTGGTGCTGAGGGACATGGCTTAGTGGTGATCTGACAGCATTGGGTTAACAATTGGACTTGATCTTATGGGTCCTTACCAACCAAAATAATTTTATGATTCTAAATGTGCAGAAACCATTTCCAATGCAGTATAATTTTTCTGTTGTTGCTGTTGTTCTGCATGTTATGGTAGCATTTCAAGTCTGCTAGGAGTGTGCCAAGCGGAAAAAAAAGTCAGCCTCTGCCCCAAATTGCTTACAGTCATACAAGACAGAAAACAGATGAAGGGTATGAGGGGAAAAAGCAGAATTCAGGCAAAATGATCAAGCATGCCTGTTCCATATTTTGTCCCTTTTTCATTCCTTTTTTTCATTAAGAACAGAAATGTTTGCAGCACTCCTACTTCTTCTGAGTTGTTTTTTTCTCTCATACTTATTGCACATTTCAGAGAGCAGCATTTTTGCCCAGAGAAGCAGGCTGATGTTTGCTCCTGTACTGACACTTAAGGATGGTCCAAACAATTTTAACCAGTGCTTATGGCCACTTTTTGCAGATGTTGCTTAAAAAGATCTAACCAGAGAACATTAGGCAAGACTTTCATTACCTTTTCTAAGGAGTATTTCTGTATCACAGATACCCCAGGGCAGCCCAGGTCAGCATGGCCATGCTCATTACGGTATGGATATTCAGGCTTGCCACCAAAACTCATCTGTAGCAGTGCTCAGGAGGTTGATTGTTCCTTTGTTTTTTCTTCTTTAACCAGTTGGGTACAGGAGGTGTGATGCACCTTATTGCAAAGGATAAGGTTAATCAAGTTAACAAAGGTTTAACTCCTTCACTTAAAGCACAGCTACAGCAATGGACACACATTCAGCGTGAAAGGTCTGTGGATATGAAGGACACTAATGCAACTCAATCTTTCTCATGAGCCTCACAAATGTACTACTGAGCCTCAGGTCAGGAGCAATTCTTGTTAATTGACAAGCAGTTCTAATTAAGTTACCAGTGCAGGGTTTTATTTCATGTTGTATTAGTACATCAAATTATTTTGCCAGGAGCATGGCAAAATAATTCTAGGGCACCCATCCCCTGTAACTCGTCAGGCCCGTTAGCACCAGAGCTTACATGGGCATATGTTTGCTGTTGCAGTGAAGCAAAACACTTCATTAACTCTAGCAAAGTGTGCCTCTAGCATATAATTTGAAACATTAAAGAAATGTCCAGCTGATTTTTTTTTCCTGGTATTAAAGCTCATATCTTAATGCTCAACCCTTGTGTCAGCTAAAAATAAAGCTCTGCCTGTGACAGCTCAAGAAAAGAAGAACATTTTAACTCAGAAAATGTGATGAGAGACTCTTACAGTTTGAAGTGTTGGATTTCATTCACACTGTGAATTAAATCTGGCATCTGATATGAGCTTTCTTAAACTCCTTGTCAAAACAAATAACTTAAAAATAGGCTACCACTGGGGCAGCCCTCTCTATTTGGGAGTCAGATCTTTTAAAATCAGTTGGCCATTGCAGAATCAAGAATTACTTCAGTGTGTGGAGGTTAAATGATCAAGACATAATCCAAATGGCTCCAAACTATGTAATTAAACCCCCAGATATCTCTGGAATTGAATATCAGCAGAGCTTGTTAGATAAGATCACAATTAATATTCAGTATGTTGCACCATTTTGTGCCTACAGAAGCATATTTGACAGCTGGCTGGGCATGAGCCAGCAATGTGCCCAGGTGGCCAAGAAGGCCAATGGCATTCTGGCCTGTATCAAGAATAGTGTGGCCAGCAGAAGCAGGGAGGTCATTCTGCCCCTGTACTCAGCACTGGTTAGGCCACACCTTGTGTACTGTGTCCATTCTGGGCCCTTCAATTTAAGAAGGACGTTGAGACTCTTGAATGTGTCCAGAGAAGGGCAACAAGGCTGTGGAGGGGCCTTGAGCACAAGCCCTACAAGGAGAGGCTGAGGGAGCTGGGATAGTTTAGCCTGGAGAAGAGGAGACTCAGGGGAGACCTTATTGCTGTCTACAACTACCTGAAGGGAGGTTGTAGCCAGGAGGGGGTTGGTCTCTTCTCCCAGGCAACCAGCAGCAGAACAAGAGGACACAGTCTCAAGCTGCACCAGGGGAAGTTTAGGCTGGAGGTGAGGATAAAGTTCTTCCCAGAGAGAGTTGTTAGCCATTGGAATGTGCTGCCCAGGGAGGTCGTGGAGTCGCCATCCCTGGAGGTGTTCAAGAGGGGATTGGACGTGGCACTTGGTTTAGTAGTCATGAGGTCTGTGGTGACAGGTTGGACTTCATGATCCTTGAGATCTTTTCCAACCTTATTGATTCTATGATTCTATGGTCATGCACATTTAATATTCAATAGGTTCTGCAAAAAAAAAATGCCAGAAAACAGACTGAGAATGCTTGATACAGAGGCTATTATGTCATTGTTATTCTGCCAATAGAAAGGGAACACAGCTGCTGGAGCATTTAATCCTGATTCAGAGATGATTAAAGGTAGCCACAGTGAATGTAAAAATGGAGCTTGGAACTGCTTCATGATGAATCTAAATCTTGAGTACCTCAGCAAAAAGAAAAGAAAGAGACATCCAAAATAGTGGCCTTGTAACTCAGTTTACCATGTACATGGCTTTGCTGCTTCTCTTGGAATGAGAATACAGTCTCATAATTGAATCTGCATGCTTGGTTAACAGAAAAAGAAATAGAAGTATTCACCTGGTACTGCATGAAAGTAGGAATTAGTATTTTCTGAGACAGACCCTCTGTTCACTCTAAATTAGAGTCCATGAGCTGTAGACCTTCATAATGGCCTACCTGAAAACCGAGAGTCTTAACGTTTCCTTGATTTATTATGTTTTTTCAGCTGCATTTCACTTCATCACTCTGCAAAGGTAATGTCATTCTTTTCCCTGAATTGGATTATAGAGACTGATTACCTCAGAGCAACATCATTAGGGTATAAGCAATCTGTTATAATTACATCTCTTAATGGCGATCAGGTTTTGGTTTTAAAATAATCACTTTCTGGAGGGAATATACTTTGTGATTTACAGTAGTTGTCTGCCCTTGCTTTGAACCCTTCATTTCCTGTTTTCCAGGGCTCAGTAAGATGAAGGAATGGAGGTTTGTGAAATTGTTTCAAATGCAAGATTAAAATATTAGAGCAACCACTTAAAAAGGTGGACAAAGAGAACCACAAAACACTGTCAGATCAGCTGAAATCCAGCCCGGGAGCATTCAGCTGATATCTGTTTCAGTTGCAGTTTTCAGTTAAAAAAACCCCAACAACTCAGGAAGTTAGATTTTTGCCTAAACCCCTACATGTGATATCATCAGCTTGAGGTGATGAACGATAAATGCTGATTGCCCTCTGTTATCAGTTATCCAGGGTAATCCTAATTACCATGGTGTTTAGAAAAAAGATATTTCAGCAACAAACCTGAACACCCAGAATCTTGCAACATTTCAGCCGAAAAGAGATCTAAAATCTCAACCAACTGCAACATTCGCCTGCACTGGAGTGTTACTGGGGTGGCTCTGGGTTGGAGTCTCCCTCATCCATAGCACTGGCTTTTCCCTGGCTGGATTTCATGCCCCGAAACACTAATCGAACCTCTGTGATTAACCTAATTCTTTCTGCTGTTCAAATAAAATCGTTCCCCAGCTGAGAAGGGTGTAGTAATGCAAATGTGTGAAAATGGTTCTGGAGAATGGGCTCACGTAAGCAATGATAGCACACACATCTCATTATTTTTCAAGGCACATTACTTAGGTGGGAAAAAGGTTTATCAGAACCTTACTCTTGAATTCGTGTTGTAAACCCTCAGTCAGCAAGCTGTTGTGGTGAATTACCTCTCAAAACCTTTCTAGTTTTGCAAGATTGAGGTCCACTGGCATTCTCTTTCTGAAAAACAGTACAGCTGAGGACCTGGGTTCAGGTGAGGATGATTTTATGCATAGTGGTGAACAAATCCTTATGCTCTTCAGTCCAGTAAGGTCCCTTGAATGATTTATCTGTGCATGAGAAAACAGAGCTGGTGAGGGGTTTGGAGCACAAGCCCTATGAGGAGAGGCTGAGGGAGCTGGGGTTGCTTAGCCTGGAGAAGAGCAGGTTCAGGGCAGACCTTATTGCTGTTTACAACTATCTGAAAGGAGGTTGTAGCCAGGTGGGGGTTGATCTCTTCTCCCAGGCAACCACCAACAGAACAAGAGAACACAGTCTCAAGCTGCACCAGGGGAGGTTCAGGCTGGATGTTAGGAAGAAGTTCTTCGCAGAAAGAGTGATTGACCATTGGAATGGGCTGCCGAGGGAGGTGGTGAAGTCACCATCACTGGAGGTGTTTAAAAAGAGGCTGGATGGGGCACTTGGTGCCATAGTTTAGTGTTGGGTGATAGGTTGGACTCCATGATCTCAAAGGTCTTTTCCAACCTGGTTTATTCTATTCTATTCTAAAATTTTGAAATAGCTAATACTTGTGCAAGTTCCTCTAGTCAAGGAAAAGTCTTCTCTAAAACTCCATTTTTCCTTTTTCTCTCCTCAACTTGCATTCTTACACTGAACAACCAGAGTGATAATTCCCAAGTTATGCTTTTGTCCTGCTGATATCTGGACTCCTGCTTTCTGAGATGGGCAGGCTTAGCATGCATTTAAAGAGGAAAAATAAGCTCCATCGACATCTTTGTTGGATCATTAGTCCAAATGTAAATAGATAACTTTTTTCCCAGGCCTTTAGCACTTCAGTGAGTGGCAGAGAATAGTCAAAATGTCGTCATCATCTTAAATAAATATTAGTTTTAATAGCTCCAGTGACTTGTTAAGTCGGAGCATTCGTCTTCTCCTACGTCAAAACAGTGGGAATAAATGCAAACACACTTTTATTAGTTTCATGAATTATTCAAACAATTGTTAAATATTAAAGAGATGTTGCTGTTCCCTGGTTAAAATAATGTGCAGCTAAAATAAACATCCATATTCTGCTGCTGACTCAGCGAATCGTAGCTGAGGAAAAAAGAAGAAGAGTGGCTAGTTAAATCCAGTTGCAAATAAATGAATAGACTTTATTAGCTACACTTGATTTTTTTTGGGGGGTGTGTGTGAAAGCAAACATTATTGAGAAGGGCAAGAAGAGTAAAGGGTCTGGAGAACAGGTCTGCTGAGGGAACTGGGGTTGTTTAGCCTGGAGAAGAGGAGTCTGAGAGGGTAGCTTCTCAGTCTCTACAAGAAAGGGGTTGTAGCAAGGTGGGTGTTGATCTCCCAAGGATCAAGTGATGGGATGAGAGGAAATGGCCTCGAGTTGCATCAGGGAAGGTTTAGGTTGGATATTAGAGGAAACTTCCTGACTGAAAGGGTTCTCAAACACTGGAGCAGGCTGCCCAGGGAGGTGGTTGAATCCCAATCCCTGGAGGTCTTTAAAAGAGACAGAGATATGGTGCTGAGGGACACGGTTTAGCAGCAGACTGGGGAGATTGACTCAATGATCTTAAAGACCTTTTCCAAACAAAATGGTTCTGTGATTCTATGTTTCTGTTTTAAGCATTCCTACCTCACTCTTGCTCTATGCTCTCCTCGCTAAGTCTGTTCTAAAGACCTGAACTATGTACCATCATTTTTGCTGACTTGACCAATCTGCCAGCTTTAATGTTAGCTGAGAGAAAGAAGAGTATTTATTTAGATCAAATTGCAAAAGAGAAAAAAGTAAACCTTATTAGCTACACTTGGGTTTTGTGAAAGCTAAGAAACATCATTGACCTATTTTAAGCATCTCTGTCTCACTGCTGCTACGTGTTCTCCTGGTAAATCAAAGAGCTGTACTATGTACCATAGTTTTAAAGTAAAACAGCAAAAAAAATCTTAACAGAAGAAGTTAGCTCATCCTTCAGTCATGCCCATTAGAGAATAAAACATAAATAAATACCCCCAAAGCATAATTAGATTCAGACACTGGAAATGTTTCCTGGATTTATGGTGAATCTACAGGTTACGTATTAACCACAGGAATCCTCCAGCACTCTGTTTCCATCCTGCTTGGTCACATATGGAGGGCTGCTGCTCACACAGAACTGCCTGCAAACTTCTGTAGGTGGAACAGAAATAGTAGAGGAGGGGGGAAATAAGAGGTTCTCTTAATTGAGTGGCTGAGGTTGTGAAATTCTGAAAGAGCTAGCAGAGTTACTAAGGCACAGTCCTGAGTTTCTACAGTTGTAGGGACCAGCAGTCCCTAAGAACTGCATGTTGTGCATTGCTGTCATGAGAGATTTAAGAATTATGACAAATGTGATATAAAAGAATGGACACCTTCTGTACAAGCTTATGCTGTCCTTTTAAATGTAAATTATATGGTGTGAGAAATAAAGTAATTGTCAGTGTGAGTGCCACACAGATGATCCAAGGGGTGGAACACCTATGCTGTCAGGATAGGCTGAGGGAGCTGGGGTTGTTCAGCCTAGAGAAGAGAAGACTCTGACGAGACCTTAGAGCTGCCTTCCAGTACCTGAAGTGATCCTATGGGAGGGCTGGAGAGGGACATTTCATAAGGGTGCCCAGAGATAGGACAAGAAGGAATGGTTTTAAGTTGAGGGAGAATAGTTTTAGACTGGATCTTAGCAAAAAGTTCTTCAGTATGAGGGTGGTGAGACTATGGAATGAGTTGCCCAGGGAGGTTGTGGTTGCCTCCTCCTTGGGTTGTTCAAGGCTAAGTTGGATGAGGCCTTGAGCAGCTGAGTCTAGTTGAGAGGTATCTGTATGATTCTGTGAAGGCAGTCTTAGCCTTTGCTATAGAGGAGTCTGGAAGAGAGTTAGTGATTTTGCCAGTTTTTGCAGAGAAGCATGAGGGACACTCCTGGCAATACTTTCAAGTTTTTTGCCAAGCAGGCAGCAAAGACTGGCACTGCTGGCCAGTGGGAGAAGTCAGGTACCAAGGGATGGATAGAGTGGGAGTGTTGCTAAACAGATAAAAGCTAAGCAATGAGTAACTTACAAGTGAAGAGCAATACTTCTCTAGTTCATGTTTCCACACAAAGAAAATTTTAGCTCTGTACAAAGAATCCCCTTGTCAGTATTTGGCATCTGCTAAAATCTTTACTTTTGCTCTTGGTTCCCTTCCTTGTTGAAATGATTGATGTGATGTCAGTTTATTCTCTGGCGAATAATATTTACCACATGTGACAATGTCTGCTTGGAAAAGGCTTGTAACCAGGGTAGCTTTTTTTTTGCTCCAGAGGTCTGTGGTCCCTCTGACTCAGGAAGGAGGTTGTAATTGATGAGGAAAAGTAAGAAAAATCATATAATGTACAATAGCAGCCTATGTTCAGTGTGCTGTGTTCATACAGGGTCCAGCAAGGGCTGTCTGTATCTCAGTCACACAATGGAGTACATTCTATAGCAGGGGGAAAAAAAGCCCCACCACTCTTTTCCTTTTACTGCAGCATCTCCTTTTATTTCATGATCTCTCTTTTAGGGACACCAATTAATTAAAAAAATCATCTTAAAATGTTGTTTAAAACTACAAGAAAACCAGCAGGACCTATGTAAACTGATTACAATGAAACACTTGAAAAGTAAAGTTCATTTCCTTGGGCCACATGTTATGGCTGGGTCAGGGCTGGGAGCAGCCAGCACCATGTCTCTGATTCCCCTCTCCATCCCACAGCCACCACTGGTCCCTGGCATCCTCCCTCTTGGCTATGCCTTCAGAAAACTGGTTCATAAGCTCATTACTTAAATACCAGCCTGACTTTCCTATTGACCTGGAAATCTGACCTGGAAATTGCTTTTATTCCCTAACCACAGGGAAAACTTGTGACTCCACTGTCAACTACTGTGAGTGCAACCCTTGTTTCAACGGTGGATCCTGCCAAAGCGGGGTGGAGGGGTATTACTGCCACTGCCCCTTTGGTGAGTATGCTGCTCCTTCTCCCTGCTTGGTCTTTCTTTTCCCAGTGACTATTTCTCAAATCACTATCTGGTTTTTTTATCTTGCATAAACCCAAAGGGTGTGTAAATGGATCCCAGGCTGTGGGCACATGAGGGTCATCTCCCAGCTCATCCATTTTTCCCCAGCTGCAAGAGGGAGAAGCTGGTATTTCTGCCAACACAACAGGAGGTGGAATAATGTGGCAGGGTGGGGTGTGACATCTCAGAGGGGATACACACTAAGGACTCCAAGCAGTGCTTGTACTCCTGCTGAATAACAAATGCTTTTAGGAGAGATGAAGGTTAAGACAACTGTAAATTACAGCAGTATCCTTGTGTCCTGTGCTGCTGCAAAGTGCATGGAATTCATCATGATGTTAAACCTAGAAAAGGGGACTTTGAGATGATACTGAGCAGAGAGAGCTTGGTTTTCTTTTGAGAAATTTGCATTGTAAGCAAAAATTAGCACCCACATTTTTCTGCAAGTGGGGAACACAAGAATAGACATTGGAACTTTTCTATTTAGTCATTTGGTTAAGAAAACCTGACCTAACATCTTTGCTAGCTAACCCACACTAGTACTGGCCCATTCAATTTAATATATATTAATATAAGTTTTGAGTTCCAAAGCCAGAGTACTGTTCCAAGAATCAGAGAAGCATATAGTACTGCCAAAATAGTTTGTTAAGCATTAGAATTTAATTATCCCAAATTTGGCTGGTGGAACGAGCCCAGTAAAGACATAAAACAACATAGATGTTTTAAGGTACCAAGATAGAGTCATGGCAAGATAGGTTCTGAATGCAAATTAATCTAGAATTGTCATTGTTCATCTAGAAAAGCATGAAGTAATTGCAACAGGTAATCAAAAACCAGAGGTACAACTGAGAAATCATCTGCAATGTTTTAAGGATGCTGAAACCCCTCACAACAAAAGTATGCTTTTAATACACACTTCTAACTACCTCTCAATATGGTTTTCTACTAACATGTGGAATGACTTCTTTACTCTGTTTTATTTCCTTTGTTTTACATGTCCTCAGAGTTTATTCATTTCCTAAATAGTCATAGTCCATTGTAAATGTAGCTAATACTCATAAATTAAGTGAGTTTTTTCTCATTGTCACTGCAGTAAAAGAAATCAAGGGAAATGAAGTGACAAAGATCTGGAAAGAAGTATGGAGAATGCTCAAAAAATATTCAAATCAATAAAAACACAGGAAACAATGATGTTTACAGTATGGAATCATAGAATGCTCTGGTTTAGAAGGAACATATAGAGGTCATCTAGTCCAGCCCCCCTGCAGTGAGCAGGGACGTCTTTACCTGGATCAGGTTGCTCAGAGCTGCATCCAGCCTGACCTGGAATGTTTCCAGAGCTGTATGTTGATGCAGAAAGGGTTCTTATCTTCTCACTGGGCAACCCATTCCAGTGTTTCACCACTCTTTGTAAAAAATGTCTTCCTTATATCTACTTCAAATCTACCCTCCTTTAGTTGAAGACCCTCACCCCTTGTCCTATGGTGTTAATCACATATTTGCTTATAATAATAGTACCAAGGACGAGCCACGGCTTGAGAAACAGTCCTGATAACAGCTATAAAAGGAAAAATAAGCTGAAGTTGCAGATTTATTTCCATAACTGCATTAGCAAATGCCCAATTATAATTAACAACCACATTTAACACAGCTGCCAAATTCTTGGGCTTTGTTTTGCTAAAGAAACCAGAGCTCTATGAAATGTGCTTTGCTTTTCAATCGATGTGATTATCATTTGTAAATCAGCTTTTAAGTTTAAATATATGTGCTTAAACCCCCACCTGTGGGTAATAGGATTCCTCTGTTTAAGTTGCATGTTTTTAATCATACATTAGAGGTTTCCTAAAGAACCTGTGTATCGTAGCCGAGTCTGGAGCACATCAGTGCTTTGTTTCTGGGAGAACACCACCACAGCAAGGGAAAAACTATCTGATACCAGATTCTACTTTTCATTTCTGCAGGTGTTTTTGGGAATCATTGTGAGCTGAACAGTTATGGATTTGAAGAGTTGTCCTACATGGAGTTTCCCAGTATGGATCCAAACAACAATTACATCTACATAAAGTTTGCCACTATCAAAAGTAACGCCTTAATGCTGTATAACTACGATAACCAAACCGGAGCGCGGGCGGAGTTCCTGGCCCTGGAAATTGTAGAAGACAGGCTGAGATTCTCTTACAACCTTGGCAGTGGCACTTACAAGCTCACCACAGCTAAGAGGGTGTCTGATGGACAGTTTCACACAGTAATTGCCCGGAGGGCTGGAATGGTAAGGAAAGCTAAAATGAGAATCTTAGACAAGTTCAGCCAAGCAGATTCTGCTTTCACTTGAACTCACAAGAACATCAAATCCAAGAACGTTGTGCTTGCTAGCTTTGGGAAGAAACATAGTTTCATAGTTTCATAGTTTCATTCAGGATTGGAAGGGACCACAAGGATCATCTAGTTCCAACCCCCCTGCCATGGCAGGGACACCCCACACTAGATCAGGATGGACAGAGCCTCATCCAGCCTGGTCTTAAACACCCCCAGGGACGGGGCCTCAACCACCTCCCTGGACAACACATTCCAGGGTTTCACCTTCCTCTTTTCTGTCTTACTCCAGCTGACTCAAAGACCTGTAATGGTTTCTTTAGTATGATGATGAGGATAAAGTTTAATTAAAAAAGCATGTGCCCTGCCCTGTACTCTCAATGTGACAAATGAGAACCAGGAATAATTAATGAAATAAATTACTACACATAAGGCTCATTAAGCGATGCAGATTAGAGGGATGATTATCAAGGAAGACTAATTAACCATAGCTTGCTTACAAAGTAACTACATCACTACAAAAAGCCTCAAAATAATTTTTTTTTTTCTCAGCATTTGGAAAATGGAAGCAGACAAACTTCAAATTCCAGGCATCCCTGACCTCCTTGAACTAGTTCAAAGATTTTTCCAGTCTCATCAGACTGGAAGCCTGGTTTTCCTCTGTAGTATACATAGTTCAAAGGTGCTGCATGGAGAGGGTTTTGGAGGGGGAGAAGTAGGGGAGTTACTTTTCTTTCTGTACCCCAGAAAGCATCTGAGGGGAGGAAGTCTGCCAAAAACTGGACTGGGACAACCAACTGCCATATGCCTGGTAGTCTGATCCCACTCCTACTTTCTGCTTTTTTTCCACCCCAGTAAATGTTTTCTATCCTCTTTTCTCATTTTTTAATAATATTTCCATAGCAGAACGTAAACCAAATGCTCTTTGAGTTCAAGCCAAGCTTTTTGTCTCCACAGTGTTTGATTTAGGAACGAAACCAAATCTATTTGCCATCCATAATCAGTAACTATTGCCCAGCAGCTCCCTTCTCAGGCAGCAATGACCACCGTCGATGCAATCTCATATTCTTCCCATGTTTGAAATTTAAGTCATATAAGAATAATATATGGTCGAGGCTCTGCATTTTGTTTTATGTGTTTCAAGCTAGAAGTGATTCAGGGAACAAAAGAATAAACTGTTCTGCCCAGTATGGCTCCCTCAGAGTCCTTGTAGAGATCTCCCATCATGAGCTTCTGCAGAAGGCATTGCTGCTGAGATACAGCCCTGGTTTATTTTTCAAGCTGCTCTGTTCAGAACACCCTCCTGAAGAGCTCCAGGTCCAGGATGAGGTGTCCATAGGCACAAATGTTCCAAGTGCAGCAAGGAACTCCTTGTGGTCTGGAGTTCTTTGTAGGGTCAGGGTTCTCTCCTGACCTTCCTAAATGGTGCTTTTTTTCTCTCTCTCTTAGTCTTGAGCCTGAACCTGCATTTCAGTTGCATAGTGCAACACCTGACTTCTTGTAACTTACTGCAGGGGGAATGTTTTAATCTTCAGCTGAATGTGCAAATCCAGTTTGTGTGTGTTGTAGGTGTTACACACCCAAATGAGTGGAAGGATAATTGTGATGCTGAGTAATGACTGTTTTAACGTGTCTCAATATCAGATACTTAATAATTTGCATTCCAGCTTCCAAAAAAAGGTTCATCTAAAGCCTGAAAAGCACCAGGCCTCCCATTTTAGGCACTAAATTAGGGTTGTGTTCCTATCAATAAGATTGGAATGGCTAAACATAGGAGCAGGCATTCACCATTGGAATGAATAAAGTGAAATGGATTTAAGAAGAGAATGGAGCAGGAAAATGTTTTACTTGTAGATATGCCAGAGGGCTAGACCATAGAAGAAGAGATAACACAGAAAGGCCTCTTTACAGAACATTTCAGTTATGAATGCTTCAGGCTGAAAACAAACTTTTAAGACAAGCTGTACCTTTGTGTGATTTTGGGTTCGTGTTTAAAACTTCTCCGTAACGTCAGCTGTTTACCAACACAGTATGTGAAAAGAATTGCCTTTGTCTTAGATATTTCTGCTGTAGGAAAAATGTCTCCCAGGTGTCCAAAAGTGCATAAAATAGCCCCCCTTCAGGATTCCAAATCTGTCATTTCCTACAGCACAGTGGGATTTTATCGGAAACTGGTAAAATCATTAAGTTGTCAGTCCTGAGCTATTGCAGAGTGACAGGGTAGAAAGTCTTATAATGCGGCAAGGTAACCGTGGAGCAATGCTTAAGTAACAAGCAGGAACATTTGACTAACATTAGAAAATAAATTGTGTGAACTCTGGTCCAAGTAAAATACACTCTCAAATATCTAGCCCTTCAGCTGGGGTTGTAGCTTGGCTTTCGCAGCACATAGCGATGGAAGTTAGGGAGATTACATTGATTGAGCTAAGGACAAAAAACTCGTTTCATTTTCTTGTTGTTGATATTCTGAAGGAAAATATGCATGTGTGTGATGGCATACAGACCAGCCAGCTTATTATTCTTTCTTATGAATTGTTTCATTTATACCAGGCTATAATCTGCTTTGGAGCTGCAGACTGACGTTTCTGGGGAGAAGCAGTTTTGCTCATTATGTCTGGAAGGAAATCTGAGATAAGCTTTCGTTAAAAATAGCAAATTGAGCAATTTAGGCGTACTGTGGGGCATGATTTAGGGCTAAGAGCTATGAATTTATTTGGTCAATACAACGTGTCAGCTCGCAGGGTGTATTTGGAAAGAGCATGGGCAATCTGGGGATTTCAACAGGGCTTTGTTAGTGACTTTAGTTGTAAGCAGGAGAAAAAAAGCCATTGCAGAGTAATGATGTACTGATAGCTGTTTGCTCAGCTCCTGTAGAGTCATCAACATCAAAATAGAAACCAAGGCTTTTTTTTTAAGTGACATTTGATTTAAATTTGCTGTGAAACTGTACCACACATCTAGCTGAAACATGAGAAGCTGATATGTACAATTTGGAGATGGTGTTTATTTTTCTGAGAATTAGTTTTAAGGAATAACCAACCTTCAGGGCTGGGGGGGTAAGGGGGAGGATGGTTGTAGTGCATCTGTTATTAATAAATTGCTGTGGAGAAAACTTCTTTGCTAAATAAGGAATAACATAAAAAGTCCCTTTTTAAATCAGCAGGAGTGATTTGATGACTTCAGTGAGAACTTTGGTTAGGCCTTTAGAGATTACACATAACAGTGCCCTGATACACTTTAGTGGCTGAGGCAACCTGTTGCCTAAGGCTTCATAGCTCGGAGATAACAATAAAGAGGAAGACTGCTCTAAGTGCTGGTGATGCCTGGTACTTCTATGAAAGTCACCTTGGTCCCACTGTAGGTATCCACAGATGTCACCACTCTCAGTGTGAGGCAAGCATCCCTCATGATTTAGCCCAAAGGTTCCCTTAATCAGATCTACTTGGTTGCTGTCTGAGTATTTTTTGAATGGTTGGTTATTATTGTTAACTAGTAACCTCAGTGCTTGTACTCCTAGCTTTTGTGTCCTGCTTTATATCAAGTTCAAGCAATGTGTTTAATGTCATGGTCAAGCCCCCGAAGGGAATGCCCTTTGTGTTTGGAGGGAGGAGCTCTGTCTTCGGATTGAGAGCAGGATACAGTATGAGCCAAAAGAACTGCTGTTTCAAGGAGTGGAGCTAACAAACACAAAAGAAACCCTACCCAAATCTGAAAACTTTGTGTTCAACTGATTCTCTGGGGGAAGCAGTCACTTAGCTCCCTCTCTGTTAGTACCCACATCTTGGTGTTCACTATGATCATAGAATGCTTTAGACTGGAAGAGAGCTTTAAAGGTCATCTAGTCCAATGCCCTTGCAGTCAGCAGAAATATCTTCGACTAGATCAGGTTGCTCAGAGCCCTCTCCAACCTGACCTGGAATGTTTCCAAACACCTATGTTGATGCAGAATGTCATTGATCAGTGGCTCTGAAGCACCCTTTGATCTTGAGTGACATAGTGCTGCATTCTAGCCTAGTCCTTGATATAATACATTTAATCATAAGTATTTAATGTGATTACAACCTTGCGTATTTGTGTGTGGCTTTTGCAGGCAGCATCACTGACAGTGGATTCCTGCTCTGAGGATCAGGAGCCAGGGTACTGCACTGTTAGCAATGTGGCTGTCTCTACTGACTGGTAAATAGTTTTTCATTTTATGGGTGGAGTTTTTTGAGTAAAATGAAAGACAAATCATTCTAAAAACAGAGAATTCTGGAGTAAAGATGATATGTTCTTAGCCCAGCCTCAGGGAAGGGATAGATGTTTCAGCTCTCTCTGTGAAGAACTTTCTCCTCACCTCAAGCCTAAACTTCCCCTGGGGCAGCTTGACACTGTGTCTTCTTGTTCTGGTGCTGACCTGGGAGAAGAGACTAACCCCCACCTGGCTACAACCTCCCTTCAGGTAGTTGTAGAGAGCAATAAGGTCTCCCCTGAGCCTCCTCTTCTGCAGGCTAAACAACCCCACCTTCCTCAGCCTCTCCTCATAGGGCTTGTGCTTGAGCCCTCTCCCCAGCCTCGGTGCCCTTCTCTGGACACATTCAAGTGTCTCAATGTCCTTCTTAAATTGAGGGGCCCAGAACTGGACACAGTACTCAAGGTGTGGCCTAACCAGCGCTGAGTACAGGGGCAGAATGACCTCCATCATGATTTCAAGCACCTTGTTCATTCAAGTGAATAGAAATTTCAACATGCAAGAACTGAATGTGAATTTGAAGCCATACCCATTGAAAATATTAGTTCAGGCACTCCTGATCTCTCTGTATCCCCTTCTAAATGTAAAATACGAATTGTGGAAGAGAACTGCACACTGTAACTGATGGTCACAGTTCCTTTCTTGTTCCTATCTTCATGTCGGATACTGGTAAATCATTTGTCTCACTCTTTTATAGGACACTTGATGTGCAACCAAATCGAGTGACTGTTGGGGGCATCAGGTCTGTGGAGCCCATTCTTCAAAGGAGAGGACAGGTGGAAAGCCATGATTTTGTGGGCTGTATAATGGAGTTTGCAGTCAACGGACGTCCCCTGGAGCCCAGCCAGGCTTTGGCAGCTCAAGGAATCTTAGATCAGTACGTCTGCTATATATGGTATCAAATGGACCACGTTTCCAATACAGAATGCAGCCATGGAAGTCAGTTGCTATCCCATTCAGACACTGTGACATATTTCTTGTGAAAAACTGACTGCAGAATTTATTGTCAAGTGAGAAAAAAAGCAGGAAGAAATAGGATTTGCATTAAAGGTTCACAAAAGATTACAGAAGCTCCAAAACAGCGACATCATCATATTTCTGTTGCCAATTATTGTTACTGCTACACTGCAGGCTGAAACAGAGTATAACCCTCTTATTAGGTTTCTTTATAAATTCCACCTGGCTTTGACTGTATTCATACTGTTTGCTAACCCTCTACTCCCTCTTATTTCTTTTTAATCCACAATGTCTGTTCTACCACTTTGCCTCTCACTTATCCCTGAATTTCCCTCATATCCTCTGAGTGGTCTTTCAGAAATGATGAACTATCTGACTCTATTGCTTTTTCCATCTCTGTGTTTGAAGTCACAGTTGTAGCAATAATGTCAGTCCTTCATCCAGTTTTGTTAGCTCACTCTTCAGCCCCCAAGTTTGTGCTGCTTATTGTGATACGAAGCCTCTGTGAGTCTGCAACGTAGAGAAGCACCTGAAAAGCTTCATAGAATCATAGGATGTTTTGGGTGGGAAGGAACCTTTGAAGGTCCTCTAGTGCAACCCCACTGCAGTGAGCAGGGACATATTCAGCTCAATCAGAACCAAATAACCTGATCTGGAATGTTTCCGGGCACCACCTCTCTGGATATCTTGTACCAATGTTTCACCACCTTCATCATAAAAACTTCCTTCCTAATATTCAGCCTAAATCTTCCCCTTCTTCAGTTTAAAACCTTCATCCCTTGTCCCTTCTCAACAAGCCCTGCTGAGAACAAGTTCAGTATTCAGTATCACTAAGGTTGGAAGAGACCTCAACGATCATCAAGTCCAACCTGTCACCACTGACCTCATGACTAGAGTAGGGAGGACACTACTGCCCACTGCAGTCTTGAACACACGACCTTCCCATTAAGGGTCTTATGCTCTACCAACTGAGCCATTGTTTCGAGTGAGCCCTCTTTAAGACCTCAAAGGCTGCATTAAGGTCATCTTCTTTCTTCTTTTGAGTAACAGATAATAGGATTTTCACTGCTGCTGCATTCCTTTCTCTTTTGTAAGACTGTTATAACTTGATGTGTAGCTGTTTACCAACATGAGTTTTCTGTGGAGAACATCTCTGGGGATAAGAAAGGAAGCTCAAAATCAGGACTTTTCCCCAGCATGTTTGCTCTGCTGATGTGTGCACATGCTCCTCAGCCTCTGCTCTTCTGATCTGTTTCAGGTGTCCCAGACTAGAAGGCGCTTGCACAACCAGCCCCTGCCAACATGGTGGCACCTGTGTTGATCACTGGTCGTGGCAGCAGTGTCACTGCAAGGATGGACTGACAGGAAAGCATTGTGAAAAATGTACGGAGGGGCTTTTGCTGTCATTCTCTATTTAATGTACACCTAACTGTGGTCTAACCATTCAGGATTCCTTTTCAGGGGCATGGGATAATGAATTTCATCAAATAATGAAAACAAGAACCATGCTTGCCCATTAAATAATTTTGAAGGAAAGGCCCACAATGGTTTATTGTCCTTTCATGAGCTAACAAGAGCAACAAGTTACATATATTATGTCTTGTGCTCTGTATCTCACATTTCAGGTAACTCACACTCCTTTAAAACTACTGCTTGCCCATAATGTGTAATTAGTAACTCAAATAAAGCTCTCCCCTAGGAGGGATTTGTCTGCTATGGGGAGGTAAGAGGGTAAGGAAAAACCCTTCCCTTCATGTTTTCTGCATGTGCTTATGACTTCACTGAGTTTTAGACCCTTTATCAAATAAAAATCAGATCGTGCAAGTTCTTAACTCACATATGGGTAGCTCTGTAAATCACTTTGGATTGTCTAGGAGAGCAAAGTGACTCATTTCCATGTAGTTGCAGCATAATGACTGGATATTGTTTTCTTACATGTCCCATTATTTAGCTGATTTATATGCTTTTATTGCACTGGTTTACAAAAGCATTTAGCCATAATTTTAGCAGCATTTGGTGGTCAATGTTCTGCCACTTCTTTCTTTTTTTTTACTTCTTTTTATGCCATAACAAATAGCAAGTCATTATCTCTACCCTGAAGAGCTTAGAGTTCAATATATCATGAAACCCTGCTTGCAGTAATGGAAACAGTAACATCCCTGGGAAGGAATTACAGTCCTGAGAGCCAAATTTTTCCCTCCTCCCTCACTTGTTCCCTGGTGAGTTTTAATTTACTATTGACTGATAGCAGCAGTAAATTACTAGCACACTCCCACTCTCAAACACACATTCTGGTTGAAGCCAAAGAATAGAGGGGCTGAAATTCCCATTCACTCCTGCTCTCCCTTCTGACCTGCTCTAACCTTGATCTCTGCTCTAAGAGAAAAGAGCCATTGTTGGGCTAGAGCTGTACCAAGCCACTTACTCAGTCCTTGCTGTCCTTGTCCCAGCTATCACTGCAGACACTGCCTTGTCACTAGAAGGCAAGGGACGACTGGACTACCACATGAGCCCCAACAAGAAGCGAGAATACCTGCTGAGACATGGCACTCGAGCAGCCAGCCCAGGACCCCCAAAGGCAGACCGTTTGGAAGTGAAGTTCAGGACCAGAAGCGAGAACGGCGTTTTAGTTCACGTCCAGGAAAGCAGCAACTTCACTACTGTGAAGGTAAGATTACAGCTAATGCTGAGTTTGATTTGATTGGACTGCCTCGTGCATAATGATCAAAATCACATTTTTCCATTACTCTTGCTGTTTCCTTTATAAAATATTAGGCCTTTAGCTGAAGCTAGGCTCCTCTCCAGTATCATTCATCTTCTCAACAATTCCCTTGCTATTTGCCAAGGTATCAGAAGATCTTGATGGTTTTGTATCTAATCAGTTTTGTCTAGACTCCAAATAGTGACTGCTTTAAGGCAGCAGGAACAGTACTCCTTGCCATGTTTGTTGTCATCATTAAGTTACGCTCTACAGAACAAATCACATCGTTGTTGGCCTTTTATCTTCTGATTTTTCGAGCCTTGAACCCAGATCCTCCGCCAGAAAGTTTTCATTAATTCCTACTAGCATGGCTTGTGCTTATCAAAACTAGGAAGCGAGGGATAACTTGAATTCATGAGGTTAGCCATAGACCAATGTCAATATCAAATTATTTTCAGATATGTAGCTGAACTAATGCTTCAAATGCCACAGAGTTTTGCTTTTTTTCCCAAAGAGATTATTGCTGCAGAAGTTACCTTTCTCAAGAGAAGGCAATGGTTCAGTTCCTGGCTATGACTCAGTCCATTTACTCATAACTCTAAATGAGTACAGCAGTGATGTTGGCAAGGCCCTTTATTGGGCTGGTGTAAGCTCCAAGTTTCCTTGACTGCTGTAAGGCTTTCCAAGTTTTTTTTCCACTGACTTTTAAAGAAACTCATGCAGAAATTCACACTTTCTAAGCTTCAGCCCCATGGATATTCTCCACCTGCCTGATCAGAGGTACAGAGCTTGCCTGACACACTGGCCACATTGAAGAACAAAGGCTGCTTTGCTTCCCTGGCATATGCTTTTACCACATAACTTGATAGGAAGTTTCTGCCTCAGCCGTATTAGCAGAGAAGATCTCATTATTTTGTGTTCTGGAGAGAAAAAAACCAGATACTACTGTTTCCTCCCGAGTAGAATTTGCTAGATCAGCTCAATAAGTATTATTAATATAAAAAAAAAAAGACAGAGTTGCCTTTGCTGGCTGCAAGCACCAGTGGTGTGTTTATGCAAACACTCTTATTATTGTTAATATTGGGGAAGTTATACAAGCAAGCAGAGGGCGTCGAGTCCCAGACCCAGCTGTGCAAAGGCCGAGAGCAGAGGTTTGCCTAGTAACAGATGCAGCAGTTTAAGGAAGAGGAGGTAGCATTGCTGTTCAGATTATTGCCAGAAAGTTCCCAGTTGATGCTAGCTACTCAAACCCCACAGCAACTTAACCATAGTCAGTACACTATGGCTGCCGTGCCGTTGCTCACACCCAGAGCAGGTATCATGATGAGCACTTCCCTCGGTGTGGCCCAAGATGTTAGAGCAAGTGTGCCCAGGTGGCCAGGAGGGCCAATGGCATCCTGGCCTGCATCAAGAACAGTGTGGCCAGCAGGAGCAGGGAGGTCATTCTGCCCCTGTACACTGCACTGGTTAGGCCACACCTCGAGTACTGTGTCCAGTTCTGGGCCCCTCAGTTTAGGAAGGAGGTTGACTTGCTGGGGCGTGTCCAGAGAAGGGCAACAAAGTTGGTGAGGGGCTTGGAACACAAGCCCTATGAGGAGAGGCTGAGGGAGCTGGGGCTGCTTAGCCTGGAGAAGAGGAGACTCAGGGGTGACCTTATTGCTGTCTACAACTACCTGAAGGGGGGTTGTAAACAGGCAGAGGTTGGTCTCTTCTGCCAGGCAGCCAGCACCAAAACAAGAGGACACAGTCTCAGGCTGCGCCAGGGGAGGTTCAGGCTGGAGGTCAGGAGGAAGTTTTACACAGAGAGAGTGATTGCCCACTGGAATGGGCTGCCCAGGGAGGTGGTGGAATCACCATCACTGGAGGTGTTCAGGAGGAGACTTGACAGGGTGCTTGGTTACATGGGTTAGTTGATTAGGTGGTGTTGGATGATAGGTTGGACGCGATGATCTTGAAGGTCTCTTCCAACCTGGTTTATTCTATTCTATTCAATCCACATGTAAGTCTCCCTATCATCTCAGTCTACTTCCCAGTGCAGAAGATGAGCTTTATGGACTAGTTTGCAACTCTTTTGTCAGTCTTTAAAGCAGACAATTTTCTAACTTGATTTCTGGGTCTTTTAACATGCCAAGTATAAGCAGGCAGAGCAGAAAAGCTACAAGCTTTGTGGCTACTTCCCATGCCTACATTTTTTCCTCTTGTAGTCAGCTGGTTTTGATGTAGCTGGGACTGGGATAAAATTAGAGAAATGGTAGTAAAACACACCTACTGAAATGTGAGCAGCTGATTCACTAAATGATGGATGTGAGCTCTCCCCAAAGATCCCTTGTGTGATATAAAGGGATTCTTAATCCAGGAAAGATTAATAAAAAATAGCAAATTGAATTAGACAATGGTTAAATTCAGATGGAAAATTCTCCTGCAGAAACCCATGAAGAGGGTTAGGGGATTCCTTGTTGCTAAAGCTCTTTGTCACAGCTTATTTTCCTACAGACAATACGTATTGCAACTAATTCAATTAGAAGTAATGGAACAAATGCAACAGGTTAAAGGTGAAATTGCCTGCCTTGTTTTAGCTGAAAATCTCATCTCAAATCACATTAAATTACCATAACTGTAGCTCTAAGATCTATGAATTGCATGGATAGAGAATGTGGATTATGTTACCTCTGTGAGGTAACATATGCATATTGAGTACTGTGTCCAGTTCTGGGCCCCTCAATTTAAGAAGGACATTGAGACTTTTGACCGTGTCCAGAGAAGGGCAACAAGGCTGGGGAGAGGCCTCAAGCACAAGCCCTCTGAGGAGAGGCTGAGTGAGCTGGGATTGTTTAGCCTGGAGAGGAGGAGGCTCAGAGGAGACTTTATTGCTGTCTACAACTACGTGAATGGTGGTTGTAGCAAGGAGGGGGTTTGTCTCTTCTCCCAGGCAATCAGCACCAGAACAAGAGGACACAGTCTCAATCTGCCCAAGGGGAAGTTTAGGCTTGAGGTGAGGAGAAAGTTCTTCTCAGAGAGAGTTGTTAGCCATTGGAATGTGCTGCCCAGGGAGGTGGTGGAGTCACCATCCCTGGAGGTGTTCAAGGGGGGATGGGACGTGGCACTTGGTGCCATGGTTTAGTAGTCATGAGGTGCTGGGTAACAGGTTGGACTTGATGATCCTTGAGATCTTTTCCAACCTTATTGATTCTAAGATTCTATACCAGAATGCTGAGGCACTGGAACAGGTTGCCCAGAGAGGTTGTGGATGCCCCATTGCCGAAAATGCTCAAACCCAGGTTTGATGGGGTGCTGAGTCTAGTATAAGATGCCCCTGTATATGGTGGAGGGAGCAGAGTGCATTAAGTATCTTTAAAGGACCCTTTCAACACAAACTATTCTGTGTTTCTGTGCACATAAACAAATTTGCAGAGATAAATCAGAACCTAACTCTTTTAAAATGCTATCTCATCCAGTGGGCTATAAATCTGTAAAAGCTAGTGCCCAGATTGAAGACAAATTAGAAGTAATTTGTCCATTAAAGGAGACTCAGAATATTAGTAAAGTTGAATCATCCTTGTGGTTAGAAATATATTTGCTTTAGTGATTCACTCTTTTCATTATATTCTGCTTGTCAGTGGTTCTGCCTTTTAACTAAAACCCCAAAGTGGGTGTTACTCTGTATTGTCACATCAGCATTTGTTTGACACTTGGAAATATGTTGTGCTTCAAGGAACCAAGAAGAACATTCCTTCTTTTGTCCTGGCTGAAGAAGTCATGGACATCTTGTCTCTGGAAATTGTATTTTTCCAAATGCCACTAGTGTGCTATTTATGAGTCTGTCAGAATTAGTCACATGCCCTTTGAAAGAAACAGGAATAGTGCTCAAGGGTCATAAATCAGTATGGAAAATAACAGCTGCTGACAGGTAAATTATTCTACAATTCTTCATTAATGTAGAATTAAGAGTTGTGATCCTGTGCTAAGTCTTCCCATAAGCACAGAGGATATTGCCTGATAGGGAATCATGGAATCATGAAATGATTCCATGGAAGGAACCTTGGAGATCATCTACTCTAACGTACTTGTTTTCAGTTACATAAAGGCCAAAACTCAAGGCAGAGCTTCCATGACGCATAAAGGACAAAATAAGACTAACCAGGTAGTTGCAGGTTACAGACCTAAGGAGATAGAATAGAATAGAATAGAATAGAATAGAATAGAATAGAATAGAATAGAATAGAATAGAATAGAATAGAATAGACCAGACCAGACCAGACCAGACCAGACCAGGTTGGAAGAGACCTTCAAGATCATCGCGTCCAACCTATTATCCAACACCACCTAATCAACTAACCCATGTAACCAAGCACCCTGTCAAGTCTCCTCCTGAACACCTCCAGTGATGGTGATTCCACCACCTCCCTGGGCAGCCCATTCCAATGGGCAATCACTCTCTCTGTGTAAAACTTCCTCCTGACCTCCAGCCTGAACCTCCCCTGGTGCAGCCTGAGACTGTGTCCTCTTGTTCTGGTGCCGGCTGCCTGGGAGAAGAGACCAACCTCTGCCTGTTTACAACCCCCCTTCAGGTACTTGTAGAGAGCAATAAGGTCACCCCTGAGTCTCCTGTTCTCCAGGCTAAGCAGCCCCAGCTCCCTCAGTCTCTCCTCATAGGGTTTGTGTTCCAAGCTCCTCACCAACTTTGTTGCCCTTCTCTGGACTCGTTCCAGCAAGTCAACCTCCTTCCTAAACTGAGGGGCCCAGAACTGGACACAGTACTCGAGATGTATATATGTACAGATGTATATATTAGGTCCAATTAATCTTTTTATAATACTTTTGAACATGGCAAGTAGTAGTAATATGTCAGAACAGCCTGTGAGACTGCAGTGCCAAATGTGGGGTGGTCTGTGGCCTTGGGGATAGTTTAGACGTATGCCGCCTCTCTTTACCTGTAACAAAAGCATCCTGTCTCTGCGGGGCAGCTTTATCAAAGTGTCCCTCAAACAAAACATTTTCAAATGATCCAAACTATTGCCTGTATAAATGAAGTGTGTGCACATATCAGCCATTGTATTTTCTTGATCCAAATGGGATGCGTGCTAGATCCATTTAGTTCAGGCTGCTGCCAAGGCATGAGCGTGGTCTTACAGCCATGCTAAAGCTCATCTGTACGAACGAAGTCCTCAGCTTGCATCACGAAAAAGGTTGAATCCAGAGCATTTAACAGTTCCTGGAAATGAGAGCAGCATTCTTGTAGCTGGTGTGTCACCTCACAGTTCTTCCCAGGTGAATGTTATTTTTCCTGGAAGAAAGCATGGGAGGCTGAGAGAGCTTTCAACAAAGCTTGGGCTTTGACCTTTCCTGGACTATGCATGTGCACGTTCTGCACGCTCCTCTTACAGATCATGGACCAACTGAGCTGCAGTGAGCAGTGCAGAGTGGGAAATAATTGTCTTATTTAGCATGTGTCTTACTTTAACCCATCTGACCAAACAGAATACAAAAGGAAACTTGCAATGAGTTGCAGAGCCACCTTATGTGAGCTGTGCACCACCTGTACCCCCTTAGGAGATCAGCCAACATAACCCAACTTTTATGCTGTGTTTGAGAATCTGGCAGGTTTGGGTGCTGTTTGGTTGGGGTTTTTTTTTCAAACTCCTATATCTTAAATGCAGAGTTTGCACTGATCTCATTCTGGGATCATTCAGTGTTGAGCTAACAAGAGGTCTGAAATCCAGCATCTCATGATTCAGTAGAATTGTGAGGCGTCATTCCTAGAGGGAAAGCCAAAAAAATCTTCTCGCGGAATTTAAGAGTACCTTTTTTTTTCCCCCCTAACAGCTCACAAGTTTGAAAGCAGTTTGCTCAAGGAGGCACCATTTGAAAATTCACACAAAATCACACACTTCACAGCTCCTCAGAAAGGTTTCTCCAACACAACTGCTTTTCTGCAAAAAAGGGGGCAAATTGTCGGGAAAAACAGATATGAAATGGGAATCTTGCTTCAGTCCTGCCATGCCATATGTCTTCTTGCTGAGTCGTAATGAAAACTAGATGCAAGTGTTTGGGGCAAGGGAAACATCTGTTTATCCTGCAAAGCATTTTCCACTCTTACACTGGAGAAGGAGGAAGAATTATACTTTCTTTTTTCTCCAGTTAAAATATTTTGTCATGTGCATGCCCTGTTGCTGGCCTCCCAATAGGTTTTTTTTCCTCTTAGGAGATTAGCTATGGAATGAGTGGATGGCAGCAGCGAGTTTTCCACCAGCCAAATTTTTAGGGCTAAATAATAAAATGCATTTTTTTAAGCACAAAACAATTATTTGGAGAAAAATTACACCCAGGCTTCCTAGTACAAGCAAAGCCACGTGTTGCTGTAGCTGTGCTGAAGAGGCATTAAATGGGCTGCCCAGGGAGGTGGTGGAGTCACCGTCCCTGGAGGTGTTCAAGAGGGGATTGGACGTGGCACTTGGTGCCATGGTTTAGTCATGAGGTCTGTGGTGACAGGTTGGACTTGATGATCTTTGAGGTCTCTTCCAACCTTGCTGATTCTGTAAATGGGTTATATGTGTGTGGAGTGGTCATGTGTATATTAAAATGATGCATTTTTGTATTCTTCTGTTCAGATAAAAGGTGGGAAAGTGCATTACGTGTCTGATGCTGGAATTGCTGGGAAAGTGGAAAGAAACATCCCAGAAGTGTACACTGCAGATGGTCAGTGGCATTCGGTGCTCATTGAGAAGAACGGGTCTGCTACTGTCCTCTCAGTTGATGGCACTCATAGCCGAGACATCCTCCATGCCACACAGGACTTCGGTGGACTAAACGTTCTCACCATTTCTTTGGGAGGAATCCCATCCAGTCAACCTTTCAAAAGCACAGTTGCAGGTAATTGTTGGGTATTTTCTTCTTCTTGCTTGTTTTTTGGTTTTTTTCCTTTCATATAGTGTTTGAACTAAATGGTCTCTGTTTGCTTAATGTTTGCAGAAAGCACCACACTTCTTTACCAGTAATTACTATCAGTGAGTTGTATGTTTCCATCCTTTGTCAGAAAAAAATGCAATTTGAATGAGTGAGGAGGTTTAGGCTGGATGTTAGGAAGAAATTCTTCACAGAAAGAGATATTGGCCGTTGGAATGGGCTGCCCAGGGAGGTGGTGGAGTCACCATCACTGGAGGTGTTTAGGAAGAGACTGGATGGGCTGCTTGGTGCCGTGGTTTAGTTGATTAGATAGTGTTGGGTGATAGGTTGGAATTGATGATCTCAAAGTTCTCTTCCAACCTGGTCCATTCCATTCCATTCCATTCCATTCCATTCCATTCCATTCCATTCCATTCCATTCCATTCCATTCCATTCCATTCCATTCCATTCCATTCCATTCCATTCCATTCCATTCCATTCCATTCCATTCCATTCCATTCCATTCCACTCTTTGTTTCTTCAATGCACTTTGTGGCCTTGTTGTTTCCACAAGCAGACACTCCATCTGCAGGGCTTTGTGGAGGCAGGGAAGGGAGGGTGGGTTTGCCTGCTTGCCCTGTAAATCAGTTGTTATAATTTCATTATGCTAGTGGAGAAGAAAGGATTTGCTCTTTACCTGGCTCAGAACATCAAAGCTAATCTTTTACGTGGGCAAAAATGCTAAATGAGAATTTTGTCTCTGTAGGGGTTCAGTAAGTACTGCAGGATTTAGCCTGTTATTAATATGATTAAAATATTGTCTGAAGCTCCCAACTTCCTACTGCTTTATCCTGCTGTCCAGTGCGACTGGGATTTATTTATTTCTCAGCCACTGAAACCAAGGACAATAAAGAGCTAAACTCTGACTGACATCTAGCTGTTAAGAAGTAAATCAGAGTTAATGCAACTGCCTTAGCCCCTCTCAAAAAAAAAAAAGGTAGATAACATCTATTTGATATCCTTCCCCCAGTGATAAGTGAAGATGGAAGTGATTTTGAGCTACAAACTCTGAGATACTCCAGACAATGCAGGGCTTTATATTGAAAAATCTTCCTGGCTTCAAGAATTATGACCAGAGAAGGTATCTTTAAGTGAAGCAAATTCACACTTCACATTTGTGTGTTGTGAATCTGTATGAGATGTCTGTGTGAAATTGTATGGACGCCGTGCTAACCGTTACCCTTTTAACATGCACGTTTTCTGAGCAGCGTATTAAGGGGCTTGTAGGAAAGAGCTGGAACAAAGAAAATTGAGGATGGGATGCTAACTTCTCACCACTGCCTGGTGCCGTGGCAGACAAATTAGGAATGTCTGGCTTCCATTAGGAATGCACAATCCAAAATCTCTTATTCATATGATTTGGTTTTATTTTAATATTGGATTACATTGTGTACGACATACCAAGGATTTACAAGGGGGAGGTATAAAACTCTGCATGAACTCAGAGTCAAAAATATCTGCAGTACTGTTAAAGGCAGACAAAAAAACATTGGAATGGGCTCCCCAGGGAGGTGGTTGAATTCCCCATCCCTGGAGGTGTTTGAAAGATGCAGAGATGTAGCGCCACGGAACGGTATTTAGCATTACACTTGGTAGTTAGATAATGGTTGGAATCTTAAAGGTCTTTTCCAACTGAAATGATTCTGTGATTCTGGGTGACAGTTCTAGGGCTGTAGAGCTGGTGTATCCAATAACATTTTCAAACCCAGGTAGTCCTGACAAAATCCCCATTGCTGTTTATCTAACCACTGCTGCAAGGGACCACCAAGCGTGCAGCACGGTAATTGTGCGTTGCGCTTGGGCTCCCACCTCAACCTAAATCCTCCGTTTCCTTTTTTATTTGGCAGTGTAAAAATGGGAGAAAATGAAAATATAAGTAATGCTGCAAGAAAACACATCTTGGTCAGAATGCAAATAGTACAGCAGTAGCCTGTTTTGGAACTCAGAAGACTCTTTCACCCTCTACATCACACAAAGTGCATCTCTCAGTGAAACTTGTTTGATGTTGATACCCACACATATTTAATTTCTGGCATCAGAGGGTGTCCAGGTTTTACAACAACATACTTTGAATGTTAGAAATCTGTAATATCAACTTCTACAACCTCAGTACATTTCCTGTTTCATGGCAGAGTAGATATTCATAACATTTATCTCTGATCTACCCATTTGTGCACAAAGGTCCCGTTCATAGTGATGGTTCTACCATTTCTGCAAGGTGTTTGGAGAAATGAGCCTTTCTCTGACACTACTAATGCATGGCAAATTTGCTCCTCTTGGTTTCACCCAAGTGGGAATCTCCATCCCTGGAGGTGTTCAAAAAGGGATTGGACGTGGCACTTGGTGCTATGGTTTAGTAGTCATGAAGTCTTGGGTGACAGGTTGGACTTGATGATCTTTGAGATCTTTTCCAACCTTATTGATTCTATGATTCAGTAAGAAAATGGTAGCACTTTTCTTCTCCTTGTTTATTACTTTTATTGATGATCTTTGAGGTCTTTTCCAACCTTATTGATTCTATGATTCAGTAGGAAAATGGTAGCACTTTTCTTCTCCTTGTTTATTACTTTTATTGCTAATAGCTAATACATTTAGTACTGAATAATATCCTGTAAATTGGCACCATCCATGGCATTCCAAGGGTAACTCATCAGCAGTCAAGGAGAAATAAACATGTTAACTACAACAACCATGCATGTGGACACTAAGAGCATAACTTAAAGATACATCTTTGCATGCTGTTTTATCACAGCTCCAAGCAAAGGTCAGTCTGAAGTTTCACTACCCTAAAACCCCTGCAGAAAGGATTAAGTTTGGGGAACACAGACTGGCCAAAGGCTGGATTTTCCTGCAACCTCACATACAACCACCACACAAAGGCGGGAGATAATCCTACCTCCCTAGGGTCTTTCAGCACTGAAACTCAGTGTCCCCAGTGACAGGGTAATGATATCACCAAGCTATGGGAAGTCTGGGGAAAGACCACTTGAGATTCAGAGACAAAAGTATTGCCTTGATTTTAGGAGATAGAAGGCTTAGCTGAACCAATGTAGGCAATTTCAGCTCAGAATGAGGGAAACCGAAGCACACATGTAAAGGGGAATGGAAGTTCATGTTTGCTGCTAGCACAGCCCAGCCAGCTGCACACAGGTCTCTCTGTGTGGATGATGATAAGTTTTAAACATATAAAAAAATAGGAAACAGAAACATTTAAGTATATTCAATGAAGTTGCTAAAAGCAGTATTTCATAGGTTCATAGACTCATGGAATGCTTTGGGTTGGAAAGAAACTTCTTTCCTTTCTTTTCTAAGGGATAATGAAAGCAATGGGAGAGAAAACCACCTTGCAGTCCTTCTAGAAAGTATCAGAATTTCAGCATCTTAATTGCAGGGTTTTACTTACTCACTTAAGAATATTTTCATTGCTTTGCAATCTTAGTTTTGAAGTTGAGTGCCGGGGTCTGTTCTGCCATATAAGAACTGGGACTTAAAAGGACTAAAGGATTGAGACTTAAAGGATATCTAATGTATCATTTATATAAGTCGCACACATGTATCATTCTGCCCCTGCACGCTGCACTGGTTAGGCCACACCTCGAGTACTGTGTCCAGTTCTGGGCCCCTCAGTTTAGGAAGGATGTTGACTTGCTGGAACGAGTCTAGAGAAGGTCAACAAAGTTAGTAAGGGGCTTGGAACACAAGCCCTATGAGGAGAGGCTGAGGGAGTTGGGGCTGCTTAGCCTGGAGAAGAGGAGACTCAGGGGTGACCTTATTGCTCTCTACAACTACCTGAAGGGGGGTTGTAAACAGGCAGAGGTTGGTCTCTTCTCCCAGGCAGCCAGCACCAGAACAAGAGGACACAGTCTCAGGCTGCACCAGGAGAAGTTCAGGCTGGAGGTCAGGAGGAACTTTTACACAGAGAGAGTGATTGCCCATTGGAATGAACTGCCTGGGGAGGTGGTGGAATCGCCATCACTGGAGGTGTTCAGGAGGAGACTTGACAGGGTGCTTGGTTACATGGGTTAGTTGATTAGATGGTGTTGGACGATAGGTTGGACGCGATGATCTTGAAGGTCTCTTCCAACCTGGTTTATTCTATTCTATTCTATTCTATCTTCAGAGAAATTACTTAACTACTTTCTTATCTTTAATCTCCATTTCTATGCACAGCTTAGATGTGAAAATCATTAGCTTTGAAAGGTACATCTGTAGAAGTTATGTCAGAAGTTCCAGGCATGACCAGCTTTTATTTAATCTTGTGGTGCTTAAAAGTAGATTTCAGGTTTTATCTTACATGAGCACAAATAAATGATTTAAAATATATGAACAGAGTTATCCATTACAACCTAAGAGAAAATACTTAACAAAACATCCCTCAGGGCAGATTCAGGTACTGAAACAGGCCGTCCTTCTAGGGAAATAAGTGAGGTTACTGGGATATAGCAGCATGATGTGGTTAATATTGCAGGTATGTTTACATTAATCACAATGCAAGCTGTGATGTGGGGAAGGAACCATAAGCTCAGCATGTGTAAGATTCAGTCATGAAAGTGTGGAGGCTTCATGTGCATAGCTAATGGCATGAGTTACCCACATGCTGCTTAAAATCACATCAAGAAATAAGGCTGCTGCCATTTTGTTGCTTCTGTGTTTGTGTTTCCCCTTTCATTTCATGGGGTGAGAGGCACAACACAGATCACTTACTGATCCACAAGGTTTCCTCTTTAGGGTGACATTGCTGCTCGGTGTCTTTGGCCTCTGTTGGCAATGCATACTCAGCCTTCGGGTTGTGACGTGACTGTTGTTTTTTTTCCTAGGCTTTGATGGCTGCATTTCCTACATCAAGTATGGTGGAGAGAGCCTTCCCTTTGCTGGCAAGCACAGCCTTGTCACCCTCTCCAAAACAGACCCCTCGGTGAAGATTGGCTGCCGTGGTCCCAACGTCTGTGCCAGCAGTCCCTGCTGGGGTGAGCTAATGTGCATCAACCAGTGGTATGCCTACCAGTGTGTCCCACCAGGTGCTTGTGCCTCCAACCCCTGCCAAAATGGAGGAAGCTGTGAGCCTGGGGCCCACGCCAGCTTCACCTGCATCTGCCCCGAGGCGTACGCGGGACGGACCTGCGAGGCAGTGGTAGCGTGCCTGGGGGTCTTGTGTGCACCGGGCCATGAGTGCAGAGCGGGGATCAATGGTGGCCACATCTGCCTCCCTTCGCCTCACCCTGCTGAACTGTCCCTGCCCCTCTGGGCCGTGCCGGCCATCGTGGGTAGCTGCGCAACAGTCCTGGCACTGCTGGTCCTCAGCCTCATCCTCTGCAACCAGTGCCGAGGAAAGAAGTCGAAAGGCCCCAAAGAGGAGAAGAAAACAAAGGAGAAGAAGAAAAAAGGGAGTGAGAACGTGGCGTTTGATGACCCTGACAACATCCCGCCCTATGGAGATGACATGACCGTCAGGAAGCAGCCCGAGGGGAACCCCAAGCCTGATATCATCGAAAGAGAAAACCCTTATCTCATCTATGATGAAACCGACATTCCACACACCACAGAGACAATCCCCAGTGCCCCGCTGGCTTCCCCTGAGCCTGAGATCGAGCACTACGACATCGACAATGCCAGCAGCATCGCCCCCTCGGACGCTGACATCATCCAGCACTACAAGCAGTTTCGGAGCCATACACCCAAGTTCTCCATCCAAAGGCACAGCCCTCTGGGCTTTGCACGTCAGTCCCCCATGCCCCTGGGTGCCAGCAGCTTGACCTACCAGCCTGCCTACGGGCAGGGCTTGAGGACAACATCTTTAAGCCACTCAGCGTGCCCTACTCCTAACCCCCTGTCTCGGCACAGCCCTGCACCCTTCTCTAAATCATCAACTTTCTACAGGCACAGTCCGGCGAGGGAGCTGCACCTCGCCATACGGGAAGGGAGCCCGCTGGAGATGCACAACGATGTCTGCCAGCCTGGCATTTTTAACTATGCCACTCGGCTGGGGAGGAGAAGTAAAAGTCCACAGACCATGGCGAGCCACAGTTCCCGACCGGGAAGCCGCCTGAAGCAGCCCATCGGGCAGATCCCTCTGGAGTCTGCTCCTCCAGTGGGACTGTCCATCGAAGAGGTGGAGAGACTGAACACCCCTCGCCCCAGAAACCCCAGCATCTGCAGTGCAGACCACGGCCGGTCCTCTTCTGAGGAGGACTGCAGAAGGCCTCTGTCCCGGACGAGGAACCCGGCCGATGGTATTCCTGCACCCGAGTCCTCCTCTGACAGTGACTCCCATGAGTCCTTCACCTGCTCGGAGATGGAGTATGACAGGGATAAGCCCATAGCATACACCTCCAGGATGCCCAAGTTATCCCAGGTCAATGAGTCTGATGCAGATGATGAGGACAACTACGGTGCGAGGCTGAAGCCCCGGCGGTACCATGGGCGCCGAGGTGAGGGTGGGCCGGTGGGGGCACAGGCAACCACCACCAGCCCTGGGGATAGCTCGCTGCCTGGGAAGCTGGGGCAGCAAGCAGGAGGCTTCAACTGGGACAACCTCTTGAACTGGGGCCCAGGCTTTGGGCATTATGTGGATGTTTTCAAGGATTTGGCATCACTTCCTGAAAAAGCAGCAGCAGCAGCAGCAGCAAGTGAAGACAGCAAAGGTGGTACCACAAAGCCTGTCTCCAAGGATGGGGAAGCAGAACAGTATGTATAGGCTTTGTCTCCTGGTATTGCCACAGCGCAGAGCCGTGGGGACCAGTCAGACCATTATATGGTTTCAGAAAAGCAGAGGTCAGCATTTGAACCCCAGGCCAGTTTGGTTGGAGGAGACTTTAAAAATAATAACCATTGATGCTGCTGAAAGAGACTTCAAAACATTTTTAATTTAATTTTGCTTGGTTGAGTTTCTTTCTCCTGCATGCAGTGTATTGGAAAACAAGATATTTGGCATGCAGCCTTGGAAAAGGGTTCCCTATTTACCATTGTTGGGGGTTGTGATTCTTAAATTAATAATGCTTTGTTCTGAAAATGAAGTAATTTGGGGTTGGGGTTTTTTTTTGGTGTGTGAAGGATGTGCATATTGTCTCCAGCTACTAACGTGTTTTACGATGCAAGAGTACTGAGGATTTCCTTTTCCTGCAGAAGTGCATGGGAAGAGGGGAGGGCGAATGGAGGAATTACAGGAGCAAGGTGTCACGGAGAACATATTTACCATATCCTGCAGTTGCTCACCTGTACCTTTATGGATGAAATCAGCTTGAATCATTGCTGGCAACAGTGCTGTTAAGTCTTACTCTATACAAGAGGTGCTAGAAGCAGCTCAAGCCAGTCAGCACTTTAGGAGTTGTTTTTTTGTTTGTTGTTTTTCTTTCTCTTTTCAGCTTATTTGTTTCCTGAGGTGGGGGGATTCCTTCTGTTATTATTTTACTTTTCCCTTTGGTTTGTTTTTTTGACAAACTTCTGTGAGAGCTTCTTGAACCTCTATGAAATGTTTTGGGATGCTTAACCCCCGTTCCTGCCACCCCCCTCCAGTGCTCCAGAGGGGAGCACAGGGTGTTTGTCAGCCCAGCTCACGGCAGCAGCAGCAGCATCAACAGGAGCGATGAAAGATCGCCTCCATTTCTGTATCTCCTGGCCTCTCACCTCAGCTCTGCTGCTGCTGCTGTCAGTGCTTCTCCCCACATTTCATTTTCCCAACTGTACTGTGGAAAGGTAGGGAAAACACTTCCCTACCCCACAGGGGGTGTTGTGAGGACTAATTAGTTAACTCCTCTGAAGTGCTTAGACATTATAAAGCACTCTAATAAGTATTATTGTAACGATTATTAAAGCACTGCCTAGCCTTTGTGACCTTGGAGTGGCATTTTTTTCTGCATTATATGATTTTTCTATGAGGGAAAACTTTGGAGAATTATTTATTGTATAGAAAATTACTGCACTCTACCCTTTTTGGAGTGGATATGAGGGAAAAACAAAAAGAGATTTGTAGAGTCATTAATGTAGCTTACCGTCGGTCCCAAACTCCCTAAGGTTTTAGATACAGTAGAACCTCGCCGAGTCCTTACATCTCCATGCAGATCTGATGAACCTGTTGTACTGTGTAAAAAAAGACAACAAAAAAACCCTTCAATTTTTGTTTATTTTTTTTTTTTTTAACCTAAGCTGTGTTTTTATATCAATATTTTCCTACGCTGAATAGTTTTCTTGCTTTCAGGGAAGGTAAGAAAAATACTTTTTTTACATTTGTTACTTATGTAACACCCATATTTTTCACATTTTGATAAAATTGTAACATACTGTATTGCTTTCTACCTGTAAATGCCAATAATAGAATTAAAATATTTATTTAAAATCTTTGGTGTGTGTTGTTGCCAACCTTTTATCCTTCCCCCTCCCCCCTCTTTCTAATTCTTTCTAATTTCCCCTCCTCTCTTTCTATCTTCCCCTCTCTGATCTTCATTTCTACTAGCTTGGTTGGGTGGTTTCTTTTCCCCACTCAGAAAATGGGCTTTAAGAAGCAAGGTGATGATGTAAAATTCCTCATTGACAGCAAAAAAAGAGACAGGATGAGGCACTAAGTACCATGGTTTAGTTGATTAGATGGTGTTGGGTGATCGATGATCCTCGAGGTCCTTTCCAACCTAAGTTATACTGTGATAGGTCGGACTCGATGAGCTCAAGAGTGGATTGGACGTGGCACTTGGTGCCATGGTTTAGTCATGAGGTCTGTGGTGATGGGTTGGACTTGATGATCTTTAAGGTCTCTTCCAACCTTGGTGATTCTGTGACTCTGTGATTCCAACCTGGTTAATTCTCTATTCTGTATTCTGCTTCATGCTCCGATGCACATAAGCACAAAGGCAGCATTGGTGTCACTGTGGAAATTAATCTCTCTGCAGCAAGGCAGCACAAGCACAGCGCAATTCTTGAAGTCCCACTGAGTTTCGTGTGGTTGTCCCTTGCAGAGGGGTGGATTTCACCAAGGGTGAGAGAGAGCATTCAACATATTCTTTATGGATTCCATGTGTGACCCTGATGTGATTGAAAACCAGCAGGCTTCACCTATGTCAGGAAGCCAGAGAAGAAATGATGTTGTGACATGGTTGAGCCTAAGATAATGTCCACAAGTACCAAATCTACTTTCACCTTTCTATAACATAATAAAAGATCATTTTAGCCCTGGGGAGTTTATTAGTAGCAACTGTTCTTACATTTACTAATCTATACTTCATCTCCTCTCAAAGCTGAAGCTTTCCAGTATGTAGGTTGTTCAGCCTGGAGAGGGGAAGGCTTCAGGGAGACCTTACTGAGGCCTTTCAGTGCTTAAAGGGCAGTTAAGAATGATGGAGACAGAGTTTTTAGCAGGGCCTGTTGTGACAGGACAAGGGGTGACGGTTTAAAATGAAATGAGGGGAGATTTAGAAGTATGAAATGTTTTTACAATGAGAGTGGTGAAACACTGGCCCAGGTTGCCCAGAGAGGTGGTAGATGCTACACCCCTGGAAATGTTCAAAGTCAGGTTGGAAGAGGCTCTGAGCAACCAGATCTAGGTAAAGATGTCCCTGCTTAGTGCAGGAGAGTTGGTGGTTGTAGCCAGGAAGGGGTTGGCCTCTTCTCCCAGGCAACCAGCACCAGAACAAGAGGACACAGTCTCAAGCTGCGCCAGGGGAGGTTTAGACTCGAGGTGAGGAGGAAGTTCTTCACTGAGCGAGTCATTCGGCATTGGAACGGGTTGCCCAGGGAGGTGGTTGAGTCATCGACCCTGGAGGCGTTCAAGGGGAGATTGGACGTGGCACTCGGTGCCATGGTCTAGTCATGGGGTCTGCGTTGATAGGTTGGACTCGATGATCCTCAAGGTCCTTTCCAACCTAAGTGATACTGTGATACTGTGTGATACTGTGATACCTTTAAATGTCCCTTCCAATCTAAACCATTCTGTGATTCTGCAGATAACCAATGTGGGAACAAGAGCTTTCTTTAGTAAAGCAGCACTTGAACAATAACTAACAACATGCTTGTAGAAGAGAGTAAATCAAAGTTAGACAACTTGTTGGAGAAGGCAGAGAGTGAAAAAGTTCAGACTGCAGGCAAGGGTGACTTCTGAGGATACACTTTGAATTGCTGGCTTTTGTTTGAAGAACTGGGGACAATAATAACAATCCAAGGGGTATTTCTATCAATTAATTGATTGGTGTAGAGATTTTCAGTCGGTTTGTCTCCAAACTGGCTATCAGGGGTTGGCTGGTTTGGGCTCAAAACTGCTCACAACTTCGTCTTGCCCCACAACAGTGAGAAGATAATGGGCCGAAGTAGCCACGCTTTGGATGTAAGTAGTTTCATCTGAAATAACAAGAAATCCACAAATGATTTCAGAGTTTGAGAAGCTGCTGCAATTAAACATCTGTTAAAAAGCTGTATGTTTAGTTTGAATATTATCCTTTAATGCAAACTGTACCGCATCCAAGCAGTGATGGTAATAGCACATGAAAACTTTAACAAATGAAATCTTTTCAGTGTAACACCAAACACATTGAGAACTGTGTTTTGTCAGTTGAGCTTTCTGAGATTGTCAAAAAAAAAAAGGTTTATTAAAGGAAAATGATACTCAGTGTGGGCTTACACAACATTTGTGGCATAACTTGAATGGTTTTCGGTTTCGTCGAGTTGTAGTTCAGTCCTCTAACTTTTGAACGCTTTCTATGACAGATAAAAGTGTATTTTTTAGTGATTTCCTTGGGTCCCTCTTTCTGAAAAGCCCAGAGGTGCTTTTGACACTTAAACATATGATCCATTTCTGCCTTTTATTTTAATTCTTTCCTGATGAGGATCAGAAAGAGGCTCCAAGTAAGTCGTGTGAAGCTATCATCCAAAGTTATTAGAGTCGTGAGGATTCTAATAATTCCCTGGTGCATAATTGCCCTGGTTCATCATTCCTCTGGTGCATAATTCCCCTGGTTCATCATCAGAGCCTCATGGTCCCATTTCAAGATAGAACTATAGAATCGATAAGGTTGGAAAAGACCTCAAAGATCATCAAGGCCAACCTGTCATCCAACACCTCATGACTACAAAACCATGGCACCAAGTGCCACATCCAGTCCCCTCTTGAACACCTCCAGGGATGGTGATTCCACCATCTCCCTGGGCAGCACGTTCCAATGGTTAACAGCTCTCTCTGTGAAGAACTTTCTCCTCACCTCGAGCCTGAACTTCCCCTGGTGCAGCTTGAGACTGTGTCCTCTTGTTCTGCTGCTGGTTGCCTGGGAGAAGAGACCAACCCCCACCTGGCTACAGCCACCCTTCAGGTAGTTGTAGACAGCAATAAGGTCTCCCCTGGGCCTCCTCTTCTCCAGGCTAAACAATCCCAGCTCCCTCAGCCTCTCCTCATAGGGCTTGTGCTCGAGGCCTCTCCCCAGCCTCATTGCCCTTCACAGCTCTTCACAGAAAGAGTGATTGGCCATTGGAATGGGCTGCCCAGGGAGGTGGAGGTGTTCAAAAAAGCATTGGATGTGGTACTTGGAGCCATGGTTTAGTTGATTAGATGGTGTTGGGTGCTGGATTGGACTTGATGATCTCAAAGGTCTTTTCCGAACTGACCTGACCTGACCTGGTCTACTCTACTCTACTCTACTCTACTCTACTCTACTCTACTCTACTCTACTCTACTCTACTCTACTCTACTCTACTCTACTCTACTCTACTCTACTCTACTCTACTCTACTCTACTCTACTCTATATTCCACGAGTGGCCACAGTCTGTTCTAAATTCTCATGTACTAGTGGGGAGGAGAAAGGCCCACTATCTGTGCTTGCAAGGCAGTATTTCAGTTTGGGGGATGGAGGCAATTTTCAGAAGCTTTCACCACCTTGGTTTGAGCTCCTCAAGTGTTTTTTCAGCTAAGAACTCCTGAAGGGCTGGTTATGGGAAGAGCCTGCATGGTGCCTTGTCCCAGTCAAGCAGTGGCAGAGCAGGCAAACTGCCTGTTCTTTGTGTTTGTTCTGAATCATACCATGGCTGCTGGCAGCTCTACATCATGCCATATCTTACACAACTTTCCTGCTTCTCCACTTTCAACGTGGGGCAAAACAGGGATCCAGCAAGGTTAACAATAATTAGGGAATGAGTAGGAATGGCTCCTCCTAACTATCACTAAGCAGGAATGCTAAAGTAAATGTGTTTAGCTTTAATTAAAATCCTTGTAGAGGCAGCATTTTCAAGGAGCATTCAATGTCAGCTGGAAGAAAATGGAGATGAGAGCCACACATCCAAAAATACATTTCAGTCAGGACAAATCAGCAGCAAACTAATTAAAAGCCAAGATCATTATAGTCTTTCCAGACTTCTGCGTGACCTTCAAAGATGATATGTGATATTTCAGAGAGCTCACATGTGGTGTCAACTACTGTGTTAAAATTGCCAAGAGAAGTAAATGAGATAGTTTGGGGTGGAAAGCTAAAAGCAGTAGCCACTAAAGATCAGAGACATAAGTGTGAAAAGGTGCCAGATTGAAAAGTCAGGAGCGAAAGAACAGATTGAAAAAGCAGGAGCAGAACACAGGAGGTCTTGATGGAATGCAAATCTAACTTCTTTTTTTTTCTCAAGGACCCCCACCCTAATTGAACACCTTCGAAGGCACAATCAGCACACACAAGGGAACAGTTCGGGGGTGTGTGTGAACTGCAACTGTTGTGTAGCCTGATAACAAAATGTCAGCAGAAACTCTTTTACAGAGGAGGATGGTGAGGGGTTTGGAGCACAATACCTAGGAGGAGCAGCTGAGGGAGCTGGGGTTGCTTAGCCTGGAGTAGAGGAGGCTCAGGGGAGACCTTATTGCTGTCTACAACTGCCTGAAGGGAGGTTGTAGCCAGGTAGGGGTTGGTCTCTTCCTCCAGGCAACCAGCACCAGAACAAGAGGACACGGTCTCAACCTGCACTAGGGGAGGTTTAGGTTGAAAGTGAGGAGAAAGTTCTTCACAGAAAGAGTGATTGGCCCTTGGAATGTGCTGCCCAGGGTGGTGGTGGTGGAGTCACCATCACTGGAGGTGTTCAGGAAGAGGCTGGATGGGCTGCTTGGTGCCATGGTTTAGTTGATTAGATAGTGTTGGGTGATAGGTTGGAATTGATGATCTCTGAGGTCTTCGCCAACCTGGTTAATTCTGTATACAGAATGCACACATGCACAAGGTGATGCAAACACATAGCAACATATGCAGACATTCATGAACATGCTTTCCATATGGCAATTGCTACCTTGCAAATTCCCTGGCAAGAATCCACAAGTGGAAAATGGATTAGTGACCTTTCTCCACCCAGCAACAAAAACAAAGCCACTGTTCTGTATAATTCTGAGCATTCTCTTCAAATAGTGGGAATCTTTGTGCAGCCCCTCAGACAAGGAGGAGGGAAAATAAACATGTCCCTGTCTTCCCATTTGTTGCTTTATTTCCCCTGAGTCTTTTAAAAGCCAGAGTCTGATTTAGCAATTAGTGTTTGTTCTTGCATACCTTGTGCAATTAGCTAAAAGAGCAAATTAGGGAATAAGAAACAAATGTTAATATAAACCCCAAATATTAATATTAAAGGGCATACAGTGGATGAGAAATGGCAATTGTTGAGTCATTCAAAGAGCATACTTTGGTGTAATGGTCTAGAATACTTCCAGATATGCATTGCAATTTCCCTCAAAGCATAGCTCCCTCTTAATTACTTAAGTCTTTATTATAACAGTTTGTTAAACCTTGGCAAAGATGCTGTGGCAGCATCGTTGTATAAGAATTCCTGGTGGATTGTGGAAAGCTGTGAGAGAATGGGAATGGTTTGTCTCTCTTCAAGGAACTGCTGATAAGTATTAAAATGCAAAAGGAACAATTTGTCACCATTTTTTTTTTTACACCTGGGGAATTCAGTGCAGTCACCAAACAGGCTGTGGACTTCGTGGAGCTGGGTAACAGCATGAGGCAGAGAATCCATTTGTGTTACAATGGGGAGATGTTTAGGCTTGAGAAGAGAAGGCTGAGAGGGGACTTATCAAGGTCTATAAATATCTGAGGGGTGGGGGTCAAGATCACAGGATGTCAGGGGTTGGAAGGGATCCAAAGAGATCATCAGGTCCAACCCCCTGCCAGAGCAGGATCATACAATCTAGCTCAGGTGACAGAGGAATGCATCCAGATGGGCTTTGAAAGTCTCCAGAGAAGGAGACTCCACAACCTCTCTGGGGAGCCAGATCAAGGTGCCAGGCTCTTTTCAGTGCTGCTCGGTGATAGGACAAGGAACAGGCACCAGCTGGAACACAGAAGGTTCCATCTCAACACTAGGAGTCACTTCTTTATGGTGAGGGTGATGGAGCACTGGAATTGGCTCCCCAGTGAGGTTGTGGAGTCCCTCTGGATACTTTCATGACCTACCTGTATGCATTTCTGTGTGACCTGTCCTAGGTGGTCCTGCTTTGGCAGGGCAATTGGACTCTATGATCTCTACAGGTCCCTTCCAACCTCTAAGATCCTCCCAGCTTTGTAGAAAGGGGTTACAACTGACAGGGGCCATTGTTAGAAAGTTCCTGCACTGTAGAGCTGTAGGTTGAATGTTAGTTTTGAGAAAGAGCAGCGAAACTCTGACATAGAAAACCTGGCTTCAGCCTCAGAACACTTGGGTCAGGTCCCAGAGGTTGACAGTTGTGACTTAACTCTCTTGAAGGAGATCATTCCTGGTGCATGTGTGTGATAGTCCAAATATGTAGCCTCACTTTTGTTTTCAGCTGGAGAAAATCCCGTGCCAGGGCTGTCATTTGGGGCTTTTCTAATCCTGTTACATTTATGGCTCTGATATTATTATTATTATTATTGTTGTTGTTATTGTTGTTGTTATTATTATTACTGTTTTCAAAGTAGTTCACAGCTGGAGTCATGTGAAAGGAGTGAAAAACTTTCTTCCTACTTCACCATACCTGTATTTTGTGATTAAACCTTTTGGTTGCAGTAAGGAGAAGTTTATTACGAGGGAGATTACCTTAAGTTCTGTGCACTTTGACTTCTTGCCTGGTGTTAGCAGAGATTCTGTTGTCGTTGGCTGCTCTGTTACCCCGCTGGATTTTCCCAGGGTTAGTTTTGCTCACCTGTTTGTAGCATTAAAACCTGAAGCAGCTTTTTTTATGAAGATAATGCTGCAGAGAGCAACGCAAGTGAAACCTTCCAGTACTGCTCAGCAGTCTGGGGTGACAGGGGGCCTTCCTTTTCATTGATTTGAGCACATACACTGAAAAATTGCATCTGACAAGGTTCTGAGGCTTTGTCAGAGTTTTCTTTGCCTTCTGAGTTTGGTTGCTTCTGTTTTGACTTTTAGATGTCCCTGGATGTTTGTCACAGGGAAATGAACTTGGCTGTTTGTTTTGCTCTGTGTGACACTCAATTCTCTGAAGAGAGAAGTGGAGTACGACAAGTCTGTAATTGTGTCAATTTTTCTTCTTCCATCCATGGCATAGCTAGACATGAGCATATCTAACAGCTCTGCTCGTGCAAAATGCTATGTCCTGGGTGTTCCATAGGATTTTCCTGCAGTTAGCTTAGGATCCCAGAACTTGGGGGGAGTTTATACTTGTAAATGAACTTCATGACTTTAGTAGAGCACTGAGAGTTTTTAATCTGGAAAATGTCAGCGACAAGAGAGAAAAGCTGTGATATAACAGCTATGGGAAACCTCTTCCAATTTGTCTCATCAGCATTTCTCTGCCCTTTGGCAGAAGATGCTGTCACTGTGTGAGAAACAAAACTGCAGAGCCTATAGTGTCTGGAAAACAAAGGTAAGAAGGAAAACCACAGAGTTCATGCACAGCAGGTTACGAAGCTGAAATCTGCCCTTAATAAATGTTTGTAATAAGATCATATAGTGCACATTTCTGGGTTTAACTGCCTCATTCTGGGTTTTGCTCTGAAGGATTGATAGTGCTGGTGGAAAACAGGCCCCTCTTCACTGAAAGCAAGGGCACTTTGCTCATTTATAGCAGCTGAAAAAAAATTACTTCCTGATTAACTGAAATGAACAGCATGGGTCCCCAAACATCTGCAAGGAGATTTCTGTCCTTTAGGTGACATGTGTAGAGTGGTGACTCGAGCAGTCTGGGTAAAACCAGCAGTCAAATTGGGTGCTTCTTCCATAGGTGCATAGGAGAAGTGACCTCCAGCTGGTGGTGCACTGAGACAATTAGCTACAGGAATCATGGAGTCAAACGTGAATTTCCTGTTAGCAGTTATCATGGCAGCATCCATCCAACTCTGGAGTCCTCAGAAAGAGAAAGATGTGGACCTCTTGAAGCAGATCCAGGGGAGGCCATAAAAATGATCAGAGGAATGAAACACCTCTACTATGAAGAAAGGCTGAGAGAGTTGAGGTTGTTCAGCCTGGAGAAGAGAAGGCTCCAGAGAGACCATTGTGGCCTTTCAGTACTTTAAAGGGTCCTACAGGAATGATGGGAAGATCATTTTAGTATGGCCCATTGTGACAAAATAAGGGATGGAGATTTTAAACTAACAGAGGGAGATTTAAGACTATATAGAAGAAATTATTTTTTTACACTGAAGGTGATGAAACACTTGCCCAGGTTGCTCAGAGAGGTGGTAGCTGCCCCATCCCTGGAAATATTCCAGGTCAAATTGGACAGAGCTCTGAGCAAACTGATCTAGTTAAAGATGTCCCTGCTCACTGTGGGAATGGTTGGACTAGATTACCTTTCAATGTCCCTTCTGACCTAAACCATTTGATTATTTACCGGCTAATTAACCAGCACCATTATCCATGTGTGCCTGTTCACCTTCCACCACAGTTAGCAGAGCATCACTGCATTACCTGTGACTTGTGCCCTCACAGACCCAGATGACACGTGTGGATCTTAGTGCTCACCAGCTGCTGTGTTCCAGAGTTAACATAGTAAGGCTTTGGTTTTACTTTTAAAGGAATAAGTCAGAAAGGGCTCAGTCTGGCAACTGGTAGTCTCCCAAGTAAGTGGCAGAGGACCATCACATCAGAGAAAATCTGGATTTCAAACCCATGTGCAGGTTTGGACAAGGTGCTCCAGCTCCTTAAAGAGGCAGCTGACTTACAAACATCAGTGGTCCATAAATGTTATCATTTTTCACCAAGTGGCAAGGGGTTTACAGGAATGAAGAACTTGGTTTGCTTCTACAGCACACCACTGCAAGTCTAGTGACTACCATAGGGTTATAGTATTAGAATAGAATGGAATAGAATACAGAATTAACCAGGTTGGAAAAGACCTTTGAGATCATAGAGTCCAACCTATCACCCAATACTATCTAATCAACTAAACCATGGCACCAAGCACCCTATCCAGTCTCTTCCTAAACACCTCCAGTGATGGTGACTCCACCACCTCCCTGGGCAGCGCATTCCAATGGCCAATCACTCTTTCTGTGAAGAACTTCTTCCTAACATCCAGCCTAAACCTTGAGACTGTGTCCTCTTGTTTTGTCACAGGTTGCCTGGGAGAAGAGATCAACCCCCATCTGTCTACAACCTCCTTTCAGGTAATTGTAGACAGCAAGAAGGTCTCCTCTGAGCCTCCTCTTCTCCAGGCTAAGCAACCCCAGCTCCCTCAGCCTCTCCTCATAGGGCTTGAGGGGAGAAAAACCATATTTGGAACAAAGAAAGTTGCCACCTGTGAACCATTTTTTGCTACCTAAAAAAAGATTTTGCTGCTCTAATAATGCTAATTTATAAACCTTCTACATCTTGGACTGAAAAATATAATATGTGAGAGATCAAAGGATGAGAAAACAGTGTCTCAACCAAACAGAGCCTCAGCTCTGGGTTTGATGTTCAGCTCATGTGATATTTGCTGTCTGAGAACACTTCCACAGCTCCACTGAGTTGCCTTCTTAGTTGTGTAAGTACGAGGAAGAGATCAATCCTTCTCCCCCGCCCCCAGCCCTGCTCTGTGTTTTATACACCTACAGCTGTAGGACATCTGCTGAGACAGAAGATTCTACATAAATAAGATGTTAATGTAAAAAATGGTATTTACATTACCTAAAATAAGAACTGTTAGGGAAACATCCAAGAGGCTGTGTCTCTTTCCTGGGACGGCTGGATGGAGGCTCCTAAACAAAAAGCAGCAGGCAACCTAATGTTTGCAAGGGGTCTTTTACATTTTTGGAAACTCAAACTGTTTTGTGGGGGGAAAAAAAAGTTCTTTTAAGGTTCCTTTTCCACAGCCCATTATGCTCTTGATTGCCTTGTTGTACTTTCTTCTTCTTCTAGTGGGTTCTTTCCTCTGCTTATTGAGGCTTGAAAAATGATCGGGAGGGTCACACGGAACTTCCAGATGACCTTCTATAGTGGGGAAAAAACCCCATAGGGAAGAGAGAAATCCTTGTCCACCAGGGTTCAGCTTCTATGATTCCAGGGAGAGCATTTCCTTCTGCTTTTCTTCCTTCTAGACCTAATTTGATGCCAAAATATTCAACCATCACACAGATCTGGGGTTTGATTAATCTTTACAATTGGTCTCAGGTAGAATCTTGTTGGGAACGACACTGCGCCATGCATCCAGGTGTTTGGGTCATACAACTCTCTTCTCAGAAGATGCAGACTACCCAAACAACAGTTTTAACAAGGTTATGCAGGCCCTGCTGCCAACCAAAGGATCTCAGCCAATTTCCCAGCTAGAGGAATGTTAAAGGGAACAGCTCCTGAGGTTTCCCAGCCAGGGCTTAGCTGGGCGGGTGTGAAAGGCAAGCAGCTCCGGGTTGCTACAGCTGCACCACAGAGACCATACCATTCTTTTGCTGCAGAAAACTACACCAAAGTGACCTCCATTTTTGGGATCCCTTTTCCTTGGTTGTACTGATCTCACATCCAGACATGGGTGACATGCAAGGAGCTGCCCAATGATTGCGATCACTTTTGTGACAGAGAGATCAGCCTGGGAGTTCACCAGGCTTCGGCGCTGATACAGCGAGCGCAGTCAGCAGGGAGAAACATGCCATGTCAGCAGTGTAACATGAACAAATAAAACCAGCACGTTATTTGTGGTTGGATGTTTGTTTCATGACTCTCTTGTCGCTCAGCTGCCCTTCTTTTCATCGTGGGCTTTTTTCTTTCCAGCTAAACCGCTTTGACACATTTTCTGCTCTATATGTCACCAGAGATTGGCTTCCCAGGAGAGGCTGCGGTAGGATACATTCTTTCCTCCTTATCCCCAGTTTCTGACATGTATACTGAAGGAATGGCCCTTCAGCATGCAGCCAGGTGCTCTTGGGGCTCAGGGATCACCTTGCTGCTCCCTGGCATCTCTTCTGCTAGGATTCAAACTAGCACTCCATAACTACTTGCTCACCATGGAAAGCAAAGCTGTGAGGTCTCCTGCTGATGGGGTAACATGTGAGGATCTGGTGAGACCATGTTAGCTTGTGAGGATGTTCTGTTGCTTGTACAAAGCCTGATCATTCCAACTTACATTGATCCCAAATGTTTAGATCTTTTTAATTTCCATGAAGTATTCAGACACTTTAGGTTATTCTCAACAGTTTGAGTCCAGTCATCAGTTATCTAGAGCCTCTGTGATACCTTTGAGCCAATGCAAGACCTTTTATGTTCTCAGCCCACTTGGAGTCAATTTTTACAACCACATGTCTGTTTCCCAGATGGCTTCCCAGAAGCTAATCAAGTAGAAGAAAACCAAACCTGGCTTCTGGTATGACCCCAGATATTTGGTGCAGTTCACACACTGGAATCAGCTGGGCTCCTCATGATCACTGGGGCTCAGACCAGGATTGCCCAGAGCCATATCCACTCTCAAAGTAATGTAAGGAGCAGCAGCTTGGTGAAACGAGGTAGGCATTATTAGCACAAAAGCCACAGCACAGCTGAGACTGCTGCTGGGTGTAACCCAAATGGTCTGAGTGGAACAAGCAGAGAAATACTGGTGAGGTAAGGCTGCTGCACACTAAGGTAGTAAAACTACCTGGTGATCATAGAGGAGCATACACACACAGGGATCTTGTTTGGTACAGGATCCTGACATGGTGCTCTTGCTCTGAATGTTTCCTGCTGTTGGTTTGGCTCCTGGGCTAAGAGCCATTGCAGGCTGCTTTCCTCCTGCCTTGCAATGGGCTAAGGGCATTGCTTTTGTAGGCTCATGCAGTCCTGCAATAAAGAGTGAGGCTTCCAGGAACAGGGTGCAAAGATTATGAGCTCTTTTCCAGCAGCTTTGGATCTGACAGAAGATGACCCATGCTTTGGACAGGTTTATCTTTTAAATGCTGTAAACAGCAAACTGATTTCTTAGTGGTGTTTGAGAGTCAGTAAATATTTTGGCATTTGTTATTTACTCTCTGTGCACAGTTATGAGATATCTACTATCCTGAAACCTAAGTGCAGAGCATGAGAGTGTGTCACTTTGGAAGGACCTCCAGCATTGTGGCCTCCTTTCCTTGCAATGAGTGACAGCAAACAAACTGCTTGTTTTCAGATGCCCTAAGGAATGTGTTGTTTATGGTAGCTACTGATCCTAGGTGTAATGTTATCACCAGGCCTGTGCTGAAAGACACACCATGTTTAGCAAATATCTCTGTTGGACTTTCAGTCTTGAGGAACAGGCTAATGAATTTCTGTGTGCCCTGCTGTTCAGGTGGTGCTATTTCTCCAACAGCTGTTAGAAAAAGTGCTCTGTCAAATGTTGCACTCCGGGTCTGTATGCATAAGAAAATGTGAGTGTGCAAATGGGCAGAGCTTTGGGGGGTTTTGGTTTTGTGATTTGTTTTGCTTTGTTTTGTTTTTAATCAGAGGCTGTTTCTTTTCAACTTAATGACATTCTGATTATTCATAGTATCATAGAATCAATAAGGTTGGAAAAGACCTCAAAGATCATCAAGTCCAACCTGTCACCCAACACCTCATGACTACTAAACCATGGCACCAAGTGCCATGTCCAATCCCCTCTTGAACACCTCCAGGGATGGTGACTCCACCACCTCCCTGGGCAGCACATTCCAATGGCTAACAACTCTCTCTGGGAAGAACTTTCTCCTCACCTTCAGCCTAAACCTCCCCTGTGGCAGTTTGAGACTGTGTCCTCTTGTTCTGATGCTGGTTGCTTGGCAGAAGAGACCAACCCCTTACTGGCTACAACCTCCGTTCAGGTAGTTGTAGACAGCAATAGGTCTCCCCTGAGCCTCCTCTTCTCCAGGCTAAACAATCCCAGCTCCCTCAGCATCTTCTCGTAGGGCTTGTGCTCGTGGCCTCTCCCCAGCCTTGTTGCCCTTCTCTGGACACGTTCAAGAGTCTCAATGTCCTTCTTAAATTGAGGGGCCCAGAACTGGACACAGGACTCAAGGTGTGTCCTAACCAGTGCTGAGTACAGGGGCACAATGACTTCCCTGCTCCTGCTGGCCACACTATTCTTGATACAGGCCAGGATGCCATTGGCCTTTTTGGCCACCTGGGCACACTGCTGGCTCATGTTCAGCCAGCTGTCAACCAGTACCCCCAGGTCGCTTTCTGTCTAGTTGCTCTCTAGACACTCTGCCCCAGACTGTAGCGCTGCATGGGGTTGTTGTGACCAAAGTCAAGCACCTGGCACTTGGACTTGTTGAATGCCATCATGTCGGACTCTGCCCATCTGTCCGGCCAGTCAAGGTCCCTCTGCAGAGCCCTTCTACCTTCTAACAGATCAACTCCTGCCCCCAGCTTGGTGTCATCTGCAACTTTACTGATGATGGACTCAATTCCCGCATCCAGATCGTCAATAAAGCTATTGAAGAGGACGGGGCCCGTCCGTGATCTGTGGGGCGCACCACTGGTGACTGGTGCCGGCTGGCTGTGGCGCCATTCACCACCCGCTCTGCACTCGGCACTGCAGCCAGCTCCTGACCCAGCGCAGTGCTGCTGTCCCAGCCAGGGGCTGGCAGCTCGGCCAGGAGTTTGCTGTGGGGGACAGTGTCAAAGGCCTTGCTGCAGCCCAGGTAGGCTACATGCACAGCCTGCCCCACATCCACCAGGCAATCACCTGATCACAGAAGGAGATCAGGTTGGAGAGGCAGGATCCATGTTGGCTGGGCCGGAGCCCTTGGCCGTCCCTCAGGCACGCAGTTATTGCCAAGATAACCTGCCCGGCGCCGAGCTCAGGCTGCCAGGCCTGGAGTTTCCAGGTTCCTCTATCCAACCCTTCTTGTGGATGGGGATCACACTGGCCAGTTTCCAGTCATCTGGGAGCTCTCCACAAAGCAATCTCTTCAGTCCCAGCTGTGCCTTAGGTTTACCTCTCTGGGGTGCAGCGCAGTGTCTAGGGGTTGGGCAGCATGCTGTGCGCTCCAGTTCCACCTCACAGCTCACACTCAGGCTCCTGGGCACACAGCACAGATTCATGCACACAATAGTGTTTTATACCTGAATGTAGGTGCTGGGAGACCCTCCTTGGGATAAGAGCATCCACAAAGTTTCATAAGCTGAAATGGAAACACACAAGAGGTGGTATTGGTAGGATGCAGCTCCAAGCATCAAACCTTTCCCTTCTTTAAGCTACACACAAATCCTGCAGTATCCTGCAATAATATGTACATATAATGAGCTTGCTTTTCCCTGGACCAGTGGGATTTGGGGTGAAGAATCAAGAACAAAGAGAAAAACATACATAAGCTAATTTTTTCTACCATAATGCTATGGTCACCCACTAACCAAAAATGCTGAAATAGCTAAGCAGAGGGATTTGTCTGATGCACAACCACATGAAAGACTGTTTTAAGGAGCTCCCCACTGCAGGCCTGCCACTCTCTGTTTTTTCCCTAAGGACACCAGCTGTGGTTCATCTTCTCCTCCCCTCCTTTCCCCACTTGAGAAGTGCTACAGTTTCACTGAAATCCCCATTCCCAGAGGAAGGGAATTGTTAGTTGCTGACAATTAAAACTTACCAAATCTTCCTCTGCTGAACCTCATCTCAATAATACATCAGGAAGATGCACCACCCTTTGCCAGGGCAAGTCTCACCTAGCAGAACTCAGCCACCCTGCCCCTGACAGGGCTGTGGGATCTAGAAAATCTTTAAGTCCCTTTTAACCCAAACCATTCTATGATTCTATAGGGCCTAATTGAGACACCACGCTGACTTCAGGTAAAGGATTCTCTTCTAAACTGTGCTCCAAATACTGGATCCCATTCTGCACTCCTCCATCATGCAAATTAAAGGCAGATTTATCCGGCTACATTATAGTAATGGGGTTTAGAGCTGCCTGGGGGGCATGTGAATTTCATGAGAGGTTTGTCACTTCTAAAGGACAAGTGTTGCTTTAGGCTCACCTGTATCAAGGCACCTAAAGCTGTGATGGATCTTGGCTCTTGGGCAAGCCCAGGATCTACTTTGGAGTTGCTTAGCCTGGAGAAAAGGAGGCTCAGGGGAGACCTTATTGCTGTCTACATCTAGTGGTTCTGGAATATGGAGGTGTCATAGAATCAGCAAGGCTGGAAAAAACCTCAAAGATCATCAAGTCCAACCTGTCACCCAACACCTCATGACTCCTAAGCCCTGGCTTCAAGTACCACAATCAATCCCCTCTTGAACACTTCCAGGGATGGTGACTCCACCATCTCCCTGGGCAGCACATTCCAATGGCCAATAACTCCTTCTGTAAAGAACTTTCTCCTCATCTCAAGCCTAAACTTCCCCTGGCATTTCCTTCCCCTTCATTTCCTTTCAGGAAGCATGATGGTGTTGTCAAACTGGCTTCTTTCTGCAGCTGCTGTTGGAAGAGTCTGCTGGCATTTATACTGTGAATGAGTTAATTGAAATAAAGAGAAACTTATTATGGATTGCCTGGGAGCACACATTAGCCCTTGCATTAGCAAAAAATAGCAATATCGTTCTGGCTATTTGCACAATGTCTTTACAAAGGAACTCCTCTTTGTGATACTGGGTGGTTCTATTTTTTGGAGTGGAAGGATTGTTTCTAATGCTCAATGATAAGAAGACCCTAGAAAAATAAATAAGCTTGCTGGGATTTAGCAGGGTAGGGCTGGGACTGCCCTCAGTAAACCATTGTGTTTCCAAAGCTTTGCTCTTTCAACAGCTTGCCTCTGGAGCCAGGGCTCTGTATGTTTATTATTGTATCAGCGTTGTATATATTGACAGTCTGACCAAGAAAACTCTGCTAGCATCATTCCACAAAATGGTGCTGAGAGAAAACAGTAATGAACCGTCCAAAACAGTACTTGCTGAAGTTGTTTTTGTCAAGGAACTAGCAAGCTGCAGTGAGGTGGTTCATCTGGCCCCCTTCTTTCCATTTGGTCCCCTCTGTTTTGTGACTCTCTTCTCTCCTGCTTCCTTTTTAATTATACCCATGTGGCATCTGTTGGCATCACACCAGGCCACAGAATATTTGGGTGCATTTTTCAGGAGGGAGGGACCTGATCAAGCTAAAACCTCATCCCAAATTCACCAACAGACTTGATAATGGTCTGAGCTGGTGGCATGGCTGGGAATAGAAACTTGAGAGCAATCTCTTTCAAATTCCCAGTAGTAAGTTATAGTCAGGCCACCTCTGAGACAACACAAATTTGCTGCCTTAAGATAATCATCTGCAATAGCTTCAACATAATTTTTGCATGGCCTTCAGAAAGGTGAAATACAGACTTACTTGGTTCTGGTTTGATGGTGCATGACCCAGACCCAGCTGTGGACCTTCCCTCAATCTCTTTCCTTCTCTTCCTACTACTCCTTCCTCTCAGCTTTCTAGATACTGGACTAGCAGCATTCCTGCCATCCCCCTCACCCCCTTTTCTTTCTGGTTTGTTTTTTTCTTCCTATCCTTCTGTTTCCATTCTTGACTAATAACAACCAGACTGAGGGCTGGTCAAAATGCCTTGTTTTGCTATAGTTTTGGAGAGGCAAACAAGGGTGAAAATCAATCATGGAATTCCAGATTGGAAGGGATCTCATAGATCATCTGGTCCAAACGTTCTTGGGAAAAGCATCCTTCCCAGAAAGACAGGCTGGTATTAGCACAGAGTGAAGGGAACGATCTAGCACCTTGTCCAGGTGTCAGAGCTTTGGGAAAAGGGTTTGCAAGTTTTCTTCTGAAGTTATCTGAATGGCATGAAATGACATTGACTGTCAGATGATATGGTGCTTAGCGACACAGTTTAGTGGTGAGCTTGGCAGTGCTGGGTTAATGGTTGGACTTGGTGATCTTAAAGGTCTTTTTCAACCTAAATGATTCTATGTTCCCCAGGTGACAGTAATTGCTGTCCCTTGCTGAGCAGCATCTGGGCGTGGTGGGGCTGGGGCTGCAGAGCCACGCTGCTGCTCTCAGCAAGGAACAGACAAAGAGCAGTAGTGCTGGTTTGTGAAATCCACCTCGGGCTTGTAGCCTCATAAGGAAAAATATGCCTTACTAGAAGGCAGTAATTGGCAGAAAATAAGGGAGAGGGAGAACTCAGCCTGAGTCTCCATTCTCATTAGTTTTAAATTAGTGGAACAGCATTGGCTTCACGGCAGTTATTCCTGATTTTCACTGAGATAGCTGAGATCAAAATCAGATGCAAAACGTATTGAAACCCTTTGTGTTTACAGTTCTGTGGCGGTCCTGTGAAAATAGCCTGGATAATGTTGTGTTGTGCCAGGCTGCCAAGATGCCAGCAGCCGGCAGCCTTCCATCCAGCCCCCTGGTACCCGAAAGAGGAGCAAAGCCCAGAGCTGTGCAAAATCCGCCGGTGTCCTGGGCATCGCCATCGAGAGCATAATGCCTTTTGCACAGAGGTAAGGAAAATCCATTAGTGGAATTAATCTCTGCTTTGAGAGGTGGCCTCCCCACACAAAAATGTTCCTTCAGTTAAGTACAGCTTGCTGATAAATAGTTTATGATGGTGTTGAAGGCCAGCATTGCCAGGATTATTTATACTGTGCTATAGCCTATCTGCTATGGACAAACTGCACTGCCGGTCCTTTAAGCCTTATTTCTTAAACTGAAACGTTCACTCAGCAGCCAAGTTTGTTTTCCTAATTAATAACATTTAAAGTGACAGAGGCTTAGTTTCTCCCTACAACTTTTCTTTCAATACTTTTTGCACTGCAGAGATTCATTGACTCCTTTCAGTCAGGACCAGTTAAACATAAGCTAACATTACTGAGGTTTGCTGTTCCTTGATTTTTGTTTTTTTTCTCCCCCTAATGCTTTGGTTACACTGATTGCATTTTAATTGGATAGGAAATCAGCAGAGTCTGGAGGAGGCAGAAGAACTGAAATTTGAGAGAGTCAGTGTGTTACAGCCAGCCAGGCACACTCAGTGTGCTCCTTGGTGGCTCCAAAATCTGTGTGCTGACAGCCAGATTTTCATTGTGTGGGCTTTGCTCAGGTTTACATCTGCACTTCTGCAGTTTTGAGTGGCTCAGGCCCTCCCTGCCTCAGATGTGCACTGAGATAACCAGGAGCAGAATCTGATTTGGGATTTTTTTCTTTTTAATTTGCAAGTTAAAAATAACAGTGAAACCAAAATAAGGACTCCATCGTGGTCACCATCATCATCCCAAAGCCTTTATGATGCTATGGGTAAAATGTGGAAATGTGAGTCTGTCTGCTTCCACATCACCAGAAGAAAGGAGCCAATTTGAAAGAAATATGAAGTGATACTCTCTTTTCTTTCTCCCTCTCTTCTCTCTCCCTCTCTTCTCTCTCCCTCTCTTCTCTCTCCCTCTCTTCTCTCTCCCTCTCTTCTCTCTCCCTCTCTTCTCTCTCCCTCTCTTCTCTCTCCCTCTCTTCTCTCTCCCTCTCTTCTCTCTCCCTCTCTTCTCTCTCCCTCTCTTCTCTCTCCCTCTCTTCTCTCTCCCTCTCTTCTCTCTCCCTCTCTTCTCTCTCCCTCTCTTCTCTCTCCCTCTCTTCTCTCTCCCTCTCTTCTCTCTCCCTCTCTTCTCTCTCCCTCTCTTCTCTCTCCCTCTCTTCTCTCTCCCTCTCTTCTCTCTCCCTCTCTTCTCTCTCCCTCTCTTCTCTCTCCCTCTCTTCTCTCTCCCTCTCTTCTCTCTCCCTCTCTTCTCTCTCCCTCTCTTCTCTCTCCCTCTCTTCTCTCTCCCTCTCTTCTCTCTCCCTCTCTTCTCTCTCCCTCTCTTCTCTCTCCCTCTCTTCTCTCTCCCTCTCTTCTCTCTCCCTCTCTTCTCTCTCCCTCTCTTCTCTCTCCCTCTCTTCTCTCTCCCTCTCTTCTCTCTCCCTCTCTTCTCTCTCCCTCTCTTCTCTCTCCCTCTCTTCTCTCTCCCTCTCTTCTCTCTCCCTCTCTTCTCTCTCCCTCTCTTCTCTCTCCCTCTCTTCTCTCTCCCTCTCTTCTCTCTCCCTCTCTTCTCTCTCTCTGCATTTACTACATTTACCTATCTCTATACCCATTTTATCCAGACATGGTCTTGCTTCTTGACCACTTCCAGTGCTTTAAGATTCTGGCAAGACAGCATTACTGAAACACAGTGAGAAAAGCTGTGTTTCAGCAAGGCTCAAAGCTGCCAGGCCTTTCTGAGCAGAGTAAGTTCTTAAAAGTAGCAGAAATCCTTCAAGGAAGCATGCTCCCAAGTTTACCTTTGAAAAAGGTTTACAATGATTCAGATAAGAGTGGAAAGAATTTCCCAGCTTTCAGGCACTTACCCACTTCTATAAACAAACTTAACACCTAAACTTTCGATAAATGACCCCAGGGTTTACCCTCTGCACCACATCCAGATGCAGTGCTGATGTGTTCTGCAGTTAGGGTCTGGTAAAGGCAGCAGGGGGAAATTGAGATATGCTGCAGTGATTCCATGACCTGAGCCATAGTTACTCATTTTTGGTGTCTCCCGTTGTATTTCTACCACAGTCTCTAACCACACAGCTATGATTCAGCTGGGGAAGGAGAGAGTTTTTTTGCAGTGACATTTTGGGTAGCCTTAAAGCTGTCTTTCCCCAGCCTCAGCTGCATGAGCTCATTCTCAGCCTGCCTCGGCATTTGCAATGCAGATGTTCTCCGTATGTGTCCTGACCCTCCAGCAGATCCCCTCTTTCACTTAGTCCCGCTTCTCTTTCTGAGCTTGTCTTTGTCGATCAAAATTAGAGACATGAAACATAATATAGTGACATTACAGCCTAATAAGAATGAAAAAGGCAGGAAAGCATAGCTAGGGTTTGATCTGGCTGCTCCTGGAGGAGGGGCTCTGGGTTTTGGGGCATTACAGATGGACTGGGACACAAGCACGTTATGTCTTCAGTATTGCTGTGCTTGCAAACTTGGAAGAAATCTGCTCAGACTTAGGGTTTTGGGAGCTGATGTTGTTAGTGAGGTTGATAATGACCTTAAAACTGATGTTTAATTTCAGTTCAGACTGAGAGTCCTCGCTGACTAATTTGGGACTAGCAGGAAAGGTTGTAATTAATCAATCTGAAGTCACAGATTTCCTTGGGTTGGAAGGGACCCTCAAAGGTCATCTTGTCCAACCCCCTTAAAGTCTGCAGGGACACCTCCAACTAGATTAGGCTGCCCAGGGCCACATCAAGTGCAATCTTGAAGGTCTCTGGGGGCCTCAACCACATCTCTGGGTAACCTGTTCCATTATTTCAGTACTCCCATTGTAAAGAACTTCCTCATTATGTCCAACCTTAGTCTACCCAGCTCCAATGTCCAACCCATTGCCCCTTCTCTTATCATTACAAGCCCTTCTAAACAGTCTTTCCCCAGCCTTCTTGTAGGTCCCCTTCAGATACTGAAAGGTAGCTGTAAGGTCTTTCTGGGGCCTTCTCTTCTCCAGGATGAAAAGCTTAGGCACCTTGCCAGGCTTATGTGGCAAGCTCAGAACCATACACAAAGTACATACAGTAAATGATGAGAAACTTTTAACCCTGTAGAAAGGCTCTGCTTTGGAGTACCTACTCTGCAACAGGATCAAAGAGGTTGTGTCATGAGGGCTTTGGTGGCCATTTTACAAATATTAAAGTGACTTTGATAGAAGAATAATTTGCTCTGAAGGCAGATGGAATTCTTGTTAACGGTGTCAAATACACTTTCAGCTGGGTACTCTTCTGAGGGGAAAAAGTTCCTAAGTAATGATTTCAGAGCTTTGTCAAAGGATGCCCCAAGCCTGCTAGTCTTTTACAGAAGGAACTTTAAAAGAAGGAGCTTTAGAATAAGCAGGTAAAGATGGGGAGGAATGGAGACAAAAACTGTCAGCAGCTCAAATGCTCCTAATGCTTATGGAATGTGTATAGTTAAAATTGCCTTGCTAACTTCCAAGCCAGCTCAACTTCTTCATCTGAGATTTTCCAAAGATTAGTGTAAAAGAACTTTCTGTAAATCCTAAGCCTTAACAAAAAGAATCCTTTATTATTTAGCACTTATTTATGGGGCACCAGTTCAATTCTAAATAGAGAAACATGACTGTGACCTGCAAGGGAAGACGGAAGCACAGCTTACATCAAATATACCGAGTCACTGAAGTACATAGGTAGGTCTGGGGCTGTGTTTTTCTTGTAATTAAATGTTAGTTTAGTAGTGGTTAGATGAAAGTCTCTGCTTGTCAACTTCAAAATGGGCTGAGATCCCACTGAAGATTACCTGCTGTTAAGTAAACTCAAATCAGCTGCATCCTTCAGCCCTGGAAGACAAGGCACTGTGGCAATACAGACAAAATAAAAGATGCTTCCCTCATGGAAGGTGTTCATAGAATCATAAAATCAATAAGGTTGGAAAAGACCTCAAAGATCATCAAGTCCAACCTGTCACCCAAGACCTTATGATTACTAAAGCATGGTGAAGAGGAGGCTCAGGGGAGACCTAATTGCTGTCTACAACTACCTGAACGGAGGGTGTAGAAAGGAGGGGGTTGGTCTCTTCTCCCAGGCAACCAGCACCAGAACAAGAGGACACAGTCTCAAGCTGCACCAGGGGAAGTTTAGGCTGGAGGTGAGGAGAAAGTTCTTCCCAGAGAGAGTGATTGGCCATTGGAATGTGCTGCCCAGGGAGGTGGTGGAGTCACCATCCCTGGAGGTGTTCAAGCGTGGATTGGACGTGGCACTTGGTGCCGTGGTCTAGCAGGCATGAGGTGTTGGATGACAGGTTGGACTTGATGATCTTTGAGGTCTTTTCCAGCCTTGTTGATTCTATTCTATGACATGTTGCTTGCTCTGTTTTGAACTCTGATCTAATTCTTGTTTCCCATTAATGGTCAAATAACATTGGTCTAATTAAAATCAGGCAAATATTTTGTGTCATGTGTAATAGGTAATAGAAAGTCCATATGCAATGATTTAACTCAACATCTAAGCTTTGGACAAAAAAAAGTGTTCATCTGGTATTCACTTCCTAGTAGACAGAGACCAATGACTGTTGCCAGCCTTGCTGGGGCTCCCTGATAGATGCTTTGTGGGTAGCCCTGGACTTCCTACAGGAATTATTCAGACACAGCAAACTCCAGGGTTTTTTTCCTTCTCTTTTTCTTGGTAGCTTTCACTTGCCTGGGAAAATTATCCTCAATGATAACAGAAGACAGAACAACAGCAAATTTTTGTGGCAGTCCTGTGAGAGCCTTCCCAATCTAATCTCCATTTGGTTATGGTAGTTGGATTGGTATAAAACATTAGCAAATTTGGGCTCTGACCTCACAAAACCAAACACAAATATTTAACCTGGCAAAGGATTTTTCAGTAACAATCCCCCAAAAGGCTAACAGAAAATAGGTCCTGAAATACTTTTAAACCGATAAAATAATGTGCCAGGCTTCAGCCATGGCTCGAGAATAGCAGAAAGGAATTATCTCCAGCCAGGGATATCTATTCAGAAACAGAGATGTAAGAGCTGTAGTCTCTCAGGAATGTTGAGAAAGAGCCCACCTAAAATTCCTCCTTATTCTCTTCATAATTTGAGAGGTGAAAAGTAACTGCAGGTAATTTTCTACAGTTCTGGCTGTGTCCAGCCTATCCAAGTTTTACAACAGTGCAGTGAGAGGATTTGGCCAAGTCAGTCGATGGCCATCCAGGGGTAATGGGAGAGCTCTTATACTGCTGAAACAATGGTATGAATATTTCTATTCCCTCCAAGGTTTATGGCTCTGTAAATTGCAGCATAACACTATAAATCCTTTCCCCTTGTTTTCCAAATCTGTGCATCAATGGTGTTTTTCCTGTTCTGTTTTTTAAATAGCTGTTTGCTGCCTTCTCTGTTTTTCTTGGCTTATTAACCAGAATCCTCCAGAAAACACAATGTCAGCACATTAGACAAAACCCCCAACAACTCAGAAAACAGGCACACACAAACACCCTCCTATGTGCATTGGCAGGTTGCAACAAATATGTGAAATTCATTCTCGGAAGGTATTACTCGGATAAAGGAGCTGACAGGAACTGAGAAAGTTTAGACACTTATGTAAATTCACATCTGTGTCATGCAGGATTAAAATGTAGTGTTGGATTAAAAAGAGAAAATAGAATACAAATCTTCATGCCTTGTGGCATAAGCCAAACCATTAATTCACGGTGCTTCCCCTGGGGACTTTTATTCCTTCTTGTGTTCTCTTTTTGGGACCTCTCCCACTGGCTGTTATCCGAGAGAAAGAATTGGATGTGATGGTCTTGAAGGTCTCTTCCAACCTGGTCTGGTCTATTCTATTCTATTCTATTCTATTCTATTCTATTCTATTCTATTCTATGGATCACTACTCTGAATCAGTATGAAATTTCTGTGGTGGTATTTGTGTCTTCCACTCTTCTGACTTAGGCTGGAGGTTAGGAAGAAGTTCTACACAGAGAGAGTGATTGCCCATTGGAATGGGCTGCCTGGGAAGGTGGTGGAGTCACCATCATTGGAGGTGTTTAGGAGGAGACTTGATAGAGTGCTTGGTTGCATGGTTTAGTTGATTAGGTGGTGTTGGATGATAGGTTGGACACGATGATCTTGAAGGTCTATTCCTATTCTATTCTATTCTATTCTATTCTATTCTATTCTATTCTCTGGATGAGATTAGGAGAACCTGCATCAGAAATCAGCACTAAAGAAAGTTCACAGACTCTGGTCCCATTCACTGCAGTTCTAATGCAATGGGTTTTTATAGTAAGAACTGAAAAACACTAGGCTAATGTTAGAAGGAGGAATTATTTCCTTGCATTCTCTTTTGGAGAAGGTGTCTTTTAGAAATGCAGACAGCTAAGCTGGTAGAAAGATTCACTACTGTGAAATAAGGCTTTCAGCTTTCCTTTACTTGAACAATTATTCAGGTACATCTTCACTTCCAGCTCTGGGTACAACTAGTGCCACAGCCTGAAGCAGAGCCCTCAAGGCATAGCTGATTTTCATGGATGAGTCTCCTTCTCTCATGGTCATCACCCAGTTGGCCTAGATCACTTGTGCCAGCAGAGAAGGGGACAGCTGAGTGGAAACAAGCGGTGGGGATTTTGCTGTGAATTGCATGAGCCCTCCAGTACCTTCAGGCTTTATAAACACATACCAAAGCACAAGAGAAACATAGTTACCAAGAGCTCAGTTCTCTAAAGGCAAACATTTCTTTTTATTAAAAAACTATGGACTTTTAACCCACCCTGAACAGAGTTTTGAAAGTTTCATTTGACTTACAGGGACTGTAAACTGCATGGGTTTGTATTTGGCCAAGGCTTCAGTCCTTAATTCCCAATGTACCCAAAACCATGCTCACAAGCATGACCAGTGACTCTGGTCCTAATAAGACATGTTGATTTTTTTTTTTGCTTATGGCTGATGGTTAGCTGATCACCTCACAAGGCTTTGCAAGGTCTGCATGTGGTGAGGAGATAGTAACCTGGCAGAGGAATACAGCTGTGCAAGCACCAGGGAGGGAGTTTCTGAGAACAGGGTTCTGGGGTTGGCAGCACTGAGGTGCCTCATTTCTCATGCAGGACTTTTTCAAACCATCTATCAAAGAGACAGTCAGAGCAAGGTGGGTGCTACAAGCAATTGAAGAGGGTTTTGTCATTTTGAAGCCTTGCTGCTATGGAGAGCAGCAGCAGCATCTGAATGGTAGCTTGCTTCCAGTTTCTGCCTTCCCTTTTGGTTCTGTCCACTTACGCGTGGCTTATCTAAGGAACTGGTGAGACAAATTCCTTTCGAAGCAGGATCTGGCAAGAGCAGGGTTAAACCCCAAACCTTTCCCAGGGAAACAACCTTTGCAACAATTGTCTGTTGCAGGGAGTGGAGCCACCTGCAGCCCATCAGCATGGGAGATGTTGATGAAGAGCAGGGGCTCCTCTGAGCAGTGTGAGAAAGCCACACCTCCGTGGAGATCATTAAACCGAGCCAGCAGGACCTTGGAAGGGGGCTGCTCATACTTTTGTAAGAAATTAAGCATTTATTATTACTACAACTCCTATTATTATTGCTACTACTATATTATCTTTTGCTTTTCTCCATGTTAGGAATTTTCTTGAACTCCAGCATTTCTTTCTCCTCCCTCAGTATTCATTTTTGCTTCTTGTCACAAATTAATATAAAAGGATTTTTATCTCTGTGATTTGGACTAGGGGGAGTTTGAAAAGGGAACATGACTGTGTGGGCTTGCATGGTGATTGACTTGAGTTAAACTCGGTGTTAGTCTTGGTTACTAAGGTGGATGTGGTTTTATCAATGCACACAAAAGAGCTGATAAGGAACTGTGCTTAAATAAATCACCAGGATAGTGGTTTACAAGCATCTGTCTTGCTCTGTGTCCTTCTGACAGCTGTAAATAACAAATCACCTACTTTGTCAAATTCAACTAAGCTTTTAGAAATCATGCAGATTTTATGTCTGACTCTGCATGTTGCAGTTCATCTCATGTTATATCTTTAGACTAAATCCAGTGACAAAGGCTAGAATTAAGCATTTCAATTCTCAGGAAATGTAGCTGTCATTCAAGGCTGTAGATGGGCCACACTTGTCTAAACCTCCTGTAGTAACCAGTTTTAGCAGCTGAACTCTTCATGTCTGATCCCAGCCCCATTCTTCCCTGCAGAGATGTGGGGTGAAGGGTTGTATATGTGTGACCTGTGGGGAGCTTCTCTGGTGTTTCTGCCAATCTCCTGCACGTTTGAGGAATGAGGTTGTGGAGGCAGAAATGTGCAAGGCTTTCTCTGACTACTGTTGTAGCAGTAGTGCCAGCTCTATCTAATCTGCTGTTAAGGGCTGGTCTAGTTGCCAGCACTGTTATTCCCTAAATGTGAGAGAGATGAAGCATCCAAATGCTGTTTGGGTAGGCAAAGTAGTAAAAAGCTAAACCCAAGAAAATGTTTGGCTGCCTTGCTGATTCCAAATACCATTGCCAGTCTAAGATAGAGGGTTTCTCTAGAGGAAAGAAACTAAATCAGTAAACTAAATGTTTACTGGTCCTGATTAGTTTCTGGAAAGACTTAAAAAATGTGTTTATATGTGGGCTGCTGGTGATATCATTTTATCTGATGTCTGGGAAGAATGAAGGCTTCTTTAATTTGCTTGTTCAGATGTTAAGGTCTGAGAGGTGAACAGAGAAGGCACCGCATTGCCTCATCACATTGGTCAGAAAACTCACACAGAGAGCACAAGGCCACATAGTCTCGATTGAACAAGAGCAGCTAACTTTGAAAGAGGGCAAAATCTTGTCTGAGTCTCTCTTTTCAGGCAGGAGCCTTTGAGCAAACTTGTGCAACATGCCTGCTGGGCAGAGCAAGGGAGCAGAAAGCCATGCTCTGCAGTGTCTGGTGTGCTGCTGGCTGCCTGCCTGCCTCTCATTTCTGATCCACCAGGCTGCTGGGGAAGGGGATTTAAAATCATAATTTACAGTAGGATAGCTGGTCTTCCCCAGGAGACAGTGGCTGAGCTAGCAGAGCAGCTTTCTCAGGAGCACAAGGGTCCCTGGGGTGAGTGAAGTGTGTGCCTCCAACCCAGATCTCCCTCAAGTGCCCCCAAAGAATATGGCTTCTGTGGTATACCAGGGGAAGAGCTTTTCCCACACAGCTGTGGCCAGAAACTGCTTGTTGTTCTGTAGAGTCTACTTCATTTATTTGAAGTCATACTTCAGGTTTGCTTGCTGTCTGTACCATACAAGTGAACTTTCACAACTGCAGCATGTGGTGGAAATGCAGAGTTCTGGGGAACCTTAAGAAGCTAAAGCACTCTACCCTATGCCTGTCTGTAATATCTCCTTCATTGCATGATTCTGTAATTCTCTGTCATGTAGCACCCTGTTGAGCAGCTTTCCTTTTATGAATTTCAGGTAAGCAATAGTGTGAAGAGACCACAATAATCTACCAGGTATAGAAAATGCAGTGTCAGTATTTTGGAAACTTGAGACATAAGGATTGGATTTGGAGGGGGGAAAAGGTGATTGAGGGAAGCCTAGGGCCTGAATGCTTTTAAAATGCTGGCTCAATGTCTGCTGTGCTCTTAATTAAATCCTGATCCCTTCTAGCCTTGTGCATATGGTTAAGTGTCACTGAAGCCAAAGGGTTTTAAAGAGACTCTGCTCAACACATGACTTCTAGGGTTGCTCAAATTGCTGCCTGAGTTACTTAAGTTCCATGTTATTAGTCAAGCTCTGAAGAATCACATATTTCAATAATTGCATTGTTTTACAGGGTTCTTCAGTGTCATGATGACATTTATACCCTGCAGAGTGGAAAACACTTTATTCAAACTGACACCTTCCATCTCCAGTGTAGGTATGGGAGGGAGTAAAGGAAGAATAAGTTTCTCTATTATGTGGTTACAGAATCAAGAACCAGAAGGGCACTTAAAGCATAAGTCCAACACTAAATAGCAGTTTAATCACCACCAGCAATTAGTGATAACACAACATCATCAATAGTTTAGAAGTTTGCATGCATTAATAAGTATGAAATTGACATGATCTTGAAACTGATTTTATATATATATATATATATACATAGAGAGAGAGAGAGAGAGAGAGTAATGACCTTTAATGCCATAATTACTGCAGAGTTTAGTTCAGGGTTTATTTTGTTTCTTTGTTTGCTGCTTTTGCATCTTCAACTTGTTTGTTGGAAGTTATCTGTGTGTTTTTAAGTCCCAATACATGTGGTTTTAATGTATTGGGAAGATAAAACATTATCTTTTGTTAATCAAGGTAGAAGCTGTGGCCAGAAGCAAAATGAGCCTCTTGTAATTCTTGGTTCATGGAATCCTTTTGTTATTATTACTTTATGTCCAAGTTGGAGTCAGTAGAAGGATGCCTACCTTTTGTTCTTTCTAACCTCCTCCTCCTGGGGGAAAGCATGGTTCTTGGTGTTTTTCATCTTCCTATGGCCTTAGATAGGCTTGAGTGAGTGCAGAGGAAGATTGATTCAGGGATCAAGCAAACCCATGGTCAGTATACAAATGAAGAAGCCTTTTGCTTCTGAGCACTGAGGACAACATCATTTTTCTGAATTATACCTGGTGTTTTACTGAGCCTGTTTGCACACTACATGCCCCTGCAGAAACACTGTTGCAAATATTTAAGCTGTAAGTACACTAAATGCACAGCAAAATCATGAGTAATTTGAAGATCTGTTTGACTGACTTGTGAAGTGCAATAACATCTTCTGGTGGTTCCCATGCAAGCAAGAATTCTGTTTGTTTGGGTTATTTTTAACTCAGTATTTTTCACACTGATGAATAGGAGTGTTTGATCCAAATAAACAAACACATATGCAGAATCTAAGTGCTCAGCATCATAGAATCAATAAGGTTGGAAAAGGCCTCAAAGATCATCAAGTCCAACCTGTCACCCAACACCTCATGACTACTAAACCATGGCTTCAAGTGCCACGTGCAATCCCCTCTTGAACACCTCCAGGGATGGTGACTCCACCACCTCCCTGGGCAGCACATTCCAATGGCTAACAACTCTCTCTGGGAAGAACTTTCTCCTCACCTTCAGCCTAAACCTCCCCTGTGGCAGTTTGAGACTGTGTCCTCTTGTTCTGCTGCTGGTCACTGGTGTGCAGGGCAAATACTGTTCTCTGAGGTTTGAATATTACTGGCAAGCTCTCACTGGCAAGTCAGGCAAGCATGGACAATTACCATCATTTCATTCAGCTTCTTTCTATCCTGCCCACTTTTTTCTCTCTTGGATGCTATTTATCCAGGCCATGGCTGCTCTTGCTGTCAGAGCTGGTCAGCACTTCCAAGGTCTCTGAAACATGAAATAATATTCATGCCTGTCTCAAAGCCTTGTAGATATCACTGGATACCATTACAATTGCAAAGTGTGTTGCTCTAATCACAACCTAGTGGTTTCTTACTGCATGAAAGTGCATTTTGACCGTGATCTTTAAGTTTAAAACATTTTACCAGGCAGGACTTTCAGGACTGATTTTCATAGGGTTTTTTTTTTTCCATTTCTTTTTCTACAAATGCTGTACTGGGAAAACAAATCTTTTACAGCCTTAGTGCAGAATTTCCAAACCAGTATATTCCTAGGACAAATGCCAATGAGCTAGAATGTAACACAAACAAGAATGCTATAAATTACGTGTGGCCTATTTACATAAAAGCCTCACTTTGAGAAGTTACACAATCCACAGAATCACCAAGGTTGGAAGAGACCTCAAAGATCATCAAGTTTAAAGTATTTCACAGCATGTTCAGGAAGAAAGAGGAAGGTAACAGAGTTAAACCATTTTGTTTGTAGCTCAGAAGTTTAGAAGGGAAGAGTTAGCAGATAGACAGTCAAATTTTGCACAGGCTTGAAAAACAAACCTTAACATTACTCCAGCTGTAGTTATTTGACAGAAAAGGCCATTCACAGAATCAATAAGGTTGGAAAAGACCTCAGAGATCATGAAGTCCAACCTGTCACCCAATACCTCATGACTACTAAACCATGGCACCAAGTGCCACGTCCATTCCCCTCTTGAACACCTCCAGCAACGGTGACTCCACCACCTCCTTGGGCAGCACGTTCCAGTGGCCAACAACTCTATTCACCCTCCCTGGAGGTGTTCAAGAGGGGATTGAAAGTGGCACTTGGTGCCATGGTTTAGTAGTCATGAGGTATTGGGTGACAGGTTGGACTTCATGATCTTTGCGGTCTCTTCCAAGCTGTTTGATTCTATGATAAGAGCATTTCAAAAAGACCAGGGTTAAATGGTTTCAGAAGTATTTCTATTTTAAAATGAGAAATCTGTTCTTTTGTTTCATCTGCCACCTTTACCAGAGTTAAATGCATGAATACAGTGCATCTGCACCTGCATAAAGCTATCATTCTGTGGAATAGGATAGGGAGGTTATGTCTGTGTATGCAGAAAAAGGTGTGGGGGTGTGTGTATATAGTGAAAGTAACATTGTTTTGGACAGGGGACTAAGAATTGTTTGGTTTATGTTTACACACATCTGTTTTTATCCTATGGCTATTTAGGTTTATGGATGTCAAGCTGACTAGAAAAGCCATGGGAGCTGTGAGCTGACTCCTGCTAAAGGCATGTTTAGGAAGGAGGGGCCTAATGCACTCAAACACTTTGTCTAGTGTTAGACAGAACTGATGACCTAGTGAGCCCTCATCACATCATTCTTCCAAAATGAATCCTGGGTTTGGCCACTTTTTTAGCAGCATTCCATCTTGATTTAATGTACAAAGTACCAGAGTGGTTGGATGTGACCATGAAGTTTTTTTACCTCAGTATCAGGTTTTACATTTTATCTCAGCAATAGGCACCTACATTTCATTGCAAGTCAATGGGAATGTCAGACTATAAATCACTGCAAATGCTTTTGCTTCCTTAGTCGATGAGTAGGCTTTGGTTTCTTCCACAGAGCTCAAGTGCAAGGATAGGATGGAAAAGAAAACTGTTTACTTGAGTCTCAAGCATAAATATGAAGTCATCCTCTTCAGGATAAACTCTAGTCAGGGTTAATCCTAATCTAAATTTAAGTCTGACTTTGGCCACACTCTGTGCAGTTCAAAGTATAGCAGTCATAAATAAAATTCCAGAGGAACAAATCACATTGACTGACATCTCTCACAGTCTGTCCCCTGGAGTTCGTGGTCCTGGCTCTGATGAAGTATGAACACTTCTAACAGACTGCCATGGTTCTTTTAAAGTGGTAAGCATAGCTAGGTACAGCTGTATTTAGTTAGATCCCTGTTGGCCCATTTTTCTGTGCAATGTCTGAACACCAGGTGGGGTGAAACCTTATGGTATTGGAAGCCTCAGTGGAACTGTCTCCAAAGAGGTCCTCTCGGAGGTATGAGGACATCTATATCTGAATGACTGCATTTCTGGATTATTTTTTTTCTCCCTTCTGAGCTATGTGTTCTTTGTCCAAGATTTTCCAGGTTTTTATGTTTGTGTCAGTCAGCCCTAATAAAAAGATACTGCATCGTCTTACTAATGATTCCCTTTCTATGTCCTTGGACCATTACAGCTGCAACAACACTGCTGCTGAAATCTTTGTACTAATCTCTTTGGGTCTTGTTATTGGTTATTCTGTGGAAAGAAGCCAAACCTTACCTTAAATAAATAGCTTCAAAGCCAAAGGTCTTCCATGCACATAGTCAAAGAGAGTGCTTCTTTCACTTGACCACATTCTTGGCTAGATGGGGGCTTTGTTGTTGTTGTTTGGGGTTGTTTTTTGGTTGGTTGTGTGTAGTTGTTTATTTGTTTTCCCCAGCACTGCACTTACAAGAGGAAAGGATGCATAAAGCTAAGGGGAAAAGAAAAGAAAACCAACCAACAAACCCAAAACCCCCAAGCAAACAACTTCCCCCCCCCCCCCCCCCAAATCCTTTCTAATTGAAATTCAGCAGCCTTCCAAGATTCTTAATGAACTGCAATTCATTATCACTGATTAATTATAATTGAGGAGCACTTTATTAATCAGATAACTCTCAACAAAACACACTGAGTTAAACAGTGGAAATTAACAAGGTAATGCTTGCATGTGGATTCATTACCATGGACAGGCATTCCTGCATGAAGCTCAGCAATTTGACTTATCCTTTCAGCTTCCTCCTCCTGTTTTGTCTTTTGAACCTTATTAATAGTATCTATCTCCTTGAGACCAAAACCCTGTTTTCTCCTACTCTGTTGCCTATGTGCTGTGAAATCAAAGTCTACCGAGTTCAGAGGTCCAGGCAGAAGTAGTGAGATGGTTAGAACTCTGTTAAAATGCATTCTGACTTCTACAGAGCTCATAAGAGACATCACAACGATGTTAAACAAGTACAACAGGTATTCTTCCTGCTCCAGACATCCTAAAAGGATCTGTAGCAGGAGCTTTGCCATTAAAAGTCAGAGCTCAGGTTTTCAAAATGGAGCTCCAGATGTTGGTGTCTTTTGGGGCAAGAATTGGTAGTTTAAAGTTAACCTCTGCCTTCATAAGACTCTCTGTTCTTTCCCTCTTCTGGGTGACCGACTCCTGAGTTTTGTTTGCCTTCATCTCATGGTGGCGTGGTCCAGCATTCTGAAATCTATTTCCTGCTGTTACAATGACATGAAAAACTTGGAGGAAACCAAGCACAAGGGCTTACACCTTGTAACTGAGTGTGTGACATGGCTGTGACAAACAAACTTTGGATAACACAATGTTTCAAAGTACTTTCAAACACTTCAGAGATTCGCTTGGGTTCTCTCATGTAACATACACGCAAATAGCATAAACAGACTTTCTGTTTGGCTACGGGTTTAGAGTAGCCAGATTTACCCTTTGATGTATTCACTGTTAGAAACTGTAACTCTCCTGTTAGCAAGGTATCTGTTACACTTTGGGACTACCAGCAAAGAGCAGGTTGGATGGTAGGCTCTTTTTCTTGCACAGAGAGATCAATCAACAGCTAGAAACTGCAAGATGGTTCTTTCTTATAACAGTTTGCACTGAGGAAGGAATAGATCAGTGTATCAGGCTATTACTTAGCTGTGGTGTGACTGATGATTGAGGGCTGCTGCTTCAGTGAAACTGTGAAGGCTTCCAAACAGCACAGAGGAAAAAAGCAAATTGGCTAGGGTGATGGGTATTAAACAAAATCCTGAATGATTAGCTTGTTTAGTAGAGAGGAAAGAAAAGTTAAATAATGATTTTTTTTTTCTCCTTTAGGTGTTCAAGACCATGCTAATGGAGTCTATCAGCCACTAATCTCATGCAAAATGTAGACCCAGAGTGATTATTCACAGAAGTCATCTTTGGGATGAACTATAATTTAGTAGAGAGGACAGGTTTAGACTTTTGGTAGTCCATGTGAGCCTCTATAATACATGTTTTTTAGTGGTTTGCTCTTACTTTATTTCAAGCTTTCTCTTTTTGGTTTCCTCTCCTTTCCTGATCGCCTCCTCAAAACCAGTCATGTAGACACCCTATTTTTACCTGAATTATTTGGACCTGTGGAAAAAATGTGATTCAGTACAGTTTAGGTCTTACCTTTAAAACTGAACTGAGTTCAACATGAGAGTTTATTTTCTCCTCATACCTGACCAGGCTTTAGGAATACCTTAGATACCTAACTTATTTATGCCTTAATGATGTTACTCCATTGTGGCAAGGAATACTCTGTGACTGTTGCAGTCTTGGCAATTGCTCAGTCTGGCCACTGGTCCTCTTGAACAAGTCCCACATCTGTTTCCCTCAGAGAGAGGGACCATGCCTTCCTACCAACCTAGCATGACCAGTGACAGATACACAGTGCTTTAAGCACATGAAAGCTCCAGCAACAGGAATCTGGACATCTTGTCGCTGCTTCAGTTCACAGCTTGTAGTCACAGACACTCACAGTAATCTCCTGTGGTGATAAACAGGATTATCTCTGCTGACAACATTCAACAAAACATTGCTTTCCTTCTTCTTGCTCCTGGCAGCTCAAAGAAGGAAAGAAGTGTCCAGGGGCAATGGCACTGAAGGATTCCTGTAGAGACAGGCAGAGGAAAATCTCATACAAGAACCATATGTTTCCCTCTAACTTGCTGCTCCCTAACCAGTCTCCAGCAATGCATCTTGTGAGGGTTGTGATGCTTTGTGGGAATTGAGCCTGTTTGTCCACAATAACTAGTAATGCTGTGCTTGCTTCCTCAGATGTCTGAGCAATGGATCTATGTGGTCCAGTGCAGGGTTGGTTCACTGCAAAGGGCAGCATCACATCTGTTTGGACATTGACTTGTGATTCCTGGCGTTGCATGGAGCTAGAGACAGAACAATGCCTTTCCCTAAGACAAGTGGTGTAAGTTCCTGTGCTGCTCATGCAGCCTGTTGCTTTCTCCTCTACCACTCTTTCTTGTGTGGGTTGCTTTACTCATTTTGTGTGGATTTTGACTGTAATGCTGGTGAGGGATTAGCACCCCTATCACTGAAACTATTCACCCTGGGATAACTAAGTGAGCAGCACCTGGCTGATCATCTTATTTAACTTGTATCACAGCCACCCAAGACTCCTCTCTGGTGTAACTAATTTGTTAAAAAGATATCCTTTTATAATTTGAACACCCTGAGCAAGCTTCTAAACAGGGGATCACATGCATGTCTCTTGCAAGACTAGCAGTATAAAGCTGCAACTCTTATGAATCTGGTTAATTAGCATCACAGGGGAAAAAATGCTCTAAATTCACTGTGGAGGAGAGCAACTATCCCCTATGTTATCACAAGTACTTTCTTTTTAGCAGGGGAAATATTAAGCTCAGGCTGTTATGAACAGCCTAATTGGTCTGGGCATGTGATATTCATGAGGAGCAGATAAAAGAGGAGATTTAATAGTTTCAGTCCTTGGCGGTATATTTTGTTTCAGTAACCACACTGAATTTAAGCTGTTTGTGTTAAACTTGAACAAAGCTAAACAGAAGAAAAGAGAGATCATGCTGATTTTTCACAGCCAGTCGGAAGAATCTGCTAGGAAACTTCCAAAAGGATGACATATTCCCTTCCCCAGAAAACTTTCTGTAGGCTGAGTAAGCCTCCACTTGTGAGGTTCCTCTGAAGTTGTTTGGAACAAGAGGTTATCCTTCTGGATCAGTCAAATGGTTGCCAGGTACTCAATGTGAGATACTCTAAAGCAAACAGGCATTGTTATCATCATCATCATTATTTTACAGTTATTTGGAAGAAATAGTGCAATCTTGGACATGATTCCAACCATGAACATATAAACCAGCACTCTGCTACTTCCTGCAACCTGAATTTCCTACAAGATGCTTTATAAACATTTTTCTGCCACCTTTTGTGCAAGGATTAAGCTGAATTCCCAGAGTCAATCTTTCTGGTGCATCCATCATGTTACTTCTTTTGACAAGTGTTTTAATCAGACTGAGCACAAGTTATCTGCTAGTGAAGCAGAGAGAACAATTTGTGAAGGTTTTGGCACCTCTAGGTAGTAACTGAGAGGCTGTAGAGGCTGTGAGGGATTGTGGACTTACCAAATTACAGAGGAAGAAAATGTGAGAGCAATATTCTGGACAGTCAGAAAAGAAATAACAGCTGAGCAATAAGTTCATACTGTCTTGAAACACCTTTACTTTGATAGCTGAATGTGGCCAACCACACAGGAAGAAATAGTCTGAGCAGCACTTTTTCTCCCTTGCTTTGTCTGATTTCCTTGGCTCTGCTCTGTGTGTAACCAAATTAACATCTTGTGCTTAAAGGGATGGAGGAGAGGTTTCACAGTGACCATATGATCAGCCCACTATGTAAACAGTGGATAAAGAGTCAATTTGGTCTTAATCTTTCCTTTGCTTCCTATTGTCATCCTACCTGTTCTTCTTTGTCAGTACTGCGAAATCCATGAGCTATGGCAGAGATCCAGGTGAAGGATTCCCAGCAAAGAAAAAGATATTAGTGAGCTAATAAAACATTAGGGCAAGTGTTGGTAGAGAAATATTTTGAGAGTTTACTAAACTTCTCCTCAGCTCCCATGTACTATTAAAGTCACTTGGAATTAATAACTTTTCAGGACTGGCTGGCAGCTGAAGAACTTCTATAAAGATGGATTAACTAAGAAATGAGGGGGAAACTAGCATCAGAACATAATGGCATTATAATTTGTACAAGAACATTAGTCAGAGAGGAAATTATTACTAAATGCTACAAAAGAGCCCTATAACAAAGGAATCTTATGGGAGGAAATGTTCAGAGATTTTTATGGTCTGTTCTCTATTTCAGTGCCTGATGTAACAACTAGCTCTAATGTGCACAGTCAAGGTCATTCAGTGGAACTTGAGCCAGCAGCCATTTGTTCCAACAGTCCCTCTATTTCTTCTCAGGTCTTACTGAATTCCTGAAAGATTTTCTTCCCATTGTTTAAGAGAGGCTGTGTGAGGTCTAGGAGTTGTCTCCTATTCTTCTCTTTTTATTGCCTTCTTTATAATTCCTTATTCTCTGTTTTCATTACCCTCACACATTTCATTTTGCTCCCACAGATGCTATATGTGAGTTCTCCATGTCCCAAGAGGCTAAAAGCTGTGGGTGCAAGATTTTTGTCTCCATTTTTCCCTCTTTTATGCTTTTTGGAGACGTATGGCTCCTGTTTGAATTTCTCTAGTGTGCTCCAAAATCAGAACAACGTTGTGGAGCAGGGAAATTTTCTTAAGCCAAGAAAGCTGACTAGAAGTTGTGAAGTGTTTTGCCTCCTACTTGTGTGTCTCCACATTTGTGAGGTCTTACAGCATTTGGTGAATTGTAGTGTTTGGAATGCAGTTTCAGACGATTCAGCATTATCGCCTTGGTTAGGAAGACAGAACCTTCAGACTGTGTTGACTCATGGAAAACATTAATCCTACAGCTTTGAATACATGAATTTTATACAAATTCCTCTTAGATGTGTCACTGCTGCTTATTGGAGGCATCTGAAGACACCAGTATGTCATCTTGGAAACCCGCCACAGATCCTAAATCCAGAGCAGTGGTTGTAAATTTAGTCTAGATTTGGGCCCTTCCTTGGGCAAGAGTGAGCAGGGACTTGGGGGCTGCAGTCACTCCTGTCCTAGGGAAGATGGGCAAGTGGCTCACACAGCCAGTGAGGTGACAGCAGAGAGCACTTCCTAGCCATGGCTATCAGGATCTACAAAGAGCTACTGCAGGCAGTTAGTCTGAATTCACCTCCCTAGTGTCTGCCTCTGGATGTGTACACTAATGTGTTCAGGTGGAGGTAGGTCTCTTCTCCCAGGCAACCTGTGACACAAGAAAAGGATACAGTCTCAAGCTGTGCCAGGGGAGGTTTAGGCTGGATGTTAGGAAGAAATTCTTCCCAGAAAGAGAGATTGGCCATTGGAATAGGCTGCCCAGGAAGGTGGTGGAGTCACCATCACTGGAGGTGTTTAAGAAGAGAGTGGATGAGGCACTTTGTGCCATGGTTTAGTTGATAAGACGGTGTTGAGTGATAGGTTGGACTTGATGATGTTGAATGTCTTGAAGGTCTTTTCCAACCTGGTCTGGTCCATTCCATTCCATAGAAGGGACATTTGTAAATGATTCAAGATACTTGGATCAAATCAATCCAAGTTCTTTTGCAGAATGGATTGCACTAGAATCACTCTGTTCACTCAGAAAAACAGCTGCTTTCATTACAGGTGGGGAGCAGTCTCATTTCCCATGTAACAAGCAATGGGAAATGCTCCCAAGTTGCACCAAGGAGGTTTCAACTGGACATTAGGAAAAATTTCTTCACCAAAAGGATTGTCAAACATTGGAAGAGGCTGCCCAAGGAAGAGGTGGACTCACCATCTCTGGAGAGATTTAAAAGGGTGTGGTGTGGATGTGGTGCTGAGCAACATAGTTAGCGGTGTCCTAGCAGTGTTGTGCTAATGGTTGGCCTTGATGATCTTCTAACCAAAATGACTCTCTGATTCTATGACTAGTTGCTATGATTCTATATTGTCAGTGTTTCCTTGGTTAATTCCTATTTATGGTACAGCTCTCTTTGAGCTAAATTAAATTGTGATAGTTTCAATGCCGAGTTTGGAGAGCTAGCTAGCAAAATGATTACAACCGTTCAGATTTAATCAGATCAGACTGATCCTTAATCCAGAACTTTAAACCAGATAATCCTCTGTTTCATTTTCACTTTCCCCCAGAAATGGCCATGTAGCTAGGGGATCTTTCAAGCTCCTGATATTCCAAGCAAATGCACAGGGAGAAAAGGTAGTTTATAAAAAGTCTCTCTCTCATCTTCAAATATTAACTCCACCTGCTCTTATTCAGGAACATAAGCACCATTAAATCATGCAACTGCTTATGATAAAACCAAAGAAAGTGTGAGTGAAAATGTAAACACAATGAATACTTGGTGGTGCCAAAATGAAAGCTTATATTACACCAGCTGATAGCTAGCTGGAAGTCAGAAATACGATACATTAAAATAAACAGTTAGAGATTAAGCTTCAGCTCTCTGGCAGAGCATGAATTAAAGCAAATTTCAAATAATGTCAACATCAGTTTAATTCTCCTTCCCTTACACCCTCTTCCCTTCTCCAGCCTTATACACATGTTTTCAGTTGAATCACAAGGTAGGGGATGGACTTTCAGCTCCTAGCCAGTGGGCCTACTTTCATATGCCCAGATGTCTGGGAAGCACAGTAAATTTGACAGGCAATTCCTCGGGTCATCTGGAAAAGAAGTGGGACAGCCACACTGCTCTCAGCATACAGAGACCTTGCAGATGTCCAGGTTTGCTGTTTATCTCAGTTTCCAGAAAGGAGCCCTCCAATGTTTGAAACCCAGGTTTGTCTTAAGGCTCTCATTACTCTCTATCACCTACAAGAAAAGGTTTGGGGTTTGTTGTGGAGAGCTGCATGCCAAGCAAAATGGAGAAGTGTTTGGATTTAATATTGGAGCCAGGGCAGATCATACAGAAAATAAAAAGCACTCCCCTGTTGTGGGAGATATACTTATATGGCTCTGTTCACTGAAAATCTGTTCTCGTTGATCTTAGCCTGACTCTCTGCAGGGTTTCCTTGGTCAAGGAGGCTAAAATTGATTCAAGACCCAAAGCTCTTCAGCTTAGTGTTGACAAAACCTAGAATCCAATGTCCTTGTGTCAACACACGCTGAATTTCTTGGATCTTCAAACCACATTTTGCTGTATGACCAAAAATGGAACGTGGATCACAATGAGAACCATATGGCTGGGAAAGGAATTTCAAACCAGAGGAGAAGAAAAGAGGAGGATGAGGATGGAGATTGAGAGGAAAAAAGCAGAGGAAAGTAGAAAATGAAAAGATAAATTAAATTTAGCCTCCTCTATTAGGAAGAAAAAACCCAACACTCTAAACTCTTCTGGTGACCTTACTTGGGAACCTCATAGGGCTTTGTTTTTATGACTTTTCCCTCTTGCATTTATTTCCTTTCACTATTGTTTCTATAATGTGCTAGGCATTAGATTTGGGGATAAGCTGGAGAGCCACAAATTTTGAGTCATTTACCTGCTTTCCAGGGTGCTCCAGAGGGTGTGCAGTGTGTTTGAGTATGAAAGCAGAAGCAGCTTTTTAAATTAAGAAGTCTGGCTATGACTCTGCAGTTCAAGGCTGATCACAGAAATATCTGAAAGAAAACCTCACCTAATTAGATCACAATTAGAGCTGACTGAAGGGCAACAACAATTCTGCTGTGTGGCAACTTGTGAGGTCCAGAATTTGGTTTTGCTCAAGCATGGCTTTATCTACTGGGAATTTGAAAATGCCCACTTTTCATTCTGACATGGAACAAAGTTTGGGGCTTTTTGTTTGTTTTTGCAAAATGCTGATGTATTTTTACAGGGAAGGGAAATGAGCTTTCAGCGAGCTGTTCTTCATCAGGCTTAGTGACAAGAAAGGACAATGCATGGACAGTACTCTGTGCAGTGCCTACATACAAGGTGCCCCCAGTTGCCCTTGAAGAGTGTTGGTCTTTACTGGTAGTTTCAAAAAGGTTCTTCAGATGGGTCCCAACAAACTCTCTGCCCATTGGCACTGGAGAATCTGTGCAGTGTGACTGAAGACTCCTGCCAGACAGACATGAGATGCTGAACACAGCCAAGCATAAGTCAGGTTGGGCAAGCAGAAAATGCATGGGCTGTAAGCCACCCAAGCAGTAAGGACAGTACAGTCTGCTGATCACCCTCAGGAGCTGGGAGATCATCTGGCAATGAAATGTCTTTGGCTGGGGGCAAGGGTAGGGTGGCTGCAGGGGAAAAAAGCGATGATCATACTGGTGAAGTGCCAGGTGGTCCTGGCCACTGCAGAGTGACTGATGCCTACTCCCAACTGGCTAGTGTTGGAGTGACTTTGGAGGTACAGTGGGGTGTGGGGCTAAAGGGATTTTTCTCAGAGGCAGTGCTGGAGGAGCTGGCTGGTTGCTGTAGATGAAGGTTTCTGCTGGGGCTGCCACTACAGTGTCAGGCCATTTCTTGGGCAGAGGCACCGATTAAAAAGATTTGCTCTGCATTTTTGGCCAGGCTGCAGAGGGTCACATCTTCCAACACCCAAAACAACATGAAGTGCTTATGTTTAAACAAATTTATCCTGTGCTATCCATTTTCTTTATAATTGCTAGCTACTCAGGGCTGAGAAAGATCTCCTTGTATCATATCTAGCTGCTCTTATTGTGTGTAAAGAACTATCATTATTCTTGCAATGACTACCAAATCCAGGTTTTTCCTGGCTGGACTGAGGCATTATGTCTCTTGCTGTAGCTTTCCAAACTGTATCACATGAAGAAAAAGGGGGAAAGAATATCAAATAGGAGCTGAACCAAATTCCCCACTTCTAAAAATGGTGATGCAGTAGAGTGGTTACAACGATACTGCTCCAGATCTAATAACGCTTGACAGTAAAATCATGTTCCCTATTTTGGTGACATTCCCTGTGCACATCATGGGAAAAATGGATGGGAGGCAACATTTTAAACACAGTGGCTGCTGCTGGACCCTGCTTTTAAGTTCATGACATGCCAACACTGCTCTCATTTAAACTGTTACCAAAATTCCCATTGATTGCACCGAGTGGTAATAATTGAGCTGATTGCAAGATATTCTTGGCATGTCAGCTGAGATTTTAAGGGCAGAACAGAAAATCTGGTTCCTCCTGCCAGGTGCTTCTTTCCATGAGCTTGACAGTGTAAAGCTATTTTCATGGAGATAAAGAGCATGGTTAAATGCTGATGTAAGCATCAATCTGAATGAAGATTTCTAATGGGGAACCAGATTATAGCTTTAATAAGCAACCATACTGGATCAAATAAACGCACTTCAGGAATAGTGTGGCCAGCAGGAGCAGGGAAGCCACTGTGCCCCTGAACTCCGCACTGGTTAGGCCACACCTCGAGTCCTCTGTCCAGTTCTGGCCCCTCAATTTAAGAAGGACATTGAAACTCTTGAATGCATCCAGAGAAGGGCAACAAAGCTGGGGAGGCATTTGAATAATAGAATAGAATAATAAACCAGGTTGGAAGAGACCTTCAAGATCATTGTGTTCAACCCATCAACCAATCCAACCCACTTAAACAACTAACCCATGGCACCAAGCACCCCATCAAGTCTCCTCCTAAACACCTCCAATGATGGTGACTCCACCACCTCCCCGGGCAGCCCATTCCAAGGGCAATCACTCTCTCTGTATAGAACTTCTTCCTAACATCCAACCTAAACCTCCCCTGGTGCAGCCTGAGACTGTGTCCTCTTGTTCTGGTACTGGCTGCCTGGAAGAAGAGACCAACCTCCGCCTTTCTACAACTTCCCTTCAGGTAGTTGTAGAGAGCAATAAGGTCACGCCTGAGTCGTGTTTGGAGCATAAGCCTTACGAGGAGAGGCTGAGGGAGCTGGGATTGTTTAGCCTAGAGAAGAGGAGGCTCAGGGGAGACCTTATTGCTGTCTACAACTACCTGAAGGGTGGTTGTAGCCAGGAGGGGGTTGGTCTCTTCTCCCAGGCAACCTGTGACAAAACAAGAGGACACAGTCTCAAGCTGTGCCAGGGGAAGTTTAGGCTCAAGGTGAGGAGAAAGTTCTTTGGAGAGGGAGAGTAATTAACCATTGCAATGGGCTGCCCAGGGAGGTGGTGGACTCACCATCTCTGGAGGTGTTCAAGAGGGGCTTGGACGTGGCACTTGAAGCCATGGTTTAGTAGTCATGAGGTGTTGGGTGACAGGTTGGCCTTGATGATCTTTGAGGTCTTTTCCAACCTTATTGATTCTATGATTTATAAAATTAACTGGATATGACTTTGGCTAAGCTTGTGTGGACGTTAGCTGCTCCATACAAAAGGCTATCTTGCAGCACTATAAATTTGTTTGCTTTAAAAAAATAAAAGCAAAATAACTTCTCTGCTTTGGACAGCCTATTAAATACTGCACAGCAAACTCTGCTTTAAAAAACTAGCATAAGCTAAACATTAATGGTTTTTAATAAACCAGACTTAAGCACTGAGTAAGTTTAATAAAGCCAGTACTTAAGACAAGCATATTGAAAGGTGAAGGTCTATTTTCTTTTTATTCCATTGCTTAACCTCTACTCTTCAATCCTATGTTTGCTTTGGGGTTTAAAATAAATTATTCTCCTAAATGAAGTAATAAGAGAGCTCGAGTGAGGAGCTGACCAGTGCAAAGAAATTTATTGCAGAGAATCTAACAGGCAGGGAGAAAAAATGTTCCTGTTTTAACTCCAGAACAGTAAGTGCTAAGACTTTAATAACTTTATTGCAATGAAAATGTTTTTCATAGAGTCAAAACAGATTAGTTGCAAGGGAAAATATTTAGTTTTTTTTCACTTGAAGCCAAATGGTGAAAATTTCAGTTAATCTAAATAGATTTATGCTCTCATCATAGTCTGTTCCCTTTGATGTTTTGGCACCTTTTCTCTGTAACCAAACACCTTGAGACAGTACTCAGACTAGACAGAAAAGTGGTCAGTACTCAGACTAGACAGAAAAGTGGTCACTCATGCTCTGCTGCCCTTTCATAGCCTCATGTCTCTCCTCTCCCTCTGGTTTCCTACCAGTGTGGGTCAGTGCAACCAACATGCACTTGCAAGGCCCTAAGCACCGGTTTGAAGGAGGCATGTACAAAGCACTGCCTCTTCCTATCTTCCACAGTTTCAGGTGATGTTTGCCTTCACATTTTATGATATGTTGCCCCATTTTCCATCAGCAATCTTTGCAGATGCTTCTGACTATGTTTTTTGGGGGGCTTTATTTTGTTTTGTTTTGTTTTATTTGTTGGCTTGTTTTGTTTCTTTTATTGCCAGCACCACCAGGACCTCGTGAGTGCAGAGGCTTCCCCACAAAGCTTCTGTCCCTCTTGAAAACAGCCTTGAGCACTAAAGAATTCAAGAATTGTTTCCCACAAAACAAAAGACCCAAAAAAAAGAGTTTCAACATAAAGTGAAGTAAAAAGGAAATAGTTTCCTTTTTAACTTTGCTGATGCCTGAAAGAAATATGGGGATGTATGCACATGGAATCTCATTGATAAATATTTGTATGTGAACAGAGGTGAAAAGGGTTTGTTAGTAATAATGCCATACTCAGGTATTGTGTAAAGAAGCTTTGCTTTGGAGATGAAGGCTGTAAATAACTTAGATTTGACAAGTTAAGCAAAAGAGGGTTTGGTTTGTGTATTTGCACACAAATAAGCACCCACTTATGTTGGCTTAAGACCTCTCTCATTTTTATCAGGTAGGACCTTGGTACAATAGAACAGAATTAACCAGGTTTGAAGAGACCTTTGAGATCATCGAATCCAACCTATCATCCAACACTATCTAATCAAGTAAACCATGGCACAAAGTGCCCCATCCAGTCTCTTCCTAAACACCTCCAGGGATGGTGACTCCACCACCTCCCTGGGCAGCACATTCCAATGGCCAATCTCTCTTTCTGTGAAGAGCTTCTTCCTAACATCTAACCTAAACTTCCCCTGGCACAGCTTGAGACTGTGTCCTCTTGTTCTGGTGCTGGTTGCCTGGGAGAAGAGACCAACCCCCCGCTTGGCTACAACCTCCCTTCAGGTAGTTGTAGACAGCAATAAGATCTCCTCTGAGCCTCCTCTTCTCCAGGCTAAGCAACCTCAGCTCCCTCAGCCTCTCCTCACAGGGCTGTGCTCCAAACCCCTCCCCAGCTCTGTTGCCTTTCTCTGGACACGCTCCAGCAACTCAACATCTTTCCTAAACTGAGTGGCCCAGAACTGGACACAGTACTCAAGGTGTGGCCTAATCAGTGCTGAGCACAGGGGCAGAATGACCTCCCTGCTCCTGCTGGCCACACTGTTCCTGAGGCCATTGGCCTTCTTGGCCACCTGGGCACACTGCTGGCTCATGTTTAGCCTACTATCAACCAGTACCTCCTGGTCCCTTTCTGCCTGGCCGCTCTCCAGCCATCAGAGTTGTACATCAGAGTTGTCAAAGTTATAATTTGATACTACTTTAGCACAATAGCCCTTGTAACCAGTTTTATTTGTTTCTCCAATCCACAGCATTTCTAAGGATAAAAAGGAACATTTTCCTAATGACAACCCTGAAATTAAGGCTGCTGGTGTTAATGGAGGGAGCTAAGATGACTGTCATCTGGTGAGTGGATAAGATGCTTAAGATAAATGTTAATTTTGCATTATTGGAGAAAAAGAAATTATCATTTTAATTTCTTTCCCAAGTTTTGTGGCTAAAACAGAAGGATGTCAGTACAGGTAAGAAAGAGAATGTCTCTGATGACAAAGGTGTTAGTGAGATTAATTAGCAAAGCTACCTAACACTATCTCCTAATCAACACATTCTTTAGGGATTCTCTGCAGCTTTCTCCTACTTAGTCTGGTTTTCAGACACAGCATTCCTGAGGAAAACAAATCAGCAAACTCTATAAGCTTTTTGTGTCATTCTCTCTCAATAGGATCTCCTTTGTGTAAACTGAGAAGTTATAGCTATACATTTAAGGAAAGATAAATGTGTATATTCAGGGCTGGACTTGATCTTAAAGATCTTTTCCAAACTAAATGATTCTGTTGATTCTATATCCTTGCTGGTAAGGCAGTTCATATGGCATGAGATTGTTGCTTTGTTTTCCTGCCAGTGGGTATGTAACTCCCCTCTTAACTACCCTACACAAGCGTAGAATTCAGTGGCTGATGCTCTGAGAATAAACTCCATCAAGCTTTTGAATAAAGACAGCCAGTGATTTGAAAAGAGATCACTTTTTATTACAATGGTGTCAGGACTAGATTTGACTTTAAAAAAAACCCCAAAAGATGTTTATTTTATTCCTCTGTGTGTAAAGCCATTTTCCCATGTTCCTACTGCTAGCAACATGCTCCAACTCTCTTGATATCTTAAGTAGGAAGATGGTTGGACTGGGTGACTTTTAAGGACCCCCCCTTTTAACCCTTTGATGAAGCTGTGTGTTGTTTGAGACCTCATTGTCTTCCCTGAGATGTTTCACCTGCTCACTGTGTTATTCTGGATTAATGAAAACCATTTATAGTTGTCATTCTCATGGAACAGAAAGAGAAGCTCCTTTTAAGGAAGATAAATACACCTGTGAGGCTGACATGGACCGGGGAAGGGATGGCTTTCCTCTTGGCAGGGGAGCTGAGCACGGATAGACCATGCTCAGGCAACACAGCCCTGCTCTGAGCTGTGAAGCAGAAACCAGCTTTCATTCTCTTTAGCACCATAGTGAGGAAATAAAGAAAACTTTCATGTCTTTCCAGCCACAATGTTGATAGGTAACTGGGAAATTCTGGTTACAAGGCAGCAGTGCTTTGGGGAGTTTTGTTTCATACTTTTATTAGTTCACTGTGACAACAATCTTAATGCATGAGGGAGGGGGACTTGTTGGAGAGGGGGGCTTCTTGGAACTGTGAAAATGTGAAAGTCCTGTGTAATATCACTGTATGGATTCAGACACCACTTCTGACAAGACTAGCTGTGATAACATGCAGAGATGAATTTCAAGTGACTGTTTATACAAGATAATCTCTTTGCAGAACATCAGAAGGTGGTTCCCCTCCCCAGCCTTCGCAGTCTCATCCCAGTGGGAGCTCACATAGAATCTCCTGTCAGCCTCACTCACTGTTGGCTTCATCAGTTATTTCTGCCACTTCAGCTCCTGAATTTGTCATGTGGTGTGCTAAATGGATCTGCTCCTGATCCCAAAGTATTTAACCATTGAGAAGACTCAGTGCAGAACTGAAGATGCTCTGAGAAATTATAAACTCTTCAGTTGGGTTCACAACTTTTCTGTCCATGTGGAAAAAGTAAGATGTTCTTGACTGTGTGCCCATTGTGTTTGTAACTCCCTGCTTGTTTGGTCTGTGCAACTGTCCTGTGTCATCCTTGTGAGATGCCATGTCCAGAGCAGCATCACACAATATCCTTGCAAGAACCTCACTGATGACTTCTGTTGTCCCATATGCCATATTCAGCACTCATAGCCAAGGTGCCTTCTGCCTTGGCCATCCCTCTCTCAGGTCTTCATTCTGCATTTTCACAGCCTGTGTGTCCACATTTGTTCCTGCAAGGACCATGACTGTACTCGGTGCACATCTCAATGTGCCTGGGTTAGGGACTGCTTTGTGTAGAGATGGATAGCTCTTCATAGTAGTCCTGGAAGAAAGGATGTTGTGAGCTAGGTTGGAAGGGATGCAGCATGTGCACCAGAGGGTGTTAGGATCTGATGATATTTGGATATTCTCTCTTCAGGCTGGTATAGACAGGACTTCAATATCTACTGTGTCTTCATGTTATGGGAAAGGGGAATGGCTCAGGCACATTAATTATGACTAAAGTCATATGTCTGGATTTTCTGGATTATTTTTATTTAAATACATTTTATTTAAGTTTGTTCTACCTGGAAATAGTGCAGAAATATTGCCAAACTAATTCTTCTATGAAGGTGCATAAAGCAGCTTATGCATCTTATGCCACATAAATCATACATCAGTTACATGAGAGATCCCAACCCTTCAGTTGATGAAGAAAACACAATTGGGTTGATCTCATTTGGGTGATTATACACAGTCAAGACTGAGGAGTCAAGTTATTTTCTTCCAAGTAGTGTGAGAAACCTACAATTTGCAGTAAAACTTCTGCTTAGTTTAGGGGTTTTCAAATCAAAAAAAGGTGTGTCAAACTGTAATGCTTTTGTAAGGGATGTGGTCGTCCAGTGATATATGGAAGGAGATATTGCAAATTCAGACTATTCATTCAATTTACCAAGTGCTTTACACCTTTTGAAGGAATGCTCTGAGCTGCTCTAACTGCTCCTAGGAAAGAAGTGCAATGGCTGTTCTCTGCAGCCTCACATTTCCTTGATTACAAAGCTGGGACGCTTCATTCATATCAAACTGTAGCTGGGGAGGTCATGGAGCACACAGATGGGCTGACTCCACAGCAGTTTGGGAGTCCAGCTGTGATGGTCACACTTTACAGCTTCCTCCCTGCTGCTGTGGAGGAGTTGTCACCTGGTAGCATGGTGTGGATGTCTTTCCCTCTCCTCACTGCCTGTCATAGGCAGGGGCTTCTGAAAGCCTCCAAATTTCAGAATCTGGAGTCTGAAAGTCCCAGGATTTTCCATCCATTCATGTGGGAGAGTGGCAGTGCCCTAAGTAGGGTGGACAAGCTCCTGAATAGGGAGGTTTGTCTGCCCTGTATAATGATGCTCAGAGAGGCTGAAGGCATCTCCAAAATAGCTCTGGTGCTAACACAGGTCCCAAAATCATTAATGTCATGTAGCCAGCATATTGGGCTCATGTTGGGAAGCCTGCAAGCAAGCACAGCTGTACCCTGCCAGCACAGCTGTACCCTGCAAGCACAACCATCCCATGTCTAGTTCACACCTCTGGTTCTGCAGAAACATGTTGCACACACTGTATGTACTCTTTGGTGGCCCTTTATTTTATATGCCAGCACTGGCTCCTTTAATTTTCTTCTCTGTCCACCTCCTTCCTTCAGTCCCATGGGTTATGGTGTTTTGGTTTGCTGGGTGTTTTTTTGGTGGGGGGCTATATTTGTGGTGGGCATCATGGAACAAGTTAAAAGGTGTCAAATGAAATTAGTTCACAAATCTGGAAGAAAGCCATCCAGGAAATAGCAACTACTTTTTATAAGAAATCATGAGAGAGGGAGATGGAGAAATGGAGATAGGGGAGACCTGTCTGCCTGCTTCTAAGCCTGTACAAATGGAAACCCTATGCCCAAAACCAAAGTCAAATGATTATAGATGTTGTGGATCAATGCAACACATTTGTGAGTGATTATTAATGCTTATTCCTCGGGGGGGAATCCCTTGTTTGTCCCTGGAAACAGAGATGTACATTGGGAACGGGATAAACATCTGTATTGGTGTTTTGTATGTTTAAAGATTATCTTGCTATGTTGATCAGGGCAAAAAACTACCTTAACTTTATGTAAGAGTGCATGATAGGAAAGAAGTGCAATGTATTCAGCCCACTAACTGCATAGTAATGATCTACATGGCTTTAGTTCCCCTCTGAGCTTAGTAATGCAGCAGCCATGAGAAAATCTTTCCAGCTACAGCTTGCCTTTACTTTACAAGTTGATCTCATTTCATTTGCTCATGTGACTTCCAGCAAAGTTAAATCTGTGGAGGCTTCCTCTCACTTCATTTCATCCTGAACTTAAAATAGTCAAAAAACCCTATTACATGGCTTGCAACAGAAAACAGCCATGGTGGCTTTCAACCAATTACATCATGATTATGTGGTAATCTGTGTTTTCTCTGTGTTCAAAAATGGATTTTTTTGCCACAAGTGGCTGTTAGAGTAGATTTATGGAAGAAAAAAGGACACGCTTTCTGCTTTGTAAACTGAATACTTTGTTACATTAGGGGCTTGCCAAAGGCTTCCTGATGTATTTTGTGTCAGACTCTTGTGGGAAAGCATACAAAATGAAGTACTCTTCTGACTTTCTCATGACTACTAATCTCTGAAGAAAAGTGCAGACTGCTCTCCACCATCTATGTGAGATTATCACTCTTGGGTAAATTTACTGTAATCCTATAATTCCCTGTTACCAATGGTGCACAAAATACTGAAATACATTGGTTGAGATACTGAAAATGTCATGATTTTGCATCACTTGCATGTATGTACCTCTCATGAAGGTCATTGTAGTCCTTTGTAGTGGCTACCTGGTATATTTACTTGTTCTGCATTTATGAAATATTATATATGTGCCACATAATAGATACTAGGTATATTGTAAATCTTACATCAGTATAAAGCTAGAAACCAGGAGAAACTCAGAGAATAACTTGCCAAAGCCAGAGGACAACAGTGATAGCATTAACAGTGTAACACTGACAATATGAATCAGGATCTGTGATTCTTAGACCCTTATTCTAAACATTTACCAGTGGTTTTCAGTTCTAAATTGTCATTTTATCAAGCCTTGATGTTCTGGAGAGGCAGTGCATAATGAAATGGCATTGATGAAGTCTTCTTCAGCTTCTCAAATACAAAATACTTGGACCATGGATCCTTTAGAGATCAGACAGCATGATATAAACAAGCAAAGGAAGAGGTGTGGTGAGGGAAAATACTATGTCTTTGGTATGGGAATAAATGGTAGCCAGAACAGTAGTTACCTTGTTGCTCTCCCCTTTCTGTACTATTTTCTAGCTTTCAGTATCCTAATGGTATTGGTCACTGACCATAAAAAGGAAAGAAAAGGTTGCTTTCTTTATAGGAAACTGTAAATGTTGGCTAAAGCCAAGATGAGGGGAAAAGGAAAATTTGTTCTTTAGACTTTGCTCACAGTGCAAATTTCAGATATATTTGCACTTAATCTCATAACTGAAAATAGGGATAGATAAAGGTCACTCAATCCCAGAAACTGACTTCTGGGCTTGCTGAAAAGCAAAGTGAAAAGCCTCTTTGCTCTGAAAATAAAGAAAATCCTGAATGGTAACTGCCTGGACAGAAGAGCACTTTTTCCACTAAAAGATTGGAAGGTCTTTCCAAAAGAATTACTTCTGATATTCAGTATGGGACATAACACCATTTGGTTCACTTTAAATATTGACTTTCTGCTCATGTTTCTCCTCACCTTCCTTCTCAGTCACTTCTGTCATTCATATGTGATCACTAATAGAACTTAATGCTAAATAATTTTGTATCCTGAAATGGGGAAACATCATTTACATGTTTCACATAGGTGAATGACCTAATTCTGGTCGCTTGGAGATGCTTTTCCTCACCGAGACCCTTTCCTCACTCCACCTTCCCTCACTGAGATCAAAACAATAAAGGAAACTCATCTGTCTTACGTGGCACTGATAGAACGTTTGTTTAGCTACAGCAAACTGAAGTTTTAGGAACAGCATCTTCTGTTCCATGTTTGGATTTTGCCACAGTTGTGAAGTCTCCTTCTCTGGAGCCATTCAAAACCTGCCTGGATGCATTCCTGTGTGATCTTCTCTATGTGATCCTGCTCTGGCAGGGGAGTTGGACTCCTTTGAGGTCCCTCCCAGTCCCTAACACTCTGGGTTTCTGTGATACTATTGCATCTATTTAAATGCACTCATCCAGAGATGCTGCCTGGTTTTGCATTCTGTTTTGTGATCTCACAAGCATTCCTAAAGCAACCTAAAGAGATGTATGAGAGCATTTTGCTTCAGGCAGATCCTTTGAAGATGGTGAATAAAAATCAGATAAAAATATGGTAGATCATGCACAGTGTGTTTATGAGAGGAAAATGGGCTCCTGAATTTTTGGGACTGGGATATAGATTCATTTAAATTTCATTTAAATGAATGCTTTGCTTCTTTACTTAAGTAGACAGCCTTGGGAGAAGCTCACATTCTGAGATTTATTTCAAGTTAATTATTCATATGATTATTTTCCTTTCCTAAGTACCACCTTTCTCCATTCCATAGTCTGACAATAAGTAATATATCCAACATGCCTGTGCTTTTTGGACCAAGGAAAACACACTCAACAGTGAACCTATTTTGTGTATGGCAATCAAATTTTAATAAATATAAAGAATTAATCTGTTTTTCATTTATCCAAGCACAAAAATGCATTGAAGAAAAATTCATTTTCCCTCACATTTTACACTCTTTAAACTCCAACTCGGCTGTAGTGACTTTTCCCCCCCCCCCCCCAACTTCAAACCTTGTTTGCCAAGATTCAAACTGAGGGAATTTTTATAGCACGGTCATAAAGCATTGAGGTGGGAGAATTATATAATGGAAAAAAGTTGAAATAGTCTTAACTCTAAGAATGCAAATAGCACACAGCACCCATTGGGGAGAGAGAGGAGAAAAAAAAAAGGTCATCACTAATATTTTTCATTGACACACTCCTATAATGTTTTTAAATGCACCCAGGGTGCACTTCAGAGGTGGAATCAATGAACATAATTAAGGAGTAATGACCAACAAGGAGGGCATTTCCTGATGGTAAATGACTGGCTGGGGTAAAAGCTATGGTGAAGCCATGAAGCCTGATTCTCACAGGTCATTAAACCGCCAGGAAATGCCAGACTTGAAGGCCATCGTTACAAATGCAAGCTGTGAAAATCCAAAGATGTAAATAAAGCTAATTAATATTTTTATACATTGAAAATGGGGCTATGGAACTGTTCTTTGCATCTGACAAATTTCTGTTTGCAGGATAGACCTTCACCTTGCTGGCTGCAGAGGGCTCAGCCATAGGAGCCAAATGAAAGGGAAGTATGATGCTAGCTGCCCCAAGCCATGGAGCATACAGCATGGGGAAAGCCCAGTGGGTGAGCTGGAGACTGCTCATCGCCATCAAGAAAGAAGATATGCATCAGGTGACATTAAGCATAAGAAAGTAAGCATGCTGCTTTTATTATTAGGTTCATTATTAATTACAAGCAGAAAGGTCATGTTAAAATATCCACAGGTCAACTTCCAGTTTCAAGGTCAAACTCAGGTCTTATTTATCAGCACCCTATTTATGCTTGCCTGCAAGTGAAAATACTCTACTGATCCCCACTCTGACCCTCCTTTCACCATCTTTCCAGGTGCAGGGGGATGAGTGCAAGCAGAATGAGGATGTTTTGGAGAAGAGAAAGGGGAATATTGGGGTCCTCATGACACTCAGGGTGTGATGCTTTGATTGGTGTCCAGATGAGCATCCTGATGCTATCAGCTACACAAGAGAAGGAAAGGGGGCAGAAATACCCAGGGAGATATCACCTTTATAACAACCACTCAGGAAAAGCTGGAAAAATTTTGGTCTCTGTTTACAGTGATTTGGATATGTTTCCAAAGTTTTCTTTTTGAGCCTGTGAGCCACAAGTTTTTACTTTTGTAATTCAGTGATTGTTTATCCCAGCAGAGAGCAGCCTCCAATATTTTTCAGCATAACATCTATAGTCAAATCTTTGGCTAGTTCAGTGATTTAAACTGGAATGCCATCTGGCAGCAATATAAAGTCCAGTGCAGTCACTGAGGTGAAACGGAAGAGTAGGAAAGGATCAGTCCAAAGAGATAACTGGGGGGGGAAAGTTCTGTATTGGCAATAGTATCAGGGTACTGCTGTTATCAAAATACAGCTTCAGTTTAACAAATTCTACTGTAGGTCTTTTTGGTTCCCTCTTAGGGTTCAGTTTTATGAGGATACTGCTCATAACAGAATAGAATAGAATTAACCAGGTTGGAAAAGACACATAGCTTTGATGAAAAGAATCACAGAATGGTCTGGGTTGGAATGGACCTCAGAAGGTCATCTAATCCAACCCCCTCTGCAGTAAGAAAGGGGATCCTCAACTAGATCAGGTTGCCTCAACCACCTCCCTGGGCAACCTGTTCCAGTATCCCACCACCCTCATGGTAAAGAACTTGTTCTTAACATCCAATCTAAATCTGTTCTTCTCTAGTTTGAAACCACTGCTTCTCATCCTATCACTACAGGCCTTTGTAAACAGTCTTTCTCCATCCTTCTTGTAGGCCCCTTTTGGGTACTGGAAGGCTGCTATTAGGTCTCCCCAGAGCTTGCTCTTCTCCAGGTTGAACTACCCTGGCTCCCTCAGCCTGTCTTTGTAGCAGAGGTGTTCCCATGATAGGGAAACCAGGGCCCTCCTCTCATAGGAAACTCTTTCACTTTGGTTGAAGACGACTATTGCCATTTACAATTTGTAATAATGAAGGGGAACAAATAACATTCATTATAATGCTCTTGAATCAACAATCAGAGTCTGTTTGAAAGTCAAGTGTCTAGCAGTGCATGAATTAACTTGACAGAATTAGGAAAGTACTATGGAAACTGGAAAATGTACTCCATAAAGCTGACTCTGTTTTCCCAATTCATACTCCAGTGCATTTGTATAATTTTTATACATAAATGAAGCATTGTGTAATCTGTGTAAATCATTTGCAAGTATTGGGAGCTGTAGTATCTAGAGCATGAAGTGTAGGGAGCCAGAGAAAAAGCTCTGCAGAAACAGGAATGTTAATGTGATGGCTGAGAAGTGCCCACGTATCTTAGCTCTCTGTAAGACAGGAAAATGTGAACTGTGACACAAGAGGCAGAACTATTAGAGTACAGATTTTTCACAGCTTTTGAGGACACTGTGTTTATCTCTGTGACTTTGTGTGAATTTGTGCATCAACCTATGCACAAATTGGAGAGCAAACCAATCTGTTTGAACATCTGTTTGTCTATTATCACTCTGGGAGTGGCACAGTAAAACGTCCCCGTCTCCAGTAGTTTCATATGACTTTTAATGGTGTTTGTTCTTTATTTGGGTAAAATTCCATGTGTAATACATCTTTTTCATAAGTGTCAGTGAAATGAGTTCTTCAGGTTTCACAGGTGCAAGGTTTTAAATATGAGTTTTCTAAGGCTTGTTGTGTTCTGGAAAGACAGTTCTGAAGGACAATCGGAGCCTTAAGTTTTGATGTTTAAATGAAGAAATCCTGTAGAGCCCTCAGCTGTCAAGCATCTCCAGAAAGCAAATATCCAAAGGATCCCTACTCACTGTTTGGGATAAAACCTGCGTGGCAAACTCTCTCTAGACACAATGCACAAAACTGTTTCCTTTTTCAATGAAAATCTTCTAGTTAAAAAAATCATAATGAAGTTTTCACCTGCCTGCCATTGTCCAGTAATCTTACATAACTGTTGTTTGCTACCAGACTCCTAGGGTTTAGTTTATTTGCTTGTTATTTGCCAGGCTATACAAACTATATTTTAGTTATATATATTTTTATATATGATTTGATATACATTTTAGTTTTATTTTATTATAGCACCAGAACAAGAGGACACAGTCTCAAGCTGTGCCAGGGGAAGTTTAGGCTGGAAGTGAGGAGAAATTTATTCAGAGAGAGATTTGTTAGCCATTGGAATGCGCTGCCCAGGAGGTAGAGGAGTCACCATCCCTGGAGGTGTTTAAGAGGGGACTGGACATGGCACTTGGTGCATTGGCTTAGTAGTCATGAGGTGTTGGGTGACAGGTTGGACTTGATGATCTTTGAGGTCTTTTCCAACCTTATTGATGGTGGATGGATCCACAGCAAATGTCAATGTGAGAGTATTCAGAAGTATCAAATAATCAGTAAATGAAACCAGTCTTGCATATTGCAGGAGGAGTGACACTTTAAGAATCTGGGGGGGGGGGGGGAAGGTGGGATGGCTGCAGAAGAAAGAAGAGATGGGGGGGTGGGAGAAATGATAAAACCTATGTTAAAGACCAACTAGAATGGAAATGGCATAATCATTTCATAATGTTTACTGAGCAGTCATCCTGTTTGAGGGCTTTCAGATGGCCCCACATAATACCCCATTTATTTCTCTGTTTTTCCTTTGGATAGCCACAGTCCAGACTGCAATTCTTTGTGTCTGATATCAACAATATGAGCAGTGGTTCATAACTTCAGCACAGAACAACAGAGTAACAGTTTGCATGGGTAAGTAAATAGTGACACCTGAGCCGAATTCCCTTCGAGTGAGTGAATTTTATTCTGGCAACATTATGGTGCCTTGGTGCCTGGTATGGTTCACCAAAGGATTTCTGCTCCGCTTTCAGAACAAGCTTGTTCAGAAACTTTGTCTTCCTGGATATCTTCATAGTGCATGCAAAGACACTTTCCCTTGCTTTTGGCAAAATATAAAGCATCCTTCCAGACCAGGGATATTTGAAACTGAGTTGTTAATAGCCTAATAAAAAAAAAAGCTTTCTCTTGAAAAGTATGAAATATGGATCCAAACTGTAAGCCATATTTGTCCATTAAGTGTGATTCCAAGATCTTCATTTCAGTGCTCTGTCATGACCATACAAATCTGCCTCACTGTGATTAAACTCTTACTAGACTTTTCTAGGGTGTAGAGATGAACCTGGCTTCCTGACTTGCTCCTTTTTAAGTGCATAAGGAATAAGGAAAATAATTTCAATGACTGCTTTAGAGCTGTTTTCCACAGCAGAAAGCTGCAGAAAAAGCTGACACAGGGTATCAAATTAATCAAAGAGTTGTACTTGGTGTTCCCCTGACACAAGGCTACACAATCTCTGACTCCAAGAATTAGATGGGTCAAAAAACCTTTTTTCAAGTTAAGCTTTTTAGTTGGAAATGGGATTACCATAGGACAGAGTGGTCCTACAGCAAGTAGGCAAACACTTCAAAGGCAAACTTCTCATTAGAGGTTTGGCAAGTGAAGCATGAGAAGCCTTTGCCAAGCTCCCATGTCCAACAGTGCCTAGCATCCTACACAGAGTGAAGTCTAGTGAAACTTTTGATACCTTAATGAGCTAAAGAGGCCATAAAAAAAGTAGTGTTTATAACATGTGAGTTGTGCCAGAGACCAAAATGAATCCACTTGTTCTCTCCCTGTGCAAAGGATAAAGAGGGAATTCATGGCAGAGAAATAAAAGAAATTACCTCAGGCTTACGAGTTGTTGGGGTTTGGGGTTTTTGTTTGAAACTTTTTTTTATATGCCTTATCAATTAATTACCATAAAGTAATGTTTGTCTCTGTTGCATTTCAGTGGCAGCTCTGGCTCCTTATGAAATCTTTCCAAAGTAAATGTTGGAGCCTTTTAGCCTGAAATGACAGAATATGCTGTTTCCTTTAAAAAACAAAGTCATAAAAGTCCTGTAAACAGCTTTTACAGACTTTGTAGTCACCTATCTACGCTTCTGTGAGTGGACCAAAGGATACAGAGCTCCAGTAGGGTGAAAAAATGAGCTGGTGATTTCTGCTGGCAACTGGCACAGCAGCCTGTCCTCTTAGTTAAAAATGTCTACTGGAATGAGTGCTGTTGCCAAGAAAGATATCATGGGCACTTGTCTGCATAGCCACTCACAAATACTTATTACTGTATCAGAAACTTATCAGGGCAACTACTGAGCAACACTGCCCTTTGTGAGTCCAAAAATGTCTTTATTGATACAGGATAAATCACAGCTGCCTCAGGTGTCATCATCCTTGTTAAAGCTTCCTGCCACAATGGTTTTCACTCAAGATTTGCTTCGAGGAGTCACCGGTGGCCACGCAGGCAACCGTTTGCATAGGGCATGTGAACGACAAGAGGACAAAACTCTGGTGGTCTGAATCTCTGTTTAAAGCCTTAGGTCAGAGTTTCCATCTATAAACATTCTCTTGTGTGTTTATGTTTTTATGCAGCTTGATTTATTGGAGGTGAAGAACACTGTATACTAACTTTCTTAAGCTAACTGATTAATTATTGTTGATAGTAGAATATGCTCATCAGCAATAACTCAGATGATCAGCTCATAACACTGTTCATCTGCAAAATTAGCTCTTCAGCTCCATCTTAGGAGAGTAGCTGTGGATTTTCTCACCTGTTGAAAAAAAAATCAGTTTCATGATTATAATGTTGCTGGTTTTGTCTGTCTCTGAAACAGATGAAACATCTCTATTCAATTTCTGTCTCTGTGAAATCATAGCCCTCTGCTACACTCCAATGGTGTTTGTTCATAGAGTTTTAGTATGAAAAGGGCTTTATATTGGGAGCTGGGAGTCATTTCTGGGTCTTCACTCTAGACACACAGACATACTTCATGTTTAGGCTAAGACATTTAAACTTTGGACTGGAGTTACAATGGCAGTAAAATAATACATTGCTTCTGCTTGTAAAGCAGAATAAAAACTCCATGATAAAGTGAGATATATACATACAGCAAGATATATATAGATATATAGATAGATATAGATAGAGATAGAGAGGTATATACATAGAGCTAGACAGTTTTCATACATGTACACTGAAAGTGTGTCTGTGAACAAGGCAGTTCATAGATATGCTACTAGCAGAGCTGTGGAGTGAGCTGTATGATTTGGTCCCAGTGGAGTCCTTTATTCCCAAAACAAAAGGGGTTTGCACAGCTGCTGGTCAGGCACAGAAGGTATCAGCAGATCTGCCTTATGCTCACTTGTATCCTTCGGTCTCTCCTGCCTCAGGGCAAGAAAACAAGCTTGTGTGGCACTGACCTCCAGTGTGATCTTCTTGCAAGGCTGAATTTTCCAGTAGCAGTGTTTTAGGAAAGGCAGTAAGTTTTCCATTGAAAGCACAATTTATCACTTTCTTTATAATTTATCATTTTCTTTATAATTTTTATTTCTCATTTTCAATTGTTTTTCAGTGTGTTCTTGCCTTATCATTGCTTGCTCCTAGAGCAGCATAACTGAGCAAGGCCTTTCTGAGAGGTTTGTCTTTCATTTCCATATCTGTAGCATCAATGGCTCATATTTTGTAAATTATTCAATATATACTAAAATAACCTTTTTTTTTTTCTTGAGCCAAACTTTCCTCTTTTTCCCTTATAAGCCAGACTCACTTCTTTCAAATGCAGAACTTCCTATCCTTCTAGCTAACTCAAACTGTGGAGCAGAGTACCGCTGTTGCTGTTCAATCCTACACAGCTCAAGCTAAGCTCCACTTCATAAATGTAATGAAGTGATAATACAGGGATGAAAAGGATTTCTTTGGGTGTAGCTAGCAAGCCAGTGTTTGTTAATAAAAGTAAAATCAGCACAAAATGTTCCTTTGAAATCCAAAATCAGTAATAGTTCTTAAATTATTAACCTCATAGTTTGAAAAGTAAAAATTAGCCATCTTGTTCCTTTTTTTTTTTTCCTTCCCCTTGGTTTTTATAATCCATTTGTAGGCAGAGGTATGCATTAGTTATTTTATGATGTGAGATCTGATCACAGGTACAGTTTATGGCACTGCACTCTTAGGCAGGAACCATTCAACATCAAAAAGCCAAGAGTCTCTCTGACTTTTACTGTTAGGCTATGCCAAAGAACTTTGGTTCCTCGACTTGAAGTAGCAAACAGACGTGAAATGAGAGGTGGTTTAACAGCGAATTTCAAGCCTTTCATGGGGGGTGAGGGGGGAAACCAAGAGAAAAATGACCTCTGAGCAGACAGAAATCACTGGCTGCCAACTGCTGACGTCTGTACTTCGGGTGATGCTCTGAAATTCCTGACGTATGAGGCTGAGCAAACAGAGTAAATTAATCAACCAAACATCATAGCTCTGCATTTCAGCTCAGTCCCTTCATATTAAAAATAACTTCAGCATGGCAGCTGTTTCTGAGGAGAACACACTTTGCCTTGGCATTACTCTGATGCCAGTTCAGGTCTGTGTTTGAGTTGGTTGATACCTCCAGATTCAACCTTTGACGGCATGGTGAAGGAAGCAGGCTTTCAGCGTGAGATTTTTCTCAGTCTTGAGATATTCTTTACCAACAGCCCAGAAGTTAAGGGCACAAATCAAAACTTTCAGCACAGTCAGCCCAGCTCCAAATGCTACATCTCACTTTCTTGTTGCTCCTGAGTTTCATACACACACTCAAATATCTACAGGGTAATGCAGTACACAACCATCATTTTCCACCTTCTGCTACAAAGTTTTTATCTTTCAGCATTTGTTTTTGTGGTAGGATAGGTTCTGGTTTGAATTTTATCTAGCATAAAAACTGCCTAAAGGAGCAGAGCTAGATACTATTCTATTATTCCTTTCAGATTTTGGCTGAAACTGAAACATGGAGGAAACCCAATTGTCCTCCTTTTTCCTGTTCTAAAAGATAAGTGTGACATGAAGCACATGCCTCTCTTAAATGCTCTCGCATGTGCATAGCACTTTAGGTCAACAAACCCAGCTCTGGAACATGGCTGAGGCAAGCATTATGGATTAAGGATTTGTCATGAGGGCCAGATTCCAGGCAGAGGTTTCTTTGTTCCTCTAGAAGGGTTTATTCATACCCATGATTCCTTTTTTATGTCTCTGCTTTTCTGTGCTTAACCTTTGGATAGTAACAGGATGCAGCCATGCTTTCCCCACTGCCTTCCCCATGGTCTTCACCCCTTGCAATACAAACGTTCAAAGGACATAGATGTGGATGCCCATGTCAAGTCTCCCCTGGCAGGACACAAAAGTGGGTGGTGGGTGGGGTTGGACTAGATGACCTTTAAAGGTCCCTTCTAAGCAAAAGCATTCTATGGTTCCCAGCAACCCAGAACCTGCAGCTTCCTTGCCGTCTTTTACACATACATTGACTTCAACAGGCTTCTGAGCTTTTAAATGCTTCAGAGCTGCAACCCCTAGAGGAAGCATTTCCCACTAGCAGAGGTGCTGAACTTGTTCTTGGTGACGTTGCTTTGGGTCACCTGTCAGCTCAGGCCCAATGCCAACCACCTGTGTGACACCAGGCAGGGTCTCATTATGGGCTGAGTGATGGGAAAGAAAAAAGCTCCTGTACTACCAAACTCCCTGACTGCTGAGATACAACAGCAAAAGCTGGTACCCAGTGCAGACAGATTAGAAAAAATGAGTTGGGTTTTTTTTAAATAAAAGGTAGGGACCTCCACAGTAGTATTTCAGGTAGCTGCTACTGAGAAAAAGCTATGTATATGCTGGGGAAGCCTCTTCATACTTCAGCCACTCTCCTCACAATTTACATTTCTGTTGTTTTGCTGCATCTCAGTGGGAACCTCCATCTTCTAGGAGCGGCTGAGTAAGAGTTTGTATTTGTTGCAGCCTCTTGGAAAGCAGCCCTTTCTCATTTGAAGTGAACTGCTTCATCTAAGCAGAATCTTTCCAGGTAACTTTTGCATTTTTCATCTATTACCTGCCTAAAGATTCCAGGAACAGGTGGGTCAGGTATTCAATTAACAGTTAATCGATTGCCAGGTGATCCAAGCATTTCAACAGAAGAGCCACACAACTCAGCCCATGATTTCAGCCAGCTGAAGCAAATTAACTTGCTATCAGGCAGCTGAGACTTATGTAACTTCTAAATTACATTAACTTTCTGCTGCTTCCTTTTCAAGTACCCCACTCCCTTTTTCTTCTGCTGCTGTGACTTTTGTCCTTGGAAGCGAGGTGGCCCTGGCTGCGGGAGCTCTGTTCAAGAAGCAAAGGGCACCGGGGCAGGAGAGCTGGGAACCTTTGGCTGAAGACAAGGTTAGTTTTGCCTTCCAGTGTCTCCACTCTTGGGGAATTTCTGTTACTCAATAATGCTCTTAATGAGATTTAAGCCTCCCATAAAAATAATTAAATTAACTCTGTCAAAAGTCTGTTTTCCTTTCTGAGAGTAAGATAGGAGATTAATGATCAATTGATTGCCTGTTACTTTCTCTCACCCCTTTAAAAAAAATATTTATAAACAGAGGTTTAAAAGGATATGAGAGAGGTGAGAAGTGAAAATTATGGAAAGACTGGGACCTTGTTATAGCTCTGAAGGACCTCAAGCACAGCCTGTGGCTCAGCATAGGAAAAGCTGAGGGGCCAGCATTGGCAGCCAGAGCCAATTGCCTTATGCACTTCCCTGTGGTTTGGCTTAGCTCCTCTTCCTCCCATATTTTTGCCTTTCTTCAGCCTTGACATCTACATCACTTTTGCATCTCTATGGCTGACATCTCAGTCAAAAAATTGCTCTTTGATTTCATCCTCCTGAACTGCTGGGATTAGTGTGGATTCTGTTGAGGATTAGTGTGCTGGAGGCAGGGACTTGTACAGCCTTCTCCAAGCAGAGAGTGTGGAGAGTAAATAACCCTGGGTGAACCAGTTCTAGTGAGATTGAAAGGGAGAAATCTCCTCACTCAAGGACAAGGAAAATGAAATAAAGAACTCTGAAAGAAAGTGTCTGGCTTGAGTAGCAGCTTAATGCCCAGGCAATTAAATAAGCTTTCTGGCCACAGAGAAGATGTGTGCCTCCACATAATACCTTAATCAGTGTGCTGACCTCATTGTACTGAGAGAAACTGCCCAGAAAGAGGAAAAAAACAGAGTAGTCTGGTAGATAAATGCCATCAGTGTCAGGTGCAAACAATGGTTTTATTTCACCCTGGAAAATAAACTAAGCCTGCACATTTTGAATAGGTGACAAAAACTGTCTTGGGGCAAAAATCCATGTTTACATTAAAAACTCTTATTATGGGCAGCATTGTAGCTGACCTGGAGATGAGATTCAGTACCTGTCCATTGCTCCATATGGCAGAAGTTTTGCTTTCTGAGTAGGGGTGTGTGTTAGGAGAGAAGAAGCAAATGAGACCAGAAAGTTCATCTCCTGGCCCCCAGGTCTATGAAACTGAAGACCTAGCTCCACAAAAGGAAAGGGGCATCTCCAGTAGGTGTTTGGTAGTTCTTAATAGCCAAACCTCTAATTCCAGCCTTTGAAATGCAGAACTGACTGCTAAACAGTCCTATAAACCTCTGCAACCTGGGTGTGCTTTGGTTTAGGAAGCTCAAGTTCTGATTTTGCTTTGCAAGTATTTGATACCTGTGTTCCTTAGATAATTCTGCTTGAGTGTGCAGATATATCCATACATCTATAGATGCATTTACCATACTGGATTTTGGGTTAAATACAGCAACATTCTTTGCTTTCTCTCCCCAAAAGAGGTGGAAGCAGTACCCTGCTAATAACTGACAAAACAGGGCTACGTTATCAGTGATGCTATCACAGCTGAAAGTGTTGTGCCTTTCTCTTTCTGTGTTTTAAGGTACACAGGTTCTTGAGATGTAGAACATAAATATCCTTTGTGTCCTCAATATTTCATGTTGAAAACATTCAGGCACTTGCCTATGCTGTTGTTCTAGCATGCTAGATTGAGGCAGCACCTTTTAGATCGTCTGGTTCAAAGGATTAAAACCCGAAGCAAGCTGCTCACAGAGTATGTATATGCCTGTAGTATATATATGCTGGGTGCTTAAGTGAAGGCTATGAATCTTTGTATGGTGGTCAGGCAGTTATAAGTTTAGTGCAGTGACAGCTGTGACAGCCAGAATTACTTTGTACACCTAGGTTCAGATTCTGCAACATCTGCCCTCTCAGCTTAGCTAGAAACCTTTTCCTCCATGGAGAGAAAATGATGAATTGTTTGGCTTTAAACTGGTAAAAAACATTAAAGAATAGGGGTCCTTTTTTTGCCTTTTTGAAAAAAATATATATATATATTTGGCCTTGAGGTTTCTTGTGTGTTTACATTGGCCCAAGTGTAAAGAAGGTAAATGAAATTCATTTCTAAGAGGAAATAATGTTACTTCTCCTTAGAAGAAAGGAAGTTACACTCCAAGAAGCTTTCTAGAAGCTAATTAACTTAGCAATAACAACTGCATACTTAATGGACAGGTCTTGCTTCTGGTCATTTAAGAGAAACCTTTAGGATCACTGCTCTTTGAAGAATGTTCTGTAGCAATTTCGTTATCACAGTTGGGATTGCCTACTGATCATTTTTAGCCACCCTTTGAAGGGCTCCTATCTCTCTCCTGGGGCTGGGGAATTGCCTCATGGAGTGAACATGCAAGTTCTGACCCTGGCTTAATAACTGATTACAGGTGCTGCAGGCACTTAGGCCAAATGCTTTCCAAATGGAAAAAAACCAAGCTAATTGTGTTTTCCTTTGTACCAATTGTCAAGTGGCATAAGTCCATCAAAACCAGTTAATTTCACTGATGGAATCTAGACTAAAACCAGTAGTTTGTTGCTTGCTTTTAATATTTCTGATAGGAAAGGTATGTTCCTGAGTGAAAAATAAAATGCCTGATAATTGGGGATACAGACCAAAATGCCTGGGTGTGTTATTCTTTATAAGTAACTTGCAAACTTAATGTTCACAATCTGAAAGTAAATTTAATTTAGCCCAGTGAAGTACTCTAGAGTTTCTGTTTGACTAAAGCAAGACTGTGAGTATGGTATATTTAATAATCCCTCTGTTATTGCTGGCATTTTCAGATAGTTATTTCCTAGAAAGTTCATGTCCTCTTCCTGGTAATGTCTGGTTTGCCCCAAGGTATTGGCTCCTTCAGTTGTTAACATGCAAGGTCTGATTTCTCATGGTGGCCGTGCCAGAAGGCAGTGTTTGCTTGGGCAGGCAGGTACTTGTGGGTGTAACCAGCCCTCTGTTAGTCTGAGAAATGGCAGTTATGGCAAAAGGATAGAAGTAACTCTGTGTACACCTGAAAACCACACCAGCCCTCTGCAGAATGGAAGACTGTATTAATTCCAGGTTTGCCTGCACTGGTTGAGGGAGCAGAGTACTGAATGGCACCACACTTCCCATGTTAAGTCAGCCTTGGGTGTGAGACCTGGGAGCAAGGCATGCCATTTAGCTCTTCTGCAGTCTAATAGTAAGTTGCACATCAATAGTTTGAAAATATCTAAATAGTAATGTTTCAGCTCCTGCAGTTCTTGCCATTTTTTAAATTTATTAAAAAAAATACTCTCTTTCAAAAGACACTTAAAGTATCTACATTCCTAGTTAGTGTGGGTCAGTGATGATAAACTCCTGACTGGCAAGCCAGCTCTATCACACAGTGCTGTTTTATAGCAGTGCACACTGTCCAATCTGGTCCCCACCATTTTTCCTCTACTTCAGGCTCACCCTGTGGCTGGGAAGGATTGAGCTTCCCAAGGGGTCAGCATCCTGGTATGAAACACACAGGTATGCAGTGACTGGAAGGAGCTCTTTCTGGTCATACAGGTGAAATCCACTAGAGGAAACTCTCCCAGCTGAAACCTTTCAAAAGGTGAAACCCCATCATTTGTCTCAACCGATGGCAGGCAGCAACAGCATACACTTAAGCACATACTTTAGTCTAGAAGGACTCTCCAGAACAGCCTCATTCTCAAGTGAATATTTCCATAGATGATGTGGACTTGTCAACAGCATTTTCTGTTTATCTCTAGCTGGAAAGAAGGTGTATTAAATTACGTGGTAGCAGCTAGGTTAGACAGTTCCATTTTGTCTTTATTAAAACACATGCCAAGGGAAGCTTAAACCATCTGAGCAAAACACTGAATCAAAGTTCAGAGCTGTTGCAAACTCCACTGATTTCAGCTGAGTTATATCACTTTCCCCAGGGCTGACTTATTTGTGAGAGCAAACCCTTCAAGGTTATTATTCTGGTAAAAGGAATGGAATCCCACATTATTTTACATGTGATATTGTATCTGATTATTTTCTACTTCAAGTCCTGTTCTTTACAAAAGTCATCAGTTTAATTGGCTTCAGAGAAGAATTTGCACACATTTAAGTTATCAAAACTTTAAGCAGAGCAGATAGGAGTAAAGCCAATTATTTATACTTTATTTTTAATGGACCAAAATGATGAGAATATAAAAGGCAAAAAGATTAACCCAAACTCTCTAACAATTTAAGGTCTCAAAAAGCTAGATTAGGACTTTGAAAAGCATCCAAGTAATAAATCCACAGAACCAAAACAAACAACTTTAATAAGTTTATTGCAAAGAAACATGAGAGCTGATGGGCACAGATGCTAAGTTAGAAAAGCTTTAGCAGCCTTTTGTCTTTGTGGACTTTCAAAAATAACATGGTTGGATGCAATGAGCTGATGATGCAGTTTGATTCTCTGATGTCAGAGGTGCTGGGGGAAGAGTAAAAGAAGAGTGGGAAGAAAAATGCTCCCAGCCTCCTGCCTAGTGCCTGCGAGAAATATGCAAAGCCAGTGGTTTTCCTCTGTTTGGATAAAGTAAACAGACTATGGAGACATAAATCTGTCTGACCTGTGTGCTAAGAATGAAGTTGCAGACAACCCAGGCTCAGTGGGCTAATGGGCAATACTGTGATGATCATCCCTGCCTCTGGAGAGGGGCCAATCTCTAGGTCCATCCAGCTGGGGTAGTGTCCCATGTGCAGGAAATATTTGCCCACGGAGGAGAGGTAGTGACGCCTCACTGTGAGGGGCTGCACAGAAGATGAAGAGCGTACCTGGCAGTGAAGTGTAACTGTTGGTTTCAGACACAAATCTGTATCATATGTAAGCACCCTGAATGTTTATTAAGATCTTTATCCCTGGTTGTTTTTTTTTTCAAAGCCATAGCTGCTGGCTTTTTAGGGAAAGGGGTGTGACTTCTACCCCTCTACAACCTCACAGATTTTGCTGGAAACCAGAGATGATTCCAAGTCTTCTGAATACCTACAGAGCTGTTTGCAAATGTTGAGTAAGCTATTCTTCTGCAAATCCACTGGAGACTTAATTTAGTTGGATGCATTCTCCAGAGAAAACAAGTTCAGCCTTACTCTGAAATTTCTGGTTGCATTTCAGAACTGACAAAGTACTGCTTTAGAAATCAGCAATCTTGACCTGGCAATGAACGGCAGTTAGGAAGAGTTTTGAGCACGACGCTTACTCCCAAGGCCCCACGTGTGGAGCAAATCCTCAGAGTAGAATTATGGTTTACATACTGTTTTAAAAAATTATTTATTAGGCTTCAGTGTGGTGGATCTTTTGTTTTCCTCTTTTCCCTCTCACCAGATCTCTGCATTCATTTTGTATGATGAACCAAAAGGAATCAGACCCCTTTCCATCTCTCTTGCATTGGAGCTGGGATTGTTTAAGCCTGGAGAAGAGGAGGCTCAGGGGAGACCTTATTGCTCTCTACAACTACCTTAAAGGGAGGTTGTAGCCAGGAGGGGGTTGGTCTCTTCTCCCAGGCAAGCAGCACCAGAACAAGAGGACACAGTCTCAAGCTGCACCAGAGGAAGTTTGGGCTCGAGGTGAGGAGAAAGTTCTTCCCAGAGAGAGTTGTTAGCCGTTGGAATGTGCTGCCCAGGGAGGTGGTGGAGTCACCATCCCTAGAGGTGTTCAAGAGGGGATTGGACGTGGCACTTGGTGCCATGGTTTAGTCATGAGGTCTGTGGTGACAGGTTGGACTTGATGACCTTTGAGGTCTCTTCCAACCTTGCTGATTCTGTGATTATTTTGTTATGCTGCTTGTTGCCTCCAAGAATGTGACCACGAGGCTCACAGGTAGACAAAGAATCTTTGTTTTCCTGTGGTTGTGATCAATGACCTGCAAAGGATATTTCTTTTTATCCTTCTTCCTCTCATTTCTTCCTTTGTCATGTTCATATTTATTTTGGGAAGTAAACTAGATGGAAGAGCTTGGCAATGAGGGACCTATTCAGACCCCAGTGATGCATCACTGAACATGGCATCACATTTTCCTATAAATGTATATTTAGCCCCTGTACTTGAACACACCACTGAAGTTCTATGGGTAGCACAAACTGACAAAGGTGTTAACTGATTGATTGGCGCAGCAGAGTAACTTCTATTTCATCCACATCCTCCACCAACTCTGCATTTTCCACACAGCTGGGCTGCCAATTCTCACACCTAACGGGTGAGTCCTATTTTGTCTTGCTTGAGCAAAATTCCATCGGCTTTTCCAAACTGATGCTTGCACCCAGGCATTTCCTAACTCCCTGGGCAAGGTACTGGAGGGTGAGGGAGATCCTGCACGGCACAGTCTCTCTTGCCAGTTATTCTTGGAGGTGCTTTTCACAGCCTTTCCAGGCAGTCCCAGTGCTCCTTGACTGTCATAGCCTTCTGACTGCCTCATTTCATCTCTTTAGATCCTGCTGTTCTTCTTATAGCAATGGTGATGGCAAAGAGATATAAATACCCTTTTCTGGCATGTCTTATTAGGCTCTCTTGCATTGGTTATTTCCAGACATCACTGCCAGCAGGGTGTTTTGGACTATGTTGTCGTGATCAAAAATTATTCAATGAAAATCCTGGTATTGCCTGCACCTGAGGTGATTCAGACATGACAGATGAAACTATAAATCCAATACTGTGATGATGCTGAGGAAACGAATGGCTCCAAAGGACATTCTGTCCTGTCTGCTCTGGTTCATTTTTGCAGTGCTAAGTGGCACAGTCTGGAGTAGGCATGATTCTTCACTGGTTGGCCATGGGTATAGCATATGGTCACAGATCATTAAATTGGAATCTCTGGGCTCAGTGTTTACAAAATTAGTTTTCCATCCCAGCAGCTCAGACTTTCTGAGGACACATCTGTGTGTATCCCCTCACAACTTTATGCTGCTGCAGCAGCACAGAAGGCATGCTTCAGGATTGCTGCTGTAATATCCTCTTGGTTTGCTGCTCGTTGATTTGAGGAGAAGAAATAGGGACTGATCAGTCAAAGATGTAATGGGCCAGAGTGCTTGCAATTTCTAATGGCCATGATGATATTAAGTCAATGGTTGGACTCGATCTTAAAGGTCTTTTTACACTGAAACAAGTTTATGATTCTATGAATGTGACATACAAAGTTGGGAATTTAAAGAGTTTGGCAAAACCTGGAAAAGACTGGCAGGACAATACATGACTGGGCTGGTTTGCAGCCTTAGGGGATTTCCAAGTGTTGATGGAATTCTATCACTTCCAAGAAGCACAAGATAAGAATTCTGCTGCTTTTACCCCTAGTTTTTGCCTCCAGTCCTGTGTGCTGAGAGGAAACTCTTACCTAAAATTACCAGCCTTGCACATAGGCTTTTCCAAGCAGAAGCTTGTACAGAGCCTGTAACATTGTGTGATTTAAATGTGCAAAAATAATTTCTAAAATGGATTTTCCAGCTGCAAATTTGATCATCTGTTTGACCAGGTGTGAGAATCTATCAGCTGTGCACACAGGTGTCAGTGCTTGAGAAATGATCCAGCTTACCCTTCCACAAAGGGTCTGCACAGGGGCCTGTGTCACGTCTGTCTTGGGCTGCATTTAGAGGATTTAAGTGGGATCTGAACAGTGTTTTCTGTGCTGCAATCCCTCTGCATAGGGCAAGTGCTTCACAAAGTGGATGTGCAGATGGGAGGCCTCCAAGCGACGCTGGGCTGGAGGCCCAAATCGATAATCTTGCCCCAGATGTGTCTCCTCCTAAAAATGTGTCTAGTTCTTGTCAGGCTCATTACAGAGGGGTGGTTTTGGCTGGTTTACCCTTTCCCTTTTGTTTTCTTTTGAGTAAAAACATAGCATTTCTCAATGCATTATCAACACACCCAAGCTCAAACGTTTAATAACCTCTGCTATTGAATACCTGACTTGGCTTTGCATTACAAACAATTGCTTGCAAAGTGTTTATCTACTGAGTGAAGAATGATTAAAAGAAAATATAAAGTTCTTCATATGCTATTCTGGGGCAGCAAAAGGACCTTGCTGCTATTTTAAGTATTTCAGTGGAACTTATATTAGCTATTATACCATCAGTAAGGCTACTTGAAAATTAAGTGTCATTCTTGGCTTGAGACCTTGGGTGTGTTGTGGGACTGAATGCCATGTGCCAGAAAAAAAATATTAAAACCCAAACTGTGGTCAGTAGCTGAATTTATAGAGAGCAGTGTGGGCCTTAACAACACAGCTACTTTGGAAAACCAGCAATGGCTCCACCTAAGGAAAACATAAAATGCTCTCCAACCCTAATAGCTGCAAAACCATAGTGGGGAGAAGAGCCCCAAACTGATAAAGGTGTAGCTAAGTGATGATGCATCACAACAAGAGGACAGAGTCTCAAGCTGCACCAAGAGAGGTTTAGGCTGGATGTTAGGAAGAAGTTCTTCACAGAAAGAGTTGATTGGTCATTGGAATGGGCTGCCCAGGGAGGTGGTGGAGTCACCATCACTGGAGATGTTTAAGAAGAGACTTGATGTGGGTGCTTGGTTGCATGGTTTAGTTGATTAGATGGTGTTGGATGATAGGTTGGACTTGATGATCTCGAAGGTCTTTTTCAGCCTGATCTGGTCTATTCTATTCTATCATCCTCCATCTAGGAAAAGCAGGGGGGGCTGGAAAGCTCTGGGGAGTGGATAGAAACTTTCTGTTATCTGTGTCCACAGTGATTATTTCCCCTCTAAGAGCAGGCCAAAACTAATTTCTTCAGTGAAAAATCTCTCCTTTACCCAGGCAGTTCTTGCCTTTTACTTCCTGCACAAACCAGTTTTCCTCCAGTGTGGAGGACATTGAGCACACTGTGCAAGATGAAGCCTCTCTAAGGCATTAATGACTCCTTATCTCTGCAGGAAATCCCTCCCTTGCTGCATCCCAGGGGAGCATTTTGCCTTTTTCACAGCAGCATCACACTGATGGTTTCATGATCCTCCTGCACTCTGCTAAGATGCTGTGAATGTTGTGGGATTTGGCAGTGATCCTGGCTTCTGGGTCCAAGTTCAGGTCCTGGATACGTCGCTGTGCTGGGATCCGGATGTGCACTGGAGGCCTTTCCCTCCTACCTGTCCATACCATAGTTTCCACAAATCTAGATGCAGAAATGCTGGCCAAAAGAAAGCTTCAGTACATTTTGGCCAGGTCTCCTGTCTAGATAATCGGTGAACAGGATCTTGGAAAACACTGCAGCTTGTATTGGACACTTCAATATATACCATATCACTGGTTTTTAATTGGTTATTTTTCCTTAGGTGTGTGGAACAGCCTGTTCTTCTCAGTTAATCCTATTTGACATGTCCTTTTTTCTCTCACTGTACCTGCATGACATAGGAATATTCTCATTATTGCTTTTTCTACAGAACAGAAAAGTCTTTTCTCTTCATTTAATCTATTTTTCTCCTGGGCATCTCCTCCTCTGATTTTTGACCTTCTCTTCACTGAGACTGAAGTACCATCTGCAGAAATTATTCTTCATACTTTCGTGTAACCACTTTGCTCTGTATTTTGAATAAATCTACCAGCTCTTTCTCCACACACTATCACATTTCAGCTACTTAGTGTGCAATCTAGCATTGTGTAGCTGACTGCCTTCCTTGTTCAGTACAGTAACCTCTTCGTGATCCTCTGCAGGTCTGCTTGAGGTGATTTCTAAATTCAGTCCATTCACTGATTCCCCTCTTAAGAGTATTGATACTACAAAAGATCACACACACAGAATCACCAAGGTTGGAAGAGACCTCAAAGATTGTCAAGTCCAACCTGTCACCACAGACCTCATGACTACTAAACCATGGCTTCAAGTGCCCCATCCAATCCCTTTTTGAACACCTGCAGGGATGGTGAATCCATTATCTCCCTGGGCAGCACATTCCAATGGTTAACAACTCTCCCTGTGAAGAACTTTCTCCTCACCTCGAGCCTAAACTTCCCCTGGTGCAGCTTGAGACTGTGTCCTCTTGTTCTGGTACTGGTTGCCTGGGAGAAGAGACCAACCCCCACCTGGCTACAAGCTCCCTTCAGGTAGTTGTAGACAGCAATAAGGTCTCCCCTGAGCCTCCTCTTCTCCAGGCTAAACAACCCCAGCTCCCTCAGCCTCTCCTCGTAGGGCTTGTGTTCAAGGCCTCTCCCCAGCCTTGTTGCCCTTCTCTGGACACGTTCAAGTGTCTCAATATGTAAAATATTCTGTCTTCAAAAACAGAGGCAATGAGGACACTGGGAAGTACAAGGATGCTGCTACAATATTCATGTTCTCAATGAGCAAATTGATCTGCTCTTTGAGCTGCTCCATTTACACACTTAAAGTGTCAAGTCTAAAATTAAGATATGAATCCCTTGAGACATGTAATTGCATCATATTTGGAAGTGAGATGTATTTGGTTTCCAAAGGATCATTTTAACAAGCATACCTAATCAGTTATAAATGTCTATTACTAATGACAGCAGTTTTCTTGCAGGTTTATCCCATCAAGCATTAATCCTTTTGCTTTTTTTTTGCCCCCCAAGCAATCTCAGAAACAATCTGGGTTTTGTAGATTTGCAGTTGTGTGCATTACTGCTGAGGTGGTTAACCTCCTTTACTTTTTAGTGTGCACAAAAGACCTGTGACACTGAGATTTATGACACAAGCCAATAAAAATCCCACTCTTTTGGTATGCAAAATATTCAGAGGGGTTAGGAAAAACAATAGCTTCTATCCTCTATGTGGTAAACTGGTATTAACAAGTCAAAATTCTCTCAAAGACAGCTTTAATCTAGAAAAAACTAGTGTTGCATTTTTACCTTCAGATCTAGTCTGAGAGGTATTTTTCTCTTGTATTCACATATTTGTTATCATAAAGGCTTGTAAAAGGTTGTAGGATGGTTCTGGCATTTGGAAATAAGGCAGCATAAGACTCATATAAGAAGTCCAGATTCATGGCCTCACTCAGACACTCAAGAGTAATATAAGGTCTGAGCTGTGCTGTCATGATGTCACAGAACGTTTCCATTTTACTTCTCTGAATCTATAGTGTGAGTGAAAGTAAAGATTGCCAGTACCTTGCAAAAAGGTCTTGTACCACAGCTTCCATTAAAGTCACTGGGAGTCCTGTGGCTAATCTGTTCATGTAATGCATTTAAAGTCTGGGGCTGAATGGCTAACTGCTTAAAATTATATATGTAGGTGTGTTAAGAGGTTTTTTCTTTTCTTAAAGACAAAGCCACACTATTTTTTTGCGATCACTGGAACTTCAATACACAAGGCTTTTTCTTTCAGTGATTCTGCCTGGATCGAGCAGGCAACACTAGACGGGTCTCAAGCTCACAGTGCTTGAAGGACTTAATTGCTCTGGGGGACAGAAAACAGAATCCAGCCACAAAGTTTTGGTCTCCATCCCAGATACTTAGTCTATTAAATGAGTGGGGAGGTTATGACTGGAAAGAAATAAGCCCCACGGTCCCTGCCGGTGTCAGGAGATGTACGGATTGCTATTGAATCAGATGGGCAGGGGGAGAAAACGCATTTGCAGGCTTGTTGAAGAGGGCAAAAGTCATACTTTTGTACACCTTTAGATACTTACTCCCCACATGTCCCCTAGAATGTTAGCAGACGGTTTCAGCAAGACGTGACTTGAGGCAATAATGACATAGGCTATTGAGTTGTGCTGCGACGTGGCTGAGGAGTGTGGGAGGTCTAGTAGCTGGGAGCAGAGGTCTATGAGCCACTCAGTCACTTTGTCATTTAGGGCAAGTTACTTGACCTTTCTGCATATGCTTGAGCCATGTCAGATAAAGAAAGTAGCTTGACAGCAGGACTTCACGCAACACAAGAAACCTAACCTGAAATAAACTTCCTTTAGCTCAATGAAGAGGTCAGCTGTAACATCTTGAAATGTCAGCTGGGTGAGAAACAGAAAAACTCATCAGGCCACCTTCCAAACTCTGTCCTAGTTGTACATTTTCATACAAGATTTGTTTATCAGAAGACACAAACAGTGTTAGTGGGCATAGAGTAGGTGACTGAATTGTGAATGACTGTAATTCTCGGCAGTTAATGTCTGGTGACCTATAACCAGGTAAATCTGGAATGAGACAGTGTTTCTGAAAGTACTGCCCTGTGTATATTTTTGAGATTAAATCAGATAGTTTGAAGCTGCAAAAATTCCTCATTAAGAAGTCTTCCCCTTCCAGTTCACTCTGTCATTACACTGCATCAGGAGATAATAAAACTGGTCTGAAACAAAGTGTTAGAGCGCTTGAGTAATTCATAGGCACAAAAACATTGCAGTTCTTGTTTGTCTTTTCTGCTTAGATAGTAGAGAAGATCATCCAATCCTCGTATCATTTCTGCTTGTAGTGCTTTCCCTCTGGCCTGACTGAAAGGGTGGATTTTAGCTTTTAGCTGAAACTGCTCACAGGAATCAAATTCTTTGAGGCCACTGTGCAGGTAGAAATGACTCTTGTAACTTCATGGATATTTTTATGGAGAAGGAGAAAATATTCAGGTTTTTCACTTTGAATTACCAAGTGCTAATTTGGGGGAGGGGGGAGAGGGAGGGAAAGGAGAGAGAGAGAGAGAGAATGAGAATTCAAGACTTTCCAGAGAAAAGAGAAATTCATTGCATCTTTGAACTGGGGAAATTAAGTCTGCTTCCTGAGGTCTGTACTAAATATACCGTTCACTTTAAAAGTAATTTTCTCTTATTATTCACACAAAATACATGCCTGGTGCTCACCATGAGGAGGGCAGTGGAATGGTTGAGTTGATTAATGTACTTGCTGCACCCCAAGTCCTTTAAAATCAAGCCCCATTATACTCAAATATTAAGAGAATACTATTTCAGGGTTTGAAACTGGTTCCATATGACTGTGCTCATGTGCCAGCTTTACACATTTAAGGCTGATCTTAAACGTGCAGTGCTTCTCCACAGGGCTGCAACTGGAGCAGAGAAGATAATGCTAAAATATGTTGCTACAGTGCAAATCAAAGCACTGCACAGAATCTCTTTTCCTGATTCCTGCAAAAGATTTTGCAGCTCTGCTCCTCCTGTTACCTGTGGCCCCTACGTTGGTGACTGCACTCAGTAAAACCTAAGGTTAATAATGGGGCCATCCAATCAACACTGTGAGCTGAAGAACATGAGATGTCCATGCAACTTTTCTTGCAACATATGGCATTTTCCATGAGCTTGAATAGCCAGCAATTACTGTGCAACTGGAGAGCAGAGGTACTGTATACCTTGCAGTTACATAAAATGCTGCCTGTTTTATTTTTGTAGTAATGATCCCCATGCTTCTTTTTTGGGTTCAAAGTCTTTGTGGAGATTGGAAAACTGCATAGGTGATATTGTCAAATTGCCTGAAGGCTCATAAAGAAGTGGTGCCTGGGGTGTTTCTGCTTACAGCACACAGGTCGCTAGAGATGTGTGTCAGGGAGTCAATGGGGTTTATACCTAAATATTTGATCTTTAGGCCAAGAAGAGATCACAAGATCAGCTACAATAGACCTGTAAAACACACCATTATGCATCTGTCAAGTATTCTGTGTCAAGGCCAAGGACTTCAGTTAGTCTATATATTAGTGTCAAAAGCATTGAACATGATTCTGCAGACAAAGACCTCACTGGGAGGATAACTGGATGGATCCCTTGGTGAGTTTCCACCCAACCTTGTGCTGCAGAGAAAGATGAAAGACAGAAATATCTCCCCACCACTGGCTGGTGGGAAAATTTCTTCCATTCCCAAATAGGTAGAGCCCTGAGGATAATGTTCTAATCATCCAACAAACCCAGATCATTTCTCTGGGCTGCCAGAGTGTCCTACCCTTGTGCTCAGCACCTTGTCTGCTGTTGCTGGGGAAGGAAGAATGAAGCAGACTTACTCCTCAAGCACAAATAGTTACACTCAACCTCAGCAGAGAGCTTTCAAGAACAGGATTCAACAACAGTTGCTGCACAAACTTGTAGCTGCTAGATGCGATAGTGCAAAGATGTTTTTCAGAGGGAAAGGTGGTATAAAGGTGATAAATGGAAGGGTGTTGTCCCAGTCTTAACAAACATAGGCTGAAGAAATTTGCCCCAAAACCTATCAAAGCATACTTTAGCACATTCCCTGATCTTATGTCACAGCTCTCCCATCTCCTCAGTAAGCAATCCTAGTGTTTAACCTTCACAGCTTTGAAGGTGTATACTTCAAGGCTGCATAAGTCTAACTTCAGTTCCTAAACACTGTAGGGCTTTAATAGAGAAGCTATAACAGCACTCACCACCCAAACTCTTATCCATGTATCTTATCTTACCAAGGTGTTTCTTACTTTCATTGCTTAGATTAACCTGGGGTCTCTTTGACCTCACCTCAAAAAACCCTTTTTTTTCCCCCAGTGCTGAAATCTCTCAGTTCTTACTGATCCTTGACACATCTTGCTGATGTGCCACACCAAACCCCATCATGAGGTTTTGCAAGATGCCCTATTGCTGAGATTCTCATTGCATTGCTTTTAAAAACACGTGTGAGGAAACAGCCACACTTGCTGAAGCTTTGGACCAGGAGCTCATGTGGAGGTAATTACCCACAGTGACTTGTAAATCCTCTTCTGAGTCATAGCTTCCCAAGAGAGTCCACCATTCCATAAGTACAATCTCTCTCCTCATTTTGCAAGTGTATTACATTGCAGTTGCTTGATTCAATAGGTCATGTTTCTGAGATGTGATCATGTAACCCAGTGAGCTAAACTGCTCCAAGTAGCAATCTTGTGCTCTCTTGCTGCTCCACTAATCTCTTCATAAGTTGCAAGTCTTACCAGAAATAGCTTTAGATCAGTGTTCAAGAGACATTAACAATTAGGTTCTGAAAATTACCTACAAGGAATTAATATCTTCACTGAGTCTGCTGTTGAATCTCTGAATCTTCTGGTGGGAACATCATCTCACTACCAATTGCAGTCAAATACATTAAGGGCCCAGGATTCCACAAGAAGTGTATGGATGAAACACTTAGTGGAACAGGGCTGAATCTTCCAGTTAGGAGACTAATTAACAGGAGGGAGGGGAAGAAGACTGCATTTGTGCATATTTTTCTATTCATGCACCTTCTTTGGCTGAAATGCTGGAGTGGATGGTTGGACTTGATGACCTTAAAGGCCTTTTCCAACCCAAACAGTTCTTTGGAATTCCTTTTGCTTATTGATGGCTCAAAAGTGAATCAAAGGTAGGAGAAGTTCAAAGAGCATTAGTCACTTGGTCTTTTCTATGTGTACAGAGAGGGCTTGTCACTTAGGCTTCTAGCTTACCACCACTTTAAGCAGTCCTCTTTGTGAATGCCAAGCAGTGGTGCAGCTGACTGTATTGGTGTGGATGCCTGTCAGGATAACTCAATTTTCTGCTTTACAAAGCTGTTTTAAACACAGTAAAACAAATTTAGCTTATCAGCTCACATGGTCAAAGTCTGGAGTTCTGCAGGTATTTTTCCAGTTTTCCTCTTGAAAACCCATGATGTAGCTTTCTGCAGCAGAAAGAATGAGAGGAATTTAACATTATTTTAGTCCTTTCCTTACTCAGGTAATAGAATGTAAAGTATGAAAGAAAATGAAATAAATCTGTCTCTCAGAATACTGAATGAGACTTCTATGAATGGATTAAGCAGAAGAGTTTAATTAACCAGCTGCAATTGGGTCAGTGTGATAATGTACACCAAGATCTGAGTATCCCCAGAGTTCAGGGGCAAAACATCTCAGCTCACTACTTGCTTTCCTTTCTCATTGTGACCTCATGAAAATTAAAATGACTCTTACACCAGTTGGTTCAGCTGTCATTGCTGTGACTTGCCCAGGAAGGCTTGCCAGCTTGCCTTCCTTTTGCTGCCTGACACTGTGGATGGCAGGAGGCAGTCTTAGCAGTGCTCTTGGGGCATGGGAGGTGTATTGACTGAAGGAGCAGTATGCACAGTGCAGCCCAGGGGACAGAGAGGGCTCAGAAGTCTTCATGGACAGATGAGAACTCAGCTCATTCAGAAAAGGAAGGTTCAGGCTATCCTGTAACTGTTCAAGGTCAGGCTGGATGGGGCATTGAGCAGCTTGATCCAGTGGAAGGTGTCCGTGCCTATGGAAGCAGGGTTGGAACTAGATGGTCTTTAAGGTTTCTACCAACCCAAACTATTCTATGATCATCTGGGGTGGCCACTTTCTTATCTGCTCTAACCCCAAACTCCATCTCTGCCTCAGCACTGATGGGAATCCCAGCCCAGGATTAGCTGCACAGCTGGAGCACAGAGTGTACGTTGGGACAGTGAGGGGAAGCAGGAATTGTGTTTCTACTTGCTGTGTTAAATCCAGCACTTGGAAGATTCAGTGCTGTTAGCTGACAGAAAATAGCAGATGCTGGAAAATACTTCTGTGGCCAGAGAAAGTGTCTAAATGTACATTTGTCTCCAAACTGGTGATGAATATAGCTTAAATGAGGGAAACTTTGGGGACTGCAACCATTTTTAGCTTGGACTGTAAAACCATCCAGTTTACTGGGCTTTCTAATGGCTTTTCTACAGTTGTTACTATTAAAATTGTTACTTACATGGAGAGTACAAAGTTGTTTCTGGTCTAGTGGGTTTCCTTTCTGTTCCATGGGCATTATAAATAACAAATTGAAGAAAGGTTGGTGTGTTCTCTTTAACCCTCACCACATATTAGAAATGGTAGTAGAACTTATCTACAACTCTAAATCACCAGGAAAAGTATGGCTAATTGTCTGCTTTGTGTATTTTCTGGAAACCAGGCAAATATCATCTGTCAGTTGAAATTAGCTCCTTTAAAAACACAGCGTATGAAGTGATATTTGCTGGATTCAATAACTTCATAGTGAAGAGATGTGCAGGAAAAGCCCATTCAAAGTAGTTATTGATACCCAAGGAGAACTGATGGCTAACAGGTGTCAGGTGACTATTTGGCAAAGGATTAATTCTGTATTTTAGAATAGAATTAACAAGGTTGGAAAAGACCTTTGAGATCATAGAGTCCAACCTATCATCCAACACTATCTAATCAACTAAACCATGCAACCAAGCACCCCATCCAGTCTCTTCCTAAACATCTTCAGTGATGGCGACTCCACCACCTCCCTGGGCAGCCCATTCCACTGGCCAACAACTCTTTCTGTGAAGAACTTCTTCCTAACATCCAGCCTGAACCTCCCCTGGTGCAACTTGAGACTCTGTCCTCTTGTTCTGGTGTTGGTTGCCTGGGAGAAGAGACCAACCCCTGCATGGCTACAATCTCCCTCCAGGTAGTTGTAGAAAGCAATAAGGCCTCCCCTGAGCTTCCTCTTCTCTAAGCTAAACAACCCCAGCTCCTTCAGCCCCTCCTCATAGGGCTTATGCTCCAAACCCCTCCCCAGCTTTGTTACCGTTCTCTGGACACATTCCAGCAACTCAACATCTTTCTAAAATGAGGGGCCCAGAACTGAACACTTTAGATATGTCTCTCCAAACCCTTCTCCCCAGGTTCAAGTGTTTCCCCAGTTCAAGTATTTTCCTAAATCTCAGGGAAGGAGGCACAGAAGGGCACATGATGAGGGAAAACAAAACCAAGACAAGGACAAAAACAGAGCAGCCAAATGTTGTATTTGTGTTATGATTCATGACAAGCCAGATACGACACAAGAGTCTCCCAGCCCATTGCTTTGGTCAGCCAGGCAAGGCTGCCTGCCCACCACTCCTAGGAAGAGGTTTTCTTTCATTTCTTTCAGTGATGTTGTTACTGAGGCTACACTAAGGAAAGGATTACTATGTGGGTATGTGATTGGATATTGGAAAAGGGTCTTTGCAACCAGGCAGAGGAGGCAGCGGCACTTAATTCATTTGGAAACAAAAGCTCATATTCTGAGGGAATCCACAGCACAATCTGTGTGAAGCCCTAATTCCCCAAATCCATCTGTGCTTCCCCCAGTATAGAGAATTACTGAACCCAGCAATGGTCCAGATGGCAGATGAGGATGCAGAAAAGGATTGCTTATTTTATTAACTCTAACTATCTGGGGGGAGGGGCTAACACCACTGTCTCAGATTAAGGACACAGAGCATATACAATGACAGCTAAATCCAATTAAAATATCTTTCAGTAGAAATCATGACTAGAAATGATGCCTCTAGTATCTCCTTATCTTGATGTGGCTGGTGATTGAAGCACGTGTGTGAAGCTGAAAGAATGAGTCCCAAATGGAAGAAAATGAATTAACAGATGTTGCAAGTAGGAACAGGGAGGGAAGGCTGTTTCTTGTGTTACCTGAGAGGTAAGGGCTTCCATAAAGTCTAATTTGAATGCTTTGTTCCTCTGAGTGGTTAGTGGAGAGACAAAGACTAATTCATATGGACTTAGAGTCCTCTGAGAAGGACTTTTTGATTGAACAGGGAACATGAGTTCCCAGTAAAGGCTCACATGAGCTATGAAAAGCTTGAGACTGTGGATAACCTTTCAAGATCTTCCATCCCATCTTTAGAACTGGAAGTCCTGAGGTTAAAGGCCTCATTTGCAACAACAAACACAACTCTTTTTTTCACTTGCCAGTGTTATATGGAATATTGTATGTGTGACTGTGTATAATGACACACTGTGGTACATCTAGGCAGGAATCTTACCACCTATGTACCTGCCTTCCTATGCTTTCAACAGTTTTATTTTCCAGGAATCGGGGAACTGTGTGAATCACTGATGTGAATTTCACACTTTCCCCACTGACAATACAGATACACAATGGTTTGATTTACTGCTCCCTGAAAATATGTTTGGGAAATTATTTCAAGCAAATGATTTCTACATATATTTATTTTTTTTTAACTGTTTTGGTGGTAGAAGGGAAAATTATTTATATGATGTGGGTCTTAATTTGTGATCTTTGTGAAACTGAGTTTTGAGGAAGATGATGAGGAGAAAACATGTCTTCTGAGGGAGCTGGGATTGTTTAGCCTGGAGAAGAGGAGGCTCAGGGGAGACCTTATTGCTGTCTACAACTACCTGAAGGGAGGAGGTAGCCAGGAGGGGATTGGTCTCTTCTCCCAGGCAACCAGCACCAGAACAAGAGGACACAGTTTCAAGCTGCACCAGGGGAAGTTTAGGCTTGAGGTGAGGAGAAAGTTCTTCCCAGAGAGAGTTGCTAGCCATTGGAATGTGCTGCCCAGGGCGGTGGTGGAGTCACCATCCCTGGAGATGTTCAAGAGGGGACTGGACGTGGCGCTTGGTGCCATGGTTTAGTCATGAGGTGTTGGGTGACAGGTTGGACTTGATGATCTTTGAGGTCTCTTCCAACCTTGGTGATTCTGTTGATTCTGTGAGGTCAGTAAAGGGACTCAAAAACTGTAAAGGTGGGGAATAAAGGAAACAATAAAATAAAAAAGGAAAGAAAAAATGAAAGAAAAATGAAACAGAGAAAGGAGAGGAAGAATAAAAGAAAGGGGAAAATAAAAGGGAGGGGGAGAGAGGGGAAGAGGAAGCTTGTAAGATAAAACCTATTGTTAAGCTGTTCATCCCATCTAACAGCCTCTGAGATGAACCCATTGTATTTTCACAAAATAGTTTCAAAAGAGCCAGGCTGTGTTCAGTTCCCAACATACATCAACACATAAAAAGGCACTTACAAAAAACCACTGGGAGTGAATGGGGGAGGACTTGTTTATCCAGCAGACAAAGCCAGAGCATGATGGAAACGCTAGCAGTAAAGTCATTAAAACATCTGTCATTTTATGACGGGGAGTATCAGTGATGGGATGAAGAATTGCAACAAGACTGAATCTCATTGCTGCTGGTTTTTGTACAACAGTGTGTGTAATCTTCACCTTGCTGTGATTTTATTTTGTGCCTAATAGACTTGCTCTAGAACCATGCACTTTAGGGATGAGTGACATCTGGTAGAAACCAGCACCCTGTATTAAGACTGATTTTTTTTTTGACCAGTCAAAACAAGGCAGATTGGACAATGTAAATCTCTCTAATGATTACAAGTTCAGCTGATGCAGGATGGATGCCAAATGTTAGTATTTGTGCTCAGTGAATACTTCAGTGCAGTATTTGCCTGATGGATCTCGCAAAAAGAGACACAAGAGGCAAACAAAACCGATGCACTTTAGCCTCCCTTTAATTTCATGGAAAATGATTACTTTTTGCTGCAAAGGTTTTATCTTAGTTTACTCTCTTAGCAGAAAACAGACTTTTTAAGCTGAAGCTTTCCCTGCTTATTGAAAACAACTGTGCCAAATGTAAGCAAAAAAAACAAGTCGGAGTTTAACTCCCTCCTGCTGTTTCATACCTCTTTGTCTGTAGTCATAGCTGTATGATCAACAGCACTTTAGTTGGGCTTGACAACCTCCAGAAGAGCAGGCACAATGGAAGTCACAGAAGATCTTTGGACCCCTGTTGTGAGGGAACTGTTTGGAAAGTGAGAGACCTGCACATGTGTGCATTGTTTTCATATATGGAGCAGGGAGAAAGAGACTGCAAGGTTCTCCACAAACAAAGAAATGATGTATGTGCAGCCAGCGCAGCAGAGCTTTTGGTAGGACCCCTTGAGACTGGGCAATGAATCCAGAGCACTGCACATGCTGAAATGTCCCTAGGCTGGGAGGGATTCAGTGGTTAGAGGTAAAAACAAACAAACAACATATTTCAGATCAAACAATGAATGAATTTTAAGCAGCTGAAAAGTGTTTAAACCTTCCTTGCACAATGCAGTGTGCTCTCTTTCACTGGTGATTAAGAGGATAGATTTTAAGCCTAATGTCTTAAGTGCCATATGCCAGGAGAACGTGCAATATAGCCATTCAAAGGAAATATTGCTGGGAATAGTAGGATAAGACTGAGCAACAGGCTATGTAGGCTAACAGAAGGGGGGGGAAAATAATAAACTTGTTTTGTTAAGTGAACTGTGAATAATCTGCTGAAGAATATATTGGAAATTTTATCCCTTGAGTCACTACAGCTACATAAAGCTCTTCAGTGTGCTTATGGGGAAGCATCACCATGCTGGCATGAAAGTGACTTGCCAAGCAATTTTCTGGTTGCAGGCTTTCTTCAGGTTGGAAAGACTGGTTCAGCCCTGAAGCTGGAGACCTTATTTCCATTTGATTTCATTTTACCTCATTTTATTTCATTTTACTTCATTTTGGTTTTACTTCCCTATTTAGCTTAGTTGTGATATTAGATTCTGGAACAGCTGCTAATATGAAGTGTGCTGTTTTGAGGCAAGCTTGTACCTGGGACAATGTGTAAGAGCTGTGCACGTGTTGCGGCCACTGGAAGATGGTGCACAGGTCTGGCTGCTTGCATGAGATCTGTCACCTCAAGTATTGAAACAGCAGGTCTTCAGTTTTCTCCCAAGAAAACCAGGCCACAATCTGTCTAGAGAATGTGCTCTGTACTGACTCTGGGATTACCAGAAAATGTTTAAAAGATATTTCCTCTTGCTGAGTAATGTGGAGAGAGAAGCCAGGTTCTTCTGGGTCTGTTTAGCTTGGAGAAAAGATGACTGAGAGGGGATCTTATAAATATCTAAAAGAGGATGCTTATAAATATCTCAAAGATGAATGTCAAGAGGATGAGGCCTGACTCTTTTCAGTGGTCCACAGTGATGGGACAAGGGGCAACAGACACAATCTAGAACACAGAGGTTCCATGTGAACATAAGGAAAAATGTTTTCACTGTGAAGGAGACAGAACACTGGAACAGGCTGCCCAGAGAGGTTGTGGAGTCTCCTTCTCTGGAGATATTAAAAACTCACCTGGCTGCAATCCTAGGCTACCTGCTCTAGGTGAACCCGTTTTATCAGAATAGTTGTACTAGATTTTCTTTAGAGGTACCTTTCATCTTACACCTTGCTGGGAAGAAAAAGTTACAGAGAGCTCTCATGCAAAGAAGGCCAGCAGGGCAGGGACAGGTCAGCAGCTGCCCTGGTGTAATGTTAGTTCTTCCAGCTATGCCCACAATCCCCCTTCCTTGAGCATTGTACTTTTGACATAGATAACCCTTGCACCCAGCTAAGCAATGACAACAGACTCAAATGACACCAATAGTGTAACAGCATCCTGGATGGTCACCAGCAGCAACAGTTTTGATCCTGAACTACTTGTTAAGGTGACTGAGAGTGCAGTTAAAAACTCTGTAAGGAAGCATTAATTGTCAGGGCATAAAGAAGCTGGGCACCTGTGTTTCTGGGCAAAGAAGGAAGAAAGGAAGCAATGGTGGCTCCTAGGCATCAGTGTTTAAACAACTTGAAATTTGAACAATTAATACTGAGAAACACTAAATGCAAAGTAAAAGTAGCTATGAGTATGTGACTCATAAATAATTCTTGAAGGAGAAGAACACCCAGGGGAAATATTTGCCTGTATGAGCTCTTTTGATGATCTGATATTTCATCTCCTACCCACTACCGAAAACTGAGCTGTCAGCACTGACTGCTAAGTGTTGTTCCTGGGTGCTAATGAGCACATCAGAGCCAAACATTTTATACATCAGTTTAGGAATGCATTTTCCCACGTGAATTATCCTAGGCTTGTTTAAAATTATTCATTGCACTTTTCAAAAGTAGCACAAGTTCTTCCAAAAGCCCCACAAGAGCACGGAACAAGGAGAGACACAAGTGATTAAAGGTTTCTGAAGGCAAAAATCCTCCTTAGCCATGGGTACAAGAAACCTAGCAACAGGTACAAATGAATGTGAGCCACAAACCAGGCTCACAAATGTGTTGTTTAGCAGTTAGTGGTTCTGTTTGTCCTCCAAAGTAGCTCTTTTCAGTTGTTGTTTTATGAGTCTTGTTATTGTTAGCCTTACCTAAATCAATATTCTTGTCATGCATGCCAATGGCTCATCCAGGTGAGTAAAATAAGCAGTGTTGATCATAGATGATCATAGAATGGCTTAGGTTGGAAGGGACCTTAGAGATCATCTACTCCAACCGCCCCACCATGGGCAGGAAGTCCTCTCGACTTGGCTGCTAAAGGCCTCATCTAGCCTGGCACTGAACACCTTCAGGAAGGAGGCATCCACAACATCCCTGGGCAGCCTATTGCAGTCTCACCACCTTCATACTGAAGAACTTCTTCCTAAGATCCAGTCTGAACCTGCTTTTCCTCAGCTTAAAACCATTCCCTTTTGTACTGTTGATAGACACCCGTAAGAAAAGTCCCCCTCAGTCTTCCTGTAGGATCCCTTCAGGTACTGGAAGGTACCTTCATTCTGACTTCACAGCTTCTCTCTTTTAATCATGCATTCTTTGTTGTTGCATGGTACCTCAGGAAAGCTTCTGCTACAGGAACAGGTCTTTCCAAGCAGTGTATTTTCACTGGTGTTTAGTCATTATTCCAATCACCTATTAGGATTTATTCAGGAATTGCTTTCTTGTCATGGGAGGAAAGGAAGGGGGGGAAATGATCTGTGGCTCTTTGAATCCATTCTGCTCTGCTGCAGCCTATATAGAGATGTTAGGAGCAAGTTCTTTACCATGAGGGTAGTGGAACACTGGAACAGGTTGCTCAGCAAGGTGGCTGGAGCCCAGTCCCTGGAGATATTCAAGGTAAGGCTCAACAGGGCTCTGGGCAACCTGATCTAGTTGAAGATGCTCCTGCTCACTGCAAAGGGGTTTGGACTAGATGACCTTTGGAGGTTCCTTCCAACCCAGACCATTCTGTGAGATTGCAAGTAGAAGGGACTGTACAGGGCATGAGGAATATGAGTACATTATGAATATTACCATTGTTAGTCCCCAAAAGTTAAGCAAAGGAGTGCAGTCTCACTGAAAACCTGCAGTCACCTAAGGAGGGACAAAGACAAAGGCTGTTACTGCACAACTGAGCTATGCTGATAAAGCTACCTTTCAAAAACAGGCCTGGAGACTTTTTTTTTTTCTTCCACCAGTGAAATCTCTAGAAAGCCCTAAATAATTGACTGTTCAGGAGCCAGCAACTGAAATAGAAGTTGGAAGTGTTGTTTGCACAGGTGGCTGGCCTACTGGGAGACTAAATGCTTACCCTCTCGCCCATATCAATTATTCTGAGACTCTGTCTGTTTAATGTCTGCCAGTTTTGATAGCAAAAAAATCCTTTTAGAAAACCTCTGGTGCAACATTTGTCATGCTATCTTTATGGGGCTGAATTTTTGGTGTGGTGGTGGGGTTTTTTTGTGGGTTTGTTTTGGTTGTTTTCTTATGTTCCTTTTTTTTTTGCAAGGCTACAGTGAATAAAGGTGCTGGAGGAGCTGCTGGCACAATAAAGCAAAAAAAAAAACCAGTTAAACATCTACCCCAAATTTCCATGAGTCTAAAAGCAAACAAGCTGAGAGACCCTGTGGGGATCTAGACTGGTTTACTTTAAAAGTGTGGTATGGGCTTCTGTACAAACAATGAAACTCAGCCATTCATCCTTGCAGTTGCTGAGGGACTTACCTGTCTTTAGAAAAACCCTGACTCACACAAAACTTTGGCTGTTTGGTCCAGACACTGCAGCAAGTCTCATACCACACACAAAGATTTGCTTTAAATGAAAGCTGTGACTTTTATTAGCTTGTCCCTGTGCAAAGCAATGACCAGGATAAATCCTGTGAGATTTTCCCTGGATAAGCAGATGTTGAGAGTGGAGCAGTCCTTAAAAGGAGGGAATGCCTCATCTTTCAAAAGAGATCCATAAGTGGAAAGTGCCCTTTGGAGCAGATTGGGACTCTCTGTGGCATCCTGCATCTTCTGCACTGAGTGATTCTCTTCAAGATTTGATTTGCCAAGTAAAATGTTTGTGAGAAAAGCAGATCTACTTAAAGAAAAAAGCAAAGTGCAACAATAAATTGCTAGCTCCCTTATGAAAGGGGGAAGTCAGGATAATAAACCCCAAACTAATTTGTGGCCTCAGTGCCAAAAATGTACAGATTTTTGGTCCTGATTCCTGATTGCAAAACACTTGGATTGCCAATTCTCTGCAGTTCAGACCAGCAACAGGGAATCAAATGCCACCCACCAAGTGTTTGGACTCAGCAGCAGCTCTGTTCCTCTTGTTACCTCAGTTAACCTAGAACTGCTCCCTACCCAAACTGTTTGTTTAACCTAAAGAATAATAACGATTCAGTGCTGCCAATTTGTCATGTGGGAAAAGTTATTCAGTCCCCTTTTAAGAGCTCATGGGCCAAAGCATAGGAGAAAGTGTGAAAACTACCAGTGAGAAACAGGAAAGCCCCACTGAGGGAGAAATGGTGGTAGAGAAGGTCTATAAAAGGCTATGAGCACCTCAAAGGAGAGACATAAGTTGCCTTTTCAAGGTGTGCAAGCTTCACCAGTTGTCTTACCCCTGCTAGATGAAAGCCTTTTGTATAAGGAGCCACATTCACTGAGGCATGGGCCTCTGCATGCCCCTCTGGCAGTGGGTCCTGGGTGGGGACCCTCAAATTTAGGGCTGTCACAGGAGACAGAATTGCTTCTTTACATTGAAGCTTGTACTGATGCCATTGCAGTGTACAGGTTATTCTTGCTCATTACCCTGACACCAAATGCCTATTTCCTTGCCTGTGCCGAGTTGGAACAAGTCTGTTACGGGATGGAGAAAATATATGGGTAGAGGAAATAAGTGGAAAGCATGGATGAGGAGTAGAGAAGCCCTGTGTGGTGTAAATGGGCTTCAATAGTTGAGGGTGGTTACTTCCCTAACAGAATGAAGCTGAAGCAGTGGTGCTGGAAGTTTCTGAGTCTGTTTATGTGAACCCTGCTTGTAGAGATGACCAGAAATGCAGAGAATAATTCTTTACTTTTATTAACTCAAAATCACACTGCTCCAATACAGCTGAAGTGAAAAGATCTGGTGACTGTGCAAAAATGTATTAGATATTCTTCCTCATTTAAGGGTACTCAAGAAGAGATTACTTTCTACCAACATATAGCACTTAGGAGCTCGCAGTGATTTCATGGATAGTTATTCTTCCCTTTTTATTTAGATTCAGTACTAATGAGCATTTGATGAGACTTTTGCAAGTTACAGAGAGCTAGCAACATTATAGAATTCAACTATATACTAATGGCTAAAGGGGAAACTGGCCTCTGCAGTTCCTTCATCCTGACCAAATATGTGGTCTTTGCTTTTAGGCAAAGTGTTAAGGAGCTCAAATGGTAATGTTTCCCCTATAATATTTTACTTTCAAGCCAAATCCCCTTTCACAGGTTGTCATCGAGCTCATGCAAGGTAATACTGAGAGCCCACCTACCTCAGCAACTAATCTTCTGCTTTTGGACAGGGCTGTGTGTGTGGCTTCCAGATCAGACAAAGTGTATCCCCCGAGGAGAATGATTTGACTTATGGATTTCCTGTGCTTTCCTGTTGTCTAGCAGTGTCTGGGAGCTAGTGTCAGTACTGTGCCTAGTCATCATCAATCCACAAATTACCCTTTTTCAGAAAAGGCCAAAAAAGTCCTCTCAAAGCATTGTTTGGTTCAAATTTCTGAAGAAAACATTCTTGCTCATCCATGACTGTCTGGGCAGAAATGACCTTTCTCCATGTAGATCACATTTTAAAGTTCACCCTGTAATCAGATGAAATGAGACTAATGTCCTCCAAGGTTTCTTTGGGTTAGTGGCTTTTATGCAGTCATCAGCATGTCAGTGGCAACTGGTCATTTCTTACCATTATCATCCAATTGCTCTGCAAAAGATACTCAAATTCAGCAAGCAGCCCAACTGGCCAACTGCTGAAAGAGGAGCACCCATTTTCCTTTCAGAGTTCCCTCTCTTGATAGGTTGATGGGGTATGCTGGCATTCCCAATGCCTCTGAGATGTTTCATGGAGAAAATTGACTCCGGTTGTCTTTGAGTCCTCAGAGAAAGAACTCAAAGGAGAATCTTATTTCCACTTAGTCTTGTGGACACAGAGGCTTAAACACACGCATGGCCACAGACAGTCTGTGGAATAACATTTTCTTTATGTCAGAACTGGATATATGCAGAAACATTGCCTGTGCCTGTGGGGAGACTGATCTGTGTGATCCCAGAGAATGAAACAGAGAAAGGACAAAGTCCTCCATGTGTTTCTAAGTTTATAAGCATGCATATACAGTACAAAATACTGGGAGAAAAGAAGTATCGCTGCATGTATACATGCCCTATATAGTGAGTGAGTGCTTGTAACAGATGTATTGTGATAACGCTGTCAGCATGACAAATTGCAGGGTCAGTTGATAAACTGAGGCCTCCTGTGTTAAAGGGCACTCACTTTTGACCTCTTCACCTACAAAATGTTTTTGTGCTAGGACACTTTCTGGGGTACTCAAACTGATTAGCCTCTGTCTAACAACAGCTGCCTTTGAGAAGTAACCAAAACATCTGTATTGCCCCCTCTCACACAAGGTCTTTATTTAAGATAAATATATTGCTTCAAACTGGAGCCTGCTGCAATAGTTGGGTCTGGGTTTATTACAGGTTTCAGATCTAGCAAGCCCTTGCTTTTAGTGCTAGGAATTTGGTGTATCCTGATCTGGTTCTCATCCACAATGGGTCTCTCCATGATCTTCCTTACAATCTCAGACATCATTCTAAAAGTCTGTATAGCAGTGTTCCTAATTACCAGGGGAGTATCTGGAAAGGAGGAGGTGTTTATGTCAGCTGTACATGTTTTTCTGAAGTCTGTTCACATGGGCTTTGTGGTACAGGACTTCACAAAGGAGCCATGGAGAGCAAAAGCCTATAAAATGTATTTTGAGTTCTCTAAAGAACATCCAAAATATGGCTTCTGTAAAATAAGTGATAGGTACAGAACACAGAGCAATTTCATTCAGGACCCAGTTTTTCTGGCCTTTTTTTTTAGGTACAGTTTCCCTGTGAATGCTCTTCAGAGTAACTTCACTCTTTGTGCCAGTAAGCATTTCTAGGCTGTCCTCACAGTGCATGATTTATAAAGTACTCACTTAAGAAATATGGTTTTGAAGTTATGCTCTCTAGAACAGGAAGTGAAACAGAAGCTTTCACTGGAATGGTTTTAGAAAATCCAGCTATTGAACAGCATAGGGTTCAGGTGATGGGTGCAGTAAAAACCCTAATTTACCCAAGAGTTCCACTGGCTCACAAAATGCACTACAAGGAAAACCTTGAGCTGTTTTGTGTTTTCATTGTTCATATCATAGAATCATAGAGCTTTTTGCTGTCTGTAACTACCTGAAGGGAGATAGTAGACAGGTGGGGGTTGGTCTCCTCTCCCAGGCAACCTGTGACAGAAGAAGAGGACACAGTCTGAAGCTGTGCCAGGGGAGGTTTAGGCTGGATGTTAGGAAGAAGTTCCTCATAGAAAGAGTGATTGGCCATTGGAATGGGATGCCCAGGGAGGTGGTGGAGTCACCATCACTGCAGATGTTTAGGAAGAGACTGGATGGGGTGCTTGGTGCCATGGTTTAGTTGATTAGATAGTGTTGGATGATAGGTTGGACTCCATGATCTCAAAGGTCTTTTCCAACCTGGTCTGGTCTGGTCTATTCTATTCTATTCTATTCTTATTCTATTCTATTCTTATTCTATTCTTATTCTATTCTTATTCTATTCTATTCTTATTCTATTCTTATTCTATTCTATTCTTATTCTATTCTATTCTATTCCCATAGCCTGAATTGCTACTCTTCCACAACTAAACTATAGAGGGGCATTTTCTCTCAGTGTGCACACCTAGTCCAGCAAATGCCCTTCCTGATGTTCTCTAGCCCCTACAAAGCAGCAAAGGCTTCATGGAGTAGGCACTGAAGCAACAAATCTTTGAAGATCTTCTGTTGTATAGCACATTGACTCTGCCTAACTGCAGTTGCTTGTAGCATCAGGAAAGTAATTAAGGGCTGATTTTCCAAGCGGGATATGTCACGGCAGTTGTGAAGTGTTATCTTTCATCCTGACAGAAACACATAAACAGAGGCTGTCATTTTTCTTCAGCTTCCATTATGTGCTTGGTTAACCTTGTTTTCACAGACATGGAGAAAATTAAGCAGCTGCTGACTCGTTTATGCATCCCCTAATTGCACATGCAGCCAAAGTAGCTGTTGCTTGAAATTCAAAAACTGGGTTCCAAGAGCATTTCTAGAAGCATTTCTAATGAGCAGTTCAGATGCTGATCACACAACTAGCATGAAGACCAAAGTGTGACCATGACACTTGTGCAAACACATTTGGCTCAGCTGCTTTTTAATTAGAGGCTGGAAGCACAACTTGCCAAGCTCTGGGCCTGCCCGTGAAGAGGCAGTTTCATTAAGGTCACTATCCAGTCGTGCGTGCTGTTAAGCACTCACTGCTTCTTGACTACCTACTGAAAGCTTGCAAGGCTGCGAATTTTCTCCATCCACATCTAGCAGAACACAAATGTCTTGTCAGGAAGCTGATGAAAATGAGAGCTGTGTTAGGAAGGCACCACGACAGCCTTTCTCACCCCTGCCATCCTCCCATGAAAATGGGACCTTTTAACTTGGCAGGAGTCACCACCAGTCTTCTGGGGTGTTGTGTCAGCTAAAGCCCTTTTGACATTTCAGCAAATAAAAATGATTTAGTGTTAGTTCCTTCCTTGGAACTTAGAACACCAACCATACGCTGTATAGAGCTTGCTTTCTAATGCACACAAAACACAGAAAACAACTGGAATTACACATGAAATTTAAGCCTATAGGGTAAACTTGTTTCTATAGGCACATGTGTTATTTATAGCTTCTGAATGTATTTTCTGGTAAGAAGTTTTAAGGACAGCATGTGTAACATCCCCACATTGCTTACACTACAGCAATGCCTTTAGAAAAGTGTTTGAGAAAGAGGGGGGGAAAAAAAAGGGTCTGCTTTTCTACTTTTATTCTTTCAGAATGTCATAGCCAGTTGAAGAATAAACAGGGAGATGAAAAGACATTGAATCAGACATTTTCTGAAGCCTTACTTTTTACAGTTCTTTTGACATGTCTTCTTGAGAGACTCTGAAGGACTTTAGAGTTGTCACGGTGATTTGTGGCTGCCAAGAAAGTCAGAAAACCTTAGGGATAAAAATCTTAGAACAAATGTTTTTATTTCTGCACTGTAGTATGGTCAATGCAGAATAATTAATGTTGGTGAGGCTCCTGAAGAACAAAGTGTGCATTATGGGCCATAGTCATGGAGTAGCTTTCTTTTACTCTGTTTCACAGTCTCTATGAATAACTCACCCAGCTGAAATGATAAAGCAAGCTAGACTGCTGGGAAAGACAATGTAGCCAGGCTGTTGATACAAGCAATTAGCGAAGAAAACTATGTAGAATAAATTTTTGCTCTGAACTGAAGGAAATTGTAGAGGAATTTGGGTCTGGAAACATCTGACTGTGTCTTCATTTATTGCTTTTCTTGCAAGCCCGGGGGCACGAATACCAAACACAATGGGGAATTTCTGAAGTTTCTGTAACTAAAAGCTTCCAGAAAGTGCATTGAAAACCAAACTAAATGCAATAGCTTCAGAGAAATAAGAGTTGGCACCATCTAAGAGAGCAAATGTCTTTCAAATTATATTTTGCAAGCATCTAGAATGGTTGGTCAGATAAAGAAGTTCATGGGAATAGAAACGCATCCTCAAAGAGAACTTGCAAAAGTATGGAAAAACTGAGGGCTGGCCTCTAATGTAGAAACTGTTGAGGGCTAAATTGCTACAGATAGTGGCTGATGTGGAGCTTGCAAAACTAAATAGCTCAGAGGAAGCCATAAGCAACTGGGAAGGAGGTAAAATAGGAAGAACTCTTCAGTCACTGCTCCCAAATCACTGGGGCCAGGAATCCTAGCCCAGTAGGTTCCAGCTCTAATTTTCAGCCTGTTGGCCTTATTTTATTATTTTTTTGTTTGCAATGTTTCTATTGTTGTGATATTTATAAATAGAAACCAGGCAGACCTAAAGTATTCTGAACAAAGGTTTCATAATCTTGACATTTTGTCGTTATGTTTCTTTTACAGAGACAGGGACTAGTAGAAGAGACTTTTAAAAACCAAGGTGTATTCTGAAATTTCTAGCCTGTCTTCTTTGCCTATTTGGTCAAGGAAGAGTCCTTTCTTCAACTAATATGTCACAAAGCCCCTCAAATCCATAAAATCTTAGGACTGCAGTCAGGGGAGTAGAGCTGGTGTATTTCAGGGCTAAATGCGTTGCCTTCAGGCTACAATGTGCTTTTGCACAAGCCAACCTCATGAAGTTCAATAAGAGCAAGTGCAGGGTCCTGCATCTGGGTCGAGGCAATCCCAGGCACAAATACAGGCTGGGCAGTGACTGGCTGGAAAGTAGCCCTGAGGAGAGAGACTTGGGGGTGCTGGTGGACAAAAAGCTCAACATGAGCTCTCAATGTGCACTTGCAGCCCGCAAAGCCAATCAGATCCTGGGCTGCATCAGGAGAAGTGTGGCCAGCAGGTCGAGGGAGGTGATCCTCCCCCTCTACTCAGCCTTGGTGAGACCCCACCTGGAGTACTGTGTCCAGTTCTGGAGCCCCTATTACAAGAGGGATCTGGAGGTGCTGGAACGTGTCCAGAGAAGGGCCACAAGGATGATCAGAGGGCTGAAGCACCTCTCTTATGAGGGCAGACTGAAGGAGTTGGGGCTGTTCAGTCTGCAGAAGAGAAGGCTCCCAGGTGACCTAATTGTGGCCTTCCAGTATCTGAAAGGGGCCTACAGGAAGGCTGGGGAAGGACTTCTCAGGGTCTCAGGTAGTGATAGGACTAGGGGGAATGGAATGAAGCTGGCGGTGGGGAGATTCAGGCTGGATGTGAGGAGGAGGTTCTTCACCATGAGAGTGGTGAGACCCTGGAATGGGTTGTCCAGGGAGGTGGTCGAGGCCCCGTCCCTGGGGGTGTTTAAGAGCAGGCTGGATGAGGCGCTGGCCAGCCTGATCTAGTGTGGGGTGTCCCTGCCCATGGCAGGGGGGTTGGAACTAGGTGATCCTTGTGGTCCCTTCCAACCCTGAATGAAACTATGAAACTACATCATAGGTAATGGCTCCACAAGCCTTAGGACAGACCACAAACCCAGCATCAAGGCATCAATGATAACCCTGATCTAGCACCTGCAAAGCAGAGCTGTGTTTCATTGCTTCATGGGTCTGGGCACAGGATGGCTTTACCTTAGCATCCATCTCCTCACAGCAGTGCCAGCATGTGATGTGCGCTAAGCATCTTGGAGAATGAAGGGGAAGGTGATGCAGGAAGTGGCAAATGAAGAGGAAGTGAAGCTCTAGAAGTTGTGCAAGCTTGGAATAATTTTGAAGGGCTGAATGCTGAGCAGCTGCTCTATTTATAGGCTCTTGCCTCCTTAAGTTTAACAGGAATTTATAACAGAAAAATAAGACAAATTACTGTAGGAGGCACTTTGTCAGACTCTATCCTTTTATAAGGGGGGGGGGGGGGGGGAGGTCTTTGTATGAGCACAGCCTATTAAACTGCCCACAATTTGAGCACTGTGATCTTAGAATAAAACATTTTCTCTTTTTTTTTCCTCCCTTGTGCATACAATTATTTTTTTTTTCCCCCTCCCTTTAAGGGACAAATGAGTTCATGAACTTCATTGATAAACAAGATTGCTCCTTTCTGGCCTTTTGTTTTCCTTTCAGGAGTTTTTCTGAGACATCTGTGGTTGAATCTTCATGGGTTTGGATGTACACTATTCAAACAATTCCTTTTTCCTATCTCCTAATATGGCAAATCCATTCCTGCCCAGTAACACTCATAAACATTTGCATAAAGTGAATTGTGTACTTAAATTGAGGCCTCCAACATATCCTGTTTGATGTACTAGACCTCATAAAAGCAAAGAAAGACAGACACAATTTGTGCCTGTCTGCAAAGTGAAGTGCTTCTCTGCTTCACTCACATAAGTATCACAGTCTCACAGGGAGCATAACCCCTGGTTACTGCTTGCTTTTGAAACAGCCATGAGAGAGGAGGAATTCTTTTGTAATGTAATTAAGTAGTAAGTGTGAAGAAACCATATCTGTGAAATATAAATAGCTTCTGAGCAGTCCAAAGCCCTTTGGTCTCCAGTGTTAATCAGAAAGGTGGCAGGGATCTCTTCTACTTCATCTTCATCTCTGCTTGCACTTCCTCTCTCAGCAAATGCAGAATATTACAAGGTGTGTAACACACAAAAATGAGAGCAAATGCCTGTTTGGTCCTGTGTCCTGCAGCAGTCAGCCTCCAGCAATGCATATGATGGGAGCACAGCATAAAGTGTATGAATGGAAGGTGGATGGAGTGATAGGTGGTTGTCATGAAACACAGTTTGTGAAAATTCTCTGCTTGTATTGTCCAAACTCCATCAAAGCTACAACTGTGAAGGGTGACTGAGAGCTTTAAATTGTGCTTGTCTGGTTCACAAGCAAGCAAGAAGTGCCTGTGAAAGGGAAATTACCTACACAGTGGCCTTTTTCTTCATAGCAAATGTGGGTGCAGGAGCACTCAGGTCAGGTCAATGTACTTTCCACTAAATTCTCATCAGTTAAAGTGTAAACATTTCTCATGGTAAGAACTACAATCCATGACTTTGGTCTCCCTGCTGAGTGGGCTATGAAGTCACATTAACTCTTACCCTCTTTCCTAACTCTGCAAAGCTGTCTTTCTTGTGGTGGAAAAACGCTCAACAGAAGGATAAAGAAACCTCCACTTTCTTCATCCAAACTAATTTCTTTGGTTTAGGAAAATCATCTGAAGATCTGATATGAGTTTGAACACCTTCAGTCAGTGTGTCTTCAGCATCCTGTGTGTGCAATTGCCACTGCTTTTGCCTTGAAATGTACCCACCTTCATCTAAAACTGTCATCTGTTGCTGAAGGGACTGATGGTCAGACAGGCAGTGAATCTTTGACAGAAATTAAGTGAATATATTGCACACCTCTGAATAGTCCACAGATAGCAATGTTAGAGGAAGCTGAAACAAGGCATGTCCTTGCTCATCTGCTCTTGTCTTTTGGCCAGCTGCAAGGACTGGTTTCTGTGCACACCATGTGAAGTACCACCCTCTGCATCTTCTCACTGGTGAATAACCAGTGCCAACTTCCAGCTAACCAGCCTTAGTCATACAGGAAAGACAAACTGCATCACTTAGTGAAGAGTGAATCATATGCAAGAGTCTGTTTGGGGTAGAGAATTGAGCCTAAATTTCTGGACATCAAGTTATACCCTTGGACCATCCTGTCTTTATACACATGGGCATAAAGCATGACCTTAAACAAGAAATTTATTTGGGTTATACCCAAGGAAAGAAAATCTCAAATTGTACCTTGTACAATGTGCCAACAAGAAGTGTGTGGAAACAGTGAATTCTCTTCATTAAAGAGTAACTATGTGAGTATGACCTATCACAAAGGTTCAGTGAAGATGGTAGTGCTTTAGGAAGAACTGAATCATTTAGGTCAGGGAGGAGTTTTACTGTTGTTTTGTAAAGGAAAAAAAAACAATAGCAAGGTGGCCAGCCAGAAGGCCTAGGGGAATCATTCATGTTCAAGGTGTTAGTCTTAAAAGGCACAATAGGAAGCAGATGTGTAGAGAACCAAAATAAAACTGTAGGCAGAAAAGAGTACCCCAGGCTATAGCTGTTCCTACTGTACTAGCTAATGAGAACTCCATGAGGTATTATTGATTTAATTACAGCTCACAGGCAACATGTTAGCTTATCTTTTATAAATGATTCATTAGCATTCTGTGTAGGAAATGTAGGCTTTTGTGTGGTTCAGCATGTGATGATCATGAGGAGGAGGATAACCTTGATAGCAAAAAAATCCCCAAACCTCTGTGTGCATATTCATGTTGGTCACTGTACAGCACCACACAGAATGAATTATCCCAACAATATTTTGGCCTGGCATTCATAGCTAAAGAAACTAGATAATCAGGGGGGCAAAAATGTGTTCAGTGACCCTATCACCAGCACAAGGACAGGACTTACACAATGTGATGAGAATTTTGTTCAATGCTAATACATAATACTGCTTTGGCTGCATCCATCTAGCTGAAGAAATGAGGTTTGGCAAGTCAGTGATTGCCCCTAGGCTGCGTGTTAGGTGCATCCTACAGAGTGACCCAAAGTACTTCTTCCCAGCTGTCCAGAGAAGAACAAAATTCTGTGTGGCAATGTATTTCATGAGACAGGGTGTGCACTGAGGAGCACAAGGATTGACTTCAGGTGCCACTGCTCCCTCCAAGAGAATATGGACACACAGCACTGGTGGCTCTTACCCTGTTTCTATGTGCAGCTTTGGCTGTAGTTCAGAGGCATGTCCTGTGCTTGTAAGATGACTGCTAGTGCTACCCTAATTAACTTTTCTGTCTGTGTCTAAGCATTATAGAAAACATGGCAGATTCTAGATCAGGATCTACTGGAATTACTATCAGACCTGAAAAAAAATACATTAGGTGAGACCTTGAAGTATTTAAAAGTCCTGTAGATGTGCTGCTTAGTGATATGCTTGAGTGGTGGTCAGTGATATGCCGGAACATGGCAGTCTTGCCTTAATGGTTGGACTCCATGATCTTAAAAGTCTTTTCCAGCCTAAATCATTCTATGGTTTAGGTAATTTTCAAGATTATATAAATCAGCAGTTGTTGCTGAAAGACCTTTAGGCTGAAGAATGAAGGTCAAAGCCAGGTTTGTAAGACAGCTAGTTATTGGTGGTGTGCAGGAATAAGACAATGAACAATGGAAACAAACTGGAACATTAAAGGTTTCATCTCAACATGAGGAGAAACTTCTTCACAGTGAGGGTGATGGAGCACTGGAACAAGCTGCCCTGAGAGGTTGTGGAGTCTCCTTCTCTGGAGACTCTGTCTGGATGCATTCCTGTGTGGCCTGCCCTAGGTGATCCTGATTTTGGCAGGGGGGTTGGACTTGATGATCTCTGGAGGTCCCTTCCAACCTCTAACATTCTGTGATTCAGTGAATTCAGAGGCTATAACCATCTTTAAATGATAAAAATAAGAGATGTAAAGGTTCAGGTTGCAAGGATACTATAGAAAATTTAACACAGAGATTTTTCCATAGTCTCTTCTCCTCTCCCTGTCCTGATCCAGAAAAAGGGAAAAGTAAAACAGTAAAAAAGGAAAAGAAAGGGGGGTGAAAAAAAATCTCTAGCGCTATTAAATGGTCTTTTGAATGCAGAAAGATGCCTTTAGGAACATTAAAGAAAAATTATGTACAGCTCCTGTGTGTCAGGGCTCAAATTTTTCCAGCAACTTTATTGTACAACCGGATGTGTCAGAAACTAAACTGGGTGCAACTGGATGCCAAGAAACTGATGGTAAAGAGCATCGAGCACTATATATCACAGAAGAAATTGTTCCGAAGGGGATAAAGATATGCAACAATGGGGGGGGAAATAATAAAAAATTCCCTGTAAAATGGGCTTTAGAAGCACTTTTCTCTTATTTCTTTAAAAATGCCTCTTAGTAAAAGATTATGGACTCTCGGCATGAATAAACATAAAGATGAAAAAGGGGTATATTAGATAGCTTATGGTACTATGCAGTGTGTCACATGAGAAGCATATTGTTGGGTCTATACCTGGAAAGGCTCTCCTGACAGTGAAGAGAAAAAAAAAGTGCAGTATTTATCTAGAGGGTTTTGGCAATTAGGGAAGTCCCATCCTCATGCATGTATCAGATAGTTTTTGGGGTTTTTTTTCCTCATGTGCAGACAGATTTTAAGGCATGGTTAAGAGATTTCCATGTCAGGATTATTCTGACATTCACTCCACATGGGATGGAAAGGAGCCAAGCTGGAAGAGCTAGAGGGAAGAAACATCTTTCCAGGCAGGAGGCATTTGGGGCGTTGCAAAGCCTTCCCTCCCAGCGTTTCACTTTGTTCCCTTCACAGAGGAAGGAGGGGGGAACAGATCAGGCCCACTCATCCTATTTGTCACTCTAATTAAATGTTTCTTTCCTGGGTACAGCCCGACTCAAATAAGTCTCTTGGGTGTTTTCCATGTGTTTGTGCTGGGCTGGGCTGGGTTGGAGAGCTGGCTGCTCTCCTGCCTTCTTACACATTCCACAACCTCTGTACATGTAAGTTGTTTATAGAAATCTATATGTGCAGTCTGGAATCAATTTTGGCACCAACAAACCAGATTTTAATTTGTCGGCAGCCTTGTCCTAATGTGTGTGTGTATGTGTGTAAATTTAGAAGTATAAATGTATATTGGCAAGCTGTGGAGCTGTCTGAGGTGACTGAAAAGTCCTCATTAGTTCTGATTGATGTATGGAGATGCTGAAGTGCTCTCTTGCTCTGAGTACAGACTATATATACATAATGGTATCAATCTCTTTTGTCTGTGAAAATATTCCTCCGCTCCTCAGAGTTCATCATCCCTGTGACACACCAGACTGAAATATTAATGACAACACGTGGGCCCATGCCATGCTGATTTGGAGAGAAGAGGTGAATAATGCAGTGGAGAAAAGCATAGTTAGCCCAGAGTTCTGCATTTAATTTTACCACCATAGCCCAGCCGCCTTTGACTCAGTTTACACAAATATTTTCTAGATATCAGACAGCAAATTTCTCTGGAGGCGTTTGATAATTGCAATCCTGGCCAGGTCTAAAAAGCTACAAATTTTTACTTCAGTTTTCTAGTAGTGGGTCACTGGTCCCCTTCTTTGAAAGGCATGAACCAGAAAAGGTCTAGGAGTAGCAGTCAGACAGAGCTAACACCCACAGCTGTACCAGACTGAACGCAGGGCCACAATCGAAGAAAACTTTATGAATGGGAGTTCATAGAATCAATAAGCTTGGAAAATACCTCAGAGATCATCAAGTCCAACCTGTCACCACAGACCTCACGACTACTAAACCATGGCTTCAAGTGCCACATCCAATCCCTTTTTGAACACCTCCAGGGACGGCAACTCCACCACCTCCCTGGGCAGCACATTCCAATGGCTAACAACTCTCTCTGGGAAGAACTTTCTCCTCACCTTGAGCCTAAACTTCCCCTGGTGCAGTTTGAGACTGTGTCCTCTTGTTCTGGTGCTGGTTGCCTGGGAGAAGAAACCAACCCCCTCCTGGCTCCAACCTCCCTTCAGGTAGTTGTAGTAGTAGTTGCAATGCTTAGTTTAATATTATAAATTGAAAAAATAAATCCTATTTAACCTGGTCTGAAAGAAAAAAAAAAGAGTGTTTTGTCTGATTAGTCTCTTTTTCTCCTTTTCCATGTCAATACCTATACTGCTTGATTCTCAGATAGGTCCTTTCACAATCAATAAGCCCCAAATAAGAAGGACATCGAAACACTTGAACGTGTCCAGAGAAGGGCAACAAGGCTGGTGAGAGGCCTTGAACACAAGCCCTATGAGGAGAGGCTGAGGGAGCTGGGATTGTTGAGCCTGGAGAAGAGGAGGCTCAGGGGTGACCTCATTGCCCTCTACAACTACCTGAAAGGTGGTTGTAGCCAGGAAGGGGTTGGCCTCTTCTCCCAGGCAACCAGCACCAGAACAAGGGGACACAGTCTCAAGCTGTGCCAGGGGAGGTTTAGACTCGAGGTGAGGAGGAAGTTCTTCACCGAGCGAGTCATTCGGCATTGGAACCGCCCAGGGAGGTGGTTGAGTCATCGACCCTGGAGGTGTTCAAGGGGAGATTGGACGTGGCACTTGGTGCCATGGTCTAGTCATGGGGTCTGTGTTGATAGGTTGGACTCGATGATCCTCGAGGTCCTCTCCAACCTAAGTGATACTGTGATACTGTGAAATATTCTGTCAGGAGCATGGGATATATGTATAGCATGTAAAAAGCCAGCGGAGAACAGTGACTGAACATTGTACTTCACAGCCCATAAGGTCATACTGGAGACAATTACCATTCAGCTAACTGCATCAGGACAAAATGCCTTTCTGGATTTGGGTTTTTTTTTTGGTTGCTATTAAGTATGTTTATTTAGAAGAGGAGAATCCTAAATGCTCTTCCCATTCCCATTGCCAAGAGTTAGGCATTTTAATCCACAAATAAGCACCTAGCCAGCCCAATTTTGTTAAGGTTTTCAAAAATCAGACAGGGGAGTGCTTTCTCTGTATAGATGACTAATAAAGAATCAAATTAGGATTGCTATGTTGTTGTTTATAACTTGATATTACCTCTTGAAAACCAAAGTGAACTACAAAGATAGAAGTTCCCAGGCTCCAGAAGCCAACTGATGCATTCTGTTAACGTTGCAATACACAGTTCAGCTGGTGGTAAGGAGTGGGGTGATATATATTTCTCCCTTTGCTTAAACTGCCTAAATGAATTGGGCTTTAAATTGTATATTTGCTCTAAAATTTCATCTAAATCTGCACAGCACAACATCCAAACATAAAATAAAAATAGTAAACTCAGTCTTTCCAAGCCTATAGCTTGTTGACATTGAACCTCACACAGTCCTTGCTCTGTCTGCTGGGGCCGACATGGCGCTTTTACATCAACAACACCAGCTGGGTTCTTAATTCTCTTGGGAGCCAAAATTGAAATAAAGCTAAATATTAGGTCTGTGCTTAGATCTGGACTATAAATATTGTCATTAATTTAGGAGACATTTGTTTTGGGGTTGGGTTTTTGGTTTTTTTTACATTTGATTTTCATTGTTGATCCTTACAATCTTCTGCCCTTTAAGGTACTCACAATAAGTATTTTGTTTATTAAATGCTTTTGTAGTGCATTTTTTCTGCCATGATTAGATGTTTCCAGTAGGTTCTGGGGTTTGTTTGCTTGCTTTGCCTTTGTAGCAATTTTAATTATGGGTCCACATGCTTTGTCACTGAGTATGTCAGAAAGAGCAGAGAGCTGAGACTCGGTAGGATTTGGAATCACTTGCCACCTTCTGGGTGTCTAAGTGATGACTTTTTATCCCAAAAAAGTCACTGACTTCTGTGATATGAACTGTTATGAATCTTTAAACAGGCCTTAAAAAGTTACCAGGAACTGAACACAGTCTCTATGTTTTCTGTATGACAGAGCTCTTTGCTGCTTCATATCACAGCTGGAGAAATTATGTGTTACAGGCTTTGCCTTGGTGAACATCACCCACTGTAGTGGTCCTCTACTAACCAAATCCATGTGCATGTCTGAACAGAAGAGAACTACTCATAGTTATGCTGAGAGTTGATATAAGCTGATCATCTGCATCAGGGAGTGAAAAGGGAGGAATCAGCTACAAGTAGCAGTGATGAGTACCTAGATGTCAGTTTAAGCATCAAAATGTAGCTGCTATGTGCAGTTTTCACATCCAGAGTTTTTGAAACAGATTAAGTTAAACTTGTTGCCTTTCATCTTGTGCAAGTAACCTGTGAAACATATCAAGCTGGGACAAACCAAATGCAGCATATCAAGGTGAGACAAGTCAAAGTATCTCATCACTGAAGGGAAAGCTTGACAGGGCTTGAGACAGGAGCTCATGACCAGTTTGGCAGGACACTGCCATGGTTTCCAAAGTGGTTTCCAAAACACTAACTTACCTGGAGATTGGGAAACTCACACAAACATAGCATTTGAATCTCACCATCACAGTATTGAATAGAATAGATTAATTCTATTAATTAGTAGATTAATTAGGTTTGAGGTGAGGAGAAAGTTCTCCACAGGGAGAGTTGTTAGCCATTGGAATGTGCTGCCCAAGGACATGGTGGAGTCACCATCCCTGGAGGTCTTCAAAGAGGGATTGGATATGGCACTTTGAAGCCATAGTCATGAGGTTTTGGGTGACAGGTTGGACTTGATGATCTTTGAGGTCTTTTCCAACCTTATTGATTCTATGATTCTAATTCTGTAGCCTGTCTGGACCTGTATGACATAGACCCACAACATGCACAGATTGCCTTCTGTTTTGTCCAGTTTTCTTTCTATTGATTCCTTAGCGATGTTGTGGGGCAGAGCCCCCGCCACTCTTCACCTGTATCAAGCAGCATGGATGCATGACATTTTCTCTCAGCAGTAGTAGCTGAGTATGGGGGCACGTGAGGGAGGAAATTAGCCATTATGTTTCTATATTCATGCTTTTTGAGAAAACTAAAGGGGTTTTATGCATGAAGATGCCAGAGGGCTAATTAGCATTTACAGCTAGCGGATGAGACGTAATGCAGCTGATAAAGCATCCAGCATTATTTGTCCCTTAACACAGAGCTCCTGGCTGCACACAGCTGTACCTTGCACAATTGCTGTATTTCTTTTGTAGTGTAGTATGAGGCCACCAGGTCCCGGAGAAACCATAGCAGTACCTTCCTGCTATTGTGCACCAGGAAGGGCCGGCCAGGCACTTGTGTCACAGGACCTGCAGTTTCCCTCCTTCAGCTCTGAGTGTGATATTTTTAAACAGCCAGCACAAACAGGAACAGAGTTACTCTTCCACAGCATAGGAACAAGTGCTGAGCTATGGGGCTAGCTAGCCCCAGCATACCCAAGCCTGTGGGCCACAGTGGGCTGGTATCAACATCCACTTAGCGATGGAGGAGAGGGACTTTGCCAACATCTGCCAGCTTGTTGCCTGTTTCAGTTTTGCCAACAGACAGTGCGACAGCACAGACAGCTTTCAGTGGAAAAGGAGATGGGAACACACCAGGTGCACATCTCTTCTTGCCATCCCAATACAGTCACCCACAGCCAGCAGCAGCTCTTACACTCAGTAGAAATTAAGGCATATGTTAGTGTGGGACTAAAACTGGATACTTTTTTATGCTTACAGCATTGCCTGATACTATCAAATAAAATACATTGGATTTATTTTACTGAATGTGGAAAATGACCCCACCTTTATGATACAGCTCTTCAAGAGTGAACACCTGGGGCCAGCTGCAATAATACCCTTCTGTGTCAACTGATGTAAAAAGAAATCAGAAGCAAAATTAATTATTCAGTCCTTGCATCCTTTCTCATGTGCTTTGGTCCAACTTCACATGCCATAGTGAGCTGCTATCCCCCAAAGCTCAAATACTGTCTGTCTGTGCTGTTTCCTGAAAGATTAAGCTATCATTTTGGGCTAGAAGGTTGTAATTTGCAGGGCTTCACCAGAGATAACTGGGGTTTGTTTGTTTCTGCACAGAGTGGGAACACAGATAAGATTTAACAGCAGAAAATAGTATAGTTTCCAAAGTATTTAGAAGGACTAAACTCAGTGTTGGGTGATTTGAAATATCAAATGCCTCTGTTTATATGCATTGATTAAAAGAAGTATACTCAGCATGCCCCAAATACCTGAGAGACTCATCTGGGAATTGCTGATGTGCTTCCCCACATAAAACAAATGTGGAAAGAACTTGATTTCAGAGACCTTTCTTTCAGCAAATTAGAAGAAAAAAGGATCTTCTGCTAATGATTTGACAAATAATTCTTGCGTATATGCAGCATTTCACAAGGCAGTTAGAGAAATGGGATTATCAAGTTCACCTTCCTTTTGGTTTTAAAAATAGGAGAATTGAAAATAAATTGGGGGGGGGGGGGTGGCATTATTTTTTAAGTATTTTCTATTTTAACAATTATATTAAATCATGAGTAAAATGACTGGAGGAGATTCTGGATACATTATATTGCAGAAAAACATAATTGCCTGCTGATGTTCCATCCAGATAACATTTCTTTTTACCATCATTGGAGGTATTTAGGAGGAGACTTGATAGGGTGCTTGGTGCCATGGTTTAGTTGATTAGGCAGTATTGGATGTGATGATCTCAAAGGTCACTTCCAACCTGGTCTATCCTATCCTATCCTATCCTATCCTATCCTATCCTATCCTATCCTATCCTATCCTATCCTATCCTATCCTATCCTATCCTATCCTATCCTATCCCTGGAGGTGTTTAGGAAGAGACTTGATGGGGTGCTTGGTGCCATGGTTTAGTTGATTAGATGGTGTTGAATGATAGGTTGGACTTCATGATCTCAAAGGTCTCTTCCAACCTGGTTTATTCTATTCTATTCCTATTCTATTCTATTCTATTCCTATTCCTATTCTATTCCTATTCTATTCTATTCCTATTTCTATTCTATTCCTATTCCTATCCTATTCTAATTCCTATCCTATTCCTATCCTATTCCTATCCTATTCCTATTCCTATCCTATTCTATTTGTCTGTAGCAGTAGGAATTATGCCAGTGGTTACTATTCTATGATACTTCACATTCATATGTTTTGGTCCTATTTTTCATGACTGTTTAAAGTATAACAAGGGATGAACAGAACTGTTTTTACCCAGGTTTGTCCCCAGAGGTATGTGTTAGAAGGAAAATTTACCACCTCACTCCTTACAGACAGGTCTCCAGGCAGCAGCTGCAGGTTCCAGCTTCAGAGAAGCGACTACAACATCGTGGACGCTACAGAAAACTAATGTGGAATGATTATTTTGTTACTCAGGCAGGCTGTTTGGGGTAAAAGCACTTTATGTTCTGAACCTTCTGTTGTTCAAGCTCTTTCAGTCATAGCCCATTGTACGTCACGTTGGTAGAAAGAGGTTCCAAATTGCTTTGGCAAAGATTCCTAGAAACACTGTTTTCTGAAGTAAAGAAAAAATCTCATCTAGGAGCACCATTGTCTAGCAGTGCTGCCTCGAGTGGGTGTTTGAGGCTCCAGCATTATGCATTCTTGCTTTTGTGATGCTTAAGTTCTGGAAAAGAAGCAAAAAAATATCTGTCTAATGAACAGCATCCAAGATTTAAAGACATCTCAGATTAGATGTCGCAATTAAATCCTTAGCCTGAAAAATCCACGTTAAGCCTCTGAGTAGTGTCAGCAACAACAGGAAAAGGCTTTTCCGCTGTTTACCTCCAGCACTTTAACAGGGAGTAGGGTTTTACGGGTGAAGCTGAAGCAGGATTTGACGTTGCAGGCCAGGGCAAAAAGGGTGTCATGAAGGTGGTCTGATAAATCAGACAATTTATTCCAGCTGATGTTTTGGCTCCTGATTCCCTGTTAGTTTAACAGAGATGTACCAAAGTAATAAAAGACAATGAATCAACAATCTTCACAGCAAAGCAAGTAGTTTTGGATACCAAAAGTTCAATCCCCATAAGGACTTCTCTTTCTTTAAACATTTGGACATAAACTCTGTCTGCTGTGTCTTTTTTGAGTTTCCTCTTTCTAATTCTGAGTAAATTACTGCACACAGCTACTTCCACATGTCAGAGACAGCATAGCATAGCAGCTCTGGTCAGGATACACCAGAGACAAGCCCTGCTCTGTGGTACTGCCCCAGCTGATGCAGCCAGGGAAGAGACAAACTGCTGTCAACGGGATGCTTTTCTCTGCTTGTTAGCACAAACATCTTGCAGTCCTGAAGAGTGTTATGCTTCTTTCCCTCTTATGCCCACAAAGCAGTATCATTTAACCTTGTGAGTGCTTTTTCCTATAGAAATTGCCTTATTTCTATTGCAGGAGTAATCTGCAAGTCAATGGGGAGAGAACAAGGGGGGTTGTCAGGCAGCAAACACTGGCAGTATGGGCAGAGAGCTACCCTGGCTACCCCAGCGCTTGGCTGTCACTGGCTGACGGCTCTCTTCCAACTGATGGTTATAGCTTCTTCTTAGTCTGATTTCTTCTGGCTTAAACAAGGTGGGGTGGGGAAAGAGTCCTCATTGGTTTTTTTTCAATGCTAGGTAATGCAGGTATGTAGGTCTTGGGAGAAAACAATTCTTAATTAGTATTTGAAGTAACAGAAATTCACTATAGCTGAACTGGGAAAGTGAGAGCATAGGCTCAAAATCAGAATTTTTCTCTCTCTTTAATTTTTGGCTTATGTGTAGTGATTTGGTTCATCTTTTGAAGTGGAAATAAATAGCTGTGGGTGAAATTAATGATAGTTTTGTGGGGAAAATAATAGCAGTTAATTTTGAAACAAAAATCATCAGTGTTCCCTCTTACTCTCTTATTTTCAGCACCTAATCACTTTTAATGAAAACATCTTTGATGGATAGGATAAACTCCCTGGCAGCTACAACTGGAGGAAGCCAACAATGAATACATTTGCTGGGGAGAATCTGTTCTGTAGCTCTTTAGCCAGTCACCATATATTTTAAATTTGTGTTACATCAGATCTGGTAAAATTGTCAAGCTGTTCTGCTGAGTGCATTGAAGTTGATTCATGAACACTGCAGATGCGGAGATGTTTGCTCATGTTAACTAGAGATGAACACTATACTCACCATTGCTTTAACTTAAATCCACATGTCCTGACCCACAGAAAGAGAACTTAAACATGTATTTAAAACAGCCAAACAAAATGTATGTCTGTATTTTTGTGCATATATTATACAGGGGGTAAAAAAAAGCAGGGATTATGAATGCTAAACCCCAGGTATTATAGTGGCTTATGGAGCTGCATTATTACATACATTTAAGAGAGCCTGTGTAGGAGTTATTTTTATACATGTTTCTGAAGTCAACTAAAATAATTTTAATGGTAATGGCAGTGGATTTTTCTCACAAAATCTGACTTTCCACCCCCTGAGACCTTTCTCTTACTGAAGGATCTATGAGCCTTAGGGATTGCATCTCTCAAGCTGCACCAGGGGAGGTTCAGACTAAATGTTAGGAGGAAATTCTACACAAAGTGATTGCCCATTGGAATGGGCTGCCCAGGGAGGTGGTGGAGTCACCACCATTGGAGGTGTTTAGGAGGAGACTTGATAGGGTGCTTGGTGCCATGGTTTAGTTGATTAGGTGGTGTTGGATGATAGGTTGGACTCGATGATCTTGAAGGTCTCTTCCAACCTGGTCCGTTCCATTCCATTCCATTCCATTCCATTCCATTCCATTCCATTCCATTCCATTCCATTCCATTCCATTCCATTCCATTCCATTCCATTCCATTCCATTCCATCTCACTCATGTTTCATCCTTTTTTTTTTACCTTTTTTCCTCTTTTTTTAACTCCCCCAAATTAATCTGAATGAATGTGAACCATAAATTTTCCTTAAGGGTAATTAATGGAGGCAGGGAAGGAAGGAAGTGTTGCTTTCCAGTAATTTCTTCAAGTAGCTAAAACTTCTAAGAATTTCAAGACCTTGTCCTGTCAGTTGCAGGTAAAGAAAAGTCAGCAGCAGATTCTCCTGAAAACAAGTATTTATTACTGCAGTTTTCTCCATGCAGTTTTCTCCATGCAGTTTTCTCCATTGCAGAACAAAAGTTACCATAAATATGAAACAACAAAAAAAAAAGACAAAAATAGAAGACAAACATATTCAAGTGTTACCAAATATTTTTTCTGGTTTATTGTATAAAGAGGGGGCAGATGATACTCAGACTTCACTGTGGCTTATGAAAGTGGAAACACTGTCCCTTTGTGTCTCCCTTTAAACAAAACTGTTTGTGGAGCCTGGTGAGCCAGGTTGCTGAGTTCTCATGACGCTATTCAATTTAAACCAAAGTAGTATTGGCAGAGGGATACCACAGGAAAAGCTGTTTAGAAAAGTCTGCCCCCATATAATGCAAGACTTGCTGATATATGCTACTCTTCAACTAATGAAAAAGCTAGTAAAAGCCATCAAAGATCACTGGTTTTCATACTCGGCACTAAACCTTCCACCCATGCAGGCCAGTAGTGATGGAGAGACCAGCCATTCCCACTGAATCCCTTGATCCACATTATCAAACAGGGCTATGATATCTGAATAAACCAGCATCTGAATGCCAGCCAGCTACACCAGAGGCCATCCCTATGGTTTTATCAGTTCAGCCCCGGGGTTGCACGTGCCAGACAGGAGCGAGGCAGACAGCGAGCGCTCGCACAGTGAGCAGCCGGGGAGGTGTGATGGCTGTGGCGGCTCTCTGGAGGACACTAAGTGCATTCAATATGCTACACAGCCAGGGGATTAATCTTGGGGTTTATTGTTTTTGCAGTGACGAGGGAATGCAGCAGGGAAATGATGAGCGGAAAAAAAACCCCACAGCAATTAAAGTCGTAGGACGGCAAATATATGATATATGGCCACGACTGTCCAGCCTGCACCTTTCCCCAGATAAATAAAACCGACTTCCAAGTAAGAGATGGGAGCCAAGAAGTTGTGGAAAGGGTGAAAGAAAACAAAAAAAAGAATAATAAGAAAAAAAAGCTTCACTTCCATCTGGGCACAGGATTTATATCCATAATCTCTGAGGAAACCTAATAAAACAAGGATGCATTTTTCATCTCTCTCCCACCCTATGAACTGCAATTGTGGTAGAGGTTCCTACCCACTTTCACGTGGGAACGAAAAGCGAGCTCCACCAGAGTGAGGAGCCCTGTCTTCAGCATTCCCCAGAGAGGAGGAAAGATGGAACCAGTAAAGCCCCACCAGGTTTCTTTATTTCTGTTGGAATGTGGGAACTGGAACTTTTAGGTATTGTGAAATCTCAAATCCCTCTACCCAATGAACTTAGAAGAATTTATTGCAAGAAGAGATGATATTGAGGTTCAGTTTTATTTGTATTCAAAGTTCTGGTTTTGAACTTGGCAGAAGAAGTTTTTGCAGGGTTTGGCTGCTCTAGCAGGACCTAATCCAAAGTCCATTGAAGTCAGGACGAATCTCTCCCTAGACTCCAGTGAATTTTGGGTCAGACCTCTACAGTAACATTGATTCAGATGGTTGCAGAGGTTGAAATTTTATTGCTGTAATCTACATAAAATATGGCTGGCTTTCATTTTAGATATTTCCCTTTTTTTCTTTTCTCTTTTTTTTTAATAGAGTTCAAGGAATATTTTTTTTTACTGTTACAAATATTTATTTGTTGCTTTACAAAATTACTAAATATGTCATCATCATCATCATTAATATATGAAGTTATGGAGAATTCTGCAAAAGGTCTGTCCGTTTCTCTCATATAACTTCCTCATGTCTTTTGATGCTTATTCCATTTTTACATTGCAAAAGATACAGCATTTAATGCCTTTTCCAACTGAAGATTATCTCCCCAAATGCAAAAATAACATTAACAGAAGCTGCAACAGACTTCACCCAGCCTGAAGTCCTAATTCCTACATATAATTCTAGATACAGTTTTATTGGCATTGCCATCAGTGCATGTAACACTTATTGCATGGCAACTGTGCTATCACAGAGAGAGTTGTTAGCCATTGGAATGTGCTGCCCAGGGGGGTGGTGGAGTCACCATCCCTGGAGGTGTTCAAGACGGGATTGGACATGGCACTTGGTGCCATGGTTAAGTGGTCATGAGGTCTTGGGTGACAGGTTGGTCTTGATGATCTTTGAGGTCTTTTCCAACTTTATTGTTTCTATGATAACCTAGGGTCACTACAGAGCCTACACTGAATCAGAAAAGACTATGGCAAAGACCACAAGCAGGTGATCCTTCCTACAAAATAAGTAGCCCTTGTCTACAACATTAACAGGTATCACAGTATCACCAAGGTTGGAAGAGACCTCAAAGATCATCGAGTCCAACCTGTCACCCAACACCTCATGCCCACTAGACCATGGCACCAAGTGCCACATCCAATCCCCTCTTGAACACCTCCAGGGATGGTGACTCCACCATCTCCCTGGGCAGCACATTCCAATGGCTAACAACTCTGTGAAGAACTTTCTCCTCACCTCGAACCTAAATCAAGCTGGAACTTATCAAGCTAGAACTTTACTACAAGATTCATTCCTCTTTTTATTCAGATACAAACATCAATTTTTGTATCTCTTTTTCCCTTTTACATTTGGGTTTTAAATTTGCTTAGGCCACACTCAAATCCCTGAGCCTTCTCCTCAGGTGATTTCAGTAAGCAGTGCCTTAAGGTTTCAAGGTTTGCAAAACCAAAACTGAAATTGTCAAATGGGGGATTTAGAGGAGAGTGAGAAGGTGTGGGAACTGCACATGTTCTTTAGTTGTGTAGTCTCAAAAGCTGTGCAACATAAATAACAAGTAGAAATATTCCATATTTGGACATCTTGCTTTGCCATGTGGCATGACAAATTTGGGTAGGTGAAATTGCCATGTCCCTAGTATTTTGGGTTACAAATGTGGGGTGATTTTTATACTTGGTTCTTAATCCCTAAGGTTGCTTTCAGATTTAAAAGAAACAGAGGATTAGTGTTGTGGAGCTCAGGGAGTGATGGATGGTGCTGTTATAAATCCAAATCACCCAGCCCTTGATTTATTCAGGAATTTTCAAGAGTATGGCAATATATATTTCTAATTTCCACTGAGGATGAATTTGGTGAAAGGAAAGAGAAATTATTTGCTAAAATATAAGCTGGAATCAGGTACTGGATGCCAATATTAACACTCCTAAAGAAGAGTTGTTTCCTGAATTAGACTACGGTGCAAGCAGGGCTTTCGGCAGTGAATTGCTGCAGCTGCTGACAGATGCTCCCCCTTACAGGCGGCCTGGTGTGTTTGATTAAAAGCTGGTGATGAGAGATTCCACTGCCAGTCCTGCCAGAGACTCTGCCCTCCCTGCAGCCTCCCCTTTACCTCTCCTGGTGTTGAGTAGCAGCTTCCCAGCAAAGAGCAACTTCCACAGGCAGGCAAAGAGGCTGCAGGTATTCCTGTATCCCTTTTGTTTCCTCGTAGGTCTAGAGGAAAGCAATTGTGAGTTACAGCTGCATCAATATGAAAAATTACAGTCCCTTTGATGGGACAGGGGGAATTACCTCAGAGCTTTACATTTCAAGGAAGGTAACCAGGCAGCTGAGTTATAGACAGTATGCACAGCTGAACATCAACCATTATTCTTGACTCCAAATACAATAATCTGGGCATGAATAGCACTTTTCATTCAAGAAGGTGAAGTAGCTTGCAGTGATTAACAAATCACCTCCCTCACTGATAGAGACAGGAAGCGTTGTTACTGCATTTAGGATTTGGGGAAGACTGAGATACCAAGAAATTACTTTGTTCAAGATGACAAGAGGCAGAGGACACAGTCTCAAGCTGTGCCAGGGGAAGTTTTAGGCTCAGGGTGAGGAGAAAGTTCTTCACAGAGAGAGCTGTTAGCCATTGGAATGTGCTGCCCAGGGAAGTGGTGGAGTCACCATCCCTGGAGGTGTTCAAGAGGGGATTGGACGTGGCACTTGGTGCCATGGTTTAGTAGTCATGAGGTGTTGGGTGACAGGTTGGACTTGATGATCTTTGAGGTCTTTTCCAACCTTATTGATTCTGTGATCTAGTTTATTCTATGAATCCATGGCTGAGGACAGCATTTGAATTGCCAGATCCTTGCTGCATCTCTTTAAAGTACTCTCAGAGAGAAGGCCTTCTTTCCTATTCTTTCACAGCAAGTCTCTGGTTGAAATTAAAAAACAATAAATAATTTCTCATGTCAGACTGTAATAAGGGTCATGTGAGGTACAGGATGACCTTTGCTGGCCAGGAAATGAGGGCTAGGTTTCTATATATCACCTGGGCTGTGCATTATAGTCATTTACAGCTTTGTAAAAGTGAGTATAGAATGAGCATCAGGCAGTGTGACTGGGGCATTTTCACTTATTACTCAATGAGGTAGAAGGCAAGGTCAGACTCCTCAGAATTGCAATCATTTTTTAGAAATTGTTCTATTTTTTTATGGCTGCTGTGAGGTACACCAATAAAGCCAACCTAAGCACATAGGAATTTCAACTCTGTATCTAACCTACAATCTTTAATTTTGCTTTAAACTCTCACTCCTAAGGAAATAAAACCTCCACTGCGGTGAACTTTCTAGACTCTTGTAGGGTACTGTTTTGTTTCTCTCAGACCTGGTCAGCTGAGGTCCCTGTGATTGATCTCTCAGTATAAAGTAGAGAAAACAAGCATTGCTGGAACTAGGCTCAACATGCCTTGGTTTTGGGAGAAAGACTAGAAAAACAGAAAGCTGGGGAGGGAACAGCCTGTTGCTGTCACTGTTTGAACTGCAGAGGTTATGGCTAACCTCTGTGCCAAAGCCTCAAGTCCACAGCTTGAGGTTTCTTTTATGAGTTTCTGAACAGACAAGAGCAGTGTGTTGGTCTAAATTTTGGGTTCACCTAGAGGTTCTGATAGCATCCATGAAAAGATGTTAGTTACCATGTAGATATATACAGGTATACATACATACATACATACCATGCACGCAGACATGTCTATAAGGCTGCTCTACAGTCTTCCAAGTTCAAACCTAGTGTTTGCACCAAGATTTAATGAACAATAGTCCTGTGCTTTGCTCTTAAGTGTGTTGCCCTCATAAAAGTTATGTGCTAAATGAAATTTAGCTGGTTAATCACTGGCTGGAAAGTAGCCCTGAGGAGAGAGACTTGGGGGTGCTGGTGGACAAAAAGCTCAACATGAGCTCTCAATGTGCACTCGCAGCCCGCAAAGCCAATCAGATCCTGGGCTGCATCAGGAGAAGTGTGGCCAGCAGGTCGAGGGAGGTGATCCTCCCCCTCTACTCAGCCCTGGTGAGACCCCACCTGGAGTACTGTGTCCAGTTCTGGAGCCCCTATTACAAGAGGGATGTGGAGGTGCTGGAATGTGTCCAGAGAAGGGCCACAAGGATGATCAGAGGGCTGGAGCACCTCTCCTATGAGGACAGACTGAAGGAGTTGGGGCTGTTCAGTCTGCAGAAGAGAAGGCTCCGAGGTGACTTAATTGTGGCCTTCCAGTATCTGAAGGGGGCCTACAGGAAGGCTGGGGAAGGACTTCTCAGGATCTCAGGTAGTGACAGGACTAGGGGGAATGGAATGAAGCTGGAGATGGGGAGATTCAGGCTAGATGTGAGGAGGAGGTTCTTCACCATGAGAGTGGTGAAACCCTGGAATGTGTTGTCAAGGGAGGGGGTCGAGGCCCCATCCCTGGGGGTGTTTAAGAGCAGGCTGGATGAGGCTCTGGCCAGCCTGATCTAGTGTGGGGTGTCCCTGCCCATGGCAGGGGGGTTGGAACTAGATGATCCGTGTGGTCCCTTCCAACCCTGAATGAAACTATGAAACTATGAAATAATTTTATTTCCATTTACAATGCAGAGCAAGGTGGTGGCAAGCAGTGTTCTCTTGATGGAGAAGTTCAAATAGGTTGGGAAAATATGCGTTTCCCAACTTTGGAGAATCTGCTTACAGGCTGTGGGGAATATAAAATAACATGGCTTTATTGGAAAGGTCTTGACGGAGGCTTTTGGAAGACCTATGCCTGAAATAATCTCTGCATTTAAGAATCACAGCATTTGTGTTCTGCTTCCTTGGGGCTGAACTTTCTTCCTTGGGGCTGAACCCACCATACCTCCCAACAGCAACCTATGTTTGCAGAGGGAGAGAAACGTTAAATGCTATGACTGCTAGTCTGGGAACTTAATTCAGCTAACATCAGGTTTACGACCTAGAATGGAGGTAAATGGCCAAACCCGATCAACACTCCATTAATCTAAGGATGATCAAGTAACATTGTATTTGGCAAAGCCACAAATAACCATGTAATAACTTTGTAATTCTATGGTAATTTCTTACACATGGTTATTGATGCCCTGTAAAGTAGTGTGTTACCAATAATCCCATATTACCTCTCTGCTCTTAAATATAAGGCCACTGACAGACCATGACTGTTTAATGTACTTTCAGTCTCAAAGAGAAATCTTATACAATGGTTATAAAAATGAACTCTAGAGGGTGACCTTCTTTGCTCTTCTTTAATTTTTTTTCCCCCCCAGAACATATCACATTCACATCAGTAGGACTCTGGATAGTTTGTGGGGTATTAGGTTTAATTTCTATTCAGCCCTCCCTTTCCAGTTTCCACCTACCTACAGTTAGGTGTTCTAACAAAGATGTGGATTGTGTAGTTTGTAACCACTTTTAAGGGTAGAGAACGAGGATGAAAGTTAGTGACACCTGTAGCAGAATTCAAGCCACCCCAAACCCAAGAAAATAGAAGTACTGTGCCGTGCAGCTTTGTCCTATTTTAAGTGTCAGTCCTTGGTGAGTTGAGAAGAAAGTACTTCCCTATTCTAAAGACACTTAGAAAAGAAGATGAGTGCCAGAAAGATCTGTAAGAACAGGGGAAGCAGACACAGAGACTTACCTATAAGATAAATCACTATGTTGCTAGGTTTGTGTCTCAGCATTGAACCACGTTGGGCTTTTGTTCTAAAAATTACAGTTATTTAACCTTTCTCTTCTACCTATATGTTGAGGTGGTCGAGGTCCCATCCCTGGAGGTGTTTAAGACCAGGCTGGATGAAGCTCTGGCCAGCCTGATCTAGTGTGAGGTGTCCCTGCCCATGGCAGGGGGGTTGGAACTAGATGATCCTTGTGGTCCCTTCCAACCCTGACCGATTCTATGCAGAGAAACCTCTATTCCTCCACAAAACATTATTGGGTTTTTGTCATGGAAGAATTTTTAGCTCTTCCTATGTAGCAGACTTCAGTCACATCCTGTGGTGGTTTTTTTCCCCTTCATTCTTGTTAGAAAAGGTTGAAAGAAGAGATCAATTCTAACTTTAGTCTTTGGTTTTAAATACTTTAACATTGCAAAACAGAATGGAATTTATTCTGTATTTCTCTTGTAGTAAATCAGACACTGGAAAATATGTATCTGGAGTCAAGTTTGATTGGGGCAATTTATATGTAATTCTAATTAGGACTATCAAATGAATAAGCAATGTGGCCACAGAAAGCTCAGTCTTGCCCTGTTAAAATGGATGTGAGGGTTTGCAATTTCAGCACCGCTCAGCATCCCCTCTACTTTGACCTTCAATAAATCCACAGTCCAAGGCAAGGCAATACTTCCACACTTTAAAATCTCATTTTCCTTTTTCACTTATGTATGGTTCTGAGACTGTGCAAGTTATTTTTCTGTCTGTAATTCATCAGGGCTGGTATGTTTTGTGTAGCAGAAACTGAATTGCAGTTATTATCATTCCTACGGAGAGGAGACGTGTAACTGGGGTTTGTAATGCTCTCCAAGAAGCTGTGGAGGACAAGACCAGGTCAGCCTTCTTAGGAAAACAAACAGCAAAATACGTGCTGCAAGATGGAGCATGAATCCCCAAAATAGTAACCTTCCTCCCTGCACAAACAAAAGTGCTTAGTCCCACAAGCAGGATCCTCTTGTAGTCACCACAAGCTGTCCCTGCGCTGCAGCTTCACAGAGCGGAGAGCTTATTGATTCTTTTGCAAGGGGACTCATCTGCAGGATCTGGCCCTCAGCAACTTCATATTCTCTTTGGCCTGGGTGGAATTAGCATATGAACGGGCTTCCTTTCACCAACCGTGATTGTCAGGTAAACACTGAGGGGAAAATAGAACCATCTGTGCCTAGAAAAAACAGAGTTCCCCTGGCCTATAAACCCACCATACATACTGGGCTGTGCTGGGTGCTAATGAATAAGAGCAATGTCTCAGTCTCTGGCCTGACATGATGTTCCTCAAAATACACTTCTGAATTTAATTAGTTTTTAGAAGTCTGTTTATGTATTCTGTATACAGCTGTGGAGCACAAGGAACCATGCGGTTTTCTCTGACCTTTTGTTGCTCTTTGCAGTGTTTTCTCTGATGCTGCCTTTCAGCCATTCCTTTTACCCCATCATGTTATCACATGTGTTCTGCACATCCCTTAAAGATGCAGCTGGGGATGCCAACATTATTTGCACGGCTTAGAAGACCTCCTGTGTCTTCTGTACCAATAAGAAAATCATAAAACTACTTTCCAGTGCTGCTGACTGGGACTTAGCTGGCACTACCCATGGCATGGAAATGTTGACCCTCAGAGCTGTTGGTGCCATTCATTCTTTACACAGCCCCTTATCCAACATGGTAATAGGAGCTATGGTAGAAAGTAAGGGTGAAGGTCAAGACGGCTCTAATCAGTAGCTGATTTGCAGTGTACACTGGCGAGGAGCACAAGAAAGCAGGTGTGGATTCTGGTTTCTTGCAAGTATAGATTCTGCCTTGATTTGTATAAAACTATTCCATAAAGCAAACATTCTTGTGGAGTTCAACCATGACATTGCACTTCATGAAGATGTGATTCCACTAGGTTTATAATTTTTTTTTAAATTGGTCCTTATTAAGTGAGCCAAGAAGAGTATTTTACACTTGCAATTACTTGCAAGTTCTGTTGAGGGGCTGGATAAAGTGAGATCCTTTTAGGCTCAAGATTACATGTCAGACTTTTGAATGTGCAAAGATTCAATGCTAATTGTCAGGCTTATAGAGTCATTTGGATTTAAGTCTGTTTGCATGTCTGAAAGTCAGTAAGATCACTTACTGGTATGATTACTACGGGCAGCAGTGTTCACCGTCTTTTTCTACATTGTCCATCCCTCTTCCATGATAATCCCTGGCCCTATCATTGAAAGCTAACTTTCTCCCAAGCAGAATAACAGCTGCTCACCTTTCACAAAAGGCATAGTGCCTATTCTGTTTGGAGATCTGTTGAAAATGGTAAGATGTGCATTCTAAAAAATGTGTTTAATGAGGAGAGGAAATAGCCATAAATGTGGTGTTCATGTTTGTAAGCCACCTTATACTCTGAAGGATGTACCTGTTCGTGTGAATGTAGGAAAAAAAAGTTCTTAGCCCCTCAGGATTGAAAATTAGCTTCCAGACACTTGCAGGCGGTGCAGTGCTAATTTAAAGCCTTTTGATGTGGCACAATTCACTTCACTATGCCAAGGCGAGCGCAGAAAGAGAAAGCGCCTGCCCCCTTAGAAGGGACAGCATTCCAGCACCAACAACGCCTTCATTGTTCTCCTGCCTGGAGAGGCTGGAAGCAGTGGTGACCCCAAAGCAATCCCTTTGGAAAAGGAAAACTGCTTTGCAATAATAATTATTCCTGGAGTTCAAAAGACTAAGCCTTCCTCCGCAAGAAATAAAACGATCGCAAATTCACACAACAGCTGGTTGAAGTTGAATGAAGATGTCAGTTACAGAGATAAGAAAGAGAGAAATGGTGCCTCCAAATGTTTCAAAGGAACAGCCATGTATAAATGTGTTTGGGTTCTGTAAAAATAGATCTGCAGTGCTATGATCAGCCCAATTAATGTTTCTCTTTTGTGTGCCTTTCGTTCCTTAAATGCTTTCAGTTGCTTGAATAACCACAGATTTCTCTGAATGAATAAGCCCTCCTGTTACCTTTTCAAAGTGCCCAAAAGCTTGATCTAAAACATTACTTGATCCTCTCTATCTTTCTCAGCCAAATCAGTTGTCGTTCACAGACTGACCAGTGTGTCGTGCTTACTTTATGAACAGCAAGAATAGGTTCATCCACAGTCTTCCAGGAGGAGAACGACAGCTTATTTATTCTGGTGTATAATAGACCTTTCCTCCTGCAGTTAAAGGGGTGCACCATGCTCCACTTAGTGGGGACAAAACTTGGCTGGAAAACTCAAGATAGAACTGAAACCTGAAATAAGGGATAGCTCTCTGACTGCAATAAAGAAATGAAAGCAAAAGTTTGTTTGTTTTCGGTTGGTGTGTTGGTTTTGTGTTTTTTTCCCCTCCCTAAGACTTTGTGATGCTTTAATCAATGACTACCATGACTGTGCAAAGAGTATATTTCCAGTAAGAATTAAAATTGGGTTTGTGTTTCTTACCCCTGCTCATGCCTCTGAGCGTGGCAAAGTTACCATGTAGAATCCATCGGTGCTCATGCACTCAAGATAAAGGTCTGCATGAGAAAAGGAAAAGCACCTTTTGAGGCTATTTAGACACAGTGTTCCACGTATTAAGGCTCTTTCCTTTATCTGGGTGGGCTTTGTGTGTGTCACAGAATGGGGTTAATAGCAGGCCCTGCCTGAGACCACGCAGTCACTGAAGGGTGAGCAATTTTGTGTTAGGACATTTAGAATAGCATAGCACAGCATAGAATAGAATAGAATAGAATTAACCAGGTTGGAAAAGACCTTTGAGGTCATCAAGTCCAAGTGTAAAGCTCAGGGATGCATGAATGTTATATGATATCCCAAAGAAATCATATTCTCAGCGTTGACTTTGTGTGTGTGTGTGTAAGAGCACTGACTGTGTGGTCTCGTATCTTTCAGCTCAGAGCAAAGAGAGGGCTGTGCATTGAGTAAACATAAACTAACTGCAGGGCTCTCTCTAGTCCTGATTTCTCAAGCAAGAAAGCAACCTGCAAATTGAGCACTCTGTTACCAGCTGGCAAAGGGGGAACGATCCTGTCACCTAACGCAAAGCAGCTGTCATTTTGTATCTTGTCAAGACACTATTTTTGATTAATCTGTTCTTAATGCATTTTCGCAAACAACTAATCTTGCCCATGAAGTCTCTTTCCCCAGGGAACCTGTTTACCTTCTCTTGTCTATGTATCTGTTTTATTGACTCAAATATTTACTTTTAAAAGTGTGTTGCTGGTAAATGTGCCTTTTAGATTCTTTTTCTCTTCTTGGCTACTACCCTTCATTTAAAAGTAAATTCCAAAAGGATGACTGTGCAGTTCCAAGCTGTACTTACATCCAACTTCAGTTTAAGTGTGTGTGTGGGGGGGGGAATAAATAATTTAAATAAAAAAGTAGAGATTAAAGCTCAGAACCTTTGGGAGGCATGATCTCTTCCAAGACTCACCAATCCAGCTTTTACCACTGTCCTTCTGATCATCATTGCGTCCAACCTATCATCCAACACCACCTAATCTGACCTGGTCTATTCTATTCTATTCTATTCTATTCTATTCTATTCTATTCTATTCTATTCTATTCTATTCTATTCTATTCTATTCTATTCTATTCTATTCTATTCTATTCTATTCTATTCTATTCCAAATTGCTCCTGTTTTCCTTTGTTCACAAGATTTTGGTATTATCACAAACTGCTAATGACCAGGTTCTCATCACTTGAAAGGCACTGATGTGGGACAGAGCAGCAAAGCCGGCTCCTTTCTTTGAGTTCAGTCCTGTAGATCTCTCTGAAACACTGAGCTTTTTGAGGTCAGTAGGAACTATGTAAACCTTGAAACGGTTCTCTCTTCACAGCACTAATAGCTGGATTTATTTTACTTTATTTTGTACTTTAGTTTGGTTTGGTTTATATCTTCCAAATGCACCATGCTTTTCAGGAGTGGAACCTACCTATCTTCAACCCTCAGGGCTGTAATCATTACTGTCACTGTCATCACTCAATAGACAGTATCTTTCTTGGATTATGTTCCCCTACTCCTTGCCATGAAAATAAATTATTTCATTCATGTTGGCACTGATCTTGTGGAGTATCTGCTCCTGAAAGAAACTGTAGTCTGAAGAAACTGTGAAGGAGATTCAAATTTCATACACAGCTAAGGATATGTTAGGTAAGACAAGTGCTGAAGTGTTGCTTTCTTATTTTTCAACTCTTTTTTTTTTGTACACTTATCTTCATATAGGGCTGCTAGATATTAGAAGTACTATGTGCTCAAGCCTTGCTTCTTAAAACATTTGCACCAGGGGAGGTTTAGACTGGATGTTAGGAAGAAATTCTTCATAGAGAGAGTGATTGCCCATTGGAATGGGCTGCCCAGGGAGGTGGTGGAGTCGCCATCACTGGAGGTGTTTAGGAGGAGACTTGGTGGGGTGCTTGGTGCCATGGTTTAGTTGATTAGATGGTGTTGGATGATGGGTTGGACATGATGATCTTGAAGGTCTCTTCCAACCTGGTTTGGTCTGGTCTACTCTATTCTATTCTGAAATATTACCTGCACTGACATTCAAACAAATTGTGCATGTGCAAGTTCCTCAACTGATGTAGGAAAAAAAAGGTCAGTGTGAATGGCAGAGCTGGATGTATGGAAAATAAATTCACCAGGGAAATGAGGAGAACAGAATTTCCTTCTGAATTTATGATCTGCTGAAAACACTATTAGAATACCTGAATTAAGAATATCTCACTGTATTGAGGGGTGTTATCTTAAGACAACTAGTGCTTTGACTCAGGGTAGATGGGAGTGATGCAATAGTAACTCTTGATTGGGTTCACGCTACTATTTGTGTATACACTATAGCATTTTTCTTTTTGTGTGCATAGCACATTCCTAAACTGTAATTGCTAGACTTTCCAAGTTTCTCTAGCTGCCAAATCCCCCACTGTGGCTCTAGCAGTGTTTTGCATTAGCTGTACTGAACAGTAAATATTATAAAGAAAATAACCATCAGTAAGTATTCTGCTAATGCATTTAAACCACTAACCCCCTGAAATTACTTCTGACCACTTCTATATGTCCCCAGATTTCAAGGATGTTTACATTAGAAACCAATCTATCTTTTGTTGTTGTAGTCATTACTCTTAGTCCACCCAACTGTGATAGCCTTTTTATCTTCTTGTATCAGATCTGCTACATTTTAAATGTTGATGAATATCCTTTGTTATTTGTTTAGTGCATTGAATATTGAAACTGTTCTTACGATGTTGAAACCTCCAAAATACAATGCAAAGAAGGGGGGGAAAAAATAATGTTTCCTGTCAAATAAAATAAGAACAACAGGAATCTTGACAGGGTCACCAGTGAAAGAGAATACACTGCATAAAAGGAAGTTCAGCAAAAGGAATGGGCACCAATGCTTGGCAACAGCCCAGATTTTAAAATTAAATTCCAGCTCAACTTTCTTTGGAAAGAATGGAGAGATAAAACTAAAGTTATTCTTCCTGCAGTTAGAAATATTGCACTTCTTAAGTGCTCTTAAAACAGCTAAAATCTCATTAAAAGACATTACAGTATTTCTTGTAATACATTTTTATTAATAAGATGGTGGCTCAGGGGAGACCTTGTGGCTCTCTACAGCTACCTGGAGAGGTTGTAGACAGGCAGGGGTTGGTCTCTTCTCCCAGGCAACCAGCACCAGAACAAGAGGACACAGTCTTAAGATGTGCCAGGGGAGGTTCAGGCTGGATGTTAGGAAGTTCTTCACAGAAAGTGTGATTGGCCTTTGGAATGGGCTGCCCAGGGAGGTGGTGGAGTCGCCATCACTGGAGGTGTTTAGGAGGAGACTGGATGGGGTGCTTGGTGCCATGGTTTAGTTGATTAGATGGTGTTGGATGATGGGTTGGACACGATGATCTCAAAGGTCTCTTGCAACCTGGTTTATTCTATTCTATATGACCTAAGAAAGATCAAGAGACTATGATACCAAACACCAAAGGTCTCATTATGATCAGACTCTGCAAAAGTGAATAATTTTGACTGATAAAGTCAGTCACTAGATAATGGTTGGACTCGACGGTCTTAAAGGTCTTTTCCAAACAAAATGATTCTATAAGACTATGAGTTTATGGTGGATGTTAGGGATTATGAAACTAACCTATATGTTGGCATAGTAATGAAAGGAGTATCGATCAAGATCAAGCAATACATTGCACAGGTTTTGAAGTACAGACTAAATTTGGTCAAGAAAAGTGATTTCTGTGCTCTTTACATCAGCTATTTAGAGAGATCAGGAAGTATTCTCTGGATACATGAAATGAGCTTGGGGAAACTATTCTGGATTAGGAAGATTGATTTGGTAATGACAGATGCTGCTGAGGATCAGAGAAGTGTTTTTAGTGATGAAAAAGGGCCTGGGGACTGAAGAAAGAATAGAGATCAGTAAAGGTATACTGAAAGGAGAGGAAAAAAAACAGAGAAGGATTAGACCTGCACAATGAGAAGAGTTCCTTCTGTGAAGCTGATTTCAGCATGCTCAGGAAAAATCCAGTAAAATGCCTATCTAAGCATGAACAACATTTTCCTTTTGGTGATGTGGATTCCACCTTACCAGTGAGCTGCAGAGAATGCTTGCCATGAAAGCCTGCAGTTCATGAGGGGTCTGTAACTCCCAGGCTTGAAAGTTAGGTTGGGAGAAACAATTTGCCAAGAACAAGGCAGAAAGGTGCCTTTCTCAGCTTCTAGGCATCAAATGAAAGTTTTGATTCATGTTTTGTGCCTTCCTGCAACAGGCAAGGACCCCAAAAGGGTTTGCTGTGTCTCTGGTTCTAAAACACTTTTTCTGGAATGGAGTTTTTGTCCCATAAAAACAAAACAAACCAAAACCTCCAACTAAACTAAAGCAAACAAAACAACCTACAACTTTTCCCTGTTGACTGCAATATAGGAACATGTGGAGGCCAGATCTTCGCTGTGCAGGAGGTAGAAAGCCAGGAGAGTTGTTTATTTGTTGGATTGTATTTGGAACTACAAATCTCAGTGAATACCCAGGGAGGCAGAGCGTCCATTCCTCAGCTGAGAATTTGTTCCTATCATCTGAAATTACATTTCTTTCCTGCTGGGTTGAAATGGCAAGGAAGGGAACTGAACTTCATCAGCTCAAGTGAGAAATGGTTCGCAGTTCAGCTGGGAATTGGCAATCATCAGTTTAATACTCTGTTTCAAGACGTACTACATGTAGGAGAGCTACTCCATATTTACGTAATGCCCGGCTAGCACCACACTGCTTGAACAAATCAAGCCAGTTAAGTGCTCTGTTTGTAGGCTGAGGATGACAGGTTCTACCAAAGAATACAGAAATAATTAGCATCATCCAGGCAGAGGGAATCTCTGTGGTAGCTCTCTCTCCTTGCTCTTTTATGTGAGCTGTGTGTTGAACAACAGTGTCATTTACTTTTAATGAAACATTGTCCTGCCTCACCCAAGGGCTGTGCCAAGCGACTATAGGCAAAGCCTATGGTAAAAACGCTGTGCTTTGTCAGCTCAAACTCTGTTTCCTTCTCTTTTTAAAACAGTGTTACCTCTTTAATTTATTAGGCACTCTTCTGCGCTCTGGGAAAGCTCCTGTGAATGTGGGTGTTGATTTTCGGGCTCGGTTCCTGCTGCCTCTGGATACTGGAAAAGAGTTTGCTTTATAAGGTGAGCTCAGGCACTGCTGTGAAAGTTTCAAGGTCTGTCTTCATCTGCTTTGAGGCTCAGGACAATGTTAGTAAAAGCTTTCCTCTGCCATTTGTGTCTCAGATTTCCTTGTGTTACCTGAGGTACCACATCTCAGGGAGAGTCTCTTCTGTCCATGATCTGTTACAGGGTAGAAGAGTTCTGCAGAGGGACTTTGACAGGCTGGACAGATGGGCAGAGTCCAAGGGCATTCTATTCTATTCTATTCTATTCTATTCTATTCTATTCTATTCTATTCTATTCTATTCCATTCCATTCCATTCCATTCCATTCCATTCCATTCCATTCCATTCCATTCCATTCCATTCCAGCTACACCACCACCACACAACCTGCATAGCATTAGGCTTGATTAATCAGTCTGTCAATTCTTTATCTGGAATGAATGTCAGGGTGGCAGTGAGACTTTGCCTTCCAGTATCTGCTGATAATGTACAGTGTTTGAAAAGAAAATGGCAGCATTAGATTTAAAAGTCTATAGCAGAGCCTGAATAAAAATTTAAGCTTCTGAAATGCATTACAAATATTTGTGGTTTGCAGAGTAGCAAGGAAAAGACAGAACTGCCATTTAAGAAAACATTTATAATGCAACTGGATGGCTCTGTGACAGATTAGGCATTTTCATTCTGGAAGAAAACATCACTAGCTGGCCAGAAATAAGTAAAGATGAGGAAATCTTTTCCATATACTAAAGTGTTGCACTTTGTGTGAAACTCAAGTGTTAATTCAGATACAATTTAAGGTGGCTGCAATTCATGCAAATATCATGGCACAAGTGACAGAGGAACTTTTCTAATTGTGACATTAAAATTATATGAATCTTTGGAAAATGACACACTAGCTTGCTTGCTTTTCTCTCTCTCCTTTTCAATATCTACAGCTACACTAAAATTAACTTTTCCTTTGGAAAAAAAAAAATCAGATGTGCTCAGTTAAAAGTTTTAATACTTTGCTTGGCTCGAGTGCTGAAGCTCATTTAACTTCATAAATTTCTTTCTGATGTAGCTAGTGACCATGAGCTTTTCACAGCTTGGAGCACTACATCAAAATAATGAATGCAGCTAAATTGTCTTATGGTGTTAAGTAGCTAAGCCTGCCTTTTGCCATTATGATCAGAGGGGCAGTAGTGTGTATGTGTGCAAACACCATGGATGTCAGAGTGTGTAATTGAGTGGAGCTGTGAAAACCTGTTCCTGGAGAAGGCCAGGTCAGAACTCATTCTGGAGTACTAGAGTATCGATCTTTCAGCTTGATGATCTGGCTTGTGATGTAAAGCGACCATGGCAAATATATTTGGGCCCTTTTTCATGGCTAATTTTCATGTTGAGTATCACAGCAAGTAGATCAGTTTATGCTTGCACTTATATGTACAGGTGAGAATTTAAACATGAAGGTGGATCAGTTTTACTGGGGATGTTCTCCCCAAATATCCAACACCCTTTCTCCCTCTCAGCAAAAGATGTATCCCTTATGCTCTGTTCCACTTCTTCACACGCTCATTTTTCAGCAAAATTCAGATAGTTTCAGATTTGAGCACAATTCTCAAACCAGAGCTGTGTGGGAAGCACAAACATGTTTCTGCAGTGTCAAATCTGTGACAGTGAATTCACAGACACAGCAGTGTGTCCAGGTGGCCAAGAAGGCCAACGGCATCCTGGCATGCATCAAGAATAGTGTGGCCAGCAGGAGCAGGGAGGTCATTCTGCCCCTGTACACTGCACTGGTTAGGCCACACCTTGAGTCCTGTGTCCAGTTCTGGGCTCCTCAATTTAAGAAGAACATTGAGACTCTTGAACATGTCCAGAGAAGGATCAGGAGAGGCTGAGGGAGCTGGGGTTGTTTAGCCTGGAGAAGAAGAGGCTCAGGGGAGACCTTATTGCTCTCTACAACTACCTGAAGGGTGGTTGTAGCCAGGAGGGGGTTGGTCTCTTCTCCCAGGCAACCAGCACCAGAACAAGAGGACACAGTCTCAAGCTGCACCAGAGGAAGTTTAGGCTGGAGGTGAGGAGAAAGTTCTTCCCAGAGAGAGTCATTAGCTGTTGGAATGTGCTGCCCAGGGAGGTGGTTGAGTCACCATCCCTGGAGGTGTTCAAGAGGGGACTGGACGTGGCACTTGGTGCCATGGTTTAGTAGTCATGAGGTCTGTGGTGACAGGTTGGACTTGATGATCTTTGAGGTCTCTTCCAACCTTGGTGATTCTGTGACTTGTGTTACTGATAAAAAGTCAAAATAAGTCTTCCTAAGGCATGCTGTTGCTAGGACCATTTCTGTTAGGCTCTTGGGAGATTCAAGGTACATAAGTGGAGGCACTATATGTCTCCTCTTTAGGAGACTGAAGAAATTATTAAAGAACTCTGAGGTTTTCACTTCTTGTTTATTCTGTAAAAATTCTTGAAGAATTTTTATGGAGGAGTCTAAAACTCTTTATAGACCTTCTCTCAAAATGAAAATGAGCTGTAGGAAGGTTACACAAGCATGTACACACCCCGGTATGCACTTCAGGGGTGTTTTGGAGCACTGAAATGAACACACAAAATAACTTTTTCCTCATGTGCAGAACATTTCCAGCAGTAGCTTGTGGACACTGAAGTGCATCATGAACCTAACACAGTGGAAATGTGTGGAGCCAGCTTCTTGGGAATCCAGGATAGCACATTCAAAGATATTAACAGATGGATCATGTAGAAGTCAGCAACAGCAGCTGACCTCATGAGAGTAGAATTGCTCCATACTTGACACACTGAAGAGTGCTAGGAAAAAATGCCTCAATTCATTTGACAGTATACATATATAATTTCTTAATAAAACTACTTCTATAACTCAGTAGCAGGTGCACAGGTATTAGGACTACACAGAGGGTCCTATGTGTGCAATGAAAGAGATTCAACATGGCCCTCAGTATGGGCACAGAGGAAACAAAAATGATGACATTCTCTTTGTGGCAAAGAAACAAACACGCACATAGATAAAGAAAGCTCTTTCCATCACCCTCACTATACAGGAACTCTGCTCTTGTTCATTCTCAAATTACTGACAAGAGTCCTAATAACTTTAGGAAAAGTGAGCCTCAAATACTTTGAGCCTACAAGCAGAGGCTGAAATCTGGGCTTTGATTAGCTAAACAAACAGGTTAGCCAGGAGATGTGAAAGGGAAGATGTAAACAATTCACATTCTTAGTGAAACTGGAAGCCTTTCCATAATGTTTGTTTTTTTCATGGCTCATTTGAACTCACTGGAATCCCACCCAGTGGAGGAAAAAAGTTCCATTATTGAGTTTGATATGTGTTAGGCATGCACCATTTTTGAGTGATGAAGGTATGTGGTACAAGCCTCATCTGTTAGCAGGAATATCTTAGTGTTCCACTCAGTGTACGATGGGAATGTTTCCAGTAGTATTGAACGTGCTTTTTGCCAATAGAGCTTACAAAGATTTGCAACTATATCAAACATTTGCTTTCATAACAAATATTTCAGCTTGTACTTCATATAATCTGTGAAATACCACAGCACAGTGATTTCCCTTAAGTCCACATAGCAGAAAAATCAGTTACAAGCAAGCACACTGTCTACAGAGACTGAATGTGCCACGTTTCTTTTCCCCCTCAGATGTACACAATTAGTTTTAAGGCCTAAACTGAATACAGAGTAAAACTTACACAAGTCTTCAGATGTATTAAGCTGTATCTCTATTGATTTTAGTGAACTTTTTCCCCCAGACTTTGGTATCTCTGAAGCAATAGTAATAACCTCGGTAAGACTGGTACTTCTGCTGTATCATTTTGCTGTGTTTGAAGGTTTCATTAAACCTGGTTTCTTCTTTCATTTAAACCTGGTTTCTGTTTGCCCTTTGAAAAGCATGGGAAAACTTAATTGTTTGTCTCTGGTAGCACGAGTCGGATTTTTCAGTTGCACACCACTGTTTCAGCAGCATCCAACAGTATTTCTTACTTAACAGAGAAGACACAAAGGCAAAGCTCCCTGCTTTTACTCATTGACTGACTCAAACTTCTAAAGTTCTGACCTTTCTCTGATCCAGAAAATGCTGCAGTTACTGGTCTCTCTAGTCCAAAATGTTTTAAAGCCAATTTACTATTGAGTTTGAACAGTCATACAGAAGCACCAAGTCAGTTATGATTTTGCTGAGGCAAAGCACTGGCTAATCCCATTTACTTCAGCATGATTTTTCCTCTCACACACTAAATCTCACTCTTAGTATCCCCAGACAGGAGCAGGGTATATGTGTTCTAAGTGTTTGTGAATGTTCCCCCAGTACCAGAAGAGATACACTACCCACTGCTGAAATGATGTGATCCTACATCATCATAGTCTGCTCCTCTTGCATTCCCCCACAAGCTGAAACCCTTCCCCTGTATAGGAGGGATAATATATTTTGAGAGGTAATTATGTTCTTTCAAAGGGAATGGGCCTCTGAGACCACATGGGATTGCTGTACAGATGCTTAATTGGAAGTAATTTGGCCTTGCTAATTACTTGCTTGGGTGTTTGGTTTTCAGCTGCCTATCCAGTGTTCAACAGCATCAGCGGAGCATTGGTCTTGCAGCTCCTGTAAATTCCCTTTTAACTGATGTCTAAACCTCAAACTATTTTGCTGTGCAGGCAGGTCTACAGAGGTTTACTTGAATCCTGGGAACCACAACTAGTCAGCAGCTGAGAGGAAAGGGCCCCTCTATTGGCTTTGTCAGGAAAACTCTGCTCGCAATTAAACTCCGCTTAAGATTCACAGATCCAGAGTCGTGGCCTCGATTGAGCTGCTTATCAGTTCAGGGGAACCTCATTACTTCAATTTTCAAGTGAAATCTGTTGCAGAACAGAGACTGCACAGCAGGATCTTTTATTGAAATATTTGGTCTGCTTAATAATGGGTGGTTACTTGTTAATTATCAGGGTGGGTAAGCAGGGTTCATTAGCAGGATGAGTAGTCATGTCATTCCAATATTTTTTCACATCAGTTCTTTTAAAACATCAAATAAGTCGTGAGCAATAACAGAAAACTTCATGCAAGCTCTGAACTTTCAAGAGAAATATGTTATTTTTTAACTTCAGAGTAAGAAAAAGGTTGGGATTTAAGGCCAAAAAAGAAGAATTAAATGTTCTGTTTCCTTTTAATCCATGTAAGGACATTAACACTCCCACCAGCTATACAGGCAATAAAGTAGCAATTGTTTTACATTTGGAATTAATCTGTAAGAATTTAGAAGCATGTCTTTAGCCACTCATTAAGGCAAATACAAGTCAAAGATCAGCCAATCTGAAAACACAGTGAGAGGAGAGGGAGAGGGGAAAGGGACAAATATCACTGGACAAAATCCCTGATATTTCTTGAGAGTCTTGTTAAGGTTTTGCAGGCAAATTGAAAGGAGTATTGGGATTATTTCCTGCCACTAGTGGAACTGTGCCCTTCCTTAGACACTTGTTAAATCTGGTTTTTTTGCTTTTCATCCTCTTGTAACTGCATTGTCTAGTGACTAGTCCTGGTGCAAAATCAAAGCTAAATTATTTCTGCCTAAAAATACAGAGCGGTCCTGTAACTTTAATTCTTTGTTAACTGCCTGCTCTTACACTTCACTGGAACAGACAAAACTGCTCAATGCAGCAAGGTGGTGATCACTTCACAGTATCACAGAATCACCAAGGTTGGAAGAGACCTCAAGGATCATCAAGTCCAACCTGTGACCACAGACCTCATGACTAAACCACGGCACCAAGTACCACATCCAATCCCCTCTTGAACACCTCCAGGGATGGTGACTCCACCACCTTCCTGCACAGCAAATTCCAATGTGTTCTCAGTGAAGAACTTTCTGGCTAATGACTCTCTCAGCGAAGAACTTTCTCCTCACCTCAATTCTACACTTCCCCTGGTGCAGCTTGAGACTGTGTCCTCTTGTTCTGGTGCTGGCTGCCTGGGAGAAGAGACCAACCCCCTCCTGGCTACAACCTCCCTTCATAATGAACCCCATCCTCTTCATTTAGCAAATTGCTGCTCTTGTGATACTCAAGAGTATCAATTTTATCCACTCTCATACTTTTCAAAAGGACATATTTCATAAGTTGGACTCCTAGACAGGTAACTCCACATTTTTACTGCTACCAACTTTTAATATCACAAGTCAAACACCACCTCAGAAGTGCTCCAGCTATTTTATTATTATTTTTTTTTTTAACAGGAATGAAGTATAAACATTTCCTGCAAAAGTACATATAATAGAGGTTTGTTTGCCAAGTGGTTTTATTTTCCTCTTTGGCTGTGAGTCTCAGCAAATGTTTAAACAGCAATGTAAAAATAAATGAATAAATTTCCTTCATTACTATTTTCTTTCCCTGCAAGAATATGTGCCTCGGGGACACAAGGGTATAGAACAGATTAATAGGGAAATTTTAGTGGGAGCCCCTTGTTAAATATTGGCAGTACATCACTGCACTGGAGGAAAAAAACTGAAAGTTGGTGCCCATGAAGTTATGCCTGATAACTGATTGCAAGACGCCTTCAAGGCTGCAATTTATCTTCAAGAAATGCAATAATTAGATCTGTGTAAGCTTGGGCTGTCTCTATTCAGTAGAGAGGCAGATATGATTTCATTATTCAATTCCTGTGAGGTCATTAGTGAACCTGGAAATCTATTCAGGCTGTCTGGGATAACTTGGCTTGCAAGAGCGAGAAGAAAGAATAAATCTATTTCTAACAGTGTCAGAGAAGAACTGAAGCTCTACTGTTTCTTTGAAAGCACTTAGAAAAACACCAAACCACCTTCCCTGGTACTGCCATGTCCTTGGGTATGTCAGGGAGGTGCCTACCAGAGCATTGTGCTGCCTGCAAGATCACTGTGGATCTGCCTGCAAAATCACTCTGGATCTGCCTGCAGAATCACTCTGGGCCTGCCTGCCTTCTAGACCTAAACCCCTGCCTGCAAAAATAACTTGCAGAATCTTGCAAGTTCGGTGATATGAACACATACCTCTTACCTCCGGGGCACCATCAACACCTACACTGGCTAGGTATTTCTAAAGTCTGAACGAGTAATTATTCAGCATTTTCCAACCTAACTTTTACTGTGAAAAAAAACTCTGCCCAGGGGGGTAGTGGGATAAAAAAACCCCACACAGGTCTGGGGGATTTTTAAGTATACGTTTACATGTAAAAGGTTATCATCTATCACCATCTCAAAGCGTTAGCTCCTGGTTCATTGAAATAAAGTGTTACATGAGGCTTAAATCACTTCACTGCCCAGCGGAAAGGAAAACCAATAGCTGTGCTTGTGACGCATCCAAACTACCTCTCATTTGAGTGGTGTTATCCTTGGGGAGACCTTTGCCCGGCCACTTAATACCCAGCAAGTTGTCTTTTTTTGCCTTATACTACTATTAGGGGGTGGAAGAGTCTTTGGTTAGCCTCAGAAGTATCTGTTAACGCATGGTTAATGGAAGGCAGGTGGGTAATTAAGGAGTTGCAGCATCACCTGTATCCAGGCACACCTGTATCCAGGCACACCTGTATCCAGGAACGCCCAAATTAGCTTCTCTGGTTTCACTTTAAAAACAGCGACAGAAAAACAAGTGCGTTTGCCTTGGAAGTGCCAGTGGGAGAAACAGAAGAAGAATGACCAAATGAGGCCCAAACCAAGCACAGAAAGGTCAGGGGAATTATAATGACAAAGCAGTTTAAAAGGCAGGTGGAAAAAAAATAGGAAAAGCAAGAGGAAAGCACAAGAATCACGTTGGGGTTATCATAGCAGGATCTGCAGTTCCGTCCCTTCTGTGTTTTTCCTGGAGGCTGCGCAGACGGTGGATAGGTAAGCAGAGCATTAATCCCATCGAAAAAATCCGTTTGTCAACTGTGAGCAGTAGGAATCCCTTCTATTGTTTTTTCAGCTTGAACTGTTGGAAGTGTTAAAACTTACCTTTGAGTGCATCTCAAATGTCTCCTATACCTTTCCTCCTTTACATATATGCTCCTTTGTCTTTTATATTTATTTGCATACAAATCGAAATGATTATTCTGAATAGAATTATGATTATTCTGAATAGAATTGGGTATTAATTGTATTGCTACAGGGAAATGTTTCCTTTTATGATCCCCTTCTAAGTGCCGTGCGCGGCTTTTTGTGCTGCGTCACAAGTGAAAAGAGGAATCCAGCGGAGCTCTTGGGCTGTGAAATCAGTCTGCCAACTGCTTTGTTCTCTGCAAAAGCCGTGATGGCGCTGCTTAGTGTGGTGTTAATGGGCAAGAGAGTTGGGGCAAGCCACTGGAACCATCAAAAGTGACTGTGTAGATAACAGTGTGAGGAGCAGCGTTTGCTGAGTCTCTTCCTTCCCTGCTGTCGGTTAGGATGAAACTGAGTGACTTTGCCTGTCTTTTGCCCAGGAGTTTGTTCTTGTGTGAACGAATGTGCCAGCTTTCCAGCCTCCTTTCTGGATGTTTATTTAAATCAGATGTCTGTAGTGTAGGCTTGCTTCCACAGTGGGAGGGATAAAGAGCATGAACAGAGGCATACATGTATGGAAACCAGCCTTTGAAGGGCAGCTGACTGGGGGAGAGAGTTGGAGAGAGGATTTTAATGCTCAGACTGGGGAGGGTCCAGGTGGGATCTCTTATTTTGAAGAGGCTGCACCCTCTCTTACGTTCCCCGCCTCTGCTGTGATGGTGGCCGGAGGGGAGTTGCAAGACTGCATGCTGCGAGCTGGGCAACTACTCTGCTCCACCACACTCTTTTACAGCACTTGTACACGTTTTAAACCACAGGCAGCTTGTTGAAATTGCTCAGCGAGCGTGAGGATTGAATATGGGTGCTCCACAGCCTCTGTGAGACATGCTCCTGATTTACTCACATGTATTCACTGGCCAGTTTGTGAGGGTCTCTGTGGCTATTTCAGGAAAGGGCTTTACTTTCAGATGGCTATTTCAGGAGAGGTCCTTGCTTTCAGGCAGCTCCCAGAGGGGCTTCCCCAGGCTGTGGTTTAGGTGTGAATGTCAGCAAATGCCCCTCTCCCAGTACTGGTAAATAAACATACAAAACAAAATATACACAAGCATCGCTGTCTTTCTGTCTGCGTGGATAGCATAGCTGGCAGGAGACAAGGCTCCCTGGGGACTCAGGGACTTTCACATCTCTTTCAATGGGAGAAAAACACATCATGCTAGTGTGTTGGTGGTGGCAGCATGAGGGTATCTGGGAAGGGAGCTAACAAAGGCATAAACCAGCACTGTTGGTCCCTGTCAAAGAGCTTGCTGCATCAACCCAGATGCTGGAGCAGACAGTAACCACACATAGGCTGCAACTCTGCGTTTCTGCACTAACCAGCAGATTTTATGTTATGACTGGCCACTGAACAACAAAGTGATCCAACTGTACATTTCTCTTAATCATCACAAGTGCTTACTTTGTATTAAAATGAAATGCCTTCAAGGCTAGATCACAACAAAGAATTGATAAATCTTGTCAGAAATCCTGCTTGCCCTGGCAGCATGTGGACCCTGTGGTTTCGGCTGTAAGGCATCCGTGCTCTTGGTTACGCTGAGGGCATCACACGTGCCCATTAAAGGTTAAGGTCTGGCTCTCTCCCAGCTGCTTGGGCAGTTGTTTAACTTTCTCTTTAGAGATGATAAAGTGCGCTCTGCTTAACGTGAAGCTGGTTTTTCAGGAGCAAAGTAGGAGCCAAAAGAGGTGCTGCAGTGAGATGGTCTAATCATCTGCTATTGTCACCTGTGAATGTCTTTGAAAGGCTGGTGTCTATCCCAGAGCATGTGGTGGATGTGTCCTGTAGTGCCCCACAGTCCAAGCTGCTGTCGAAGGTTTAGCTTACCTGTACCTGCTTGGGTTTTCTTCCTAGGGAAAGCAAAGCATAGGCAAAGAAGAAGTATTTGTGCACAAACGTTATCCTGATGTGGGTTGGGAGCCCAGCTTGGCTGCGTGGAACTGCCTACAGCCTGTACATGTTTGACATGTCCTGTGTGCGAAGCTTACCACCAAAGAAGATTTCCTAACTGCCAAAAGGGTTCTGGGAAAACAAACTGTGGTAGTCATGATGTCTTCTAGTCTTTAGCTTTTTCAGCAAAAAGCTTTTGGGGAGCTTATATCTCCTTGATATTTTATCAGAGGATTTCATAGTGTCCTTCGAGTTATTTTGGTTTACAGGGCAGAAAACAATGGGGGAATGATAATATCAATTGCTTCCTCATATTGTTTTGATTTTTTTTTTCCCCCTCTTAAGTTTTGGGAAGCAGTTGAATTTTGCATGAGGCAGCACACTGAATAGTCATCAGTTGTACCGGGTCAGTTCAAGGCAGACAAATTACTCTGGGAAACAATTCTCTCCTGACCTTCATTTTTATGTATACTTGTATCAGTCACTTATGTGGATTATGTGGAGTAGTTTTGTAAACATATCTCTACCCTGTGCCTTCCATCACATTTTTTTTTCTGAAGTGCAGTGAAAGGTCAGTGGATCTTTGTATGAGTTTTTTTTGTTGGCCTGATGAATTGGTGAAGAATCTAAAAGTCAGATTAAGATGTGATGTAAGTTTATCATAGATTTTAATATAGGCTTTGTTCAAACTGGATTTTCCCTTTCTTGCTTACATTATTTAACTGAACCTTTTGAGTAAACAGGAATGATAATCCTACTCCACAGCATTTCATAAAGCTAGTTGTATTTCTCATATAGGTAAGAAATTCTGGCCTCCAAACTCCAGGTGTCAAATCCTGCAAGAAAGAGAGAGCGCCCCCCCCCCCCCCCCCCCCCCCCCGCAACCACCTTTCCAGGGACTGCATTTACTTACTGATTTTTCAGAGGAATAGATATTCACTCATCTCAGAAAGCTTGTGAAATCACTGTCTAGAAAAATACCATGAGAAGGTACACATAAGAAAAGTCAGGAGGACTTCTAATTACGTTCACCGATGTCCACTTCTCTTTCCCTTCTTTCCCCCAGTTTTTAAGAGAACTTCTTTTTTTTCCCCCCTGCTTTTGAAAGTTTATTAAACAATTGCACAAACACTGTTTATTCATCCAGATCCACAGCTCAACCATGGCTAAATGGGTCTTTTCTAGTCTTAGGAAAACAACTCCAACAGATGTTTTTCATCACTGCTGCAGTACCAGGAATGTGACCAGGAAAGAAGGTAGTGTGGCCAGAGAATTTCTGCTCCTCAGTCACCCTGGTTGCTGCAGTGGTCCAGGGAGCATATGGAGAGTGCTCTTGACGATACACAAGGGACTTTGTGACTGGCACCAGAATTACAGAGGAATTTGAGTGCCTTACCCTAATTTTGCACACCCTCTTTTGCACTGCTCTGTGAACATGAAGACCAGAACAAGCAATCCTGGACCATTGTGTTAGAGAAGTAAATCTCTTAGCGGCGGTGTCCCTGGTTAGTCATTTTGTGGTTTGATAACTATTTTCTCCACTAATCCGTCTTCCCTAAATAAACTGAGCTGCTTTGTTGTTTGCATTGAGATAGCCCAGACTTGCTATGAGTCATTTATTTTTTCAATTAAGATATCTTTATGATTTTCTACATTTGTTGACCGGGGTATGAAGGCAGCTTCCCAGAGCTGAACTTCTAGTTCACGTGGGACTGAGAGCAAGAGTGCATTCCCTCTAGCATGCTGGTTTTGTTGTGATGGTTTTCTGGGGTTTGGCTTGGTGGTTGTTTATATATATTTAGTAGAATGCCATTCACAAGATGTATTACACAGATTCTTTTAGGAATCAAATGTCCTTTTCATCTTTTAAGCAGCATTTGGGAGTGTCTTGTCCGGGAATCGGTATAGAGTGCCTTTAGTATGCCTTAGGCAAGGAATCCCATGGTGTGGTACATGCCTCTTTTCCATAATGCTGATGAAATTCTGCTTCTGTGGTGCACATCTGTGCTGTGGACTGTCACAGCCAGGGTTACTTCTTGCCAAGCAACCCCGTTTGCCAGTGCTCGTTACCTCAAAATAAATGCAATGAGCAGACTGTGTTCTGTATGTCAATATTTTAAAGTCAAATCAGGTAAAATTGGCTTAAGTCAGACAAAAGGACAGGAACCAGGATGGACATGTGTTTAAGGTATCAGACTGAGGCTTGGAAGATCTGATTTCAGTTTCCAGACCTATCAAAGACTTCTTGTACACTATCCAACAAGTTGCTAAATCTTTTGGGCATCGGTTCTCTGGCTAGAAAGTGGGGATTAATATCATCTTGCCTTGAAAAATAATTGCAGGGATGAATTGCTAGGGCTCCCAGGTAGGATGGCAAGGGCTATTGCTTGCAGCCTGATCTCACAGAAATTACCTCATTGCTTAGTGGTTTAAGTTCCAAATCTGTCAAGAGGGAACAATAACTTTGCTACCTCTTCAGGTCTGTTATGAAACTTACTTCAGTAATATTTGAAAAAACACTTGCCTTTACATCCTACCTTTTCTCAAGGGACTCCACAGTAAAGCAGCAGCTTCCTCACACTCACCAGAGAGCTTTGGGCTAAAGGGCCTTGGCTTAAATATCTAAGCCAGCTGAGACTTTCCAATGTAAACCCTTAAAGAAGGGATCATTTAATGATTGCCATCTTAATTTAAATTCCTGTTTGTATTTTGCCTTGTACATTGTAAATCTGGCTTGTATGTTCCCTGACCATTTTTCTCATGTTGAATTTGTTATTCTAAGAGCAGGAGAACTGTACTCATTAGCTAAACTCCTCTCTAGCAAGAAAAAAAATAAGCCAGCAACAATTGATAATGCATTTTGAGACTGTGCTTACAGTCTTTGCTGTCATTTGAGTACTAAATCACTTTAAAAGAAGTAGAAAACTTGTTCCAAATTAAAGAAAAAATAAGCAAAAGTGGTGATGATATCTTGCTTGTTGTCTACAAGCTAGAAGCCTGAAAATTAAAAGGGTCCAATAGATATGCACTCATATTTCCTTTCCCAGTGTAAATTACTCATGCATGTGTTTATACACCTTTCCTCTTTCTTCTCAAGTCACATCTTGTTGCATCTTTTGGATGTCTACTATTATTCAGATAAAGACCTCAGGAAGAATTGTCAGTCTAGGGTGGAATGTGCTTTTTCTGAAGCAAAGATGGGAATCCTCACCTACCTCTTAGTCTCCCAAAATTCTGAAGCCAGTTGTACTGTTATTGATGGCAATACAGAATTGCAGCTTTGACCAAAAACTGCCTCAGTGCAGAGAGGATGGCATTATTCACAAAAATACCTGTAGTTTTGGTGAGTTTGTTTGGAGCCTGGAGAAGTCTCAGGGGAGACCTTATTGCTCTCTACAACTACCTGAAGGGAGGTTGTAGATAGGTGGGGGTCAGTCTCTTCTCCCAGGCAACCAGCACCAGAACAAGAGGACACAGTCTGAAGCTGTGCCAGGGGAGGTTTAGGCTGGATGTTAGGAAGAAATTCTTCATAGAGAGAGTGATTGGCCATTGGAATGGGCTGCCCAGGGTGGTGGTGGAGTCACCATCACTGGGGGTGTTTAGGAAGAGGCTGGATGGGGTGCTTGTTGCCATGGTTTAGTTGATTAGATGGTGTTGGATGATAGGTTGGACTCGATGATCTCGAAGGTCTCTTCCAACCTGGTTTATTCCATTCTAATCAGAACATATTTGTTGCATCCTTGAGAGACAAACATATTACACTATGAACACCAGTTACTTTGCAACAAAAAAACCCAAAACCCAACAACCCAACAGTTTATGAGCAGTCTTGGTAGCAACAAACAGTCACACACTATGTTTTTGAGTAATTGCTGTTTAGAAATCACCTATGCTAAGTTCAGCTAGAAAAATGCTGTGTACTGAGCCTTCACATCCCTGGGGAGTGCCCAGTTGTGCAGTATTGACTGTTTCTTTCACAGCAAAACTCCTAGAGAGGAAAATCCTGTTGCTCTAGAACAAGAGGGGGTTAACAGAACACACGTTTCTTTCCAATTGTTTTTGTTTTCTTTCATGCTTTCTAAGCTTTCCTTCTTATTGGCACTTCTTTTCCTGTGTTTTTCAGCTCCTCCAGTAAATAAAGATCTGCCTGCTGCCTCTTTTAATCTGGTTCATGTGAGGAGTCTCCTAAACATGTGATTACTCTGCAGGGAAAGAGGTAGCAAATTTCTTAAAGACTTTTTGGAATGTGAGGATGTCAGCCAAGTCTCAGGGAACTTGCTGGGGGTTAACGACAGCCCTAGCTGTGTTTTCAGATAAGATCTGGTTTAGAGGGATTTCCCTTCTAGAGACCTAAAGAGTTTCTCATTTATCAAACCCTGCCTCAAGGCACATCAGGAAAACAGAAGAAATTAGTATCCCTTGGTCTCATCTGAAGATGAGACCTCCACAAATGTACAAAGGGGAGGCCAGCATTACAAATACCAGCGGTGCACATGCTCTTAATGTCTCAAGAGTGAACAACCAATGCAACAGAAACATCCATTTCAAAAAGCCAGCAGTGAAAATCTTCCATGAGAAGAGAAAGGCAGGCAACAGGTAGCAGGATTGAAATCTGATTTGATTTAACATGAGCAACGTAAGACAGTGATGCTTTCCTGTCCAACCATGTTTGAAAGGAGAATGTATGGAAAGAGAATCCCCAAGTACTACTGTGGGGGTTTTTTTGAAGACCATAACTAGATGGTTGAACTACGTTCTTTAGTGGTACATTTCTCTAGGCCTTTAAAATTCTAGGAAGTGTTTCAGAGTGTATGGAAAGAGGATCCCCAAATACTACTGTGGGGTTTTCTTTTGAAGACCATGACTAGATGGTTGAACTACATTCTTTAGTGGTAAAGTTTCTCTAGGCACTTCAGATTCAAGGAAGTGTCTCAGATCCTCCTTACCTTTTTTTAGTCAATATGTTTACCACAGTTTACAAGGGGACACAGTCTCAAGCTGCGCCAGGGGAGGTTTAGACTCGAGGTGAGGAGGAAGTTCTTCACCCAGCGAGTCATTCGTCATTGGAACGGGTTGCCCAGGGAGGTGGTTGAGTCATCAACCCTGGAGGCGTTCAAGAGGAGATTGGACGTGGCACTTGGTGCCATGGTCTAGTCATGAGGTCTGTGTTGATAGGTTGGACTCGATGATCCTCGAGGTCCTTTCCAACCTAAGTGATACTGGAATTCAACTTGTATCACAGTATAGAAATAACCAGGCTTAGAAGTTAGCAGAGGTGTGGAAGATGCTGAGGTTTCCTTTGTGCTCCTCTTAAAAACATAGTAGATAATGAAACTGCAGAATTTCCAAGGTGGGAAAGATGCTACCTCTAATATAAATAAGTAATTAAATGTCTTCAAATTCTCTCCCCACTAAAAGATGCAAAGAGACATGGAACAGACTCAGGTTTTAAAAGACACTGACAAAATCCAAGTTTTTCCACTACTGAAAAGGCAATGAGGAAGGCTGTATTCATCAGTCCACGTGAGAGCAGACACAAAACATGATGTGATTTCTGCCAGAGATGCATCTGGGTTTGGCAGATGGATAGTCACGTAGTAGACAAATCTCTCTGGCAAGTGATGAGGTGAAGTCCTTGCGCTGCATCCGCGTTAAATTATTTCAGTTCTGTTTTACGCGCCAAGAGTTTACACTGCGTTTAGATATTATTTCTTCTCTGTGTACTTCTGACCTCCTCACTCTGAAGAGCCAGAAAATAACTTCCCTTTCCAGAATACAGCAATAATTCAGATAGGAGTAGAAGGAGCTGTTTCAAATGGCTGATCTTCCAAAACTGACCTCAGCTAGACTGGTCAGGATGAATGATCTTAGCTATTCCTTCAAACAGTAATTTATGCTCCAGGAGTGTTTTGACCCACATTTGTTTTAGGCCTTTAGGCTATGCTGAGTAGAACGGGCAAGTGCCCAGTGCAGCTGGCCCCCAGGGAGTGACTGGTTCATAAACTCAGTCATTCTCTTCAGGCTTTCATACTGCTCTCCCTTGCCATGAGTGTTTGGAACCTTGTCTCACCCCATAGTTGGGAGGTGGCCACTGGATATACCTTTGCACAAGAGATGAGAAATATCCTCAATCCTACAGCATAGTCATAACCCCCAGGGTCTCCAGCAGCAGGATCATGCTGCAACAAAAATCCAGTGTCCTTGCTTGAGAACTCACTCTGAAAAGCAGAAAGTAGTCATTTGTATAAGTGCTTTTTCATTTTCCCTCAGAAAGTGCTGTATTTTGATACTTCCTAACCTTGCTACTATCACAGAATGGCAGAATTTTGGCCGAGTTTTAGTTCTACTAGTATTAATCAAAGGGGTGTCTCGCTCTCTCTTTTTCTTCTTAAAGCAATTTTTCCTTGTAAGAACCAACACTCAACTTTATCCTAAACAAATCTTGTGGAAAATGATGCAGTATGAAGCACTTCAGGATACCTTTTGACGTAGTCATTTGACCATAATGCCTGAGTCTTTGGTATATAAACAAGATACAGTAATATGGAAACAGATCTTTAAATAGCTTTCTGGAGAATTTTGCAGTATTTTATTAACCACCCCCCTTCCCATGGCCAATATTGCAACTTGCAAGCAGAATATTGAGGCAAACCATGGCTTTTCTTTGCCCAGTCTTCACTTACAGGAATGAAGGCTTCCTTCTCAATTTCTTGTCTATTCCCAGGAGGAATTGACTTCCATGTCTTCTTTTGTCTTCTTTTAGAAGCTCTACTGAAAGTGGGTGTCAAGTTTAGTCATATTCTGATCAATCTAGTTGCTGGTTATTGGCTTGGAATACTGGGAGGTAACAATTTAATGGATTACCCAAGTCTTGAACTGTATGGTTTTCCTTCTTATGTATATGCAGTATATATATTAGACTACATATTTCTATGCCTTGTATCACAGTATCACTTAGGTTGGAAAGGACCTCGAGGATCATCGAGTCCAACCTATCAACACAGACCCCATGACTAGACCATGGCACCAAGTGCCACGTCCAATCTCCTCTTGAACGCCTCCAGGGTCTATGACTCAACCACCTCCCTGGGCAACCTGTTCCAATGATGAATGACTCACTCGGTGAAGAACTTCCTCCTCACCTCGAGTCTAAACCTCCCCTGGCGCAGCTTGAGACTGTGTCCCCTATATATTCTTAAGGATACTAAAAGCAACAGCTCATTTTGGCATTACAGTTGCCTGGGGCTGTATTTACTCCAGTCATCAAGGGGCTGCTGAGGACTTGCTATCTTAGTGGCTCACCTCTGTTTCTTGGATGTGTTTTCACATGCATGACTTCACTGAGTATGTGTAAGGACCAAAATCTCACTTAAACAGTAAGTGATTATGACTGATGGTCTGTCAATTCAAGCCATTATATTGAGGTTCTCATACCGCAGGGGTCAGTGGGCCTTTAAGACACTACAGTTATCTACAGCACAATATTGAAGTCAAAGCATCTCAACTGCCAAAGTCCTCTCCCTGTTCTCTTTGGGAAGGCTATAGTAGGAAAAAAAAAAAAAAGTGGTGGGTTGTTTTTTTTTTTTTTTTTTTCTTTTTAATGCCTCTGGGAGAATGAAGAAAAGTTCAACTAGTAAATGGATCAAACCTCAAAAAGATCTTCCCCAAATTCCAGTGCAGTTAACTAGGAAAAAAAATTTCCATGTGTCTCCTGAGGATACCAGCTGCTAGCATTCACAAGCAGTACTAGCTAGATGCTAGGTTTAATGTCATGCCTGCTGAGTTTTAACCATTACTACAAATGCTTGGTGGCTTTCCTGAACAAAGCCCTGCTTGCCCTCTGCCATTTGCTCTGAATTACAATCCTGCATTGCCACAGATGTTAAGGCCAAATCCTTTTCCCTGCAAATTGCAGTGATTACAGGCTGAAATCTTCTGTCTCCTCATTTATCTCCATAGATCATGTATACTGGCTAATGCTCAGGTAAAACAGTTTAATGATCACCTTGATCAATTTTTAAAGTCAGGTTTGCTTTCAGAAAAAAATCAGATACAGTGAGGTGACACAGGGAATGTTCAACAGATCTTTCTGCCAAAGTCACATGTTGAGGGTTTAGATGCAATGCAAGTACAAAGCCTGGGGACTTGCAAGAGCGTGTACTGGCATATGTGCTCAGCATTTCTTAAAATGAGAGTGAGTTTGCACATAAAAAGATGGAACACATGGCCAGCAGCTGGAACTTATGAGGATCTCTATTTAATAAAACAGTAGTAACCACTTTGTGCTGCTGCTGCAGCATTCTTTTCTTGGTGACAAAATGGTGGCACACCAGGAAAGATGCAGCCTTTAGTAAAAAAATGTTTCCCAGGGGTTAAGGGGTTGGAGAGAAGAAGGTGGTAGCAAAAGTCTTATCGTTTCCTAAAAGTGCTCTTTAAGTTGTTGGGTTATTTAGTTTGGGTTTTTGTTTCTTTTTTTTTTTGTTCCCCAGTTTGCTTTGTGTTTTGTTTGTGTCTTGTGGGTGAGAGCTGCTGTGCCCACTTGTGGCTGCTCAGACAGGCCTTGCTCTTGCCTTCCTCTGAGGTTTACAAGGCATGGTTGGACAAAGCCATGACTAATTCAATTTAAGCTTGGCTTTAGTCCTGTTTCAGGCTGGAGGTTGGAGCATATGATGGCCAGCAGTCCCTTCCAACCAACTTCTCCATGATTCATTAATTCTGTGCTAAATTCTAAAATATGTATCAAGTAATAAGAAATTTCTCAATACAAAAATTGCAATCAGACTTTCTGCCTCAGAAAAAAAAAAAAGCAAGCCATGTTCCATGTTTCAAGTAAAATTAGCTAACCAATGTGTATTTTCCCAGATGTTGTTGAGGCTGCCTTCACAATTGCTGTCTTTCTCAATTAATTTCTTTGTGGGAAACCATTTGTTTCAAATTCTGCTCCAGCTTGCACCCAGTACCAAGCAAAAATATCCAACTGGAGTTGAAGAGTTAGACCACTTTAAAAAAAACAAACCCTGAAGTAAGCAGTGCCAGCTCTTCTGTGTGCAACAGGCATGTATAAACAGTTTGAAAGACATTTGTCATTCTTTCAGTGTTGGCCTCATATTAAAGGCCAATACAATGATGCAGTTTTGTGGGCTGCATTGTTCAGGGAGGCATTTTCTGATTGCAGCAGCAAAAGAGGCAAAGAAGGGTCATTTCTCAGGTTTCACAGAAGTGAAGATATTCATGTTTGAAATAATGCATAGATTTACACTGGAACCCAAGAGAGAAGGCAATATTGAACACCCCCTCATTACCTAATCCCTGTATTATTTTTGGCATTTCATATTTATAGAATCTTAGAATAGAATAAAGCAGGTTGGAAGAGACCTTCAAAATGATCATGTCCAACCCATCATCCAACACCATCTAATCAACTAAACCAAACACCCTATCAAGTCTCCTCCTAAACACCTCCAATGATGGTGATTCCACCACCTCCCCTGCAGCACATTCCAATGGGCAATCACTCTCTCTGTGAAGAGTTTCTTCCTAACATCCAGTCTGAACCTCCCCTGCACAGCTTGAAACTGTGTCCTCTCCTTCTGGTGCTGGTTGCCTGGGAGAAGAGACCAGCCCTCACCTGTCTACAACCTCCCTTCAGGTAGTTGTAGAGAGCAATAAGGTCTCCCCTGAGCCTCCTCTTCTCCAGGCTAATCAACTCCAGCTCCCTCAGCCTCTCTTCATAGGGTTTGTGTTCCAAACTCCTCAACAACTTTGTTGCCCTCCTCTGGACGCATTCCAGCAAGTCAACATCTTTCCTAAACTGAGGGGCCCAGAACTGGACATGTAGATCTTTGCTCTACCTGATCGTGTGCAAGGGAACAAACGTTGGATAAATTTATAAACAATAAAAGGAAGATGTAGTGCCAAGCTCTCAAAATATAAACAGGAAAAAGAGTGTAAAGGAGCCAGTAAGAAACAGAATAAAAAAATTATGGGCTTGGGGGCAATAATGTAGAGCCAATGGTAGTCAATCAGAGAACACCTTTGGAAATTAAATAAAAGATATAAGGGTAGGTCTTAAAAGTTCAGAGAGGATGAATAAAATCAGGTTTTAGAGGGATTGTAACACCACCCCCCCAGTTACAGATACAGTCACCTGCCAATTTCAGAAGTGATAGCAGATTCTTGAAAGAGCAGGTGTTACACTGCTGTGTATCTAAAATTCAGCCAGGCCCAACACCTTAAAGGCTTTCAAAACTAATAATCCCCATTCAAAAGCAACCAGCTATGCTATAGTCAGTTGATGGAAAGAGCATAAGGGGAGCATAATGCAATTACAACAGCTCAGAGCAGTACCTGTCCACACTGATTGCATTCTGGGCAAGCCCCAGCCACTGGCATATCCCCACTAAAGCTTTGTAAAGAGGAGAAATTCCCTCAAAAAGTATATTCCCAACAGAAATCCAAAGGGAGCAACTGGAATCAACAATCTTGACTCAGGACATTTCTTAGCATTTTTTCCTCTAGTGGGAATAGCCTCCCTCCGAGCTTCTTGCTGATGGATTTTTCCTCCCCTGCTGTATTGACTAGGGTGTTCTGTTTTGTTTTGCTTCAACAAAGTTGTGACCAATTTGTCTGCCAGTGATGTAGACTGTGCCAGCTGATCGGTTACTGTTAGTGAGATTAGTAATACCACTTAATGTCATTAATCTGCCCTAATTGGGACTTCAGCTGGGAACAGCTTTCACTGGAGAAACCTTATCCTGTGAGTCAGAGAATCACTGAATATATTTGGTTGGAAAAGACCTTTAAGGTCATCCAGTCCAACCTTCAACCCAGCACTGCATTTGAATATATAAGGCAATTCACAGCTGAATTGGTTGCCTCTAGTTGTGGAAACAGCAAAATATGTTGCAATATTTAGTCAACCTCTTGTGCTTGTTTTCCTTTTTGTGCCTGTTTCCCATTAATACACTAAAAGAAAGAATTGAGAGGCAGAAATGACCAGAGAAACAAGTTCACCAAACCCTGAAGAGCTTGTATAAGACATAACTTCTGCTCTTCTTAATTAGTATTCACAATGAATCTTTCTCTTGAAGAGTATACCCACACCACAGTGACAGAATTAACTTCCAGTGAGGCAGGTGTCCAAACCTGATTTAAACTAGCTGCTTTTGGAGCATCCTGATTTACCTGTTTCTTAGCTATCCAGCAGAGAAAAACTACACCAGACTGCATCCAGACCTACATTTTATCCTATGCATGTTTCTGTAAACATAGCTATGCATGTAGGCAGAGTGTAAGTGCACAGATCTATAGGGCACACATGCAACACCCTGTAAGCAAATGAAACTCTTTCATGAGACGAAAGCTAGCAGCAGCAGAATCGCCTGTGATGATAGTTATGTTTGCCAGGCCCATGAACTGTTTGACATCTCTCCAATGAAAAATAGTAACCACAGACACCACACCAACAGGGCACAGCATTAAAGGCCACCAACAAGTCAATTGGCCAATATGCATTGCTTCTTTTCAGTAATATGTCACAGCTTGTGCATTCTGGTTAAGATTTAACTGGTGAGTTAAATGGAAATGGTATTAATTATATCCTAGAACTATGTCAGCCTTCAAAACAGCTGTAGGCTTTTAGTCCAAGAGCAAAAAAACCATAAAAGTGTTGTAAGCTTTTTTTCCAAAGAGATGGGGTTAAGATATGACCACAAGACCTTTAGTTGTTTCATGAGAAAAGCTTCCAAGGAGTCCATCTTCACCCCTTTTTTCCACCTCTCCTGGGTGTCAGTTTCCCCCTCCAGAATACAAACCCACACATGCCCAGGAACACAAGAAGTGAAATTGGGTCCAAATCTTTTCCCCTGCTTGTCCTTGGAGGCTTTTGTTTATTTGTTTCCTTGCTTGGGTTGTTTGGGTTTACCTGAACAGGCTGGTAAAAGCTGTTAAGTATTACATAGTTTTGCTAACTTCTGGCTGTGTATAGCTATATGAGCCACACCTGAATTATGTGTGAAGCCTGACTAAAAAGGCTGTATAGCCAGTGTTTATGTTTTGTGTTCTCTCTGGGGTTGTCCTCATGATAAAAAGAGACTGCTGAGGTCACTGGCACTGGCAGAACCCTGTTTTTCTAACAAGCTTTCAACCAGGATGGAAAGTGAAGGCAGCAAGAGGCACAACCACAAAGATGTGGCACTTTGGGAAAGGACAGGACTCTTTTTCTCCTTCCCTGTCTTTCATAGCCCTGGTGGGCTGCATTTTCAAGTCAAGGCACATGTTTTGATGATGGCAATGTAATAATGAAAAACTTGTATCGATTTTACAGGCAACCTTGTTGCTTCAGGACAACACACTTGGTTTCTTGTCTGATACTTTAGTTTTTGAAGTCAGCAACATTTGGCCCAGCATTCAGATGTCACCTGCAGTTTATTTCTGTCCTGACAAGGTTTTGAGGAGACTCTTACTAGCACTTGTTTTTTTTGCTAAGCTCCCAGCCTTGTCTGGGACATTGTAAAAAGAGGATCTATGCAATTGTTGTGTGAGGTAGGGACCTGAATGAGCTGCCAATCCATTGAGGGTGGTAAATATGAACCCAGGGCAAGATCTAAGCTGTTATCTAATTACTTTTGACACTTCCCATTGAGAGGCCTCTATAGTAACAACGATGTAGTGATTCCTTACATTTCTTTCCCAGTCACTACTGGTGTTTCTGGTTCTGCCTTCTACCCTCATTCCCTACACGTCTGAATAGCTCGAAACGTGCAGCGCTGTGTGCGTGCATGGCATTGCTGACATGACACAAAGGCATTTTTGTGCATGCTCACTCTACCCAAATATGAACAGCGTGGCAAATCACACAGTCAACATCTGCTACAGATAATACATGGAAGTCTAGAGATGAGCATTTCTGAAATAGGAATCAGTACTTTATATTCTAGGGCAGGCAGGGTTTGGGTCAGTTATCTGTAAAGGTACATGGGTTTAAATCTTTTCCAAATGCTGCAGTATTTGGCCCTAACTTCTTTATAAAAGTTTCACGAAATATGCTTTGGACATGTGTTTATTAACCCTCTTTGTGTGATAGTTCTTCAAAATAACATTACTGTGCTTCCTGCTGTTGGAGGATTTTAGTACTGCCCTAGATGTCTCCATGTCACTTTCTATCATTTCATGGAAAAAAAAAACACCTCTCCACCAGCTTTGCTGCATCTATAGTCAAGCCTCTCAAGCTTTCCACCAAAAATAGCTCAAGGGTCACTACTATTACTCAGAGGAACAGCTGGTTTCAACTAATTTTATAGTAATCTATCTGTTGACTCAAGCTCATTTAGATGATGCTAAAATTCAGCTCTTTTTTTTCTTTCAGAAGAGCTGTTCTGAGCTTCTGCTAGGAGTCAATAGTGAAAAAGGAAGCTAGCTGTTATTTCATTTATCCCATAAGTTTGACTCAAAATAAACATTAGAATTAATGTGTAAATAGGAAAAGGGTGGTTGTGGTTTTTTTGAGGTGGAGGGAAGGAGCCATTTTAGAGATGGACAACTTAGATCTAATTCAGTTAGAGAGGAATAGAAGTTTTCAACCACTAAAAATGCACATACTAAAAATGTGAGTTACTTATCTACCCAAAGAGACTTCAAACATTTGTTACTTCTGTACCCTCCCTGAAAGTCTCTCAGTATGTTGTCTTGTAGTGTTACCTATCAAGACACATGTGTAGAATAGGATAAACCAGGTTGGAAGAGACCTTCAAGATCATTAAGTCCAACCCATCATCCAACACCATCTAATCAACTAAACCATGGCACCAAGCACCCCATCAAGTGTCCTCCTAAACACCTCCAATGATGGTGACTCTTGGCTGCCTGGGCACACTGCAGGCTCATGTTCAGCCCACTGTCCACCAGTACCCCCAGGTCCCTCTCTGCCTGGCCACTCTCCAGCTACTCTGACCCCAGCCCATAGCGCTGCATGGGGTTGTTGTGGCCAGTGTGTATGTATCTTGATAAGTAACCTTGGCTTGGGTCTCAAAGTAACCTTCTGATTGATAACAGTTATATTGATTATGTAATGTGTGGTGAACCCATTTTCCTCATACATCTCAAGAATTATAAGCATCTGCAGATAAAAGCAGGTAGCAGGGTTTGTATTCCCTGTATTCTGAGTTAAAAACACTTCTAAGTAAACCACAATGATTTAATACTCTCTGTGCATTTAATAACTGAAATTATTGTGCAGATTTAAAGCCAGAAATGCTGGAAAATATGTGTGGAGGCCATTTCCATTTTGCTTCTCTGATCTGCTCTTTCTCATTGAAAAACTCCCAGAGGTGGTGACTTCTTTTCTCTTGCTGCAATTCATAGATATGGTTTGAAGTTGACAGATATACAGCTTTTGATCATGGTTGTTTGGGGGTTTTTTTTGTAAAGGCAATAAAGAACAGAAAATGAAAGAGTACTTTTCTCTATGGAGGATAAAATGCCATTTGAGGCTTTAACTGCTGGTAATTACAACATAGCTCAGTTATGATATCCAACAATAACTTTTTTAATGCCCTTAGCATAGCATTATGTTAGAGCCATTAAAAGAATTACTCTTTTTTTTTTCCAAAGCTTCCCAGGTTTTCTTATTTGCTGTGCTTTTGGACCATGAATTAATGACTGTGCCTCACTTACCTTATTTTATATGTAAGCTTGCAGCAGACAAAAGCTTTGACAAAGATAGCCATATTTAATTAAGAGTTCAGATTCTTGGTTCTTGAGGGGGTTTGTTCCTCTCCCCTTTATTTTTCACTTATTCCTGCTTTAAAATAAAAGAAGCAGATGAGTTTGTGAGGAGATTAAGGTAAAAGAATTTGAACCTGATGAGATACAGTTCAGTAGATTGCAGTGATACCAGTGGCCTCAGACTTTGAGTCTTCCTATTTCTTCCAAGACAGGGAGATTCATATTCTTTCTCTTTTGAATATGCTGCATTAAAAAGCAACTGAACCAATTCTAACAGAGCCAAGAATTCTGGAACATATGATCTGATGGGGGAGGGTGGGGGGAGGAAAGCTCTGTGTGTGTGATTTTAGAGTTTTGGGGTTGGATCCTCATCCTTAGCAAGGATGAGCAAAAACCATATGCTGTTTATCTTCATCTCTTCAAATTTGGGCTCAAATGAAGCAAAATTCAGATTTAATTACTCCCTAATCTGGATTTGCAAAGTTCAAACCCATATTTGAACCCCAATGTGCTTATAAACTCCAGATTACTTCCTTGCTCTTAGCCTGTTACATTTCATCTATATATGTTGTACCTTTATTTTTAGATATGTGGCAGGGTTAAGTCAACTGGTTAAGATCAGAATCAGCCTGAACCTTTATATGCCTTATTGATAGTCTGATTATCAGCAGCTCTATAAGAGGCACAGCAGTAAGAAACTTCAGTTTAAAACTGAGAAGGTACTTTTCATCTGTCTCTCTCTTCAGCTGTATCTAGAAAAAGAAATTAATGAAATTACTTGAAAAGGTCTCCCTTAAGTAATTCCTGATAGGGATGAAGCCAGGACATGCTAAAGTGCTGTAGCTGAAACTCCTTTGTTGTATTGGTAAAGTAAACTGAATTTTCCTGTAGACCTTCTTGAAATGGAATTAGAGCACTACAAATGGTGAAGAAAATCTGCTAGCAATGTGCCCTTTACCAAGTCTCCAGACAAATGGATCCATCTGAGGGACTGAAAAAACTATTTTAACAAGGTAGACATTTTATATCTAAAGGTTTCTCTGGTCATTGTAGCAGAAAGAGTTGGCAAATGTCTATGCCCCCCGTAATTGGCAAATAAAAGAATGAGAGAAACCATGGAGAGGCCTGCATTTCTATTCTGAGAACAAGAGACTGCTATACTCATCTGGGTCTGGTGGTACTTTACATTCTCTCCTTTGTGCAAATTTTTGTTTGCCTGCTCTGAAGGAGGGAAAGAACAAAAAGTCTCATGATTTTGTTCTCTGAAGTGTTTTGATCTCGGTGATTTTGATCTTTGCTAGGATTTTGGTTTGTGTCTTTTAGAGTACAACCACCAAAAGCATTTATGTGCCACCCGTTTTTCTGTTCCAAACCAGCTCAGAATGAGAAGGGAGAAAAGGGGAGAAGGGGGTCTGCTGTCTGTAGCTCGCATTGAATCTCACTTCATGGTAGAAGTAGTGGTAAGGATTATATGTACTTGGAGTGGAAGATGTGTGGGAGAAACTGAGATTTGATAGACATGGCATCAAGTAATAACTGGCAGATCTCTCTCTTCAAGTATCATAGTATCAGTCAGGGTTGGAAGGGACCACAAGGATCATCTAGTTCCTACCCCCCTGCCATGGGCATGGACACCCCACACTAGATCAGGCTGGCCAGAGCCTCATCCAGCCTGCTCTTAAAGTAGAATGTTTTCATTCTAAGTTATGAAGAAGGTGATGCTTGGAAACTAAAAACCCACACATGTGAACTGTTAGTTGGAGTAAAGGAATTTGCCATTCCCATGAATGAAAAGAAAAGAAGAAAAACAATTCTCTTAGCTTCCATAATTTGGCTTAACATCAATTCAAAACAGAGATACAGGCTAGCACAGGTTGCCCAGGGAAGTAATAGAAGCCACATCCCTGGAACTAGTCAAACTGGATGGAATTCTGAGCAACCTAACCTAGTTAAAAATGTCCCTGCTCACTGCAGAGGTTGGACTAGACCCTGAAAGATCTCTTCCAACCCAAATCATTTTATGATGGTTGTCTTATGATGGTTGTTCTGGTGTGACAGCAGAAAATATCCTTCTTCAGCATATAGTAGTTGTATCTCTGCTAAGCTCTTCTCACTTGTGAGGGGGTTTTGTGTAGCCTACACACTTAACAGGGGATTTGCTGTTTTCCATGCAAACCTCACAACTTTTGCTGTGGTGATTTCCCCAAAGTCACTATTAGTATAATGGGGCTTGAGGGGGGCACTTTCTTCACTTTCATTTTGAAAATTAGGCACAGTGGGAGTTGTTTTCTTTTTTAATTTAAATAGAATATCAAATGCTGGAGGATAGGAAAAACATGTATTTTATATGGTATACCAAAGCAGCACTAGGAGAAAATGAGGAGTAAGCTACCTCAGTTAAATCAACCACAATCCCTGCATATCATTAAACAGTATGGTTAAAAGAGTGACTACAGTGGCTGGCAGCCCTGGGACAGAAAGCTCGACAGGAGAATTAGAGGGAACTCTGTATTTCTTCAGTTTACATTCCAAGCAGCTCTTAGCTAGCTGTTCAGCAGCATTTTCTGAACAGAATTTCCTCCAGTTAACAAGATGCTGACTAAAAATCAAAATATTAGATTCCCTGAATAATTGGCACATGAAAACATAAGACAAAGTGCAACAAAATAAGCTGATTTACCTAGAAATACATGTCAGTCTTTATGCCATCAGCTTATTTGAGATCTAGCACTACTTCATTTTTTATACCATATTTTCTGTGAATCAATGAGAAGTACTTGATCCCTTGCATAGAAATTAGTTGTGTTATATATATACCATGCCTCTCTTGCTGTTTTAATATGAGACATTTTGATCTCTAAAAACACCTTAAAAAGCTGAAACACCGAATTAAGGGAATTAATTTGGGTCTCCTGAGAAACACTTGTGTTTTCCATTACTTTTGTATCCATAATAGCATCATCTACTAGGAAAGATGACAAGGCATACATTAACAGCAGCCAAAGGAACTGGCACAAATGTTAGTTGCATGCTTGTAGTGTTAAGACCCTCCAAAATTAATTCAAATCAGTGTGATTTTTGCCAAGCACACCAGTGGATTTTTGGATTAATTCCATAATTGCTAATAAGTCTGAGCTGATGGTCTACAGAGAAAGTGAAATGGTTCTTATCTATGAAAAATGGGCATAATTGTTGAGAATAATGAAGAGAAATACACAAAAGCCTGACAAGATATACACAGCATTGCTGTTTCTGTTTAGTCTGCAGCCTTAATGTTTGTTGGCTTACACAAAAAACAAACACATGTGGTGGAGGAGCTCCTCATTTCAGCCTCATTTCATGGGGAGCAATGAAGCTTGTAGGAGGATCCTGTTTGTCTGCCTTGTCACTGCCACCTAATTTTAGCCAGATGTGGTTAGATGTGATGGATAGCACTCTCAAAGGTACTCTGCTCCTAGAAATGGCCCAATCATAGGCAGCTGAGCAGAGGAGATGGATGCATTGTTGAGAGGATCTCTTCAGGGAGTAAAGATGCATGTGGGCAACCACATGTTTGGTACCAGGGAATACACAGAGGAGCTCATCCTCAAGTTACAAACCAAGACTTGTAGGGATGAAGTAATTTCTACCCATAGTGAAGAAATGCAGAACAGAAAAATAAAATGTAACAAGGAAGAAACATGTAGTTCTTAAGGGCATAAGGCTTACTAAAGACTCCACACCTTCATTCATGTGTATATCTCTGCCACTGGATCCCATACTGCCTGCCTGGGCCAGCCCTCTGTGAAAAACAAGCCTTCATAGTATTCTCCCTGTAACACACAGCTCGATAGCTTATGTACAAAATCGCTGAAGTATACTCAAAAGCATTTGAAAGCTTCCTGAAGTAAATGAATAGATTTATGCTATTCCTTGAGTGCTTGAGTGTGATCTGAAATCCACGCTTGCTTCACAGTCAGGCTGTTTGGATTAGAGTTTTCAGTCTGTTCTGGACCATGCCAGAGAAAGTGCTGTCAAGTGTTAGCCCTCAGCGTGGTTCTTTGCATGTTTATTCCCCACAGTGCAGAGCATCCAAAGAAACCCATCCTTCCTTACATATCTCACATTGCCATACGATGATGTCATTTGATGAACCTCCAGCAGATGAGTCAGCAAGAAGCCTTCTCACCCCTCAGTCCTGAGGCAGGAAAGCACATGGTAGCTGCCACAGTAGGCATTTCATAACCACCTCTGTAAACGTACACCGTGCCTCAGTTTGCTTCTGCTCAGTGCACCGACAGGCAACAGAGATGGAATCTCTGCTGTGGCTCTCTGCACCCAGATTGATCCAAGGTACTCCACCGAAAGCCAGCTGGAGATCAGATGCTAGAGGATTTGTGGTCACAGACTGTAAACTGCAACATGATCTCTATCAGAGCCTTTCCTCTTCAAATCATTTCTTTTGGCATTGGAGAGACAAAAACCTAGTGAAAAACATTGCCATGTGCTGTATCAGTGCTGTTGCCAATTGGGCAATGAAGTTTGAAAAGATACTTTTACTTTTTCAGAACGGTTTTGGTCTATTTAAAAGAAAAATACGTGCATGTGAATATATACATAAGGAGTTTAACTTCACATAGACTGTTAGCAATATTTTAAACAGCAGCACTCTGAGAACTTCTCACCTAGGCAGTGTGCAGCAACTCCCTCGTTCACAAGTCGTATGCCAGGCAGAATTGCACATTTGAGTAGTATTTATTTGTTGTTGTCAGAATGAATGCAACATTTGGGACTGTTTTTATGAGATGGACAGCAGTGTTTTTCACTGTCTACTCCACAAGGAGCCATGTCACATTTTCACTGAGTGCCTTAGATTATTTCTCTCTCTTCTTTCTTTCACATAATTTGCTGGGTTCCCTGCTGTTGCTCTTCCCTCTCAAGACTCCACAGTTCTTTAGTAATGCTTTTTTTTTTCTTTGCAATAAGTACATATTTCATCTCCTCTAACTCTGATTCTCTGTCCAGTTCTGGGCCACTCAATTCAAGAAGGACATTGAGATTCTTGAACGTGTCCAGAGAAGGGCAACAAGGCTGGTAAGAGGCCTCAAGCATAAGCCTTATGAGGAGAGGCTGAGGAAGCTGGGGTTGCTTTGTTTGGAGAAGAGGAGGCTCAGGGGAGACCTTATTGCTTTCTACAACTACCTGAAAGGAGGTTGTAGCCATGTGGGGGTTGGTCTCTTCCCCCAGGCAACCAGCACCAGAACAAGAGGACACAGTCTCAAGCTGCACCAGGGGAGGTTTAGGCTCGAGGTGAGGAGAAAGTTCTTCACAGAGAGAGTTGTTAGCCATTGGAATGTGCTGCCCAGGGAGGTGGTGGAGTTACCATCCCTGGAGGTGTTCAAGAGGGGATTGGACGTGGCACTTGGTGCCATGGTTTAGTAGTCATGAGGTGTAGGGTGACAGGTTGGACTTGATGATCTCTAAGATCTTTTCCAAACTTATTGATTCTATGATTCTCTTTTTTCCTTCTCTTATGCTTGAGAAACTCCCTCTTGCATTAAGTATTGTATTAGAGTTCTTTCCATTGCTTTATTCCAACTTAACACTTCTGTTAATCCAACCTTGCCAACCTAGTTGAGATACTCATTTGGTGTTTGCCAGGTACATATATATATTCATCCTTTAAGAGGGGAGCTTGTCATGCAGGGAACATATCTGCTTATATGGCTTATACCATCCTTTATTGTGGGATAAACAAATATGTCTCAACCTTGAAGAACATTCTGCTTGTGCAGGAGGACTTGATTTTTCACATTAATAAAATACTGTCAATTTTGAAGTGAACTTTTTAGAAGGGTATACATCTGAAACTCTGCACAGCTGTAATAATCATAACAAAAGATCTTTTTTATTCCACTTAACTGCTTGGGATAAAATAAGGATAGACAATATGTGGGGAGGGGAAAAAATATACAAAGACTCAAATTACTAAGTATAGTGGGTAATTTGCTTTACCACTACCATTTCACTGAAATTCATGTTAGGGGGAATGTAATAGGGGGGGAAAAAAGAGAGCAATTTTTTCTAGCTTCATTTTCAGTGAGAATTCAAAATCAGAATCAAGAGGTGCTACATTTGAATGTCTCAGAAGTCTATCTTCTCTCTTGTACACATCAGCTCAAGCCAGGTGTAGAAGCCAAGAAAACACAGTTATAGAAATGCCAGGTCTCAATGAGATAGATTGATTTCTATTTGTGAGCAGAACAAGAGAGTAAAAACGTGTATCTGCCCTGGGTTTTACCTGGAAAAGCATTCAGTGCCTGCTCAAAACTCCCACAGTCAAATGGAAACAGGCTAGAAGTGTCTTCTAAAGTCATGCCACATTCTTACTGCTAACCTTGGTTTGCTTAGTGTTTTAGCAACTAATCTCTTCATGTTTTGAAAAGCCTTTTCACTTACAATTTAGCTGCAATGTTTTTTCCAAGTGTAAGATTTTTTTCTTTGTGGATGACAAAATAGGTGTGCAACATCATGGGGTTTGTGATTGATGAGATGATTGAATTAATAATAGACTATAAAATGCATCTTTAATGTGTGTACAAGAAAAAAATCTGTTAAGTTCTACAAGGAATATGTTCTGTGGCCCTCAGGAATTCTGTTATATTTCCACACTTCTATGTATGTCCTAATCCTTTCCCCAGCAAATTTGATGTCAACATTTCTGTTGATGTCAGCAGGAAGCAATCAGAACAATTTGGTAAAGCTGATGATTTGTGTGTCTTTAAATTGGCAGCTTTTTGAATCTATGGGTTTGTAATATTATTGGCTTCCTGATTCTTTTTTTCCCCCTCAAAATTATATTTCATGCATAATCCAATGAATGTAAGCAACACTGAAAAAAAGGGGGGGTAGGGGGTCGTATTTCAATGCTCAGCTTTTCTGCCATTTTAAAAGGCTTTGGTTTCACTAATGTGGGATTTACATTTCAAAAGCATTCAGTCTTTGCCCTCTATTTTACCATTTTCCACAGAAAATGTCTCTCAAACTCCAACTGCAGTGAAGAGCATTTGGGGAAATGCTCGTTCTAAGGATTTATTGTAGTTGTTTTGCCAGTATTATTACAATAGGGACCAAACACTACAAATATATAAGTAAGTAGAATTGGAAAGCTATTCTGTTGCTTCTAGGACAAGAAGTGCATGGTATGTGGATGTGTCTTTCCCAGTTGCAACAAACACATTTAAATCTCTACAACATTTCTATTTCCAGTGATGGGAATTTACTTCTTCGCCACATGGAGCTTGCACTTCATTCAGGTGTTGCTCACTTTCTCCTCTACCTTCCAAGACACATACAGGCTATCTGTAAGCTTTTGGCTATGTAGCTACCTCCACTATGAAATGGAACAATACTTTTTAAAATACAAAATAAAAATGGCCTAAGTTAAAACATATTTTCCTTTGAACAGCTTGGAACTGGTCCAAGGTTCAAAGAGGCTGTTTTGAATGGCACTATGCACTTAAGGCTGGTTATCACATTGACACTCTTATCCGTGATTAGTAACTCATGTATGAGTGCACACTCCAACAAATATAGAGAGTGTATTATGGGCTCCACTGATTTCATTCCTAGAAAAATAAACTGTTAGATCTTTGTTTTCATTTGTATGTTTTTTTCCCTAGCTCTTTTTTTTGCTCCTATAAGATCTCCCAAAAAGTCCATGCATATGGGAGGTGTATACTCCTGCTGCTTTACAGCAAGGCCTCCCACTGACATGGACAGCAGTAATTAGCCAGAGGAACAATGGTCACATTATAACACAGACATTTTTGCAAGGAGGGTGTTTTGTTTTTTTTCCCCACAGTATAAAAGCTCAGTTAGAGCTGTTTGTTACATGCACTGCTTTATCAAACAGTTTATTCAGTCTCTGCAGTCTGCTTTAATTTTAAACAGCTATTTAGAGTACTTGGGAGATTCTGCAGGTTTGATAAACAGTATAGTTTTATGCATTTTTACTGTATGAGTAACGTTTCCTAACCCCCTGAAAATAAACTTGAAAGAATTCTGGAGATTAATAACCCAATGCAGCCTGATGTTTTACCATGGGTTGAGCTCACCCTTTGAATAATGAACAAATTAACCTATGCAAGCCATAAAATTCTTCCCAACTTAACAATGCCCATCAAAATTCTTCCAGTTCAGACATTCATGACTTTTAATTTAATGGATTTCAAACTCTGCTCAATGTTATGCTTCTCTCTTTCCACCACCCTCTCCCCCACCCTTCTTTCTTCTCCTCTGCCCTTTTGTTCATTCCTCCCCTCTCTCCTTTCTGTTTCCACTGTGGTGTTAGACCAAATGCCTCTGAATTTTTCATGACCTAGTTTAGGTTTGATTAGCATTGTAGAAGGTGTTAGAAAAAGTTTAAATATATAAATTTCTGCTTTCCTTAAATTAGTCAAAGTGGTCATAAGGCCATAGGTGACTTGAATTTTACTCCCTTTCCCTCCAACTCTTGAGTGAGGCAGACTAGAAGGGCTGTGATTATGACAAAATACTGACTTTTAAAAAACTCTCTTTCTGAGTAGATGTATATATCTGAGCTGTTTCAAGTTTTGGCAGTCTCATTTTGCTGAGCTTTGTGCCAATACTTCCTTCAGTTTTAGTCCAGATGGGTTCACACCCCTAGATTTAACCGTGCCTTTCAGGACCGAGCAAACTCCAACTCCCAACTGAAATTTAAGGCAAATGACCTGCACTTGAGAGCCATATGAAACCACTTAAATGCAAAGCTTGAGTTGCCCCAGGTTTGTTTGAAATTTAGGCCAAAGTTATGTATTAAAGCCACAAAGCTTACCTGCCTTTTGTCAGATTGACCCAAGTTTCAACTGAAATCCTTACTTGTTTTCATTGTGAGTACTGAGAATGTTGCCTATGGTAGCACCAGAGCCTATACCCATTCTTTAGCACCAGGATGAAGCAGTTCAAATCCCTTGTTTATGCTAGACAGTCAAAGGGACAATGTTGTGGGGAGGTAGCTTTCAGCTTTCTGTTGCAAGTTGTGAAATGAAAACCCAGCCCAAATCAGAAAATTTTAATTGAAACAACAGGCTTAAACCATGCAGAAAGGAAAGCATCATGAAGTGCTTTTTTTTTTCCAGCTTGCTGTTTTAACTCTGAATAGTGAGCTGACTCATTTGGAATGAAAAGTGGATTAGGAAAATATATACTGGATTTACAATCTCAGTGAGCATGTTCTCAGTGAGAACTAATCTCATTATCAAGCCCTCCTCCTATGGTGTATCTTGACTTTCCCAAGTTTGGCTATAGACAGACTTCTCTGCTCTTGTACTCTTAGACACTTTCTCCACTGTAACTGAGGAAATAGGGGAGTAATTAATCACTGGCAGATGCCACTGTGAGTTTTCATTCTACCATCAGTATTCTTTCCCAGAGGAGGTGTGTGCTATCTTAAGTGCTGGACAAACCCTTTGGACTCTGTTAGGAGATTTGAATTCTGTAAATATGAGGATGATTTTGGGACATCTCTCCTACTAAGAGAGACCAAGAGACCTGGAGCTGTTTAGTCTTGGGAAGAAAAGGCTGAGAGGGCATCTTACCAACATCTATAAATATCTGAGGGGTGGATGTCAGGATGAAGGGGATGGTCTCTTTTTGGTGGTGCCCAGTGACAGGACAAGGAACACTGTGTACAAGCTAGAACACAGGAGGTTCCGTCTGAACAAGGTGAGGCCCTTCTTTATGGTGAAGGTGATGGAGCATTTGAGCAGGCTGCCCAGAGAGGTTGTGGAATCTTCTCTGGAGACTTTGAAAACCCTCCTAGATGCATTCCTGTGTGGCTTGCCCTAGGTGATCTTGCTTTGGTAGTGGGGTTGGACTGGATGATCTCTGGAGCTTCCTTCCACCTCCTAACTTTCTGTGATTCTGTCATTCTGTGGTTTAGATTAATACTTTTCTTCAGCAGAGAATTCACCTGCAGCATGTGTTCATCTTAAGAAAGGAGAGAGAACTTGTCTTCAGAAGCTCTGATTTAAAATGTCTCCAGATTAGGATTAGCTAACTCCCCCACAAGGCACACATCTGTCTTGCAGAAATCCTCAGAACTGAATTCTGAAGCACTTTGAAAGGTTGTTTCATGAGAGGTGGGAACTTGCCCACTTTCCTTAAGGTACAGATCTTGACCTAGAAATCTCTGACTTTAAAGAAAAAAGTACAGGTAAGAATTGCTCCTTTTTGTTTCAGCAAACAATTCTCTCACCTCTCTCTCACTACTGGTACTTGGGGACCCTGCAGACCCAGTTGGTGTTTCGCCAGCTCCATTCCCAATTTCCAACATTGTTTGCTCTGTCTGTGCTTCAGTTCTTAGCTACCAGCTCAGAAAAGTAAATCTTCCCAAATGTGCAAAAAGAGCAGCCAGAAAAGAAATAATTCATGTCCCTCTAGAGGAGCAGAGCCCTGTGCACACACATATATCTTGGCTCACACCCACGCACAGAGGGAGAAGGTTGAACCATTGGGAGGAACAAGAAACATCTCACTGCTCTCCTCACTGATCCTATCACATGCATGAGAGAGGAGAAAGTGAGTTTCCCCATCTCTAATTACCTCATCCATCCACCTCCCGCCACACATACTGCAGCCACTGATCCTGTATGTGTCCAGGAATATATTGGAAAAACATATTCTGTCAATCAGATTAAGTCAAGGTTAGATGCCTGGAAAAACAGAATTTTCTGGTGGATGCTTGGATAATATTCAGGAGGTTAGTGCATAAATCAAGCATGAGACTTTGCAGGACTGACAGGTAAGGTGCACTTAATTTTTCATATGCAGATGCTTTTGCATGGCTGTTTTGCCACGCATCTGATTTCACAGATAACTCTGAAGTGTCCTAAGAGCATAAAGAGGATCATGAAGAACTGGGTAGTGGCTAGAGCTGCTATTTTATTTGCATTAAGTTTAGCTGCTTAACAGCTGCTCCAAGACTGCTATTAGCATTTGGGGAGTTTGGTGCAGGGAGTTTATTTCAGGGGAGTTTGGTGCAGGGAGTTTATTTCAGGGGAGTTTGGTTCTCCAATATGAGAAAACCTTTACCAAAGTAACAGATCATGAGATTTCACAGGTATCAAGGGATACCTATGCTGTATAATTTGTTATAGAAACTCTGTGGAGTTATCTTTCCTGATGCTGACTAGTATGCCTTATTCATCAATGCAGACTTAACCAAAAGAGATGCAGTGGCAGTCCTTGTTTTCACGTTCTTTAAGCTGCATTTGTGCAGCTACATCATCATCATGGGTGTTCTCTTCACAGTTTCTGTGCAGTAGGGAAAATGTGAAAACCAAGGTTCATCCTTTGCCTGGTGAAAGTGAATCTTTATGCCCATTACAAGCTGTTTGTAGCTACTTTCTGATGGGACTTCAGACAGTCTTCCTCTGCCTTCAGCCAGAGCTATTCAGGCTAAAGCTAGTGAATGTTTACTGTACTGCCTGGCCCCAGAGAGCACACTGGGAAGTACTGTGTCTATTAAATGTTTTCAAGATCTGGGGAGAGATAATGGCTCCACTAAACCAATGGCAGGCTTCCCAGTGCATTTGTGGGGCCAGGGCTCCACACCTTCAGTCTTCCACAGAACATTGAGACCTGATCATGTAAGATTCGAACGGTGCTTAAACTGAAATAAGATCTGCCCGTGACAGCTTTAATGCACATAATACCATAGCATGTTGCTGCCTAATTCTGGCTCTTACATAAAATTTGTGGACAGATAATCTACAGCCACTAAATTCTGCATTCCTTCTTGGCTTGGTACACCCTGGGACACTGTTAAGTGCATGAAATTGGCTGCTGTAGGATGAGATAAATTCCATGTTGTACATACATATGCTATGTGTTAATTAGAGATTAACACCCCTCCTTGGTAATTCTCTTCATTGTTGAAAAAGTTGATTTTTGTGTTATCAGAGGGCCACAGAAGAGTTCTCAAAGTTGTTATAAGAGGCTGAATAGGTTTTAAGACGCTTTAAAGATGAGTTGGCTTCAGGCCCTAGATCAGCTATAAGTTTTCCAAAGCTCTTTACTGCTTTTCTTTTTCTTTCTCTGAAAGCTTGAAAACAGATTCAGGCCAAAAGCACATTCCCCTCTCTAGCTACACATCAGCTATGTTCATATGGACAAACTGTACAGTTCTCTTAACTCCTTTTTGGTTTTCAAGTGGCTTTCATGTGCATCTACACCATTGTGCATAAAGTCCAGGCAATTTTCTACTGCTGAAAGCAGTTTTGTGCCTAGTCCACATGCACAGGAGTTCTTTTCAGTGTGTCCTTCAAAGAGTTAGGAGGATATTTTTGTTCTGGATTGATATAAAAAGAACTTTCCTTTTTTCTCCATTTATTTTACTCCCCCCCCCCCCCCCTTCTCCTAAATGTTGTATCACTTCAAATGAATTCTTGGGGCACACTGGTGCATATATAGTGAGAAACTGGTGGGGCTTCTGCTGGCAACCTGTCTAGTTCATGAAGGCTGGAAGATGTTTTTTTTTGCAAACCTTTTCAGCAGTCTAAGAATGCACAGTAATTTCTTATTCCTTATTGGAGACTTTACACATTTGAACAGGGAGAAGAAAGATTTAGGAGCATGTAAACTGAGTGCATAGCCTCTGTACTCTCTTTCTAACTGACTTTTTCCACCTGGCGTAAGGGTGTGTAAGACTTCTTTTCAAGTTTGCTATCAGAGTTCAAGTTAGTGATGCACAGAGAACAGTGACAATGGCTAAAAGGGCTAACAGAGCTAGGCAATAAACTAATATATTGGCTTTCAGGAGTATTTGACTACCAGAATGGCCTTCCTATATTAGCTGAAGAAAAAAAGTTGTTTTCAATATAAATTGACAGGATTTTCCTTATATGTCTATTTTATCTCAATGCCTCTAGTTACTGCAGTCTCACCTTCACTACATTTATCCTGAGACATACACATGAGAAAGCAGTGAGGTTCAGAAGTAAAAAAAGCTTAGGGCAGTTCAGAGATGAGTACTTGCTCAATTAATCCACTTACATGAGGCTAAATTTGCCTTGCTTATAGTGCTGGAGATCATGTTCACATGGTCTAAACACAGCTAAATGCTCCAGCCTTTCTTTACCTGCTGGCTTTCTGAAGGAAGTGATCAAAGAACAAGACAAAGCAGTCCTGGGTTCAATTCCTTGTTCTGATAATGAGCCCTACCCTTAGGATACCTTGTCACTGCATAATTCATTGATGTGAAAAGGTCATCTTCCAGTCTTGAAGACGTATCACATATGTCTTGTGGCAGAGCAGTCTCTTGTGTCCTGAGGCAGTATGACTGCTTGTTCTCTGGGAAGTCTGACTTCTAAATGGTGTCTCATCATTTGTTTCATTTTTATCATCATGGTGAACTATAAAACCATACTCCTCATTAGGCTCAGTACTAGTTAACCTATTCTTCCAACAATGGTGTCCTTCCTAAGCCTCCACAGGTGGTCTGTACAGCAATGATCACTGGGAAACAAACAGCCAAATGCTATAAGCGCACATCTATGTCCACAGAGGTTTGAGTACCTTCAGGCTTAGCTGCAAGCCAGTTCCTAATGTCTTCAAGGATTGTCTAAGAGTTTTGTAACTGCAGTTGTGACAGGTTGAAAACAAATGGTCAGTGTTATTGCTGAGTGCATTATTTATTCATCACCTCAATCCTCCAGCTCATCCACTGAGCAGAAGTAGTATATTGTAAGGTTATCTGCACTACTTTCCCTCAAGAGTTTAGAGAGGTCTTTGAGTGAAAAGAAAAGGCTTGGGAAAGGCTATTTTATTTGTTTTTTATGATAGCTCTTCATCCAAAATCTTATTAGTGCTGAAGAAACTTTTCTTCTATGTAATCTAAGAGGAACAAAATAATTTTACAGCTGCACAAGACAAGAAATATGATTTAAAAGACTTTTCTGAGCATTACAAGAACTTCTGGAGAAGTTAAAAAAGGACATAGAGAAATGTGCCTTAAGGGTCCTTCACATAAATATTTTGCCTTAAATTTCAATCCCAAGATTAATCGTCTCCAGCCTCCAGCTTTATTTCCAGTGCATCAGAGAGCAGTCCAGAAGCAAACTCAGCAGTTTTTTGCCTTCTTAGTGGAGCATTAATCTGTAATTTTTGTGATTTAATAACATACTTACAGAAGTTTTCTTGGCTAAAATCTGATACATATTGCTGGTGACCTCCAATGCCCTTCCTTTCCCTGAACCAAAGGCCTTAATTGTTCGGCCTCTAATATGTGCAGAGAGGCCACTTGAAAGGATGAAATCCAATATAAATAGATGGCATTTGGTGATGAGGTCAACTTTCCATCTAAGATTTATTTTACTCAGATGCCTGAAATGAGTGGCTAGACTACATTGCAAGATCCAGGAAAAACTTAATAGATACTCAGCAGTGAATTGAAGGAGTGACATGTTGCAAGCATCTGCCCTACATTAGATTTTAGGGAGGCTACTTGATCTCCAAACTCTTCAGACCTTATGATGTTGTCCCTCATGTTGAGAATTTTGAGCCTGACAAAATAGGTAACTGAAAAGAAAAAATAGGTTATGATAAACAAGATCCAAGCCTTACAAGTGTATTTGCATCCTTCAAGATGTTAGTCTTACCAGGTCACTTATCTGCTTCTGCTAATGTCAAAGGTGTATCTGCTGACAGTTTTGGCAGAAATGGACTCAGGTTCCCACTGAATCTAGCCTTATGTGAACCCATTTAACATGAAGACCATGTTCATTATAGCACAAGCCCTATGAGGAGAGGCTGAGGGAGCTGGGGTTGCTTAGTCTGGAGAAGAGGAGGCTCAGGGCAGACCTTATTGCTCTCTACAACTACCTGAAGGGAGGTTGTAGCCATGTGGGGGTTGGTCTCTTCTCCCAGGCAACCAGCACCAGAACAAGAGGACACAGTCTCAAGCTGCACCAGGGGAGGTTTAGGCTTGAGGTTAGGAAGAAGTTCTTCATACAAGGAGTGATTGGCCATGGGAATGGGCTACCCAGGGAGGTGGTGGAGTCACCATCACTGGGGTGTTTAGGGAGAGATTTGATGGGGTGATTGGTGCCATGGTTTAGTTGATTAGATAGTGTTGGATGATAGGTTGGCCTCGATGATCTCAAAGGTCTCTTCCAACCTGGTCTGGTCTATTCTGTTCTATTCTATGGTTTTAAATTCTGTTCACTCACCCTCTTACATAGCACACAACTGAATACAATTCCCAAGATCTATGCTAGGTTTAAAACCAACTGACTGTCTGGCTGTATGAGAGTTGAATGGCAGTCAGGCTAGATTTGTGTAGTGACTGGGTGTTTTGGTCTTCATTTTGTCATTCATTTCCCTTTTATTTTTGTTTTACATTTACCAGAAATACAGAAAAATTCCATTCTTGCTCATAAGCTATATCAGCAATCCTATTAAAATCTAATTTACTTCATGCTACTTATGACATGTTTATTTTCCCCTAATTCACTTGGCTTTAGTACTCAGGAATATGCTCTAGTAAAGTTCCTTTTGTTTTATTTTTAGTTCTTGCTGTAGATACTTCACTCCAAAGCTTCAGTGAAATGTTTATAGAAAATAAGAAACCTCACAAACTTCGTATTTCAGTGTTGAATGTGCCGTTGTATATAAAATGCAATGAATAATCATAGGCACCACCTCTTTCTGAGTCTAGTTATTCATTGTGGTCCCACAGTAGTGCCTGTGAATACCTTTTTCAGGTTGCTGGGCTGCTACATCTTCACAAATGTAAGCATTTAAACATCAGCAGGACACCTCTTACTCAGAACTGTCCTTTCCTTTGACTTTCAAGCGGAGCTTTATGATATCTACCCAGGAAAGTGGAACATTTTATTTGTTCCCATCTCTTCACTTGCTGGAGGTGGAACTTCCACCAATCACCCATCTGTCATAGCCAGCAAATACCTTGGTTGATGTTTACTAAGCAGAACATCTTGACAAATCAACGACTAAATGAAATGCATTTTAATTGTTAGAGAAGCACTCTAAAGAGTCGAAATGTTCTCCACAAGGGGGTGGGAAACAGGAGTTACAAGAGTTGCTGAGAGCACTTGAGATTTATTTTTTTTTCTGCAATCCCAGTGTTTTGTTCTTCAAGAATTACTGCTTGTGTAAGGACATATTTACAAGGTGCCTGGTACCATAGATCTGTTTGCACAGAGCTTACATTTATGAAGCTTCACTCAGAGGACGGGCTGTAAAATTAATTAAGAATAACACAGAAGTTGCTGAACTCTATCCTGCTTTGACTAACTGCCTTCCAGGATGATATTTATTATGTCAACCGAGCTCAAGTATTTCATATCCTGTAGTGTTGATGCCCACAGTATTAGGGATGTCAGCAGTGCTGTCCCTCATAATAGGGACCAAATATTAGGGAAATCAGTAGGCTCAGAGGAGACCTTAGTGCTCTCTACAACTACCTGAAGGGAGGTTGTAGTCATGTGGGGGTTGGTCTCTTTTCCCAGGCAACCAGCACCAGAACAAGAGGACACAGTCTCAAGCTGTGCCAGGGGAGGTTTAGGCTGGATATTAGGAAGAAGTTCTTCATAGAAAGGGTGATTGGCAATTGGAATGGGCTGCCCAGGGAGGTGGTGGAGTCACCATCAATGGAGGTGTTTATGAAGAGACTTGATGGGGTGCTTGGTGGCATGGTTTAGTTGATTAGATGGTGTTGGATGATAGGTTGGATGCGATGATCTCAAAGGTCTCTTTCAACCTGGTCTCTTCTGTTCTATTGATTTCCTATTCACACTTGAAGTCACTGAACTTTTTAAGTGTGAGTTCTTTTGCCATGATATGTGGAGCTCTAATAATTGGCATCCTGAAGTTTTGGAAGAGGTATTTCAGAGCATACGCCCTAAATTATCCCCTCTGATGTTCCTACTTCTGTGCATCCAGCTTTGGAGAGCACACCGAGAATAATGGGTCCTGTGAGAATTAATACAGGGGGAAGCAATGACCAGTGCCATGATATAAATTCTGAGGAAATAAACTGTGTTTAAATAGCATTAGGGATGGGGTGGGGGGCAGAGAGCACATCAAACAAAGTCTGTGCAATGAAATACTGAACAACCGCTTGCTAATCCGCCAGAGTTCCTGTGATTCAGTGAGGACTGAGGGAAAACAAAAATAACCCAGTAACCAGTATGACTACCAGAGCACACAAGGGGTCTGAAGTGAAGCTATACAGAGAATCTCCCTTCTGGCATTTCCCATCTTCTGAGTGCCTGACTGAGACTGCTATTGTTCTTCTAACTTTGTTTAAAAGTAGTGGGTCCGCACGTCCTGTGTGTAAAGTGTTGCTACACACAGAGGGCTGTTATAGCAGGGCTTTCTCATGAGAACAACTCCTCTGATTGCCACATGGAGAGCTAGAAGAGAAACCCCAATGCTCTTAAAGTAATTCAAGGTTTGCTACTGATTTCTACAGTGGGTCAGAATTTTTCCTCTGATCCTGCTAAGGGTCAAAATCCAACTGAAGGCAATGAAAGCAAATGGTAGTAAAACATCAGCAGTAAACCTGTCCCACAAATTTCATGTGGTTTTACAAGGATGTAGTTAATACATTAAGTTGTTGTTACCTAATTAGGTGACTTTTACTGTGTCATCAAACAGAAAACTGATACCAAATGGCATGTGAATGCATGAGAGGATGGAGACAATGTTAAGAGTAGCCACTGTCTGAGGTGTGATTTCAGTATGGGAGCAGAGACTTAATGAAAACAGATTTATATGATGGATATGATTAGTGAATAATAATTAGTAAGACACTTTTGAGGCTTTGTGGACATTTGTGGAATACATTCAAACTCATACTTGCAATTCTGTTCTACGTATACCTGCATTCATACTGAAGCATATGTCTCCTCATTCTCTAAGAGTCACACCAAAACCACTATGGAACCATCTTTTGAGGCTTCTGAATCTCTCAGCCATTTTCACAAGACATAAACCAGGCTGGTTTTCTTGGAGGGAAAGTGGCCTGTCATTGCCTCTTATTCCCATTCCCACTGCAGTCACCAGGACATCAGTGGGAAAAAGGATTGGACACAGCAGTAAAATAGTAATCAGTTTAATGAAGATGGCAGAACTGGGAGGTAAACACTGAGCAGATTCTTAATGAAGTGAGCACTATTTTCAATACTCTCTGCTTCATCATCAGAAGCTCTTACATCCATTGAAAAATGTGCCACTATAACACCAAGCACACACAGACTGTGTGTGAGAGAGTGTGGGAATACAGCAGACCTGCTGTAGTGATGAATGCCTGAAGTGTGCAGCAAGAGCTCGATTAGACAACAGATGTAAGGAAAGGCTCAGGAAGAACAAGGTGCCAGTGATGATAAACCAAACTGAGCAACCCTGGATACCCCCTCTCTGCTTGCATGACCCTCATCTTCAGTAAGCAGAGCTGCATTTCCAGGCATGACTGCAGCAGTTGTGACCATGAGGAGATTGAGGCTAATGTGGTTCCAGAAACTAAAGGGTGGATCCTGAAAAGCCGCAGGTATTGTTCCTATCAGTTTCATTAAGCCTTCCTCAGTACACAGGAAGACAAGGCAAACATTTTGGGGATATCTCACTGCCAAGGATAGCACTGTGCTAAAAGCTGTTGCTTTTAAAATCAGTCCAGTAGGAAGATATGATCATTCACTTAGCCAGCCTGCCCAAAGGACACAGGGACAAGAGCTCAGTAACCGAGTGTGGTTGGCACTTGCCCGATGGCAGGCTGGCCGCTCTGTGCTCCCTTGCCTGAAACTGATACCAGTCTAATTTTTTGGTACCTGAACCCTTCCTTGTAGCTATCTTCTCTTCCTCCCACAGTAGCTGTGCTTCTGCACATTTTAGTGCAAAGGGTGCCCTTGGGGAAACTGGAGACTCACTGTGACCCGCTTGATGGCCATACATCACCAGGGGGGCAGGAGAGCTGGTTTATACTAACAAACTGTCACTGGAGAAGGCTCAGCTTTGTGCCTCAGCAGATTAACTCCACTTACAGGTGGCTACAACAAATCACAGGAGGGGATTTTAATGTCATAACAGCCCTGGAAGTAGCAGCTATTTTCTTCTGGCAGCACTGCAGTGAGGGCCGGGGTAGGAGTAGTGCAGGCGCAGCTGTGGCATGAGAGCATCCTGAACTGGCACTGACAAACCTTGCTGATGACTTTGGGGAAGCTGTCTTCAATTTGAATGACAATAATTTGGTTAATACTGCTAATCTCAAGTTCCCAGAAAAGCTGTGGTGGTTACACTCATGATTTGAACAACTTATTTGCAGAGGCTATTTTCTTAGAAGACCTCTGTTTTTTATCTTCTTTTGAAGCTCAGCTCTTGCTAGAGTAAAGGAGGTTGAAAGGAGAACATATTCTCTAAAACTACCTGAAGGGAGGTTGTAGCCATGGGGGATTGATCTTTTGTCCAAAGCAACAAGCAATAGGACAAGAGGGAAAGAGCCTCAAGTTGCACCAGGGGAGGTTTAATTGAAAATCTCTTCAGCAAAGGGATTGTCCAAGCACAGCAATGGGCTGCTCAGGGAAGTGGTGGAGTTACTATTCCTGGAGGTATTCAAAAGACCTTTAGATGTGTTTACAGGTATAGTTTAGTGGTGACTGACTTAGTAGTGTTGGGTTAGCAGTTTGACTTCATGATTTTAAAAGCCTTTTCCAACCAAAACAATTCTATGATTCTATCTGGAGGGAGGTTGTAGCCAGGTGGGGGTTGGTCTCTTCTCCCAGGCAACCAGCGCCAGGACAAGAGGACACAGCCTCAAACTGCACCAGGGGAGGTTTAGGCTGGATGTTAGGAAGAAGTTCTTCATAGAGAGAATTGTTTGCCATTGGAGTAGGCTGCCCAGAGAGGTGGTGGAGTCACCATCACTGGAGGTGTTTAGGAAGAGACTTGACGGGGTGCTTGGTGCCATGGTTGAGTTCATTAGATAATGTTGGATGATAGGTTGGACTGAATGATCTCAAAGGTCTCTTCCAACCTAGTTCTATATTGGAGCAAAATCTCAGTAGTTATCTACTATCCTGTGTCTACTGTAACTGCTGAAAAGTCAAGTGGTCATTTTTTGCTCTTTTCTGCTAAAAACAGTGAAAAACATGCAAGGAAGCTTTCCATATGGGGGCTACTGAAAAGCTGGACCAAAAGTCTTCATTCTGCATTGAAGGTTGTAAGAATCAGATATAAACAACTTCCTGTTCTGCAGTGATTTCTCTAGGAGACATTTACAAGGAGGAATAGAGCCAAACTCTCATACAAAAAAATGTACTTACAGCAATTTATCAATCTTTAATAGCTGCCCTGCTATTTCATATCATGTTCTAGGAGGCTCACCATGGCTTTGTGGAAAAACATTTGTTAAACATAGGCTGCTTCATCTTTCAAACAATTAGGTTTCAAATACACCCAGAGTGTTTCATTTTCCAAGGCACATTTCCTTTTGTTTTTGGAATGATTCACTTCTCTATCCTATTTCTTAATTAAAATGTGCTTTGGTGTCTTTATTTTTGCCCTGGTTGAAAGCATGACGTTATGTGGAAGGGAAGAGTGGTAACAACTGATCTGGGACTGGGGCACGATACATGCTTCACCCTTTCATTTTTTTAATGTCTAGTGACACAAATGGGCCCCAAACATTATGTCATATAAAGCAGCAGAATGGCCATAATAGCCAATTAAAAGTTTGTGTGAGCAAATTTGTAGTCAATTAGTGCTATTTACAGGCTCCTACCTTCAAAAAGGAAATAAAATGCTGGCACAAAGAAAGCAGCAGCAGCATATTTCAGCCATGTTGTTCAGAGAAGCAGAAAATAACTCAGGGAAAGAGGGGAGTTGTTGTTAAGGTAGAATAGAATAGACTAAACCAGGTTGGAAGAGACATTCAGTAAATGAGACATTCAGTATTCCTAGGGTTGGAAGAGACCTCAAAGATCATCGAGTCCAAACTGTCACCCCAGACCTCATGACTAGAGCAGGGAGGACACTACTGCCCACTGCAGGCTTGAACTCACGACCTTCCCATTAAGGGTCTGATGCGCTACCAACTGAGCCAGCTGAGACCTTCAAGGTTATCAAGTCCAACCTATCATCCAACCCACCTAATCAACTCAACCATGCAACCAAGCACCCCATCAAGTCTCCTCCTAAACGCCTCCCATGATGGTGACTCCACCACCTCCCCGGGCAGTCCATTCCAACGGGCAATCACTCTCTCTGTGTGAACTAAAATATATGTGATAAAAAAGGGACAAGCAGTTGGCTGCATAACTCTGGTTTGGGTTTTGGGGGGAAAAAAATCATTAATTTTATGAAAACATTTATTTTTCTTAGAAGACTTTTATGACAGCTGTCTTCAGGAGCGTGAAAATCCTTTATCCCTCAATTAAAGTGTAAATGTAACGCTGAACGTTGACTTTAATAGGAAGGAGTGAACAGTTTGTGTACATGAAGAGAGCTGCTGCTGAAAGAGGCACTAAGTCTTGTGGCCCATGTTTATTTCTGAATTTCCTTGAGTGCAGATGAAACTCTTTCTCGAGGCAAAATGATCCGTAATTCCTGTTGGGCATGGGATTTATGTTAGGGGCTACATAAAGGGCAAGTGCATTAGTTTGTAAATGTCACACCACAGCAGACTTGGAAAAAAAGAGAATTAAACTCCCAGAACAAAGCTTTCCTAATGCCACATGACACAAAGCTCAACAAAGACTATCTTGACAGGTAGGGGGTGGAGGAAGGGGGGGAAAAAAAAATCCCATAGCCTGACTATCTCAGCAGGAGCACACATAAGTAATTCAGTTTGAGGTTTACAGGGGGAAAATACTGGAAGTTTGAGAAATGGGCACAAAAATAGCTATACTGTCTTGTAGCACACGTCATTTGTGTTAATTCTTTAGCTCCATTAGTGCAGTATCTTGCATAAGTGATACCCTGAGAAATATTTTCTAGTTTACAATAGTATCTGACATGCAGAAGTGCTGGACTGCGTGAAGATAATTCAATCAGTCAGCAAATCCTGTTGTCTCTCAGTTTGTAAATTCAGCATTCATCTAATGTCAATTTGTGGCAAAAGGCCCAAAACAGGGATTACAGCCCAGGAATTTTGTGTTTGAGAGTAAAGAGAAGGAACTTTGGTTTGCAAAGACTCCTCTGAGAGTTGTGTTTGGGGGTGTGTGGGGGGAATGCATTACCTTCTCCTTCACATTACTTAAAAAAATCCTTTTACTGGTGTGTCTGAAATGATGTTAATGTAGAATTTACATCAGTGGTTGCTGTTCAGAGCCTTTTCCTATTGCTTTCTGTGTCTGAACAAAGCTATAGCTCTATAACCAGATTATACATAGTCATTGTGTTGTCTGCACCAACTCCTCAAATATTCTGCCCTTTAAAGCTTGGCTGTGTTACAATAATCAGGTTTAAAGTCATATGAGAGAATTTCAGCCACTGTAAGTGCTGATAGGAAGAAACCTGAAAACGTTAGGACTCTCAGATTAGTTCAAATTATAAATGACTGGCAGCACCTTTCTTGCTCTTTGCAGAAATATATGTCTGTGTTGTGACTATGGAAAGCCACGGGCATGTTTAGAACATCATCTTAAAAAATTAATAATGAAATATTCATCAGTACTTAACATTGATGTGTAAGGCTTTCAGTGCCAAAACCTCCCAGGCATGAGTTTTGTCTTTTCTTCCTCTGTACTCCTGGTTGCACTTCATAAATATAGAACTTGGAGCATTAGTCTCCTTGCTGCAAACAATGTATGGATCTGAAACAGGTTAGAGGAATTTCTTCCTAACATCCAGCTTAAACTTCCCCTGGTGCAGCTTGAGACTGTGTCCTCTTGTTCTGGTGCTGGCTGCCTGGGAGAAGAGACCAACCCCCACGTAGCTACAACCTCCCTCCAGGTAGAGAGCAAGAGGTCTCCCCTGAGCCTTCTCTTCTCTAGGCTAATCAACCCCAGCTCCCTCAGCCTCTCCTCATAGGGCTTGTGCTCCAAACCCCTCACCAGTTTTGTTGCCCTTCTCCGGACATGTTCCAGCAACTCAACATCTTTCCTAAACTGAGGGACCCAGAACTGGACACAGTCTGGGGAGGTGGTGGAGTTGCCATCATTGGAAGTGTTTAGGATGAGACTGGATGGGGTGTTTGGTGCCATGGTTTAGTTGATTAGATGGTGTTGGATGCTGGGTTGGATGCAGTGATCTTGATCATCTCTTCTAACCTGGTTTATTCTATTCTATTCAGGAAAGTTTGGGAAAGTGAGTTGCTATGCAGTCTACCATGAGCTTCAGAGCCTGAGAGCTGGATGAACCACAACACTCTTCGGGCGTTTTCACACTTGTCAGGACAAACCATTGGAGACCATGATAATGAGCAGGTAATCAACTGCAGCTTCACAGCCCAGAACTTTCCTTTTATTTTTAATATTCCTTGTTTCACTTCCTTATAGAACAAGGCTAACTTCACAGTCTATAAAAATATTTCTAGTTGTCTGTGCAGCCTTTACTCATCTGAGCAGCAGGCAGTGTGATAGAAAAGCAGGGTTATTACAGAGGTGTTTTGGAGTCTCAAAGGAGCAGTTCGCAGCTTTCCAAACTTTCTCTGCTCCTGTTGTCACCCTGCAGAGAGTGGTGGCCAAGACAGCTCCACAGGTGGGGGTCTGCCTCCCACTAAACAGTCTGTTTAACTACAATACATCCCTCAGAGTGCTGGAAGACCACTCCTATGAAGAAAGGCTGAGACAGTTGGAGTTGCTCAGCCTGGGGAAAAGAAGGCTCTGGGGAAACCTTATTGTAGCCTTTCAGTACTTAGAGGAGCCTGTCAGATGACAATAGCAGAGGCAGGACAAAGGGTAATTGTTTAAAGTAAAAAGAGGAGAGATTTAGAGTAGATAAAAAGAATTTCTTTTACATGTTGCTTGGAGAAGTGGTAGAAGCCCCATCCCTGGAAACATTCAAGATCAGGTTGGATGGGGCTCTGAGCAACCTGATCTAGCTGAAGATGTTCCTGCTCACTGCAGTGAAGGTTGGACTAGATGGCATTTACAGGTCCATTCTGATTCAAAGCAGTCTATTATTCTATGATTCCGCCACCTACCTCACCAAGTCCTGGCATCTCAAGTGAAGCAAAGCATAGTCCAGGTTAAATACAGGTGAGATATTTCCACCCAGCTGGCCTGGATTTTGCACTGGGGCACTGGTCCTCTGCCCTCCTGCATCTTCCCCCAGGGCAGATAGAATGATAGTCATTCTTCTTCTAAAGTACCACCAAGAAGCCAACAAGCAGGGGTGCTAAGAGGCAACACCTGGCCATGGATTTGCTTGCTTTCTTTTTGCATCAAAGAGGAAGCTGTTAAGTATGAGGCCTTTTTTTGGTGTTTAATTTCTTAGTGGAATATTGTTAGGAAACAGAAAACTTCTTTCATGAGACGACCCAGTGTTTCCAAAGTAAATTTCTTACCATTTCAGGATGAAGAGCTCTCCAAATTTCAATCCTGTGTTGCTCTCTGCCCTTCTCTTTCTCCCACTAGCCCCTCACACGCACAGAGTGTGCAGATGGAGTTTCAGTTGCAATTATTTACAGACAAAAGATGGTTGAATTTATGAACAATACACAAAGCTTACATACACTCCTGTTCATATTTACACAGAATCACAACTATTGGTTCAAACTATGTCACCATACAATGTGCTTGAAAACTTTCAGTGCTCCACACCTGTAGCTTTCACTGACACAATCCTTTATCCGTGCAGCCTGGTTTTGGTGCATCTGTAGAAGAGTACTTAGAAATCTTCATCCTTTTCCTTGGAGAGGCTTTTGTACAAGATTGCCATTTTCTAATTGTTTGGGGGGGCAGCTTCCAGGCTCACTTAAATCACTACCATGATTCCTGTATTTGTGTATTAACTGAGGGGTGTTAGCAAGTGAGCTTATTTGCAACAGAAAGCAGATACTCATGGCCATGATACTTAGAAATCAGGGGAGGCTGGTCTGGTTTGAAATTGGTTTTAGTGAGATATTGTCCATTTTCATGTGTGTTCTTGCATGCACCCAGATTTAATTTGCTGTGATGGGATTAGTGGATAATTCCAATTATCTGGTATCCAAGCAGTGACTGACATTGTGCCCACATGTTATCAGAAGTCAGTCTGCATCTATCTTAAGCAGACACATTTCCTGACAAAGCACTTCAATGGATTTCCTCATGGCTGGAGTGCTTTTCAAACTGAGGTGAAGCCAGGTCTGTTCAATGTGAATCATCTGGAACTTGATACTTTGTGGTTATGTTTTGCCAACTTAGTGTATTCTGTACAATACTCTGGAACTAGTTCCTTTTCTGCCAGTACTATTTCAGCATAAATAAAAGGGCAGAATCAAACCCTAGAAATAAGCAAGAATGTGGTTGGTTGAGACTAACTTCTTTACCAGTCAATGGCAAGGAAGAAGGACTTCAGGAAGTGAGTGAGATGAGCTGCCTAATTGGAGTTTACTGAGTATCTGGGGGATGCTCACAGTGTCAGGTTGTGTAACCTGGAAGATAAATGCACCCTCATTTAATGCCCTAAACAGCATCTCTGTGATTAACCTGAGCTGCATTTGTCCCATTAAGGCAATCATAACTAGCTTATTAAAGATGTAAGTAGAGATTGAGAGAGCTGTATTGAAAGCAATTAAGGAAAATTATATTCTTCAAATATGAAAAAACAATTAGAATCTTAGCCTAAAATATACTTCTGGGTGGTGGTTTACGAGGATTTTTGTGTTTATTTCCTTCAAAGATTTTCTTTATTTCACTTTATTTATTACTTTGTTTTGTTACACTGTAGTCATCCATTAACTAGCAGGGAGACTCTGTAAGAGCTTTCTTCTATGCCCCTACAATGCCTGGCTGGATTGTGCTCCTCCACCCTTAGTTGTGGTGTCAGTGCCACAGAATTGTTCTAACTCATCCTTATCAGTTTATCACTTTCTCTTGTCCTATTTTAAAAGCTCTTGATTTGTTGTTGTAATCTACATGTTCTTAGAACCCACAATAAAAAGGAACATTTGGTGGTGTTTGGCTTATTTAGATATTAGATATGATCTTAAGAAAACCCCATAACTCTGGGTTCAAGAGAAAAACAACCCAAGAGTCAACAAAAGCAAACTGTCCATAAAAGAATGCATCACTGAGAGGACCATTGGGTGATCTTGGGCTTACTTAGGAAACAGTGTTACAGTCTCTTAAACTCAACATCCAGTGGCTATCATCTCTACACAAAAGCATGAGTATGTCCTCTCATCTCTTGTAACAAATACATGCCAGAAAATAATTGCTGTTTATTGATGTTCATTGCTTTTCATCTCCTTTTTGTTTCTTTTAAAGGTGCCATGAGATTTGGAATGAGGATAGCAAATGTTTAGAGCAGTAAGTACTGAATGTAGACTGGATGGGGTGCTTGGTGCCATGGGTTAGTTGATTAGATGGTGTTGGGCGATAGGTTGGACTCAGTGATCTCAGAGGTCTTTTCCAACCTGGTTGATACTCCTCTCCACCCACTCCTCTCCACTCTACATTTAGTTGAGGTCTTCTAAGCAATTTCACAGTGACAGCCAAAAACTGATTATTCAAATCACACTACTTTTACACAAAAATCTTACTCAGTTGCAAGCCCAGCAGATTTCTGAGACTAGAAGTATTTTCCATTAATTAAGTGGTCTCAAAAAGTGTATAATGAAATACAAAACACATGCCATTAATATTCACTTGGGGGCTAAAGAACAACTCTGATAATATCTGCACTCATTAAAATTTTCATGCCTAACACTATTTATCACACAGATCTCTTGCAGCACAAGATTTCTTGTTCCAGACAAACACACAGAAAACTTTCTTCTCCAAGAACAATTCTCCAACAATTCATCTGCTTTTCCATGCAGTGGGGAGATTCAGTGGAAAAACACGATGTTCCTCATGCTTGAAAGAAGTTTCTGGCATGCCAGGACACCCAAAGAAAATGTACCTTTATGAGTCAGTGGCATGAAGAAGTGAAGTTATCCACAGAGGAGCATATGAGAAAAAAGAAACAGCTTTTTTTTGGTGTATGGTAGCTCATGACTGATAGTAATAGGTTCTATATACAACTAATCTTTTATATTGAGTGTTCTATATTACTTTAAAACTCTGAACAAAGATCCACTACTCAGATGATTGATTGAAAGGCCTTTTTTTTTTTGTTTAAACAATAAACCTTTTCTGTATTACCTTCTGTTTTATCCCAGAAGCCAGTTGCAGCAAACAGATGGTGAGTGAGTCCACGGTAAGGCTTTCATGACTATTGCATGAGTATTTTCTCTAATCTCTTCAAACAGATCAAGTCCAGTGTAAATCCCCAAGGCAATGTATAGATACACACACACAAACAGATAAACAGACACATGTAAATAGAGGTATAAATACATGTATATAAAAGCAGAATCCTTTATCAAGAAGGTTCTGCAGAATGTAACGGGGAGGAAGTCTGGTAGAGTCGGGCAGAAATCCTTGTAAACTCTGTAAACAGCAATCCTGGGGAGTATTTTGTTTTCATTCTTTAGAATCTTACAGCAGGCTTTCAATAATGTACTACATTTTGTATGAGGTTTGACAAAACAATAGGGGAAAAAAAAATGTCATTTCTTCTTTAGTTTGAAAATATGCTTCAAAAAGAGATAGCATTTGCTGCCACAGAGCTACTTTTTCCCTTCACCACTGCTGTGATCTATTGCCCTCTTTCACTGGCATGCTTAGAATGGGCATTCAAATGAATATTTAAATATAGTCTGTAGCATATTAAAGTCACAAATTTCAGGCAACATAAGAGGTGGGAACTGTCATGACTGTAGCTGAGCAAGTAATTGGAAATATTTGTTACAGATTATTGTTTCAATAGATTCTTGAGCGAGCCATTGTCACAGCCCTCCCTGTAATCGTCCACACTAATTCAGTTGGTGTGCATGAACCCTGGAAAGTGCCTGGTTTTCAGACAAAGTATTCATGTATACAGATTATTTCAGCTTCAACTCAATCATGCTGCAGTTCATACATGTTCATAGTTCCTTTTCATGCTGCTCATTCTTTGCTTTTAATGCCTCAGACAGCACAATTGCACTCCATGACTTGGGAAACCAGTTGTGAAACTTGAAGGAAGGCTCATGAAAGCTCACAAACTTCATTGCTGAAGCTCCTTCTGAATTCATCACCTCAGTGCTTGGTTAAGCAATTTTCAGACAGAGCTGTCCTGGTTTAAGGGTGGGGATGGCCTGGTAAGCCCATGATCTACTTGGAGCTGGGCGTATCTTTGGACATTGGGATTCACATGGCTTAGACCTAGCAGTGCTCATCAAACCAGCATTTGGCTGCTTAAGGGTGGGGAGCTCTTGGCAGACACATGTCTATTCTAAATTGGTCATTGGAGTGGGCTGCCCAGGGAGGTGGTGGAGTCACCGTCCCTGGAGGTGTTCAAGAGGGGATTGGATGTGGCACTTGGTGCCATGGTCTAGTCATGAGGTCTGTGGTGACAGGTTGGACTCGATGATCCTTGAGGTCTCTTCCAACCTTAGTGACACTGTGATACTACTGTGATACTATGTCTGCCTTTTCAGATATGTAAATGCTAGTAAATGTTGCTGCCTGCATGTTTTGAAAGGACACATAGTTGTTATCCTTTTGGGGACTCTTTTGTGCCAAGCCCTCTCTTTAATGAAACAAAGAGTTATGTCTTCATTTGCTGTAACCTAGTACAGACACTGTTAAAGCAAAGAACTGTACCAGTTTCTGCAAGCACATCAAAACTACTTTCAGACTTCAGCATTGCTTCCCTGGTGCCAAAAGGGCTGCTTCTCTTTAACACAGGTTTTATAACAGCTGATATAAAATCACTACTACAGAACTTACCTGCTTTTTAAAGGATACCCTTTAAAATGCAGTACTTCATTTCTGTTTGGAAAATTGCAGAGGATTCCCTACTGGCTGCAGTTTCATGACTGAAACACAAGTGTTGTGTTGAAGATAAAAGCAAGGATAATTTTCATACAGGCTTAAACAATTTCACTGTCTTTTATGTTATTCTCATCACTTAAAACAAATACAATTTTTGGTCAGGTTTAGGCACTTTAACCTTACAATATTTTATTGCTATTTTTCTGAGGCAATTATTAATAGTTCAAGCTCCTATAGCCTTAAATGGAAGTGAAGAAAGACAACATGAGTCAAAAACTATTAAAATGCAACATTTAATTGTTTGAGTATGAAAAAGTCAGAGGCACTCTGTTTCTTGTGGTCTATACCACAACTCTCTAAACACTGTTATGGTAAACCTGTTCACAGTCACTGCAGAAGTAGCTCTTAGTTATGGATTCTTTTTACCTCTACACAGTCATTATTTTATGTTTTATTTTGAGCTAAAGCATCTTCAATCCTCTTATAAAACTCTCTGTTATGAACTATAAAACAACAGTAAAACATTCTTCCCAATGTAACTTGATAAACTGTAAAAAGTTTCAAGCTAAGAAAGTAATTCTTAAGGTTTGGGGTGGGGGGTGTCAGTGGGGAAAAAACAACAACAAAAAACCAACAGCACAACACAGACATCTTTGTTCAGAGGATTCTGCTAGAACATTCTGCAGCATTACCATCTGATTTCACTGGCAAGAAGCCCTCAGGTGCTCACAGAATTAACCAGGTTGGAAAAGACCTCAGAGATCATCAAGTCCAACCTATTACCTAATAACTAACACCTCACAACAATTAACCATGGCTCCCAGTACCACATCCAATCCTTTTTTGAACATCTCCAGGGACAGTGACTCCACCACCTCCCTGAGCAGCCCATTCCACTGGCCAATGGTGATGATGCTATCACGCTGGTGAATCCAGCACCAGTTCAAGCTTCTGTAACTTCAGCTTTTTGAAAGCTTTGACTATCATATCAGCTGTAAATCTCCATTTGACCAGTCACCATCAGGTGTTGAAGAAGCAGGAGAAGGTTTCAAAGGCTCTCTGGTGCCAGGGCATCCAGCATGCTGAAAGGAAAGGAGTGCATAGAAAAGCTGTGGACTTCCTGCATTATTTCATATATAAAAGAACCCACAACTCCCTTCAGCTGTCAAGTCTGAAAGAAGTAAGCTATTGTAATAGCCAACACTTGCACCTCCCAGAGTTTCAGTACATCTCCAGTACATCTCATTCAGTACATCTCCATTTCAGAGTTTCAGTACATCTCCAGCTATACAATTAGCTGAGCTCCCACTAAAATACCTGCCTTAATTTAGTCCTTCAAAGCAGGCAAAGCTGAGAATTATGCCCATGTTTCTTTTTGGCAATAAGCTATCTGAGTCCCTTCATCTATAAAATTAGTAATTACTTCTTTCTGGTGATTAAAAAAAGGGAGTTATGATTTTAAAGCATTGCAACTGTAAGTTCAGCACTTTTGGGGAGCAAGCTGCCCAGGGAAGTGGTGGAGTCACCATCCCTGGGGGAGGGGTGGTGCTGATGGGGGGTGTTAAAAAAAAACAACCACCTGCAGGTGTGGCACTTCAAGACACGGTTCAGTGGTCATGGTAGTGTTGGGTTGATGGTTGGAATTCACCCTAGAGGTCTTTTCCAACCTTAATGGTTCTATGACTCTAAATGTCTTACAGAAGATTTAGTTTCCCTGTACACTTTTGAGCTTCAGCTGAATGTCTTGCATAGAAAAGAGGTGCCAGTTCAAGTTCCAAAGCAAAGGAAGAAAGACAGACTAGGTCCACCTCCTTCAGAGATCATTGGTCTCCTATTGCAAGAGATGTTCAGCAACAAAAAAAGAGTAGGAAGATGTAGCAAAGAAAGTAAAGTATAAAGAAAGTAAAGTATATGAAGACGTCATTAGCCATTATTTGACAATTTGATTCATCAGCTAAAGTTGCTTTTGTTGCACTTGTCCAGCTTTCCTTTAGCTTCTTGCTGCTAACAACCCTGCAAATGTTTGGCATGTGTTTGAAATATTCTGTCTTTTTGAGAACCCCCCTCCTCTGAAAGTTTTCTGTTTAAGGGTTCATGGGTTATTCATACGTTAAACTGTGTCACTTACATTTAACTGCAAATCCTAAATTAATTGGAAAAACTCTACACCAGTGCCTGATATTCTGCTGTGTTGCTTAGCAGTGATGTTAGACTAATTCAAAAGCTCCTTTAAAAGAACTGTGGCATGCTTCCAAGAAAGCAGAAGTAAAAGAAGAGTAAAAGAAAGGCAGCTTGCTAGCTGCATGATATTAAGAGTTAAGCCACTGCTAAAGAGAATTAAAATCACGGAACCCGGTTCTACAAACAATCACACACGTGTTTTACTTTAAACATGTCAGTGCTTCTATTGACTTCAATCAGCCTCCTTGCATTGCTTAGAGGTACTGAAATATTATACACAGGCCAGGCAGAAATTCCTACTGAGCCTCCTCCTTAAGCACCAGTTTTCCCATTTGCACTGATGCGTGTGCAACAGAGCCTGGGTAATTACTGATGGGAGGCGTTGCTGAAAACCCTCTCTGCCAGCTGAAAGCAGGGAAGTTAAACTCAGAAAGTCAAACAGAAAGTCTCCTGCAGTAGACAGGAGCATCTGCTGTCAAAATGAGCTCTTCTGCCCAGAAGGCTACAGAGCTGAATAAAGAAGAGCCCAGCATTTTCATTCCACATAGACTTACCATTATTTATGCTCCTAACTCATTGTGATGCTTCATGTTAATGCAAGTATATTACTTCCTCTGAATGGGCTGCCCGGCATTGGGATGGGCTGCCCGGGGAGGTGGTGGAGTCACCATCACTGGAGGTGTTCAGGAGGAGACCTGATGGGGTGCTTGGTGCCATGGTTTAGTTGTTTGGATGGGTTGGATTGGTTGATGGGTTGGACATGGTGATCTTGAAGGTCTCTTCCAACCTGGTTGTTTATTATTATTATTAATTAAGTACTTGTACACAAATTTATGTATTTTAAGCCCCCTGTAGGTAGATAAGAGAGGTTTCCTTATGTCAAAAGGGCACACACATAGTTTCATAGTTTCATTCAGGGTTGGAAGGGACCACAAGGATCATCTAGTTCCAACCCCCCTGCCATGGGCAGGGACACCCCACACTAGATCAGCCTGGCCAGAGCCTTATCCAGCCTGGGCTTAAACACCTCCAGGGACGGGGCCTCGACCACCTCCCTGGACAACCCATTCCAGTGCCTCACCACTCTCATGGTGAAGAACCTCCTCCTCACATCCAGCCTGAATCTCCCCACCTCCAGCTTCATTCCATTCCCCCTAGTCCTATCACTACCTGAGATCCTAAGAAGTCCTTCCCCAGCCTTCCTGTAGGCCCCCTTCAGATACTGGAAGGCCACAATTAGGTCACCTCGGAGCCTTCTCTTCTGCAGACTGAACAGCCCCAACTCCTTCAGTCTGTCCTCATAGGAGAGGTGCTCCAGCCCTCTGATCATCCTTGTGGCCCCTCTCTGGACACGCTCCAGCACCTCCACCTCCCTCTTGTAATAGGGGCTCCAGAACTGGACACAGTACTCCAGGTGGGGTCTCACCAGGGCTGAGTAGAGGGGGAGGATCACCTCCCTCGACCTGCTGGCCACACGCTCTCCTCTCTTTCTTTTTTGAGGTAACATGAAAATATTGGGCAATTTAACTGACTGAAAAAATTTCAGTCATGTCTGATTGAATGGCTGCCCACCTCTTCATGTGGAAATAAAAGCTTTTGTTAAAGGATAGCTGAATTCCTAATAAAGTGATGTTGGCTGTGTATCTGTTCATTAAATCCAGCTGTACACTGCTAACTGTCCATAGCTGGGTTTACTAATAAATCATGCCTGATGGATTTTGTTTTGCAAGAGGGCAAGAGAGAAGTGCTCTTGTTTGTTTTGTTGCTGTTTGTTGTTGTATCACAGTTGATTTATTTGCTTTGCTTTGTTTTGTTCTCTACTTAGAGCCTCCTGGCAACAATAGTACAATACTTGGTTTCAGAGCAGAAGTGTGCACGCCGTTGTACTGAAGGGCACAGCTAAAACCTCTCCAGCTCACAGAGCAGAATGTGGAGACCTTGTGGACGGGAGACCTACAAGAGACAGAATCAGTTTCATTAGTAGCTCCACTGTTTTCTTAACACTGACCTGGTGTCATATTTGAGGGAATATTTGCATTGCTGTAGGTAAGTTCATAACCGTACATGAAAAACAGTCATGTTCCAGCCAGCCTGCAACTCCATTGAGCAGAAAACCCTAAAGTCATCTCCTCCTCACTCTTATCTCCTCTGCAAGAGGGGACAGAGGGAATCCTTTCACAATTTAGCATTTTTTCTAGCTGAGTGATGTATAGAGGGAACTCATCTATTCTGCTGTCCCTCACAAATCCCAAACAGCATTAGCTATGTTGTCTGAGCCATCTGTCCGTGGAAACACAGACACATTTCTCTTTCTGAACATGTTAAAGATGTAAGGAACAACTTATCTCCTGCAAAAAAAACACAACCTTAAACAACTGTTTCAAGGAATTTGCAGGCCCAGTGATAGCAGCAAGAGGGAAAGCTATGCCACATCTTGCAGAGCTGGACTTTCTGTCAGCCTGTGCACATTAATTGTAACCTATCTTGTCTTTTCAGTGATAAACCTTTCCAGAGGCTGGCGTGGATTTCTTACAGAGGACATTATACCCCCCAAAAGCCCCACCCTTATGCTTAGAGCACTTTCTAAATGTATAGCAATATCACACATACATCATGTGCTTATAAAGTGTATTTATTACCCTGGTTTGTTAAACAAAACCTGCCAGTTCTGATGCTTAGAAGGTACTGCATGAAATTGTTCCTACTTTGCCACAGACAACACTGTGATTTTTCCTAACATTCACAATTTTTATGGTAAACACTTGTGTTCTAACTGAATTATTTTCCAGAGCTGAAGTAATAACTTTAATGAAGCCTCCTCTTTCCCTGGAAAACACAAACTCTTTCTGCCTGAGGACTGCAGTAGTATGGAAGTAAGTACAGGCTGAGCAAAGGTGCTTTAGTTCCAGTTTTCCTTTGGTGGGAGGCATTATGTTTGACACAACTTGTTCTACAGCATTTTGGTCATGATGTCATGTGCAAAGTCTACACAGCATCAGCAGTGCTGAAGAGCTACACATGCTGAGGATATCCTGGATGTCCTTGCTTGAATCAGCTGTCTTAATGCTTCCTTTAGCTGCAGTGATGTTCTTACACTGTAAAAAGTCAAAAGCTTCTGTCACAGTGAGTTTTAGCTATATAACAGCTGAGGCTTTCATGTTGATGGGAAAGACCTAGTTCTCAGTCACAATGGTTTATGTTTTGTGGTTTTTAATGGTAGCCCATACCAAAAAGGATGGGGCTGCTTTAGACATAATGTAGATGCTTTGGGATAGCGTAACTTATGGCAAATCCAAGTAGTCCAAAGAGCAAAACTCTCATCCAGACTTGCCTAAGGACCATAAGCTCTGGTCTCGCTCCTCTCTGTGCCTTTCCTGACAGTTAGGGAATGCATAAGGGGCAAGGACTCTCCTGAAAGCAGCCTTACAAAAGTAGCATCAAGTTTCCTTCCCAGAGAGGCATCTCATGGCTTCTGCATTGTCTGTTTTACAAAGCCCATCACACTGGGGATTAGTGGCAGGCAAAGACTGCACACATGCAGCCATGACTGAAAGGGAGCAGGACAGGTTACGCTGCAAGTACAACTTGAAGTAAGTGAGCAGCATAGACCCAGCTAGAACTCTTCATTGTAATGCAGGCTGTCCATGGAAACATGTGCAGAGATGTATGTATGGTAAACATATTACCAAAACAAGAGGAGAATAGTTTGCTTTGCATGAGTTGGCTAAGACTGGAGTGGTACTGTTTGATGGAAAAAAAATTTCACTTATCTTTTCCAGAACTCTTTGATTAAAAGAGTAAAAAGAACTAACAGTAAGTATGTTACCTTGCTGAGATCATTGGGAACACAACTGATTTTCCTGAGAGCAATAACTTACCTTTCTATTTTAGGACTGCTTAACTGTCTGTCTGAAAGCAACAGGTGTTGACTACTCCTGCAGCCTGTGTCAGATCTTGAAGGTCTCTTCTGGTCTCTTCTGGTCTATTCCATTCCATTCCATTCCATTCTTATTCTATTCTTATTCCATTCTATTCTTATTCCATTCTATTCTTATTCTATTCTTATTCCATTCTATTCTACTCTACTCTACTCTTATTCTATTCTATTCTAAACACTCAGACAGGCATAAGCTATTAACAGGTCCCCAGGTTGTTCAGGAAGCATGGCTGATACATCAAACAAGCCTAACTGGTTCCAGTCTGTAGAAGAAGAGAGAAATAAGAAACAACATTAGGCAGGGCAAAGAAACGTAAGTCTTGCTACAGATCATGTGCCTTAGCTTGCATAATTAGCTGAGCTTTGTAGCTCTACTGTCCACAGCACAGACAGCTGTGTTTGGCTGTTCTTTTTCAAGCTGTAGTTTGTCTTCCACCTTGATTTTCAGGGATTTGGACATACTGTTTATCCCTCTGCTGTATGCAGCAAGGCAATACATTTGCAGCCTCCTGACCCTGTGCACTGTGTCTCCGAGTGCACCATACACGTTTACGTGCATACCAGGAGTCCCTGTGCATCTAGTGAAATCCACATGTAACTTTCTGTGCCCATATTCCATCATATTTTAACATGAGCACATGGCTTTTATAGCAGATCTTGCTCATAATTTGAGGCCCTCCTTTTTTCTGTGCTCCAGCCATGGGGTGGATTGTTCATTAACAGGGCCCTAAGACTTTACACTTGACTTTGGAGAAGGAGCAGGCGGCGGTGCCAAGTCCTGAGCGCTGCGCTCATTATAGTGCAGTCTGCTGTGTCACACACCTTCAACAATGTAATGCCTGGAGAAACCAGAGTCCAGAGCCCCAGCTGGGCTCCGGTAGGCAGCAGGGTTTATTGCAGGTTTGACAGCAGTGAGCCCAGGCACGTTGCTGCAGAAAACTAAGGGCTCAGAGCTGATCTGTGAGTGGGCGAGAAGCGTAACTTGGGGGGATTCCTTTGCCCCAATAATGCTGTGATGCATGCACACATGGGCAAAGTCCCTTTGCTTTGAAAGATGTAGCACCAAGGATTTCCTTCAGCTGTCTTCGAGCTCCTGTTATTTAACAGTCATCTACCCATCAATTCCTGGTCCTAGTAGACAGCCACACTCTTATGTCCTTAAATCCTATGTCCTTAAATACTATGACCTCTCTTATTATCCTAGATCCTTTTGTATGTTGTAATTAGAGGAAAAAAAAGTCCAAGACCAAACAAAAATCTCTCTGCTTGAGAATGGAACATTTAATATTGCACAGCAGTGATTCCCCAGAAGATCCTACGTCAGCTACTGGAATTTATGTCTATCTATTCTTGTGGAGTGCATCTGTGTTCTTGTAGGTTACATGCAGCATAGCACAGCACAGCAGAGGGAAGGAAAGGAAAAGAGGAAAAAAGAAAAGAAAAAAGGAGAAAGGGGGTTAGAAAGGGGGAGAGAGAGAGGGGAGAAAGGGGGGGGAGGGGGGGGAGAAAGGGGGGGGAGGGGGTGAGAAAGGGGGGGGAGAGGGAGGGGAGAGGGAGGGGGGAGAGGGAGAGAGGGAGGGGGAGAGGGAGAGAGGGAGGGGGAGAGGGAGAGAGGGAGGGGGGAGAGGGAGAGAGGGAGGGGGGAGAGGGAGAGAGGGAGGGGGGAGAGGGAGAGAGGGAGGGGGGAGAGGGAGAGAGGGAGGGGGGAGAGGGAGAGAGGGAGGGGGGAGAGGGAGAGAGGGGGGGGAGAGGGAGAGAGGGAGGGGGGAGAGGGAGAGAGGGAGGGGGGAGAGGGAGAGAGGGAGGGGGGAGAGGGAGAGGGGGGGGAGAGGGAGAGAGGGAGGGGGGAGAGGGAGAGAGGGAGGGGGGAGAGGGAGAGAGGGAGGGGGGAGAGGGAGAGAGGGAGGGGGGAGAGGGAGAGAGGGAGGGGGGAGAGGGAGAGAGGGAGGGGGGAGAGGGAGAGAGGGAGGGGGGAGAGGGAGAGAGGGAGGGGGAGAGGGAGAGAGGGAGGGGGAGAGGGAGAGAGGGAGGGGGAGAGGGAGAGAGGGAGGGGGAGAGGGAGAGAGGGAGGGGGAGAGGGAGAGAGGGAGGGGGAGAAGGGGAGGGGGGAGAGAGGGAGAAGGAGGGGGGGAGAAGGGGGGAGAAGGGGGGATGAAGGGGGATGAAGGGGGAGAGGGGGATGAAGGGGGAGAGGGGGATGAAGGGGATGAAGGGGGAGAGGGGGATGAAGGGGGAGAGGGGGATGAAGGGAGAGAGGGGGATGAAGGGAGAGAGGGGGATGAAGGGAGAGAGGGGGATGAAGGGAGAGAGGGGGATGAAGGGAGAGAGGGGGATGAAGGGAGAGAGGGGGATGAAGGGAGAGAGGGGGAAGGGAGAGAGGGGGAAGGGAGAGAGGGGGAGAGAGGGTGAAGGGGGAGAGGGGGATGAAGGGGGGTGAAGGGAGAGAGGGAGAGAAGGGGGGGAGAGGGGAGGGGGGAGGGGGGGAGAGGGGGGATGAAGGGGGAGAGGGGATGAAGGGGGAGAGGGGGGATGAAGGGGGAGAGGGGGGATGAAGGGGGAGAGGGGGGATGAAGGGGGGATGAAGGGGGAGAGGGGGGTGAAGGGGGAGAGGGGGGATGAAGGGGGAGAGGGGGGATGAAGGGGGAGAGGAGGAGAAGGGGGGATGAAGGGGGAGAGGGGGGTGAAGGGGGAGAGGGGGGTGAAGGGGGAGAGGGGGGTGAAGGGGGAGAGGGGGGTGAAGGGGGAGAGGGGAGAGAGGAGAGGTGTAGGGAAGCAGAAAGTATCTATGGAAGGTTTCAGGAGAAGAAAGAACAACAGGGCACTGCTACTGCAAGGATAGCTTGATGATAAAAGAAGAGCTGACCTGGTGAACAACCTGAAGTGCCAGACAGAAGGACACTTGCCTCCATACTGGAGAAGACCAACCTGATATGGGATGAAGAGAACAATGGACAGCTGCAAATCAAAGGAGACAGCTCAATGAGCAGCAGTGGGGCAAGAGTGTCAGGGAGTTGCTTACCCTGCTCGATTTTCCCTATATAAGCTGCTTGTTCTGTACCAATAAACCATTCCTGCCTCACCAACAAGGGAGTCCCTGCATGCTTTCTGGGGGAGGGGGGGGGGCGGGGAGAGGGGGGAGAGGAGGGGGAGAAAGGGGGAAGTGGGGGGGAGAAAGGGGGGGGGAAGGGGGGGGGAAGGGGGAAGAGGGGGGAGGAAGGGGAGAAAGGGAAAGGGGGGGAAAGGGAAAGGGGGGGAAAGGGAAAGGGGGAGACAGGGAAAGGGGGAGACAGGGAAAGGGGGAGACAGGGGAAAGAGGGGGTGAGAGGAAAGAAAAACGGAATGGAACAGAATTAGACTAGAACAGAACAGGAATTCCACTGGAATTGTGTTTGAAAGAGCACACATTACCTCTTCTGAGAAGACAGCTGTTGATAAACACAATTAACAGGCATTCCATGTTACCTGAGTTTCAGATACTCTGAGGACTATGAAGTGCTACTGCCTGTAGCCATGCACCATGGAGCTCTGCAGCACAATGGCACTGTTCCTAGCTAGCTAATGTCATTGTTTTGTCAGAACCTTACCTCAGGCCTTGCTTCAGGTTCCAGCATTTCCCAGCGAACATGGGAACGCTCCACACAAACTATTTGAGTGTTGGTGTGGCTGATGCCTATCCTGGTGCAGGCTGGGAAGGAAAAGCTGCCCCTCTCCTGTGTGGTAGAAAGAGAAGTTAAAAACCAAGTGAACCACTGTCAGAGTTAGGATTTCAAGGCTGAAAGCAGGCAGCAGTGATGAGGGAAGGTCTTTGTCAGCATGCTTTAAAACTCCTGTTGCAGTCAACAAGCTTTATTAGATTTTATTGCTTCATGGTGTGTGATGTCACTTGAGAGTCCTGGATGGTAGTTTGAACTGATTCCTTTAAATTCTGGGAATAATTTTTCCCTTATGCTTTAGCCATTTCGGACTAGATATCATCTTCAGTTACACACATTGGGACGTGTAGCTCATTTTACACCCCTCTACTTACATCCCAGTAAAGCACTTGTACACTGACAGTTTTGAGCCTCACATACAGCAGAGCCTTACTGCTAAGCTTCATTTGCTGTCCTCAGAAAGCACTTAACTGTGTTCTCTTCAAGTGTAGCAGAATGCCTCACAATTCCCTTTAAGCCAAAACAAATGGTATCTTCAGATTAAAAAGGAAAACAAAATTCAGATCTGCTGTGGTTTTTCATTAACTTACTTACAAGAACCTAAATTAAGGTTGGTGGATTAAAGCCAATCCATAGGATGCCCTTTTGCACTGTGAAAATTAGTTAATATGAATTGCCAATAGGAAGCTGATAGTTGAGCCTGAAGTGTGCTCTAATATTGTCCTGTAACACCTCAAAAAAGAGAGAATGGGCAATAAAGGCAAAACAAATCAAGGGTATCTGTACAACCACTGTGTCTGGATTCCTAAGTCTCTGCTTACAATGACCAGAACATGTGAAAGTGCATGAGCTGAACCAGACTTTGCTGGTACCCAGCAGGGCTGGTGTGTCTGCCACAGGTTACTTGTGCCCATGTATACAAGGAATACAATTCAGTTCTGAGTCCCACACACAGGCATCTCCCATTACCAGTAAAGGCTTCTAGTGCAACTTGCACCAGGTTCAGTATAGGTCACAACATTGGCCTTTTAAGCTCTGAAGTTGCATTTCTTCTGAGTCTAGAGTACTTACTCAGCTACTAGAGATTGTAGCTACTAGAGATGCTAGAATGGTTTAGGCTGGAAGGGTTCTTAAAGGTTATCTAGTTCCAATCCCCCTGCCATGGCAGGGACACCTTCCACTAGCCCAGCTTGCCCTGACCCAGGTGTAGGACCTTACATTTGGCCTTGTTGAACTTCAGGAGGTTGGGCCCACCTCTCAAGCATGTCCAGGTCCCTCTGGATGACATCCCTACCTTCCAGCGTGTCAGCCAGGCCACATTTCTTGGTGTCATCCACAAACCTGCCGAGGATGCACTCAATCCCGCCGCCCATGTTACACAGCATCTCTGTCAGATATGCATAGAAGGAAATGTGGCAGCCACTGTGCTTCAAGGTCCCTCTGTCCTTGACACTGGCCTGTGTTGTGAAGGAGTCACAAAATCATTAAGGTGGATGTGCAAGTCATAGTTTCATAGTATCATTCAGGGTTGGAAGGGACCACAAGGATCATCTAGTTCCAACCCCTCTGCCATGGGCAGGGACACCCCACACTACATCAGGCTGCCCAGAGCCTCATCCAGCCTGGGCTTAAACACCCCCAGGGATGGGGCCTCGACCACCTCCCTGGACAACCCATTCCAGGGCCTCACCACTCTCATGGTGAAGAACCTCCTCCTCACATCTAGCCTGAATCTCCCCACCTCCAGCTTCATTCCATTCCCCCTAGTCCTATCACTACCTGAGATCCTGAGAAGTCCTTCCCCAGCCTTCCTGTAGGCCCCCTTCAGATACTGGAAGGCCACAATTAGGTCACCTGGGAGCCTTCTCTTCTGCAGACTGAACAGCCCCAACTCCTTCAGTCTGTCCTCATAGGAGAAGTTCAAGTGCTTTGTGTCACATAAACACAAGCAGATACAGGCACACAGTGCAAATACACACACATGCAAACACACACATTTACAGCCATGTGAGCCTTTCAAAGGCTCAGTTAAACCAGCATAAACCTGCATAACCTAGCAACATTTCTGGACACGTTCTGCCCCTCCAGAATTCCAGCTGACTCTGGTGTTTTGTTAGTGTGAAGTGACTGCCGAGTAGAGGAGCTGAATAAATCTTTATTTGTGTACAGTTATGTAATCTGCTCCAATATTCCTCTGGCCAAAGGACTGATTGAATGGAAAGAATAAAATGCATGAATGGATGTATGACCTGCTGCTGGTTTGTTTTGACTTGCAGTGAAGCAAGAAGGCAGTGCCACAGAAACCTTCACCCGCATCACGTGTGTCCCCCACAGGGCTTTGGTTTTATTTTTATTTAGAATAAACCTTTATTTAGAATAAACCAAACCAGGTTGGAAGAGACCTTCAAGATCACCATGTCCAACCCATCAATCAATCCAACCCACCCAAACAGCTAACCCATGGCACCAAGCACCCCATCAAGTCTCCTCCTGAACACCTCCAATGACGGCGACTCCACCACCTCCCCGGGCAACCCATTCCAATGGGCAATCTCTCTTTCTGTATAGAACTTCTTCCTAACATCCAACCTGAACCTCCCCTGGCACAGCCTGAAACTGTGTCCTCTTGTTCTGGTACTGGGTGCCTGGGAGAAGAGACCATCATCAGCCTGTCTACAACCTCCCTTCAGGTAGCTGTAGAGAGTGATAAGGTCACCCCTGAGTCTCCTCTTCTCCAGGCTGAGCAACCCCAGCTCCCTCAGTTTTACCACAGCCAGCTGCACGTCTCCCATCTTAATTCTTTCCACAAAAGGGGATTAAGTTGAAATAGCTCATTTTATATCCACATAGTTAATAATCACATATATGTGTATAGGAATGATTTTTTCTTTTTCTTGGGGGTAATTGCAACCTTTCCTTATTAAATGCCCTCTAAGAATGGGGGGAAATGTGTTGTTTATTAAAGCCATGTTTTGCTAATAACATCTTGCAAGAGTTCAGATTACACAGAGCACTATTCTTTATTCCTTTTTAAGGAGGTGCTATAATTTTGGAAAGCTGCATATGCTCCCTTCGAAGCCTGGGTTGCTATGGCAAATTCACATTTCAGTTCAATCATGTTGTAAATACTAACATCAAATTGTGTGCAAATGGCTGGGGTGAAGGTTAAATAAGCCTCCCAAACACCCTTAACTTGGGGCAAGAGAGTTTTTTTCTGTCAAGCCTTTCAATTCCTGTGACTGCTTTCCATACAACCTTCCATGTGTATCAAGTGCACTTCTAGCTGCATTTTTGTACTCCTGATTGTTCTGAACCCCTTGGCTCATGAGCAGTTTATAGATAAGCTACAAAGGAAGATTCTTGAGCCTTGATAGAGATGGGTTTTTTGAAGAGGGAAACTCCAGACACCCCCTAAACCAGCTGAATACTTTCAGGTGCTACTTAATATCTCTGTGTAAGTAATCAAGCAATTGGCCTCCCCTGATACATGACGCAGATGAGTGCTGTGGGATAGAAGAAAGCACTCCAAACCCCATCAGCTCTGGTAAAACCAGAGATGGTAAGCACACAGCCAGCCTGCTCTACCTCTTCATGAATTTACTTTTCAGGCAAGCATATTTCACTTCACTCTTATCTAAGAAGATATTTCTGGTGTTCTGGTTTACAGGGAGCATTGTGACCACAGAAGAAAGAAAAAATATGTGCTATTCTATAGCAAGTATAGAATCAATAAGGTTGGAAAAGACCTCAAAGATCACATAAATATGCTCTGAAGAGGGAGCAGGTCATACTCCTCACTTTTGCCCTGCCTGCACAACATCAGGGACGAGAAGGCAAAAATTTGACTGTCATAAACCATGGCTCCAGGTCTCCAGTGCATACAACCTTGTGAGCTTTGTGCTCCTTTCATAAATGCAGTTATTTCACACTGAGAGCTCAAAGGAAAAGGAGGGTTTAACTTTTCTTTTCTTTTTTTCCCCTCCTAAAACATAAAGGAATTAACTTGCCAATAGATTATAGGAATGAAAACAGGAAATCACATATCAGCAAAAATAATTCTAAGATAGCAGAGAAATTAATTAACTTACCCAATTCACTGATTTCCAAGGCTGAGATCACCTCATAACCTTCTGTGCAGCCAAAACACTGAGACTGAAGAGCTCTTTTTGGGAGACAATGCTAGGAAACAGTAGGTTACATTACAGTATCACAGTATCGCTTAGGTTGGAAAGGACCTCGAGGATCATCGAGTCCAACCTATCAACACAGACCTTGCTCCCTCTGCTTTTCTTTTTCTCTCTATTTTACTCTGACTTCAGAGTTTCTATTCCCAAGAGGCACCTGAGCTGCAGGGGCATTTTCCTTGGCTGCCAGGCACCAGAGCAGTCCCTTGGGGAAAACCACAGGGGATGAGCTGAATGCAGGTCTTGACCTCCCACCTCCCCCCATCTGGCCCTGGCTGAGTTGCCCTCCTTCAGAGAGGTTTCCCAGGCTAAATAATTACTGCAAATACTGGCCACCTAGCTGCAGAGTCAGCCCACAGTGTCTCTTTTGGGAATGATAATATACTGAGACCTGTGTTTAAGGTGTGCTGGAAGGAAACATTTTCTTTCCCTTTTCATACATCTCAAATTGTGATATTTGAAGTTGCAGTTCTAGAAGAATTAAAAGTTAGGATATTATTACATTGATCTTCCCCCAGCTTTCATTTTCTTTCATGTTTTATTCTGCCACTGGTAGCCTCTAATAGCAAAGGGGAAAAAAACCTCAATACAAACAAATAATTGTTATATTGGTTATGGTTAATTCACATATTACTGAATATCATGTGGCATGTTGTTTAAAGTACCATGACTTCTAAATTCTCCCTCTTCTGTTGCTTGAATCGCAGTGCAGCTACAGTGCTACTTACTGCAGACTGAAATTTGAGTTGTTTCCAGCCCTTCCTGTAACAGTTTAAATATGAAGAGTATGCACAGAAATAAGAGAAATAAATGATGATAATGTAATCAATCTTCACAGTGTAGCTGGCTCTTCAACTTTATTTTCCATCTGATGCCTCATAAACTTCTGCTGTCCTTTTGGTGTTTGCATGTCAGGAAATCAAGTCTCATCCAATTACCAAACAATCCAGCACCAGTTATGCTAGGGGTGTTTCCCCATCATAAATGACAAGCTATTATTTCCCCTGTCCCTCCTGGGAACAGCACTGATTTACATATGGGAGGAAAACTCTGTCTGATCTGAGCATTGCCTCAAGAAAAGAGAATAAGAAGTTGGGTCATTGCCAGCTCTACTGTCTTGGAACAACCCTTGCTGTGAGAGCTCACACCACTTTTATTGCTATAAAAAAAACCCCTCTTTGCTTAATATTGCCATGGCCCTTTCTCAAGCCTTGCTGATTTCGGGCCTGCTGTCTTTTCCTTAGTAACAGTGGTTGTTAAAAATCTCTGCAGGTTTGACCACCTGCAGAAGCTGCTAGCAGTTGAAGCTGCGAAAAAATAACAACAAGTGGACTTCATTTCCCATGATTGAATGCCCCAAAAATCTCGCACGTGCACTTAATTCAAAGTACGTTTGTATTCCCCCTGGGATCAGTGGGAGTAGGCAGATGACTAAAGGTAAGCAGATGTGCGAGTTGGAGGCTCTGGGTCTGAAATGAAGGCACGCTTCAACATGGGAAAGCTGCAACAGGAGGGGAAATCAAAGATGACAGAAGCAATAAACAGTAATGATATTATGGAGTCGGCCTGAGACGTGTGTGTATCGTGACCATCATCACACCCTGCTTCAAATTTTGAACGTAAAAAGCAATTCCCAATCATAAATAATTTCCTCTTCTTAAAGGGAGGTAGCTAGAGGCACAGGAGCTGTCTTTCAAACTGCACCAGGGGAAGTTTATGCTTGAGGGGAGGAGAAAGTTCTTCACAGAGAGTTGTTAGCCATTGGAATGGGCTGCCCAGGGAGGTGGTGGAGTCACCGTCCCTGGAGGTGTTCAAGAGGGGATTGAATGTGGCACTTGGTGCCATGGTTTAGTGGTCATGAGGTGTTGGGTGACACGTTGGACTTGATCTCTGAGGTCTTTTCCAACCTTATTGATTCTGTGATCTAATTCTGTTGCCTGTCTGGACCTGTGTGACACAGACCCATAACATGTACAGATTGCCTTCTGTTTTGTCCAATTTCTTTCTACTGATTCCCTAGCAATGTTGTGGGGCAGAGCCCACACCACTCTTCACCATGAGGTCTTGGGTGACAGGTTGGACTTGATGATCTTTGGGGTCTTTTCCAACCTTATTGATTCTATGATTCTATGACAATGGAGGCAAATGAGGAGAAAGCAGGTTTTCAGGCTGTTGAAAGAGTGTTTCAAGTAGCATGCTCACCACACAAGAGCTTAAAAACCAGCCTTAAAATCATACAAACATGTATCTCCATAGTAAAGGTGTTAAGAAAGCAAAGAACAACTGCTTGAGAGATGACAAGAACATCAAGAGAAGGTAAATTTAACTTTGTCTCTTGAAATCAAGGTCATGAAGCATGCTCCTCTAGTGCTGCAAACAGTGAGTCAGTGGGAAGACTCAGTGAAGAAGTGACCCTCACTACTGTGAGCAAGGAAAGTCATCTATGGCAGCTGTATTTGAATGAGCACTAGATCAGTCAGAGAAGAAAAGAAGGTGATCATCATCAAAGCCAGAGATGATAAGGGCATAGGTGAAGGTCTCAGCTCTCTAAGTAGTAAAGCATAAGTCTCAAGCATACTTAAAAAGACCCCAAACAAAGAAACCAAACCCCACAGCAATATGTGGCTGACGGGGAATAGAGTAAGACATCACCAAAACTTTTCATTTGATTGATTTGAAAATTCTTCCTTACCTCTCATCTACTCAGCAGTTTCAGTCTACATGTAACAGAGAATCTGAAGAAAAAATAAACCAACAGTACTGGAATTGCCATTAGAACATTCCCAGAACCACAGCCTCATTTTGGGTGATGATAGGGACTGGAGGGTTTCACATAAGCAGCCCTAGTACCATGCTGGTGTGTCAGAGTTGATGATCTACCTCCCGCTGATTCCTTTACAGAGAAATTCCTCCCCTCAACTCTTTGATCTCCATATCTCTACAGTCATCCCTCTGTTATATACAAAACCAAGATTCAGGCATTTAGAAGGAAGTAAATTGGAATTATAGGAATTGTATCTCTGACATTGAGTACCTGTTTGAAGTGATTTATTGCTTTTGCTTAGCACCTATGCCATTAGAATGATACTGAGAACAACAGAAGCTCTCTAAAGACCATGGAGTTACTGGCTTGGGGGTGGTAACTGCGGGTGGTCTGGAAAGGGAAGGAGATAGGAGCTTAGTAAGATTTTTCAAAGGAAAAACACTTAAAACCCAAACTCTCCACTCAAATTTATGATGTACATTACCTATGCCTTGAAAGTTTTATGCTGACAGAGTCAGGGAGATTTCTCATGTCTAGCACTCAGTGGGAGCTCACAGGACAATTCAGAACAGAGCTTTTGTCCCTGAGACTTATTTTAGACATTCACTCCAGTGCTCGATGGGGCTGAGTCACAGCTTTTGGAGTCATAGCCACATCAGAAAACCCCTAAAGTTTGAGGGCACTTGAACTGATAGTTTTGGCTCAAATCATCTCTGATCTTCTTGTAAACACTTTGGCATCCTTCCTATTTGTACATACTTGGTGAATGACGCGAACCAGGAAAGAAAACAAGTATGCTAAAATAATCCTTTCCCCCCTGTTGTGCATGTGAATGAAACAGAGTCTGTCAGAGAGGAGGATATCTGCCAGCATCAGCAGGGTAGTTATTATCTTTGCATATGTTCTTTGCTAAGAAAATCCCTGTTAAGAACTATCATGGTGATACCCAGAATGGTGGATGGAGGCATTTGTGCTGTAACCATTTGCACCCATCTGACTTTTTAATTTCCTGGGTCTTTAAACCATCCTGTGTGAAGAGTGTGCCACCCTTAAAGGGATAATTGCATGCAGGACAAGACAGTTTCTCCTGACAGCAATGCTCCCAACCAGTTTCCGGTTTGATACGCTCATGAACAAGGCATGGTCGATGCTGATAACAAGAAACCTGGGCTAGATGACTCGGAACTCTCAGTTCACCTCTTGTATAGAATCACAGAATCATTTTGGTTGGGAGAGACCTTTAAAGTCATCAACCACTAACCCTACACTGCCAGGTCCCCATTAAACATTGTAATTTTAAATACCTCCAAGGATGATGACTCAAGCATTTCCCTGGCAGCCTGTTCTAGGGCTTGACAATCCTGTCAGTGAAGAAATTATTCCTAACATCCAATCTAAAACTTCTCTCTGCTTTGGAGAACAGAAGGACTCCTATCTCTTTACAACCTCCATTCAGGTAGTTGTAGAGGATGACCAGGTCTTCCCTGAGGCTTCTCTGTTCCAGGTTAAACAGCCCCAGGTCCCTAAGCTGCTCCTCCTAAGACTTGTGTTCTAGACCCTTCACCACATACTCAGCACCTCAATGTCCTTCCTGGAGTGAGGGCCACAAAACTGAACATAGTATTTGAGGTGTGGCCTCACCAGTGTCAAGTACAGGTGGAAAATCTCTTCCCTACTCCTGTTGGCCACACTATTCCTGATACACACCAGGATGCTGTTGTCCTTCTTGGCCACCTGCACACACTGATGGCTTGTATTCAGCCAGTAGTCAACCAACAACCTCAGGTCATTTTCCTCTAGGCAACTTTCCATCTGCCTTGTCCTGAGCCTGAAGTATTCATGAGGTTGTTGCTACACAAGTGAAAGAGACATAACTTGGCCTTGTTGTACCTCATACCACTGGCCTCAGTGCATTCACCCAGTCTGTTCAGATCCCTCTGTAGAGCCTCCCTACCTCCTAGCAGATTGACACACCCACCTAACCTGGTGTCATCTACAAACTTGCTGAGGGTGCCCTTGATCCCCTCATCCAGATCATTGATGAAGATACTGAAAAAACAAACCTCAGTACGGAGCCATGAAGAACAGGGCATCTGTGCTGCATCTGTCTTCTCTTTTCACAAATGCTCACTGGTGAAAAGGACAAGAAAAACAAAGGGCAGTCAAGATCAGTGTGTTTTCTAAACTGTTCCATGTCTTAACAGAGATTAGCAAATGGGCAGCAGGTGAGAAAGAGGGAGGGCGAGAGCAGGCACGTATTTGTGTCTGTTTATTCACATCTGTTCCCAAACCCCTGCTTTTGATTTCACATGAGCACAAACCACAAGCAACTGCTGAAGGCTAGAGGAGGAGCAGCACAAAATTGGTGCACGAGAAATCAAGATCAGTGCTTAATGTGGGACAGAGGATTCGTGAGCTCACGAGAAACAGCTTGCAAAGAGGGGGAAAAACAATCAAATTCAATAGTGACAACATTTTCTTAAAAGAGAGAGCAGGATCCCAAAATAAAACTCACACCATTGGTGGTCACTAGTGCTGTGCTTAAGCTGTCATCTGTTGAATCTGGCAGCCTGCACGTCATTCAACAGATAAATGCCTTTACCAGAACCCTCCGGACAACGAGGATATACAGCACACACATTTCAACCAGACTGCTGGGGCTGGGGGAAACTCCGTTGGTGGTCACAGACACCAAAGGATCAGGTATAGGAAACTCTGAGCGGAGCAGACGTATGCTCAGAGGAAAAAATAATGAGGAGCAAACCTTTTTTTTCCCCTTCTTATCCAACATTTTGGTAATCCAGGCTAATTGCATGGTAATGTAGCCACTCATAAATTTCAGAGTACACAGGGATTATGTTTTGTGGCCAAACTGGAAGTGGTCTTTCCTTACAGGTAGCCACAGAGCCAGACGATTTGCTTTGGGGAAGCAGGACATATTTTATCTCCTCTCATCCCAGTTGCTTTAAGGAACCACATACAGCCAGAGGAACATTAAACATGCCACAGCAAAGTGTTTTCAACTGCATGCCATGTGGTGAGTCTCAGAAAAGCGAGAAATGGTGGGGCTTTTCTTCAGATTATTACATGGGCTCAGAAATCCTGAGCCTGTGCAAACAGTAAAAAAAATACTCACAATATTTGAACTGGAAAACACACTCATTTGCTGTAATGCCTGTGGATTTCTTTTAAAAATACAGGATCTTCTTTTCCCATTATCCTCTCAAATGTGAAGTGGCATAATGAGGAAGAACTCTAAACAATCCTATTGTAGCGTTTTCTCATAGGCTATTTACAGCCGTTTCAGTTTATGCATTTCGTGTACATTTTGTCTTAGTTTTCAAACAAAACTCTTGCCTGGGGGTAGCTTCATCCAACTTTTGTCTTCTGCTCCATTGTTCTTCAACATAATCCGTGGAAACAGGCTCATTGCTGGAATCTCCTCCATTTGCATCAGCACTGGCATGAAGTTTCAAGGGCCAGCAATTCTCTCTGGGGCTTTTAATGGGTATTTCTGGGGTGCTGCAGCCCCTGACACTCCTGCAGGGATGTCAAAAGTTTTGGGAAAAGATGATGGAGTGTGTTATGATGGAGAGTGCTATTCTCTGAAGACATTTCTGGGTGACAGCGCAGCTTGAACATTCTCCTTCCTGTGCCTTTGCTGCCATCACTGTGGCAATGCTCTTTCACAGTATCACAGAGTATCACAGTATAACTAAGGCTGGAAGAGACCTTGAGGATCATCGAGTCCAACCTATCAACACAGACCTCAGGACTAAACCATGGCACCAAGTGCCACGATCAATCCCCTCTTGAACATCTCCAGGGACAGTGACTCCACCACCTCCCTGGGCAGCACATTCCAATGATGAACAACTCGCTCGGTGAAGAACTTTCTCCTCACCTTCAGTCTAAACCTCCCCTGGTGCAGCTTGAGACTGTGTCCCCTTGTTCTGGTGCTGGTTGCCTGGGAGAAGAGAGCAACCCCTTCCTGGGTACATTATCCAGATTTATTACTTATCTTTTCTTCCCCTTTCCTTCTCAATAGGCTATGACTAGGACTAGCATTTTCTACATTATCTGCTGCATACACATGCAAAGGGACCAGAAACCTAACTTTCTTATAGCCAAGGGCAGAGAATCCTCAACAGGCTATTCACTTTGCACAGGGTATTTTCCCCTCATGTAATGCTGAAGCAAAGTTATTAAAATGTTGCTTCTACAGAATTTTCCAGTTCCTTTTGTTTATTCCTAATCTACATCACCCAGGCCTCCCGCACTTTTGGGTGAGCAGTCAGGTTGTAGTCCAACACATGAATTATCTTCACGTGCCAAAGAAAGCTTAGGAATTGCCCAGTCTATTTCAAAACCTAGAAGAAGTAGGAGGTTGTATCTGGCAGCAGCAATATGCATTAAACAGTCTCAAAGAAAGCCTTGTTATTAAGGAGAGGCAACCCTTTTGGATCAAGAAGGACCAACATAAATCTTCATTCAGAGCTTAAAGCTTACCGAGAACTATACTGAAATTAAATAAGCTTTATTTCTTTCTTCTTTATCTTTTCCCCCCCATAAGCATTTTTTGGTCATATCTCCTAGGTCTCTGAACTTCTACATTTAGCCTCTTAGGAAATAAAAGCCCTCTCTGATTATCCATTGAACTGTATGCATTGGATAAAGCAGAATCAAATTAAACCCCCTTTTAGTAATGCATGAGATCATTCCCAGAAACACTTCACCCTTCAAGAGTTAATTTGGGTTGACTTTCCTAAAGCAGACAATCTCCATACCCCTGAAGGCAAAAGAAGTGGAACAATCCTCCCTGGAAGCATTCAAGAAGGTGGCCCCCTCGCTGGAAATATTCAAAGGTAGGTTGGATGGGTCCCTGAGCAATCTGTTTAGTGGAAGGTGTCCTTACCCAGAGGGACTGGAACTAGATGGTCTTTAAGGTCCCATGCAATGCAAACCATTCTGTGATGCTATAATTCTGTGATAGATTCTATGCTGGTTTCTACAGAAATTAGCTACATTATAATGTAGCTACACTGGCTACATTAATTTCTAGAACTTGATGTCATTAGCACTTCTCAGATTGCTGAGAAACTGAGAATTGAGCCCTCAGTTACCTTCTCTCTGTCAAATAGCCCACACATGATTATAAAACATAACAATGAGGAGACCAGACCTGACTGGGCCCTCTTCAAGACACAAAAAAGAATTCATGAAATCACTTCCCTCACTGTTTTCCCACTTCCATTAACAGGAGAGGTCTTTCCTCTCCTTCCCATACAGGAGGTTTGGATGCTGTGTTGGAAAGCTTTCCCCTACCATGCACTGCAAGAAGCTCTCTGGCTAGTTCCTCAAGAAGATGCCCATCAGGGAGTGTTCTTTGGGAGAGAAGTGATACACTGCTTTCAAGGAAAGCTCTTGCTCCTAGAGAAGAAAAGATGAACAATCCAGATGACTGTGTCAAAGAACTGTCAATGCTTTTGATCCAACCTAGAGTGGTGATGGTGTTAAGATGTGGCTCTTAGGATCATATATGACACGGGAAACTCAGTTTTCATTTAATAATAAATAATTCCCATCTGACCCTTGGGATTGCAGATGCAATACAATAAAAATAAAACAAAATAAAATATAAAATAAAACAAATTATAAAATAAAACAAGGCCTAGAACAGCACAGCAAAAGGCCAAAGAAAATCCCCCATAAGTTCTTAACAGTTGGATGATTTTTGAACAGTGTACCTTAGAGTCCTTGGCTCGTGATCTTGAACTACTTATTGGTGGCTACATGCGTGCTAGGTCAGCTCCCCCAGATAAAGCAAGTGGCCTGTGTGTGCCCAGCCATGCTTGGGGAGAGCAAGACACCCTCCCACAGCCCCATGCTGGGAAGGGAATTGCAGCTGGCTGCCCAGGCTCATGCCACACGGCTGACTCACCTGCCCCTGCAGATGATGAATTGCCAGAGGGAAGTTCTGCTTGGGGAGGTAGGATTTGGGTACTTTATTTTACCTTATTTTATTTCATTATTTTATTTCAGGGGTATAATAGCAGCAGTGATACAAGGGAAAATAAAACCCCAACAAAACAACAAAATAAAAAGTCCCTTGCCTGTTCCTCCAGCTGTACCACTGGTCCACCAGTACTGCTCTGAGGAAGCCTTTAGACTGTGGCAGCACAGCCACACTACCAGTGACAGGCCACGGATGGAGAGCATTGAATTCTCCTTCCCAAAGTGTTGGCCCTGAAAATATTTTGGGTATTAATCTGCTGTTTTGTTGGCTGCATAGAGAAGAAGGGTGAAGGAGGGAAGAGAAGCATGAATTTGGAGATGGTGCCTCACATCTGCCTCCAAATCTGAAACCTATGGAATCTTTGGAACCTCTGTATTTGCAAGGCTCTGGACCATGGTTTAAATAATATGCAAATTTAAATATAAAACCCCTGCTGAAGTGTTTGCCTGAGTGTCCCTTCACAGAGGTGAGCCCAGCTGGGAATTTCCTTAAGCCCTGGAATGAAGTGAGGTTTCTGATGCAGACAGCCCACAGTGGAGCAACAATGTTGCATGGGTTTTATGAGTTTCAATAACTCTGCTTTAATCAGAAAATTAGGAGCAACCCAGCAATCCCCCTGAGGCCCGATTCACTACTCTATTAAACCAGTAGAGCACCAGTTTAATATCAAGGTTTTCGATGGAGTTATGCTGGCATAAAATCGATGTCAGAGGCGGGTGAAGCAAGCCCCAAGACAGCTGTGAATTACTCTTTTTCTCTCTGACATTTTAATGTTCAAGTGAAAAAACATGGTGGAGCTGGGAATGAATCCCAAATCCAGTCCACCTGAAAAGCTTGATAGAGGAAAGTTGTGGGTTTAGTGCTAGTTTAATCACTCAAAGGCACAGAACTTAAGTCTTCTTTTCAGAAAGCACCACCTAAGGAACCTGGCTGCCACAGTCCTTAATACACGAGCAACATGCATTTATGCATGGGCATCAGTAACACTTGGTAGGGTATTGCAATGGGCAAATCCAGATGTTTGGATAAGATTTACTGACTATTCTTTCTTTTCTTTTTTTCCTGAACACAGAGAAAAAAAATACTCACCCTCTGGTATTAGGAATGGGGTTTGTAAACTGCAAGGCAAGCAGAGAACTTCATGGTGTTAAGTGTTATGGATCTGCAAGAAAACACATAAGTACATTAAAGTGAGGAATGCTATGCTAATTAAAGGCAAGGAGAAAAAAATTAGACTTTACAGAGTAATAAGATTTTAACTGAAGTGAGCCAGTTCAGTTTTGCCCCATTTGAAAACCCCCAGCACTGTAGTGCTTGCTAAATATTTGCACATTTACATGAAATTGCTTTAAAAAAAATGTTCAAAAATCTATTAAATAAGCCAAAAGAAAAAAAAAATATCTGTAAGGAATAGAGCTTCTGAACGTAAAAGATGAAATGAGCCAGGAGACAAATGTTGCCAATGATACACATAATTGTTGTACTTCGTTAGACCCAAGTCAGATGCACCTCAGTTAAACTTGCAGCTGCATGTCAGATTGAATTCACTCCTGCAGCACTTTTACAGTAAGAGGATCCCATTCACAGGAGGTCAGTCTCTGAGAAAGGAGAAATCAGGCACCCAGTTTATAGCTTGCCAGGGGAAGGAGGGAGAGGGAAGGAGGGAGAGGGAAGGAGGGAGAGGGAAGGAGGGAGAGGGAAGGAGGGAGAGGGAAGGAGGGAGAGGGAAGGAGGGAGAGGGAAGGAGGGAGAGGGAAGGAGGGAGAGGGAAGGAGGGAGAGGGAAGGAGGGAGAGGGAAGGAGGGAGAGGGAAGGAGGGAGAGGGAAGGAGGGAGAGGGAAGGAGGGAGAGGGAAGGAGGGAGAGGGAAGGAGGGAGAGGGAAGGAGGGAGAGGGAAGGAGGGAGAGGGAAGGAGGGAGAGGGAAGGAGGGAGAGGGAAGGAGGGAGAGGGAAGGAGGGAAAACCAGGTTGGAAGAGACCTTCAAGATCATCGAGTCCAACCTATCATCCAACACCACCTAATCAACTAAACCATGGCACCAAGCACCCTATCAAGTCTCCTCCTAAACACCTCCAATGATGAGCGACTCCACCAACTCCCTGGGCAGCCCATTCCAATGGGCAATCACTCTCTCTGTGTAGAATTTCCTCCTAACATCCAGTCTGAACCTCCCCTGGTGCAGCTTGAGACTGTGTCCTCTTGTTCTGGTGCTGGTTGCCTGGGAGAAGAGACCAGCCCCCGCCTGTCTACAACCTCCCTTCAGGTAGTTGTAGAGAGCAATAAGATATGACCACTTAGGATTTCAGTGCCTTAAGTAGAACGAACACGAAGCCCCCGAAGTGCAGGTTTTGCCGCCAGGAATTGTACAGCTCAAGCATGCAAAATGAAGCAATCTGGGATTTTAGTGCCAAAGTAAGTTCACTTATAATTTCTCAAAAAACTATGGTTTGCCAACCCAATGTCTGCTGCACACAACCAAGCAGTAACAAGGGATAAACACGGGAAGGTAAATGGCCAGCTTCCTGTACAAATACTTGACTTCATCTTAAATAGTCAGCCGAAATCCCCCTCCAGCCTTAATTCAAAACTAAATCTGTTACCTTTTTTTGCCCCATTCTTTCATGAGGCTTTAGCATTTGTGCAACAGTTGGCACAGGAGCTGAAGTCAGGACTGATCTTCAGAGAGTATCAACACGCCTTAGGGAAGTCCAAAACGGTAGGAGCTATGTGCTTTTTCTGTTACATACCATTGTCAGGACAGTCTAAACTCTTCTACTTAAGTTAAACAGGAAACTACTGGAGAGAGTCCAGTGGAGGACTACAAAAGTTGATGAGGGGACTGGAGTATCTCTCTTACAAGAAAATGTTGAGACCTGGGGCTGTTTAGCCAAAAGAGCAGACTGAAAGGAGATCTTATCAATGATGACTGATAGCTAAAGGGTGGGAGTCAAGAGGATGGGGTGAGACTCCTTTCAGTAGTGCCCAGTGACAGGACAAGGGGCAACAGGCACAAACTAGAACACAAGAAGTTCCACCTAAAGCAACTACTTCTTTACTTTGAGGGTGCCAGAGCACTGGAACAGGCTGCCCAGAGAGTTTGTGAAGTCCCCTCTGGAAGCCTTCAAAATCCACCTGCATGTGATCCTGTGCAACCTGCTCTGGGTGGAACTGCTCTAGATGATCTCCAGAGGTTCTTTCCAGTTGCTACCATTCTGAGGTTCTATAAGTTTGGGTACTTATTCAGAGCCACATTCATCTATTACTGTGCACTTCACATACCATTTCTCCTACAGCAGTCCAAAAATCACCTGAGCTCCTAAACATTTTGCACAGGATGCACTCATTTTGTGCAAAGTACAGTCCAAAAACAGCTGGGGAGGGCAGCATTTAAAAGAGAGAAAAAGAACGAGGGGAAGAACAAAAACTCTGCATTACCTAATAATGACAATAAACTGTTACTTCATGTCGAAACATATTCAGCAATATTCAGCTATAATACAACAACTATGGAGAAAAGAAACTTCCATATCAACAGAAGAGATGCTAAATATCTTCTTAATAATCTGCCAAATACTACAGTTCTCTGTGCTTTGACAACAACATGATGCATCACCACATCATATCTCTGTAGCCTCTTGACCTGTACAGACAGAATAATGCTACCAAGTTTTGCTGTTCCCAAGTCACCATCACTCTTACTTGAACACAGAAAGCTATTGGCTGGTGAGAGGAGACCACCTTCTGCCTGCTTTTTGTGCTTCAGTGTCCAAAAAGGAAAGGCCTTTTCCTTTGACAACATTACATAAGCCTTGACAAATGTATCTGTATTCTCAATGGTTCATGTTGTTGGAATGGATTGAGGAGAAGGCCAACTGATCCTGTCAAAGACTGGAAACAAAATCTCCTTTAATAATTTCAATCCACAGGTCTTTCATTACAAAATGATTTTTCAGTTTGTCCAGAAAACTCAGTCCTCTGGAAACCTTTCCCCATGTTCAGAATTGTTTAGAGTAAATAAATCATGTGCTGGATTAACCAGAAAACCCACGTCAAGGTTTAGCTTGAGTCTTTAAGCTGGAGAGTCTACAAAGAGATTCAGCTAACTGAAGCTTCTTTCCTTTTCTTCATTGCTACCCGAGACCAAGTGAAAGAAATCAGGTCTCCACCAAAGACAGGAGGGGTAATTGCATTTTGTCACACGAGGAATCCTCCCCAAAAGACTCTAGTTAAGAATTAGCAGATCACATAATTAATTATATGGGAAACTTAAGACTTCTGTGGGGTTTTTTCTTACTTCAGCTCTAATTCCCAAAGGATGTTTCTTATCCTCCTAATTTTAAGTATCCTTGTGTATGATTTTCAGTGCTATTAATAGTCTTACTTCAAGAACATACTGACCCAGACTTTTTTTCACAGCATTATATGTATGTATATGAATATATCATATGAATGAAATGTTTTTCTCAGCATTGACAAGCTTTCCTCCCCAAGTGCTTTTATCCTTTGTCCAATAACAACACTAAGACCTCTCAGGAAGAATACTTTGATGATCCCCCTGTGTCTGGAGTTTATTAGGGCTAGTCTTGTCAACCTGGCAGTAAGTATTCATGAAAATAATATCCTGACAGCACGTGTAATTGTGATAACAACTACCTCCCAGTACTTCCAATTTAGTAGCATCAGCTGATTTTGGAACATGGAAGCTCCTCATATTGCTTAGCTTCTCAGTTATTGCAGTTCCACAAAATTCTAACTATGTAGCAACTTTCTCTGTGTCTATTTGGACTTTGGTTATTCAGCCATTTTTCACAACCTCAGATGTTGAGTTATTGAAACTGTCAGTATTAGCCAGGTTACTAAATTAAGCTTCCATTCCATGCAATAAAACCGAAGCACCATTTTTGGCATTCCAAAATAAAGTCTAATACACCTTATGAAAAGCTAATAAGCAGTAAAGATTATTTGCTTTCCATCATTACAAACCTATACTGAAGGTAAATACACTCTGCATAGTTTCATTTTACATTATTTTACACATTTGTAAATGCAGGTTTTTTCTCCTTGATGCTCCTGTGTTTGCACTAGTCTAGTATAAAGTTCATTGTACTTTTACCTTGCGTGTCTGAGCATCTGGGTAACTCCTCTCCCTATATTTTGTGCAACTTCTTTCCCTATATTTTGTGCAACTCCTCTTCCTATATTTTGTGCCACTCCTCTCCCTATATTTTGTGCAACTCCTCTCCCTATATTTTGTGCAACTCCTCTCCCTATATTTTGTGCAACTCCTCTCCCTATATTTTGTGCAACTCCTCTCCCTGTATTTTGTGCACCATTTAGAACAGAGGGTAGGCAACTCTCAGCAGGAATTAGGTATTCATTGCAGTAGAGGGCAGTAGTATGCATTCACAAGCCAGACAGAGCTGTGTACAAGACATAACAAACACCAGTACAGTTGTCAGATGATTCAGGCAAACAGAGTGATGTGAAGGAAAACCAGGTTTTCCTTGGAAATTGATTGTAAAACATTGATCAGAGTGGACAATGAACTCACATCCCTACTGTTTACAGATAGAGAAAGGTAATCAGATTGTGTAATCCCAGTCTTAAAATCACCCTGTATGTGTTAAAATCAGTAACCACTTAGGAAACGGGTCCAAATTTATGAGTGAACAGAGAGTGCAAGCACTTGTGCTTCATGCAACAATATGTGTAATTTAAAATCTACAGAACTGAACTTGGGGCCATCCCTACCCCATTAAAAATGAAAGTCTCCTCCAAGCCAGTGGAAACTGGCAGTCTCCACCGAGTAGCAACAGCTTACAGAAATATATCTCCATTTGTAATCATTTCAGTGTATGGATGATGACATTTGGAAACATCTGGATCTGATGATGTCCACAGGAGATTCCAAAATGGTAGTGTCTAAATGTGATGATACAATAAATACAAGATGTTTCATTTTAGATTGAAATAGCAGAATGAAGACAAGGGTAGATTTAGATAAAGCGCTCAAGCATGGAGCTTCAGGTGGCAGCGCGCACAGCCTCTTAGCTCTTGAGAACACCTCCAACAACAGCCACCTTCTGTGATCTCAGAGCAGCCCTGCAGCTGCTCTCCAGCCAAAATTCTTAACAGGCTTGTGCTCACCAAACTATGTGGCCGTAATTCAAACCATTCACTACTCAACATAATTAAGAACCAATCTCTGAGTCCAGAACAATAGTCTGCTCAAGCACTCGCACATGGGAGCAAAATGAGACTTGATGTCTTGGCTCATGCTTGCTTTCATCATGGTGGGTTTTTTTTTTCCCCTTTTCCCCCCTCTTCCAAACAAAAGCTTTGCTTCCCCTGTCCTTCCCTGCAGCACATCCACTGGCAGTTGTCAGGTTACCATAGAATCCTTCAGACTTTCTTCACCACAGAAATTGAGCCACAGAATGACCTCAAATGTACCGTCGTGCATGAGCACTGAAGCAGTAAAATTAAGGATCTCTGACTTAGACATCACTCACTTGGAGATCTAACAGCAAGACACTAAAACCCGACAGGGCACTGTTATTTCTGGTCCATTCCAGCTAATTCTGGTGTGAAACAAGAGGGGAAATAGTGGTCTTTACACAAACTTTGCTGTTGCTTAAACCCCTGATGACTCAAGAACTACTTCATGCCTCAGCCTGACCAAGGGCAGCCTCAGGGACATCTCTGACAGCCAAGAATAAGCTCGTATGGAGCAGCCCTGGGTGATTTCTGGTTTCCCACTACATTCCCTGCTCCACCACGCGAAGGCTGCGAGGGCTGGGAGAAATAAAACCAGTTTTATGACACAGTTTTCCTCTGTCAGGCGAATTTCCTGCTAGACTGGGTGGGTGCAGCTCACTTCTGCATTTGGGAGGTTTTCAGTAGCTAGAAGAAGGTTTGCTCTCCAGCAGGAGTAGTTCTTCCTCATATCTAAGGTGTGGGGCACCACATGATTATGTCTGCCCCAAGTCTTCTGTCACAGGTTTTGTGCAGCTGCTGCTGTTGAGTCAAATATTCAACACAGGTTGAAGGTTTAAATGAAGAAATATAGTGAAGCAGAAGGGTATGATAAAAAGTGTACAGTTTTCTGGGCCACAAGCAGAACTGAGTTCCTTTTCCTACAAATTCTGGGCTTTTTAAAAGAGGATTTTCCCCATTTCAAGCTCCTGACAAAGCCATAAACCCAGGAAATATTTTCTGTTGTGCAAAAGAAAGTCCTGCAAAGGAGGCCAGGGAAGGATCATAAAATATATTTTGAAGATTTGAAATCAAAACCATGTGGAGATTTGTGCAAAATAACAGCAGACAGGGGTTAACAAAGAGGAGATCTCAGCAAGGTTCATATCACACTTTTCTTGCAATTTATTCCATACAAATTGAACAGTGTCCTTCCCTACACAAAAGGCCATCACTACTCTGCATAAATCTGGAATTTGTACAAATTAGAGGGATCAGCTAAAGAGCTAAACAGCCAGTGAGGGAGCCCTCACTGCTAGTGATGCTTCCAGCTACCCAAGAAACATTAGGGATATGCAGCTTACAGGAATTGCAAGGCACTGTCTCCTTAGAGGTGTCTACCCAGCTCAGTGATGGCTGAAATACCTGGGCTTTGAGGTTGGAGGGGGAAGGAAGGATCTTGCTCTGCTGCTAGCTGCCTTGGTCTCTGATATACTTCTCCGGTAAGGATCACTGGACCCTTCAAAAGTCAGTGAAATAAGTCTCTTGCTTCCAACTTGCTTAACATGGTTCACTGTTTGAGTGGGGAGGGAAGAACTACCAGAAAAACTTCCCAGCATGTTCCAGCTGGACATGCTATGGGAGCCACAATTTGGAGGAGACAAAAAGCTATTCTTACAGTTCAAAACTCTTTACCCTTTATCATGTTAGCATTCTCTCTAACTCCAGTGAATTAAATTAGCCTAATATGTAGATTAAGTTTCAGCAGGGCCTTTTTTTTTCCCTAATTAACCCTTGCTATCATTAAATTAGAAGCTTCTGAGGTTGTCCATGTAAGAAATGCCCACTGAAGCAGCACCCATGACTGATTGCTTAGCTATTCAGAAACAAGGTATCTTTCCAGAGAAGGCTCAGAAGGAATTAGAGCCATCCACTTACCATTCTGCCTTGCTTCTACTCAGGAAGTAAGGATTTGCTGCCAGGAATGTTTTTAGGAATGTAGAAGGTACTGGCATTTCATGGAAACTGCTCCTAGGCTTCCTATCTGCTCTGCAGTGTGTAATGGGATGTCTATGGTGCTCATTTCTGCATGTGGCCTGCACAGAAGGCTGATGCTTCTGCATAGGGCTCAGCATGTGAAATGAAGGAGAAAGTCACCACTGTTGATGCTAGTCTCATTTTGCTATTGACACCATAATGGCTTCTCCTTAAAGTTAACAAATCAGATGATGGTATCCATACTACTTGTGTGCCACCATAAAGAACATAATTTCCAAGCCCAGAGCCTGGGTTTCAGACCTTGAAATCAACAGATGACAATTGCCTTATGCTTCTGTGCCTTGAAGCCAGAGGAACTAATGCATATGCTTCTTTAGAGTTACAGCACAGGGTTCTTTGCTCTCAGGGCCCCTTTTGCCTTGAGAACGCGTGCTTTACAGAAATCTGTCATTCACCTACTTCTTTCCTTCTGAATCTTAATCTTAACCATCATGTGTTTGCCCCAAATTCCACACTATTATATGCCTTTGCACAGATGGTCTGTGTGACAAAGCTAGCCTATGACATCAGAGTTTATCCTACAGCAATCCATCTTTCTGCATTAACCATGTGATAAACTATGGAAGAAAGAGGGGCCTCCTTTCCAGTTCTCTTATCTGTGCACTGTGGTAAATATTATCAGGAAACTGGTGACCCACTTCCTTCAGTTTCCCATGGCAGCTTTATTGGATTTGTTTAAACAAACTTGTGTCCCAGTCCTCTGACACACTAACATGTTTGTTGTAGAATCACTGCAGCTGTTGGTAAACCATGGATTTTACAAGAAGACCTCTATCAACTCTGTAAGGTCAGATTTGGTTTGGTGTCCCTGTTAGGCTGGTCGCACTGCCATGCTAATGAACAGAGGCAGAATTCACAGTAGGGAACAAAGGTCTCATGTCAGTTTGCAACAGAAGGGTAAAAGAAAGAGAAACACCACCATGAGTTTCATTAAAACATACCTAGGGCTGGTCAGACTGGGGTTAGGCTTGTTTTTATCACCATACAAAGAAGCAGTTTCTTTTGCCTTAACTTACAGCTGTGGCCACATCTCTTTTATTTGAGGTGGGTTTGCTTTGTACTCCTGCATTTTGATCAGAATCTAGCTGTTTAAATTAACTGTTTATATAACACTGCTGAAGTACTTCAGGTGAACATATTTCAGGTGTTTTCCCCTGTACATCTCAAAACTTGAAAGAGCTGTGGACCTAAACAGTCTGTCTCATTTTCTTTAGCAAACAAACATCCAACATTAAGTACTTCATATGTTTGATAACCCTCTCTGCTCCAAACCTGCCACCTGGCCCACCCCACACACTCTCAGCTCTTTGCTGAAAGAGGAATTATTAATCACTCAACTTGTGTTCTTTCTTGTTTTATACTTGACCTAGGAAGCTAATCTTTATTGGTTCAGAGCACCATGCACCTAATACTAGCCAAAAGCTCTGATAAAATTACCAGTTTCAGGCTTCAAAATCATGCTCTTATTTTTGAGTCATCTAAAACCAGGAGGAGTATGCTCTAAGGAGTACAGGAAAACCTGTTGCACATCCTCACCTAAAGGAAAAAGCTGATCATGCAGCACCCTGGCTAGGGCATTATGCACACCCATAGTGTTGGAAATCACAGGTCAGCTCAGGATACTGCTGCAGAGCTCTGGAAAGACAAGCGGCAGCTTTACGTGACACACACGAGGTGTCTCAAAGGCCTCCATCCAGCATGGGGAGATATCCACTACCCCTCTTCCTGGCCCCACTGATAAACCTAGGAGAAGGAATTTCTGCTTTCCACTTTTCCTGATCCAATTCAATCTCAACACGTAGGCTTTTTGAAGGTGAAAGTCCTGCCCCTCCTTTCCCTTTTCCTCCCCAGACTCCAGAGGCTGTTTTTCCTTAGCTGCTCTTATCGGTTCCCGGCCACCACCCTGCTGAGATGTTGGGACACTTTTCCTAGAGAACTTTTACATATGAAAATTCCCTCAGAGCTCCCCATGACTCTGAATATGACTCCATGGTGCCAAGGCCTGGGGTCTCCAGTGAAAGGTGGTGGCAGTGTGCTTTTCCAGAATGCAGCTGCTCCTACTGCCTGTGCTTTCCCTTTCCTCAGCCCCCAGAGAAAGCAGCCATGCTTCTGTACCAGGAAATTTGCTAAACAACGTGAAATATGTTTTAAACCTCCCCCCCCCCCAACACTGCAAATACCTGAAAAGCCTTTGCTGGGGCATTCTTGAGCTACATGATTGTGTTGGAAGTGGATCATGTTAACAAAGCAATAAATGGAAGCTTAAAGAAAACAAGAAATTGGGGAAAAAACAAACATTGGGTATGAATTAGCTGGCAGTTGAGTAAATGGTTTAAGTTTCATTTATACTTGCAGGCAGTTTAATTCCAATTTTGTGCACTTAGTCAAACACTAAATCCAGGGTAACTTCTCAAGCTCCTTTTTTTTTGTCAAACTCTGGCTGATCGACAGTTTCTGACTGAATGGTTTGCAAATAATATCAGCTGCCTTATTTTACTGCAGTTGCCAACAGCTAATGCCTGCATCTCTTTTGGTATTCAGCATGGAAACTGAGAAAAGGGAGGAGTGGAGAAATGAGGACAGAAAATAAAACTTCACAAACATAATGCCCTTCCTCTCATGACAACAAAGTGGAAGCGGAGAGCTCTTTTCCACTATCTTAACTTGGGAGCTAGGAAGTATTCAGCAAGCTGTAATTTTTTCAGAGAAATGGAGCTCAGACATTTGCCAGGGTGAAGCAAGCTGCAGTCATTGCCTTGGCCTTTCAGAAAGCTCCAGGGCAAATGGTCAGTAACTGAACAGAATAGAATAAACCAGGTTGGAAAAGACCTTTGAGATCATCGAGTCCAACCTATCATCCACCACTATCTAATCAATTAAACCATGGCACCAAGCACCCCATCCAGTCTCTTCCTAAATACCTCCAGCGATTGTGACTCCACCTCCTCCCCAGGCAGTACATTCCAATGGCCAGTCACTCTTTCTGTGAAGAACTTCTTCCTAACATCCAACCTAAACCTCCCCTGGTGCAGCTTGAGACTGTGTCCTCTTGTTCTGTCACAGGTTGCCTGGGCGAAGGGACCAATCCCCACCTGGCTACAACCTCCCTTCAGGCAGTTGTAGACAGCAATAAGGTCTCCCCTGAGTCTCCTCTTCTTGTGCAGACATTTGATTTTCTGGGGGACTTGGCTCGCTGTTGGTTTGACTCCCATCACCCTCTCACAGGTGCAGCGATGCAGCATCTCCTTCCCTGGGGCAGAAGGGTGAGGAATGGGGAGACAGGCAACAGGAGAAAGGATAATCTGTGCTCCTCAGCTAAACCCAGTCACTTCTTCCTGCGCAAGTGAGTGGGATATCTAGCCCAGGGTTGGCTTAGAACATACACTCCCTGCCAACACTGTAAGCTATGAAAAATGGACAATGGCAGAAACCTGTGAGGCTCTGATTTGTGTTTTATAGGCTGTGTGTGCTATACACCTGCGGCATAATGTAACTTTTTACTGGAGATGGAACGCATCCATATGAATTCTGAAAGCAGAGGTAGCATGTAACAAAAATAAGACTCTCCTGGGCTTTTCCCAAAATAATTGGAAATCTCAATTTATAAGAGTTTTAAAACTCAATACCAGCTGGCAGCTACTGTTTGCAGGGGATTCATTTTGGTTCTGGTAAGAAATAACTATATTTCTTTTAGGGCAATAACAAACACTAGTTTCAAGCTGAAATCCAATAAGATAAAGCAACCTTGCACCAAAATTCCTGTTACCACAATACCTTGTGAAGAAAACTAAACCAGTTGTTCCTAAGACACCATGGAAGGCATGTCTGGGTTTTACAACTTTTGAAGTTAAATGTCACTAAGAATAAGTACAATTACCCTAGAGTCACAGCAGAGTGTGATGTGTGCTCCGCTAGAGCTTTATATTTAAAATGAAACTTTAGCCCTTGTCTGTCAATGCCAATGGCAGAGATTAATATTCTGTACAGAAGTAAATTTGCATAAAGAAAATATTGTCCCAAGATCACAGGATAGTCCTCTCCAGCTCCAGAAATTAAGACGTGCGAAAGCATGAAATTAAGAATGAAGAGTATGGGAGGTAGCATAAAATGCCACGTCAGCACTTTTCAGAGACAGCTCCTCTCACAGAATCACAGAATGTCAGGGGTTGGAAGGGACCTTGAAAGATCATCTAGTCCATCCTCCCTGCCAAAGTAGGATCTCCTATACCAGATCACACAGGAATGCATCCAGGCAGGCTTTGAATATCTCCAGGAGGGAGACTCCACAGCCCGCCTTGTCCCAGCATCCTTTTCCAGTGTTCTGTCACCCTCACAGTGAAAAAATGTTTCCTCATTTCCCATGGAACTTCCTATGCCTCAGCTTCCACCCATTGCCCCTTGTCCTGTCATTAGGCATCACCAAGCAGAGCCTGACTTCATCCTCTTGGCACTCACCTTTTACATATTTATAAACATTAATGAGGTCACCCCTTTCTCTTTGCCAGGTTGGACTCTCCTCTCTGCTGCATGAATCATCCAGTTCTGACCCTGCCCAGCACTTGGAATATATATGAGGAACTGAGGTATGAAGTAAAACCACAGCCTGAATAGCCAGCACAAACCCTTTATGTCTGGTTCATCTTTCATCACTTTAGTCAGCACCTTTGGAAATAGCAGTATAGAAGTAACACAGGCCTTTAAATCTATTCATAAGGCTGTCCTTGAAGAGGTCCTCAGGAAAGACAGGGTAGCTCTAAGCTTTGTTACTGCCACTACAGCAGGAGAAAATAGAGCTCTTGTCAGGTCATCATCAAACCTTCTTAAGTCACTGTAAATGTTTTCTTTGTGACTTTGCATCAACTGTATAGAATAACCTGGAAGATGACTGAAATGACACCTAGTTTTCTCCAGTCAGTGATTCTGAGACACCACAGGAACAAGCAAACTATATGAGTACATTTCACTCCCCAATAGTTGTCAGTGATTTTGAGGTAAAAAAGCCAACACTTTGTTTTTCAAAGAAGTTTTCAAATTCCTCTGACATACAAACCAATGCAAGATTATAGGCTCAAAAGCAGAGCTGAGAAGTCATGGCTTGTGTTCAGCTTTGTCTTATTTTAGAGTATTTTGCAGTGAGGGGGACCTAAGGAGCCTGCATGAGGTAAAATACTGGCACGCAGATCCCTTACCTTTCATCCTGAGGGCTGGACACAAGCCTGATAAGAAAATGAGAATGGTTCCAATGTACCAAGCGTGGATGGCTGCAAAAGATGTCAGTCCAAGAAGCTGGAGGGGACCCAACACAAGTGACATGAATGACATCACCTGAAAGCCTGTGGAGGAAGAGAAATAAAATGCCTTAGATGCCTGTACTTATAATTTAGACTGAGATGAGAAGTAGAGGAAGAGGAAAAGGAAAAGGACAGAAAAGGCACAGCTGTCACAGCAGCAAGTACTGGGTCAACAAAGCCAGGGAACCATGAAGCTCTTTTGTGAGGAGCAACAATCTGGGAGCAGAAGGACAAGTGCCAGCCTGGGAGTTCCTTACGTGGAGGGCAGCAGGTTAACACCAAATCACTCTTCTGGCTCTTGGGTGAATTCTCTAACCATAACCCAGCACAGTGTCACACTTCTTCAGAAAGAAGAGAGCTCATACTACAGAGGGTTTGTAGATGGGAGTTTAATATCACAAAAGGGTTTTGTGATCCAGTACAGGGAACATAAGTTCCAGAGAGTAATCATGTTAAGAAAGTATTACCCTCTTCAGGCTTTTATCCTATGCATCTGTAAGCAACAACTCACTGGCTGTGAAGGGGTTTTTGAGATCCCAGTAGACTTATCCCTGATGTTAGATTTTTATGCACTACTGTAGGGCCATACTTAATCACTTTCTTGGACCAAATTCTTGATGTTTAGCTAAATATATGCCCTAGAACTTGGAAACAGTATCACTTTGGTGACTGAGATAAATATTTCATCAAGTACCTCAAAGATTAGAGACCTTTTCAGAATATTTGCCTGTCTCCCTAATAAATCAAAATGGACACACTGCATAGTCATGCGTATCTCTAGATCAAAAACAAAGCTTTAAGTTTGTAAGCACATACTGCAACTGTTGAAACTCCAAAGGACCTTGCAGTCACCAAAGGCACTCTTTACTTCACCTCTTTCATGATGGAGCAGACATTTTCCACATAAGAAAGGGTCATGAGCCACAGTAACATGGTTGGAATTCAGAAAAACCACTGAGAGAGAAAACTTGCACAAACTATTGCAGCAGAGGACTGAGTGCTCAGCTGAGTGCTGCCTCCCTGAGATTCCACAATCACAGCATTGAGTCTTTCACCTTTTGCTGCCGCAAATGGGGTGCACCTGCCAGGCAAAATAAATTCTGACCAGAAGAGATGATTTGGGGAAATGCATTTTTCATTGTCACTGATGTTTTAACAAACCCAGTTTTGTTCACTTTACAAAGACCATGTGTTGAAACACAGACAATACATCACGATAAGACCCTGAAAGCTATTGTTTATTATCTCTCTACACTAAAACAAAGTTTGCAATGCTCCTCAAGCTGTTTCTGTCTTTTCCTTGTTTGGCTTTGTTTTTTGAGTGCCTTCTCTGAGCCTTGCCTTTTAACCTTCCTGAAGGAAATAAATCTTGTAGAGGAGAGCTTTCACAACATTCTCGCAACCGTGGACTCAACATTTTTAGCCAAGCACCTACATGAAATTTTAAACTGAAGGCATGAGATGAAGCCAGCATTCCTGTAACATTTGATGAACCATAATAATCATACAACTGCTAAAGAGATGCCTGGGACCAAGGATTTCAGTCAACCTGAAAGAATCAACAGGTCTCTGCTGGCAGGTTACTGTTGGTAAATCTGCATGCCCCAGAGGAGACAAAGAAACAGAACAATGGATGAGGAAGGAGCCTCACTGGTGGAAACAGCAATGCAGATCCTTGGCTCCTTTTCTTCTTCTCCATTTACCCCAAGCTAGTGTTATCATGGACATGAAACAGTATGTTTTGAAAGAAACGGATAGGCATATGATCTCAGCTCTACTCCCCATCCCATGACTAAATGCTCTTGTACTCAGTGAATTGGGGACTCTTCTCAAGAAAAGATAACATATGCATCAGCAGCACTGGGATAGCTTACCTGTGGGAAGCAGTCTCAGTCACATCACACAGGGTCCGGAGCCTGTAATGGTAAATATATGTGAGTGTGGCAGAACATTTTTTTCTCTCAGATTTTGAAAAAACAAAACCAAACCAAAAACCACAAGGGCTTTTTGGCAAAATGATTGTTTCTCTTTTATTTCTGAGCTATTGTTTCAGTTAGGAAACCACAAAAGTTATTGGAAGGTGCAGAACATCGGAAAGGTAAAATGAAACCTGAATGTCCTTGAAGTGCTTTGATGTAACATTGAGCTCAGCTGGGAGATACAAGCATAGAAAGAAGAGGAGTAGCATGGCTTGTACTTGTCCAGTCTCCTACCATATCTGAAAAGAATGATCTGAACAGTCTGTTGAAATGTCTGAGGCAGATGTTACTTTTACCACCACAGTCAAAGCAAGGGTCCTCAGTGTTTGACTTCTGAAATCCCCTCTAAGTTCCTTACAGAGACATGAAATGGTTTGTTTATTAAATCTGTAATTTTACTGAACTTGTGAGGTCCAGAAGGAAATTCTTGTTTCTCTGCAATCTCTACTGGGACACAGATTTCTTTACTCTCTTTAAGAACATACCTCCCGCAGTCCAACACCAAGTGCTATATTTATAATCTAAGCAGACAGTAAAGATAATTTTCCCTTTCATTATCATTTCTGCTATATTCATCTCAAATAGCTAGCAGTTTAGCCATTTCATTCACACAAATACATGGAGTTAGCAGTGAAACTCTGCTTCTTGTCACATTTCTTTTTGAATGCCTGAATACAGTCATACTTACTTGCTGCCTCTCTGCCTCAAAAGATTTGAAAGGTGTTTTCAAACCTCATTACAGAAGACTCACTTCACCAGCCACAAAAAAAATTTATCATTGCTGAGTGGCAAAATGTAGTGAAACTAAACACTGCTGAACAGTTTATGTCAAGAAATACAAGCAGAGGATTCTGTACAATTCACACTGAAGTTAAGTAGATCTGTTTCCACAGTGGTCCCATCAGGCAGTTGCATCTTCATGTACTAGAAATCAAAAATGGAGTAACAACCAAATGCATCTATTTTCTTCATAGAGATTTCTCCACAGTGAGATAATAGTGATTAATTCACATCAAAATCTGATACAATACAGCTGGGCTGGGACCTAGGTCTCCAAAAGCATATAGGATGAAGCTTCCTAATGTGAAGCAGCACTCCAAATTCATTGAAGCTGAATAGAGTTTTAGCTCTGAAAACTCAGTAGTAAAATTTCAATAAAGTATAATTTAGTTCTAAGTATCTAAAAATACATTTTAAAGTCTGTTAATACCAGATTAAGTAGATTTGCTTCTCTTATGCCACATTCCTATTTAATTCAATGACCCTCATTTGAAAGTTGAAGTCATTTGAAATAAAATAATGGTTAAAACAAATAATGCTTGGTTGTTTTTTTGTTTTTAATTTGCTGCATTACACTCACCCATTGTTCCATGTCTAATGTCAAACAGGAGTTTAAAGACATGCAAAACAGCCCCAGGAGACCCCTTCTCTCACCCAAGAGCTGTCCCTGATACTGCAGTAATCATCATCCAGCTCTGAATGTTTATAATCACTGTGACTAATTGAGATCAGGACCTAAACTCTGAGGAGCAGTCTGAAAGGACCAACAGATGAGAAACACATTATGACAGCATGGGCTAGTCACCATCAATCCAGAAACACCACCACAGTGTCACATGCTGATTGTCCAAATCTGAAACCAAACTGACATAAACCAAATTGCCTGTGGGTCAAGTGTGCATCCCTCTGTGCTCTGACACAAGGTGGGCTGAGAAGGACCCAGAAAGGGATACACACAGTAGGGAGGAGGATTCTTCTCATAGGGAGGAGGATTCATCTCAGTCAGGGTGGGTCTTATATATTCCTCAAAAAAGGGGAACAGAAAACACAATTAAAATCATGCAAAGACCAGAACACGCAGAAAAGGGAGGGAAAACTGGCTGAGTCAACTTCAAAATGTTTCATAAAGTGACTCTTTAGTGACACAAGTAAAAACTACATTTAATGAGAATGATCAGTAATTCTGTGTGTAGATATGGTGTGACTTGCACCTAAGTTAGGAAAAGTGCAAGAAAATACATATTCTTCATTTGGGGCACCAATCAGGAATTGGCATAACCTGTTCCTGAACACCTTTAAGGAGTGGATTCAATCACCTGACTTAGGTTTAGTTGATTAGATAGTGTTGGGTGACAGGTTGGACTCAATGATCTCAAAGGTCTTTTCCATCTGGGTTAATCCTATCCTATCCTATCCTATCCTATCCTATCCTATCCTATCCTATCCTATCCTATCCTATCCTATCCTATCCTATCCTATCCTATCCTATCCTATCCTATCCTATCCTATCCTATCCATGGAACCAGCTCTGTTACCTCCAGCCACATCTCATGGCCTTTGTGAATAGAACAGAAAGCTGACTTTTATACAGTACAGTGAAGCCAGAGAATCAAATACACATCCAAAATAATGTGAAATGTCTCACTGGCAAATACCATTACTTTGCACTCAAAGAACCATGAGGTTAGTCTTAAAATACTGTATGATTCTTTTCTTAAACTTGAGCATATCTTTCCTGACTCCCTTCCAGATTATTTTGTTAACCTTCATCACAATTCAAAGCTGAGGTTTTGCTTCCAGGTTGGTGTGTGTGTGTATATATATATATATAAAATTATTATTACTGTGCATTATTTTCAGAGAAATATGCCTTCTGTCTGTTGCCTGTTTTCTTTGGAATTAAATACCCAGAAATCATTTGGGTCTGGAGTAACCACTCAGGCCCATTAAAGTACAGTTGACTCACAAGGCTAACAGAGATAAGAAAGAAGTTTTATAAACAACAATAGTGTTTCCAAACCAGCCATCCTGGGATCCATTGCAACCATGAGAGGGCCTGGCATGCTGTCAGTTTATCAGGAGCAGCCTGCAGCAGAAAGCAGAACTGAAGTCAAAGGTGGGCTTCACAGCAAGGCAACTTAGACTTTCTGCCACACCACCCTCTTCTGTGGTGACTTTAAAGAAAGAAAGGAAAGACACAAAACAGGAATTGCTTTTGTGAACCAACTCCACAGCCTGTAGTCAGAGTAAAATTGCTACATTTTTCAAAAGCACACTAGGTGAACTAGATTTGATTTCAGCAGGATATCATGAAATCCTTCTGGAAGTCTCATCCTGTGCAAAGTGCTTGCACAGAGAGGTTTTATAGCTGGTATTTCTAATGTGATCCCATCATTTCTATAGCTCCTCTTGTCTATGCTTTCTGCTGGTCTCCCAGTGCTGCTACAGCAGACCTTGTCAAGAAGCCAAAGCTGGGGGAGCAAGGACGCCAGCACTGGGATCCTCACTCTGCCTGTTTTTGAGAACCATCCTGAGGGCTCTGATGAGCATTTAGCATGAAGTTTCTGTTCCCTGGTGAAACAAAAGTAGATTCCTGAAAATCTATTCACAGGAATTACTAGCACATTAGCTGTTTCTGCCAGCGTATCTGAAGAAAACCAGTACTTGAAGACACTTGCCAAGGTGTTGCTCATCTCTCCTCCTGTGCATTGTATTAACATCTGGTCACAAAAAATGTTGTACTCCCACGAGTCAGAATTACTACAGAACACTACAGAAATACTACACTTACCATATTTGTTTATAGTTGTATGAAAAGTGAGCTAGGTCCAGTACCAAATGCTTAAGCAAGAGCATCCAGTCAAGTCAAATGTGCAGATGTCAAGTTCCCAGAAAGCCAGCTCCATTTGCTGTTCCTGTATCTGCTGTGCAGAAAGCAACGTCGCTGCTGAGGACAAGACACAGTTCACAATGGTGACCTCCAAATGTTCACAAAATGTTATGGTTTTAGTGTGCTCCCCCACCCTGTTCCCCCTTCCACCTCCTCCCTCCCCTCTTACCAATATTCATGATTTCTGATAGTGGGGAATATTACTTTTTTTCCAAACCACTCCACAAAGACAGAGAAATAACATAGTACAAGCAATGCTTTGAAGCACTGCTTTAAAACTCAATGTTACCATATGCTTAGTCACATTGTAGCGTTCATCCTCCCCACCTGCCAGAATTTCAGCAGAAGCCTAATGCAGACTACCTCATTAAGCAAGAGAAACACCTGAAATTCTGTATTTCTGTGCACCTCTAACCAAAGCATTTAAAGCCTGAAAGGAGACCCAGGGCTTTGAAAACGGACCTGACTTCACAGTACTAGTGATCTCTTTTGGTAGACTATAAACATGTTTCAATAATCTTTATGTTCAAGTCTAACTATGACAATTTTTGGCCCCAATCCAAATATATTTTACTTTTCTAGATAAAAAATAATAATAATAATAATTAAAAAAATATATCTTTATTTCTACTAGGTTCAGCAAAGAGAAGGGCTCAGAAAACACTACAGAGGAACCTACTGTTGATGGAATCACAGCAACTTTTATAGCTGAGCTTACATTTACAAGCAGGAGTATCACCAGGGTCACAGCCCTGCTTCATGTCATGTGGCAACTGAACAAAGTTGAACACACACACAGAGTCAGACATAGGTGGCCAGCTGGCACAGGAGGTAGAGCACTGCAGTATCATTTTGCCCACCCACATAGACAGCGTTTTAAACCCAGTAAATAGAAATACCACAGTAGTTTTACAGAAGGGCCAGATTGTAAATAATTAATCCATTGGATAAAAATGTTTTGCATGAGGCAGAAAGGCAGAGCTCACCAGCCAAACAACCTTAGATAAAAAAGTGTGCAGCATGTGTTGTTGCCAAATGTCAGTGATACAAAAAACCCCAACACCCATAATGCTGAAACTACCCCAAATGTTTTGTGGCTTCATGCAACCAGCTACGCTAGTAGAAGCTGCCTTTTAGCATACAACTGTCTTTGCACCATGGAAACACCTATGATATCTGTCACATAGGCAGTTTCCCTCAGGACTCAGCTCATTCTGCACTTTTCCCACTAAAGTGATGATGAGAACAATTGTATTAGCAAATATGAAAGCTGCCACTGTTAGAAAGTTCACTTTGGTGACTGTATTTAAACCATTTAAGAGAATTTAGATTACAATACAGGTAGACATTAGGAAGTATGCCCTTTACTCCCTTAATGGAGCACCTCTCCTATGAGGACAGACTGAAGGAGTTGGGGCTGTTCAGTCTGCAGAAGAGAAGGCTCCAAGGTGACCTAATTGTGGCCTTCCAGTATCTGAAGGGGGCCTACAGGAAGGCTGGGGAAGGACTTCTCAGGATCTCAGGTAGTGACAGGACTAGGGGGAATGGAATGAAGCTGGAGGTGGGGAGATTCAGGCTGGACGTGAGGAGGAGGTTCTTCACCATGAGAGTGGTGAGACCCTGGAATGGGTTGTCCAGGGAGGTGGTTGAGGCCCCATCCCTGGAGGTGTTTAAGAGCAGGCTGGATGAGGCTCTGGCCAGGCTGATCTAGTGTGGGGTGTCCCTGCCCATGGCAGGGGGGTTGGAACTAGATGATCCTTGTGGTCCCTTCCAACCCTGAATGATACTATGATACTATGAATGTATCCACACAACTGTATCAGCTGGAGAAAGCCATATAACTCTTTGTTATTACATGAAAAGTAATTTTAGTCTTACACTTTAAAAGTAATACAATTTGCATTAAGCTGTGAGCTCAGCAAGCACTCTGAGGAATATCAGAGCTCTAAGTTAAACCCCAGTTAATAAAAAATTACATTGCAAGTAGATTTTGTCACATAAATATAAAAGTAATGCTCCAGTTTAATGCTATCAAGGACAATTTTGAGAGGTCTAATTCTTAAAAATATAGGAGAAACTATTCACTCCTTTTGAAGGAGATAACAGGAATTCAACAATTTGAACTTGTACTGGGTACAAATGACATCTCCCTTTCCCACATGATTTCTGTGCTTCACTGTAGAGATAGCTTCATTTTACTGTGTTGACAGTAAAGGTAAGGAAGAGGCCAAGAAGAGGTAATATTTCTCTTATCTTGATCTGCCCCCAGATAAAATAGCAAGAAGTTTAGCTAAATTGTTCCCCATAAATTGGATGGGGGTAATCACAGCTAACATACCATTGGTCTTTTAATCCCTGTCCAGGGAAGCTACATGGTTCACAAATCAAGTTTGGGGCAGCACAGACCCCCAAGAGGAGGCAGGCAAAGAAGCACACTGGAATGAGAGATTCAAATATCAGCACATACCAATAAACTGATTTGTTCCTGTGCTTTGAGACTGATATATTTAAAACATGGTTTGTGATGTAGAATTTCCTAAGCAATTCCCCTGTGTGTTTCCATAACTTTTTTTTTCTTAGCTATTTTCCTATGAGTTGTAAAAGAGAAAAGCCAGCCAAAAATCTAGCAACAACATTAAAAAAGGGGAAAGAAAACCCAACCCCACCACCACAACCTATTTTGGAGTGAAACTTTGTTAGCCTGCCCTCATTATGTAGCTTTACAGACAAAAGTAAACACTTCTTAATGCAATGCACAACTGACCTTTGTGCAGCGAGATAGCATCAAAGCTAAGAATTTATTAGCATTCAAGAAAGGGCTACAGAGCTATAAGGCTGCAAGAAAAGTCACCACCACACTGAATGGGAAAAACATATTTTGCTTGAACTATAAAAGAAAATTAAGTCTCAGAGCATGGTCCAACCTGTGTCAAGTCAGGGAATTAGGAAAATCTTAGCCTCACATAAGAGTTTATATTGAGTTTTACAAAATGTGGGGGTTTTGCCCACTGACAAAAGGCAATGGATAGTCTTTGATGCTAGCCAGATCAACGCTCCAGTCACCACACAGATGATCCAAGTATAAAATGAGGTCTGCATTTGGTGTGTGCTGGAGAAACCAAGCTCACTGAGCCTTCAGCGTGGTGTTTTCAGCAGCTGCTCTGTACATCCTGCTCATCAGATTTGCCACATATTCCTTACCCAGAGCCTCCTGGGATTCTAAAATAACTGCATTGAGACCTGAAGCTTGAGTCTTCCCGCTCCAAGGTTGAGTCAGGAAGATTGCCAGTTACTTGTACTTTTGATTAGAAAATAACAGAGCTAATAAGAGGGGAGCAGAACAGGGTTCTTCCACATACCTCTGCTTTATGGGACAGGACAAACACATTTTTCGGGTTCTGGTTGAGGTTTAGGCACTATTTCACATCACTTCTTGTGTCACCTTGTCTTCGTTTTCACCTGCTTTTGGTAGAATTCCTGAAGTTTTACTTCATGCATTTGCTCACTTGCACTTTATCTCTTTCAGATCACAGGTAAGGTTTCATTCTTGGCACAATACGCACCAGCTACTGAAGCATGTTAGCAATTAGGGAAGTCCACGATTTGGCTGCAAGCAATGAGAGTTGCAGCTCTTCACAATGGATGAAAATGGATCACTATTGTAGCTGACACTTGGCTCTCCAGAAACATTTTCCCACTGCATAGTTTGTCATACTACATCGCTAAGAAACAAAATCTTCTGCAGAAGCACGAGACTGTCACTGATCACCATCACCAGTCCTTCATGAAAAATCACCACTAACTTCAAAAAGGGCTTTGAAGTAAAAAGACAAATATACCAATAATAATTGGATAACAACTTTCACTTTCCTCTCTTGATCTCTCTCCTGGGAACTTTCCCCCACCTTTTTTCTCTGTTTCTCACTCCATTTGTCATTGAAGCCTCAGATTTTGACTACTGCACCTTTCTCCTCTCTTATGTCATGCGTGTAAAAAAACCCCTGGCTTCACCTGCTTTGCAGCTAGAGCATGTGTTTCTTTCTCACTAGCTTCATATCAGATAAAATCACAGTTTTCAACAGCATGGGAAAATAATGTGAATGGGATCCATATGTTCAAAATAAAGCTCAGTTTTTGTTTACTTATTTCCTGAATTAAGGCACTTGGTGTTTTTTTCCCCTTAGCTGCTGGTAAGTTATCTTGAGAATCATCATGCATGATAGCCACTATTTGTCGCTATATAAAAGTGAATTATCACCTGTGTATCCAAGTTGGAAGGAAGTTATCTGTCTCTTGCAGAGGAAAAGAATGTGTATGAAAAAATCTCTCTGCTTTTTCATGGAGAAAACAAAAATACCTAACTATAATTCTACCTAACGAATTCAGAATGAATAGAATTCAGAAGGAATGGTGAAAAAAGAAGTGAATCTGCTCTCAGTGATATGATTTGCAAAACTAATCTCTTCACAGAAACATGGCAGGCTGAATAACAGGAGAAAACCATTAGGAATAGAAAATCTTGAGAGAACTAACAAAAAAGGGATGCTTACAATTCATATTTCAAGGTGAGCAGAAATTGCAACAAATAGCATTCATTACTTCTGAATGCAAGGTAATCAGTTTTCTTCTTCAAATATAGATGTTTGATGCTTAAAATAACTGTTACCTCCTTAATCAAGTAACTGAAGAATCAAAAAGAACCATTAGATCAAGCAATAAAAACTATCAATTACAATTATTTTGATCTGCTCTTGCAGAATTCTTCATTATAATTCATCTTGTGCTGGGTTTTGTCCTGGTAGTGAAGTGCCTTTTGAATCAGAAATCTGATATCACATAAAGGCCATTACAACACACACAGATGAAGACATATTTGGTGGTAATATGTTTTCTATTTTAGTAGTTAAAATACACCTTTATGTCTTGCTTGCCTTGTAGTTAATGTCACAGTAAATTATTTCAACTTCAACACCTACATTGTTTTCAGTAACCTTTTCAATATTCAGCATAGCAAGAGCCAACAGGTCACAAAAGTGGCTTTCCCCTGTACTGTGAAATTCCACTTGGACTTGAAGAAAAGCTCTGAGCTCATGGGGCTGTGATCTCAGCCAGGAAGTCTGTAATTTCTAGTGTTCATCAGCAGGAGGGCAACAAGCTCCTCCATCTCACAACCAGCAGCAGAAACAGCCACATCTCTTGAGACTGAGTTTTATAAAGGGCAGCTTTGCAGCTCAGGTGGTTAATGTCTATGTAAAAACTCCTCGTCTCCAAAGCCCTAGCAGTAATGCATAGTGAGATTGTTATATCTGCACATAATGGCTTTTTGTTCACACTGAGCTGCCTTTTTTTCCCCCACATGGTAAAACAAGCATCTTCAAATAGAAGATGTTCCATCCCAGGGAATGAAGATCAGTTCTGAATTTAGGATACTCTTCCCTCTAATCCTTTCTATTTGTTTACAGTTAAACCTACCTAGATATCATTTTAAATTGCTCTCTCTCTTAATGTTCTCTCTCTGTAAGATGGAAATAGAAGCCCTGTATATCAAAATGAGATAAATGTCTTAATATTCTCCAGGTGCCTAGCTGGTACATTGATGAATGTCCTAAATGAGAGCAAAAGCAAATGTATAATTCCACATTTAACTCAAGCCTTAAAGACGTGAAAGGGCTTTGCCATGAATAATGAAATGAAAGAAGAAATAGTAGGAAACTGCCTGGAGTATGTGTGAACAAGTAATTAAAGACTGTATCTTAATGCAAAAAGCAGATGAATTAGAACTGCAAATCCATTTACTGTTAGCACTCCTCACCTCAGAGAACTTCACAGGTTAATGTTCTTTTAATGTATGTCCAAGTAATGATGTACAAACCTCTCTATATATATTTAAGCATTGAACGAGCAATGGATCAAGCCTTTGATTCAGGAAAGATTTACTGTGTAACAACTGTAAGAAATAAAATCTGGGTAAGAAATGTCTTTGCTACTGAAAATTAATTTTAGAAGTCATCAATTTATTCATGAGGCTCTAGGAAAATGGATAGATTTTGCTTTCCAAGGTAAAACAGTCATTATTAAAGATCCCCACACCATTACCTTAATCCCATTTTAACCAGCTCAAACACTGCATTTATTATGAAGTGTAACTTTGTGGCCATATTTCTATTCTATTCTATTCTATTCTATTCTATTCTATTCTATTCTATTCTATTCTATTCTATTCTATTCTATTCATACATACTTTCCCAATATTGTGATGATTTACTCAGCTGCCACCTCACCCCTGGGTGCATCTCCCCTACCCTCTTGATGATCATCTGATCAGACCTTGTCCAGGTATTACCCACACTGTAAATATAGTTGTGCACCTTTGAGTCCTGTCCTCAAGCTCACTGCAGACTGGGCTCAGGACAGTCTGGAAGACACACAGGAAAGAGAGAAACACTCAATTTCTGTGGTCTTATGTACTGTGGATGTGATCTCAACATCCTTGCTGCTACCTCATTTGATGGCTTGCTTTCTTTTCCCAAAGGTCTGCTGCCCTTGTGCAGCCCTCTAAACCCACACTACCAGTAAGAGTCCTCACTGAGGTGACCTGTGTTGGGGAAAAAAAAAGGGGAAAAGGAGAAAAAGACCCAAACCAAACCTGAGAATATGCACTTGAGCACAACTATGGTCTATGACACCTTACTCTTGAAGACCCTCTCAGAAGCTACCCACTGTCCCTTACATCCCATTTTGCTATATTAACAGGTTGCACATTAGAGCTACTGTGCAGCTGATATTAATTCAGCTCAGTCAATTGAAAGCTCCAACAAAAGGAAGGAACAAAGAGCAAAATAAATAAAACTAATGAACCAATTGCTCCATTAGTGTAACTGCATAGGCTTCAATAGTGCTACACTAATTTCCAGCAGCTGGAGTTCTGGCTCTTTATTTTTTATTTACTTTACCTTCTGTTCTTAATTTCCTAAACTTCCATTTGTTTGTTATTTACATCTTCTATACTGGCTGCATTTGGAGTGTAAATTCCCTCAGGAACCATGCTTTTCATTTAAATAACCACACAAGTCTAGGACACAAAACAAATTCTTTGCAATGTCTGATAGACTGATAGGTAGGAGAAATGTGGTAGGCTTAGAGACAATACAGAACTGGACTGAAAAATACATCCAAGGCCAGCTCCACATACATTTGCTTCTTTGCACAAGACATTAATTCAGACACAGTGTTCATTGTTCCTTTTTAGAACCCATGCCTTAGGAACATTAGTTTTTTGTCAGGTGTTTGCATGAAACAGCTTTCATGTTACTGGGCAAACTTGCTTTAGTCCTTTGAAAATGTGAGAACTTAACTGACATGTTTTTAATGAATAGAATAGAATAAACCAGGTTGGAAGAGATCTTCAAGATCATCGAGTCCAACCTATCATCCAACACCATCTAATCAACCAAACCATGGCACCAAGCACCCCACCCAGTCTCCTCCTAAACACCTCCAGTGATGGTGACTCCACCACCTCCCTGGGGAACCCATTCCAATGGCAAATCACTCTCTCTCTCTATGAAGAATTTCTTCCTAACATCCAGCCTAAACCTCCCCTGGCACAGCTTGAGACTGTGTCCTCTTGTTCTGATGCTGGTTGCCCAGCTCACTCAGCCTCTCCTCATAGGGCTTGTGCTCCAAACCCCTCACCAACTTTGTTGCCCTTCTCTGGACACATTCCAGAAAGACAACATCTTTCCTAAACTGAGGGAGCCAGAACTGGACACAATACTCAAGGCATGGCCTAACCATTGCAGTGTACAGGTCTACCCCTTAAATTGACTGTACAACCCCCTTCCCTGCCAACTCTCTGAATAAGATTGGGGTGGACAACATGCAAAATATTGCAGGAGTCTCTGTTGCCTAAGGTACTGCTGGTGAGTGCACATACTTTAAAAAGAAAAATGATGTCCTCTTCCACTTGTAGCACTATTTTCTTCTCAAAACAAGGAGCTTTGAGAAAGCTGATAATTATTTTTCAGGTGGTGTTTTGTTGGGTGATATTTTCTTTTTATGTTTGTCTCCCTAGCAAAGTAACCAAAGATCTAAATCAGCCAAGCAAGATGATTTTGATGAAAACCTTCCACAGAGAACACCTCAATTCAATCTCACTAAAGTTTAAATCTGTTGAACCACAAAACCCTCAAAATACATCAAGATTAATGCCACTAATAGATACAAAGATGCAGTACAGTACCCTCACTTCCATAATAGTTCCCTAGAGGGAAATACTTGTTGACAACCAAAAAATATATTGCTAAGGATTACTATGAACAACCTGTGACAGAATGCCTCAAAACTGTCAACTTCACAAATCAACCTCAACTTGAAAGTTATTTCTAGCTAGTCAAGCTGAGGTTGATAAAGTACTTTTGTGTTCTCCTTTTGTTTTCAGGAATCCTAGTATCTTAGGCAATAAGGAACTAGGTATCATTAAGTATTGTATAATTATCAATGCAAATTACCAGCCTATTTAATACACTTGCATCATTTTTTTAGAAGAAAAATAAATCCATAAAGCCATAAGGATTTCTAGTCAAATAGTTAGCTCAGCACCAGTTGCACAAAATGCTTAGGACTAGGACTCAATGGACATAAAACCTTCAATCTTGTAATGAAAATGTGATTAGACCTTGACTGTTCCCATGGGAAGGAAAGGCTTTCCTAATACAAAGAGTGCCTGTAGCTGCCTGGCCAGTCCAAGAGCAGCAGGGAGCTGGGGTTCATCACGCACCATTACTACACAGAAATATGATGCTTATTTTTAACCTCTTACCCACTGATAGAAGCACAGGTGACAAAGTGCTTGCCTTTTACTCTCCCTCTATCTGGTAATTTTCAATGATATTCCTCAGATCTATCTATCAGCAGCTTATACTAAATTATGTCAGTGTGTAACAGAAAGCAGATCTTTACTTACCCCTTACTTCCATCCTTTCTGCCTCTACAGCGCTTCCACAGATACAGCAGACACTTCAGGTCACAACCTCTCAAGATATTTTTGAGGAGTAAGTTTTTATCTTGGGGTTGTAATACATGACCAAGCTACTGAGAAAATACCATACTTTTTGAACACTGGGTAGGGATGATGTCTTGAACAATGGTTCAGGTCATAGCAACCTCTTTTTGTGGTTTTTGCAGCAGCAGTTACAACCTTCCCCTGGAAGCCAAACTCATTATTGAAGTGGTGGCATTCTGCACTATCAGTGAAACGTTAAACACAAGGAACCACATATGCCTACATTTTAGTCCTAAAGCTATACTTATTAGGCAAGCTTGCTCAAAACTTTCAAAATAAGGTATTTTCAGTTAAGTGGAAATATGAATGCAACCCTTTATCAAAAAAAAAAGAGAGAATGTGGAACCCACATTCAAAGATTTTGCTTTTTGCAGAGCATTTTGATACAAGTTTTTCATACATATCTTCCCACTCAGCTTCCATTTCCTTATGTACAAATGCCATTCTGAGACACAATTTACAGGATATCATCCTGCTAACTTACACTGATGTGGCAGTGGAGGAGCAGGAAAGTGTGAAAACAATTGGTTTGTGGAAGACAGACTGATTGCCAAGGAATTTGGTGCTATGGTGTTGTAAAAGAAGACTCAAGTGTCAGAAATTGGGTCCTTTAAATGGTAAGTATGTATTAAGACTTTTGACAGAAGAGTATTACTCTTACCTTCATATGAATCTGATGGAAGTAGCATAAAATAATGTCAAACTCACCCCCTCTCCCACCATTCAAGCTCCCCAGTATTCCCCTCTGAAATTAAGTTAGCATTCATGTAAGGTTTCACATTCACAGTGGGTCAAAGACTGAATGGAAGACGGAAGTCAAATGGAAGTTGTAAAATCTGGCCTGGGGACTATTACAGAGCCAGTAGTTAAAGAGTTTAGTCCAGCAGTAAATCAGGAAAGGTCTAGCAGCAAAGGGACTAAAGAGCTCAACATTGTCTCTAGTGCTATTCTTCTATTTCAAGAGCTTTCACTCTCAAAGTCATTAGAGTAGATGAATTTGTCCAAACAAAGCCTCAAGGGATTTGATCTTTTAGTAAGACAGGAAGAAGAGCCTAATTTCTTCAGTACAGGCTTTACCCTTTGCATGATTCCTCTGAAATGTCCCTGTGTACACATTTTCCTATGTATTTACTGTGAGAATATTTTCCATGACAAAAGGTATCAACAACTTCTACCAACAATTCACTGAAATTTTTAATAGCTTTGTGCTGTAAATATCCACACTGAACTGTTCCTAAAATTAACTGACTTTATTACTGACATAAAAATGACTACTAGGTTTAGAAATTTATTTCTCTTCCCTCACTTATTTTGTGTTGGAGAGGTCTGCACACACTTCTAGTGTCAGCACTCATTAAAGTCTTAGTCTTAAAATCCCTGGTAAGACAGACTTATTTTCCTGGGATGAAGCCCATCTAAGTGAGAATAGACAGATTTGGTGAAGCAGGTGACAGGGAACTTGGGGCTTTAGGGTTTATTAGGTCTGTTATGCTCTTGTCCTAAGCTTTTCAGAAATTATATCTCACTGACTGTTGTAAAAAGCTCAGCCATAAGTTCAGCTTGGTACAACCTATGCCAGATCTCTAAAGAAAGGTTACTAAAAGTTTTGTCATATATCATAATTATTCTTTGTTTTACATCACAGAAAATACAAATCTTCAAGAGACTTTAAAAGCCTCTGAACCCTCAAAATATGCAAAGCTTTTTACTTCATTTCAAATTAATTTGGCTTCAGGTCAAGAACACACTGAACTGTATTGAACAATGCTTATAGATGACTCTTCAGCTTAAGTAAAGATTATGTGTTCACTCATCTTTTTAATAGCAAAAAAATACAATATTAATAATAATTGTGTAACTAAATGCTTAATCTGTCACATTACCTAGAAGCTGAGGAGTTTATTCATAAGTTATTAATCCCATTGTAAGCAATATTTTCCCTCTAATATACTTATTTTTACTGTTCTGGAAATCTGTGAAGTAAAAATAAAAGAAAAACTTAAGCTCCATTTCCCCTAGATAATTGACCATGCTATAAATTCCCATCACACATATAAAACCCTAGAAGTATCATTTACAATACCTATTTCCCAGCTATTAATTGTCACTGATATTATTCATTATGCTGTGCTGCCAGGGAAGAACTGAAGTAATCAATTAACATAAAATGAGAACTCATCCCATTTGACTGAATCTGGTCACATAATTAGCACTCATTTATAGACTCTTCCATTAATGCTGCCACTCCATTTACAGGCTGCTATAGTGAGGGGAAATAAATGTCCCAGATTGTTTCAGGTCTATATAATGTGTAAATTGCAATTCCAGTTATAGTGATAATACCATTTCTAGTGCAGTTCTGTGGAAAAGATTGGGTTCATTATAACTATGCCATATAGATTTTTTTTACCTTTCTATTGCAGCTGAGATATTGCCCTCTCTGGTCAGCCTGCTCCAAAGTCTCTCCACCTTCACACTGAAGAACTCATCCCTATGATCCAGTCTAAACCTACTCTGCCTTAGCTTAATGCCATTCTTCCTTGTCCTATCTCTCTCATAGCAGAGTTGTTGTTCCAGCACTTGCAGAATCTTTGTGGCCCTCTCTACTTTATTCTCTTAGCCCTGCATGAATTTTGGCCCATTTTAGGAGCTGAGGGCAGTGTAAATGTACATAACTAATAGTTTATCCTCCAGTGTCATTTATCCCCAGACTGTGTTATTTGAAGTAATACCTGTAAGCCACCACTGTGCAACAACTGTGAAGACTGAAATTCTATTTAGTTTTCTTTAGGGGCTGGAAAAGAAATAGAAAAGACACAGAAGCAGACTGCTACATTTTAAGGAGTAGATTTTGGGTTTATGTTAGCACTGCAAAGAAAATGATTTAAAATACATTTTGCTAAAAAGGCTCATCTGAATAAACATTTAAAACTCCAAGATTTTGCAACTCAAGCCCATCATCCATAGGATCACAGACTAGATGCAGTGTTGGTTGTGTTGTACCAGGAATTAATTCACTTCTGAAAAGAGGCAAATGAAGCTAATCAATAAATTATTAAAATATATATATATTTATGAGCTCTGAATTTGATGTTTTTTAAATTCAGTTTTTAACCTGAACTTTAAGACCATGATAGAATTAAAAAAGAACAATGGGAGGGCATCTGAAAAGATGCTTTTTTCCCTTCTCTTTCAGATTGCATGTGAAAACCCTTCAACAAATACAGGCTCTGCATGTGGACAACAGTTTCGAATTACAAACTGCATTCTCAAACTATTACAGAAAACCATTGTGTTTGGTGGCAGCATTAAATTGTTTCTTTTATTGGCCTAGGATGTATACCAGTCAAGGCAGAACTATTTGGTCAACCACACATACAGGACTGTTTACCCATAATTATTGTAACACGTATTAATCACGTGTGAGCAGAATGTGTAGACAGATAAGGGACTTACGGCAAGCCCCAAGTTTACCTCCATGATCTGCAAATTGTCTCCAGTCAACCACATGAATATTTCCTCCAAGCACAAGTTGGTGGAAGAACAGATCTACTTTGAGTACTAAACAAGCCAGCTTTTGAAAGAAGGACCCCAGATTTAAAGCTATTTTTGCTACCTTCTCCTTCCCAGCAGTCTCAGCTTGCGTGGGCCAGGGGATGCAAGGCTTTTTGTGCCCGTTTAGTGACTACATAAAGAAACTCAAGACCATAATTTTTCAAGTACTCTGGAAATAAGATCAGTTACATTTTACTCTGAATCACTAGACCTTCAAAATTATTGCTGAAAGCATGTGAAAAACCACAAAAAGAGAAATACTTAGGAAATTGGAAAAAAAGGTGGGCAGAGGCATAATAGACCCAAATATCCTCTTTTTCCTCCTGTCAGCATCCACAGTAGAGTCTGGAGCTGGATGGAAATGAATCTACAGCGCTAGAAAAAAACCCAAAACCCTCCATTGACTGAAATACCTGCTCCAAAGTCAACAAGGACAAGACACACATGGACTTCAGAGCACATCTCCATCCTGTTTTGCAGGCACCACTCTTTTGCCAGTTAGATTCTCCACAGAAAAAGAACTTCAAGACTTTCAAAGTTCAAGCTGCCCTTACCTGACATTTGTAAATATGTAATTGTTTGTCCTTGGGTTCCCTAGGAGAGGGAAGAGGGAAGAGGAGGGAAGAGGGAAGAGGAGGGAAGAGGGAAGAGGAGGGAAGAGGGAAGAGGAGGGAAGAGGGAAGAGGAGGGAAGAGGGAAGAGGAGGGAAGAGGGAAGAGGAGGGAAGAGGGAAGAGGAGGGAAGAGGGAAGAGGAGGGAAGAGGGAAGAGGAGGGAAGAGGGAAGAGGAGGGAAGAGGGAAGAGGAGGGAAGAGGGAAGAGGAGGGAAGAGGGAAGAGGAGGGAAGAGGGAAGAGGAGGGAAGAGGGAAGAGGAGGGAAGAGGGAAGAGGAGGGAAGAGGGAAGAGGAGGGAAGAGGGAAGAGGAGGGAAGAGGGAAGAGGAGGGAAGAGGGGGGAAGAGGGAAGAGGGGGGAAGAGGGAAGAGGAGGGAAGAGGGAAGAGGAGGGAAGAGGGAAGAGGAGGGAAGAGGGAAGAGGAGGGAAGAGGGAAGAGGAGGGAAGAGGGAAGAGGAGGGAAGAGGGAAGAGGAGGGAAGAGGGAAGAGGAGGGAAGAGGGAAGAGGAGGGAAGAGGGAAGAGGAGGGAAGAGGGAAGAGGAGGGAAGAGGGAAGAGGAGGGAAGAGGGAAGAGGAGGGAAGAGGGAAGAGGAGGGAAGAGGGAAGAGGAGGGAAGAGGGAAGAGGAGGGAAGAGGGAAGAGGAGGGAAGAGGGAAGAGGAGGGAAGAGGGAAGAGGAGGGAAGAGGGAAGAGGAGGGAAGAGGGAAGAGGAGGGAAGAGGGAAGAGGAGGGAAGAGGGAAGAGGAGGGAAGAGGGAAGAGGAGGGAAGAGGGAAGAGGAGGGAAGAGGGAAGAGGAGGGAAGAGGGAAGAGGAGGGAAGAGGGAAGAGGAGGGAAGAGGGAAGAGGAGGGAAGAGGGAAGAGGAGGGAAGAGGGAAGAGGAGGGAAGAGGGAAGAGGAGGGAAGAGGGAAGAGGAGGGAAGAGGGAAGAGGAGGGAAGAGGGAAGAGGAGGGAAGAGGGAAGAGGAGGGAAGAGGGAAGAGGAGGGAAGAGGGAAGAGGAGGGAAGAGGGAAGAGGAGGGAAGAGGGAAGAGGAGGGAAGAGGGAAGAGGAGGGAAGAGGGAAGAGGAGGGAAGAGGGAAGAGGAGGGAAGAGGGAAGAGGAGGGAAGAGGGAAGAGGAGGGAAGAGGGAAGAGGAGGGAAGAGGGAAGAGGAGGGAAGAGGGAAGAGGAGGGAAGAGGGAAGAGGAGGGAAGAGGGAAGAGGAGGGAAGAGGGAAGAGGAGGGAAGAGGGAAGAGGAGGGAAGAGGGAAGAGGAGGGAAGAGGGAAGAGGAGGGAAGAGGGAAGAGGAGGGAAGAGGGAAGAGGAGGGAAGAGGGAAGAGGAGGGAAGAGGGAAGAGGAGGGAAGAGGGAAGAGGAGGGAAGAGGGAAGAGGAGGGAAGAGGGAAGAGGAGGGAAGAGGGAAGAGGAGGGAAGAGGGAAGAGGAGGGAAGAGGGAAGAGGAGGGAAGAGGGAAGAGGAGGGAAGAGGGAAGAGGAGGGAAGAGGGAAGAGGAGGGAAGAGACCTTCAAGATCATCATGTCCAACCCATTATCCAACACCATCTAATCAACTAAACCATGGCACCAAGCACCCCAGCCAGTCTCTTCCTAAACACCTCCAGTGATGGCGACTCCACCACCTCCCCAGGCAGCCCATTCCAATGGGCAATCACTCTCTCTATGAAGAATGTCAACCTAACACCCAGCCTAAAATTTGTTCTACTCTATTCTGATTTTAATGATTCCTACAAATTAGAGTCCTATTCAGAGGTAAATACTGTAAATGACAGCAGAGTTTCATTAAACAGGTTACATCACACAATTCTTGATGATTTTAATGCAAGACAGAATCTGTCTCAGGATGCTCTGAAGTATATATGTGATGTAGTCAACAATAATCTGAAACAAGGGAAATACTGAAGGCAATTAAAGAATGTGTAAATGTGTAGAGCCTATATAGGGCCCTGGGAAACCTTCAGTGTGTTAAACCTACATGGAATCCTACTTTGCATTTCTGACATGAATATTCACTCCATCTTAAGAAGCCATTTTTTTGCTGTCTGCCAACTCTAATTCTAATGGCAGGTTGAACAAGACATGCACATTTTGCTAGGCACCCTGAATGCTAGATTCTAGATGTGGTACTTTGAAACGCATCTCAAAAGGCCATTTTATTTCAAATTCGCAATGTAAAAGCATCGTGCTTCCACTTCTGTGGTGCCTGGGAAGCTGTCCAAATAAAACCCAGGGTAGGACTATCCACAGTTTGCAAACGTTTCCCAATGTTCTATGCTTTTTTCCACAAGTATTGCAGCCAAATAATTTCTATCCAAATTAGCAACAGGCACTCATGCAGGAAAAAAAAGTTAACATTATGGCATGTCAAAGCTTTGGAGAAGAGGAGGGTGAGGAAGAGGGAGATGTCAAATGCCTAGTCTTCCTTGGGGTCATGAAGAGACAGCTCACAGCTGAAGCTCCACTGGCATTTTGATAATGAAACATTGTGTATTTGTGCACATTTAAGTAGGTGAGCCAATAAAGACAGAAATATACACTTTCCCTGTAAGTCATATGAAACTGACTATAAAACACCAGCATTCTCTTTCTTTGGCCCTAGACATAATCCCTTCTCTTCAGTGTGAAGCTTGGATCATTTCTGTCCTCTAACATACCACCCAGGCAGGCTTTTGGGTAGACCTTGACTGTTTGGGTGATGGAACAAGAAAATGAGTCCCTCTGCATTTCATGCTATTGGGACTGCAGTGCATGCCATTAATATTTCCATTCTAGGATGTAAAACTATTGTTCCCCTTTGAATTTTTCTTATTACCACTCAGGGCAACTGGTATTTAGACTTCACCAAAGAAAATAATCACAGGCTTGCTCTTGCTCTCATTTAAGCTAACAACACTTTTGCCACAATTTCAGTGGAGTCCCAAGCCCTTGAGGAGGACTTTCACAACTTTTAGCTTCAGCTTTTGAAGTTCCACATGGTCCAACAACTCAGAGGTTGAGTCACTTGGGAAGAGCAATTTTTCAAATTCTTCTGTGCACACCAAAGTAAAATCCCCTCAAATTGTACAGGCCAGTTTAAATTGGAAATAATTTTCCCAAACATGCCACAATTTCATCTGCATTTTTTCCATAGTACCTGCTGTTTACTCTGCCCTTGGCAAGTTCACATGTGACTTGCTTTTGTTTCAAGAGGATGTGGTCGCTGTATGAGCAAACCAGCAATAATAATGTGCTCTGTGTTAAGTGCCAGTTAATTTGTACAAATTTGCCTATCAAAAATACAAGAGTTGAGGGTGCCTTTTATCTCCCTACAGCCTCACTACTCTCTGGCTAAAAATATTATCTGGAAGTGGATTCATTCCAGATCAAAAATATTCATGTTTGACTGGCTCGCCTTCCATGAGCATCACCTACTCACAAGATGCCTCCAACAGATCTTCTAGAATGTACTGCCACTACATCCTCGCTCTGGAATGATCACAGGCATCATCTTGTGACCCACACCTCCACAGAGAAGGAATAGACTCATATTATATGTTTAAAGTAGCATGAATAGGGATTCATGGTGTCCAAAGAAGAAGAAGTCCCTTTCAGACAAAAACTGTTTGCGCAATCGTTTCCACCTCGGTGCAGGAATAGGATGATGTTCTCCCAGGGTGCCAAGGAAAATAGTATGGCTGCTGCAGCAAGGGTGAAACAGCTTTCAGTGGGGAAGCTGACATGTTATTTCTTTTGCACAAATCCTCAGAACTTTCTAAAAGGGACTCAGTATTTGGTGAAGCGTTAAGGACCTTTTGGAAAATGTGCTTTGCTTCATAAGAAGTTACTCAGAATGTGGTTCAAAATGTGTTTTTTTAACTAAAGAGAAACGTGTGGTGCCTATGAAAAAATGCAGAAACTCATGAAAGATATCTTTGTTAAATGTCAGTGATATGTGTCTGTTATTTTTCTGTCTTGCAAGCTAATAAACTTAAGACCAGTTGCTTTACAGACAGGGTAGTTATTAGCTCTCAGTAGAAAATAATGTACCACAGGGAATTTACAGTATAAGAAAAATGCTCTTAAATATTTGGGGCCATCTTAGCCACCCAGGGTAAGTGTTTTCTGGCAGCAGAGGTGTTATTGTTGCCACAGCCCTGCCACATGATGTTATTCTCCCAAGTAAAATGTAGTTTTCTTATTAAAGAGCTCTGCTTAAGCCCAGCAGCAAGTAGCCATGGTTTCCTTCTCACACTCAGGATGGAAGAGATGGTTTTGAGGACTGGGCATCAGTGGCAAAAGAAAAGAGCAAAAATGGAGTCTGTGGTTTAAATTAAGCAGGTGCACTGCAACAGAAAGGCATTTCCTTTCTGACCATGCTTACAGAAGGAAAAAGAAAAAGAATAGTTGAAGGACTATATTATTGATTACAATGACTGTAAAAGAAATATTTCTCATTTCCAATCATAAAAATCAAACATTACAGCAACAAATCTATAAGGAGGTATCTAACCCTAATGGTTTTATTTTAGAATAGAATAGAATAGACCAGACCAGGTTGGAGGAGACCTTCAATATCATCACGTCAAACTCATCATCCAACACCATCTAATCAACTAAACCATGGCAACAAGCACCCCATCCAGTCTCCTCCTAAACACCTCCAGTGATGGTGACTCCACCACCTCCCTGGGCAGCCCATTCCAATGGGCAATCACTCTTTCTGTGAAGAATTTCTTCCTAACATCCAGTCTAAATCTCCCCTGGCACAGCTTGAGACTGTGTCCTCTTGTTCTGGTGCTGGTTGCTTGGGAGAAGAGACCAACCCCCACCTGGCTACAACCTCCCTTCAGGTAGTTGTAGACAGCAATAAGGTCTCCCCTCAGCCTCCTCTTCTCCAGGCTAAGCAACCCCAGCTCCCTCAGCCTCTCCTAACAGGGCTTATGTTCCAAACCCCTCCCCAGCTTTGTTGCCCACACACTCCAGCAACTCAACATCTTTTCTAAACTGAAGGGCCCAGAACTGGATGCAGTACTCAAGGTGTGGCCTAACCAGTGCAGTGTACAGGGGAAGAATGACCTCCCTGCTCCTGCTGGCCACACTGTACCTGATACAGGCTAGGAAACTCTTTTTTGCTATTAGGTATCTTCTGGTTTTTTTGTAACTGTAATGTGAATCTAGTTTCTGAAGATCCCAGATTGGCAGTAAGAACAGCTACCCTTGAAAGCCCACCAGCCTGACTATGTGGTGATTGTCGAGATGGAGCAACCACCTTCCAGACAGAAAAACAAACACAACATTGTGTTTTCAAACCCCTAAACAATATCTGGCTGTGCACATTCTTGGCCTGAAACTTCACTTTTAATAACGTAAATATAAAAGGATTCTGCATTAAAACTTGACAAAACCACTTTGTGTCTTACTCCAGAGTCCCCATTTTGAAACTGAGGCTTTATGAGCCTAAGTAGATTAGACCTGCAGCATTATTTTCAGGCGTGTACTTATTCATGAGCAAAAGTCTTTTTAGATACAAACCAGGTGCAGACCAGCTGCTCTGTGTATCTGAACAAAAAAATTGCAGATACCTATCTTTGAATAATAGCATTTTTGTGTCAAACAATTCCTCCACGTTATTCTTGCACAGCATTTTTCCACAACTAAATAATTGGTGGCCTCCTTAGCTGAGGTCAAAGCTGTGTGATATGATCTGTCCAAACATTTTGTTGGATAGTTGCACCCACATGGCCACCCTGGGGTGGTGACAGTGACAGGAACAGCTGCTCACCCCCTGGTCCATAGAGCATCCCAGGGGCTTCTGTGGTGCAGCTGAAGAGCTGTGCACTGGGAGGCTGCAAGAAAGCCTCCAGCCTATCCCTTGCTTACTGCCATACTCGCACACAGTCAGTACATGCTGACAGAGCCATACAATAACAGCACAGATAGAAAAACAGCAGATTGTGCCAAGCAAAACAGGCTGCTTGAGACAAGGATCGTAAATACTAGCAGAGGTCAGTGTCTCCTTGACCATAAACAAATGATAATGATTAATATTAACACATAAATTTGTGTATGGGGAAGGGACGAGATGCCTTAAGGAAAGCTTCAATACTTAGTAACAACCTAGACTTCATGTCACATATCTCACAGTGATTTGCTAGTGGTAGCTTCTGAATAAAGGCTGGAAGCAAAATTTGATTGGAAAAATATTATGCAGCCAGCAAGTGAGAAGAACTGAGAAAGGAGCCTACAGCAGTCGAGACTAAGGGCTGAAAGTTTCATCTGACAGAAAAATGAATTCCTGTTGATCCGGGGAAAACATAATGTGAACCATGTTTGCTGAATGAGAAGAATGTTGATTGGGCAATATCAAAAGCAGCTGTGGTGTGACAGTGGAAAACCAATTAAATCAATGTGACATGGCAGCAAAATAGCCCACGTGGATTTGGGTCTGTGATGTTACCAGAGGGGATGGTGATGCAAAAAATGTTCACTAATCTGTAACTGTGACACCACCATTGGTGACCTACCATGGAGGTGTGGAGGGGAGGAATATGCACATGACTCGATGTTTCTACATATCTTACTTTTATAATTATGGTACAACTCACAGCTTTCCAGTTGATTAGATGTACTCCACACTATGGTGAAGTTACCAACACACATAGGCTTGCTCTTTGTTCCCTGGATTTCTCTTTCTATTTCTTGACACCAATCTTGAAAACAACCAAACAAAGAAACCACATAATACAAAAAACGTGACATGCAATGTGTTCTGCCAGACAAGAGAAGTGTTAGACTGACTGTACTATGACTTTCAACTCAGTAAGAAAGCAAGGAAGAAGAGGAAAAATTGTTCAGCAGGGCCTGTTGTGACAGGACAAGGGTTGATGGTTTTAATCTCAAAGAAAGTAGGTTTAGAACAGATACAGGGACAAAGTCTTTTACAATGAGGGTGGTGAAACACTAGCACAGGTTGCCCAGAGAGGTGGTAGACACCCCATACCCAGAAACATTCAAGAGCAGATTGGACAGGGCTCTGAGCAACCTGATCTAGATAAAGATGTCCCTGCTTATAGCAAGGAGGTTGGACTTTAAGGATCTCTTCCAACCCAAAGCATTGTGATAATAAAATATCTATGCATTTCTACTATCAAGAGCAGAAGATCTATAGCTGTCATTCTTCTCCTTTGAAAGAGTATGCAGTGTCTGTAATGAGGTGGGTGTCATTTCTTTTTTGAGCTATCAATAGAAGAGAAATCATTGTGCTGGCTACAAAGACCAAGCATGACACATTGCATCACAGGCTGGACGAGACACACCGGCTATTAATGTACTGTAAAGTGGCACAGGATGAGAAAGTGCTTTGTGTACATGAAAATACCGGAAAGCTGAAACCCAAAGAGTGAGAGCAAGCAAGGTTTATGTCCTTTTCAGTTTCTTTTGTGAGTTTCTTCTTGAACAAAGAAACCAGTATTCAATTTTTCTATTTATTTGAATCACTTAAAATATTTTACCAATGAGTCACTGTTAAGAGACCAGACAAAAAGACTGCATCATAAAGAGATAATGTGACATAGTAATGCCACTTTATGTTCCAGATTACTCTGTAGTTATTTCAAGTTAATGCTAGGCTTCTCATTTTCAGTGTATGCTTGCCACAGTGCAGTCAAATGTGGGGGGTTTTACACCCCAGCAGGTGTCAACAGTTCTGGTTCCTAAAGCTTTCTACATTTCCACAGAAAGGGAGCAACTTTCATTCAAGCTTCTCCAACACTCTCCCACCTTTTCCTTAAGGGACCACTTTGGGATGAATGCATGATTTAGTCTCCATGACCCATTCACTTCTTGGTGCCACTGTGACTGCCAATAAGTGACTGAAATTAGCTTTAAATTCAAGGAGAAGACTAGAAGTAATTAAACATACACCAGTATTTCATCCCTTGCCTAATGTATATTTCTGCTACTGTTAATCTGCTCAAACCAGTGACCTACAGCTAATGGATTCAATAGGCTTTTGGCTTAAGTCTGATCAAGCTATTACTAATACAGCTGGGCAAATAACTACAAAGAACACTTTGAATTTCAATATGATTTTTTAACAACCTTCTCTATTCCTAATACCTACAGCCCACTTGTTTCCACGTCAGGCTAATGTCTAAAGCAATCATCCCAAGTAGCAATGGCTTATCTTTGGTGCCTACAATCCATTCCATTTGGTGTGCTCTCTTTTTTTCTCAACAGCAGCTGGGAAAGCAATTGCTGGTGGAAACACATGGACACAGCGAGCTTAAAGCATAAGCCAGGACTGCGTTAGACCATGTGGTTAACTTGAACTGCATGTGTTTGGATTCCCTGTCTTAATTCTGAACTCACAGCATAAGGGGAGCATATTTCCCTGCTCCCACATCATTAATTGCAATCACTGTTATCCAAATAATCTGGTTCATAGATAAAAAATTGTTTTAAAGAAGGAGAAAAAAAAATAAGGTTGGGAGACAGACAATAGATCAGCCAACAATAGACTGGCTGATCATTTAGGAAAACTAATAAAAGAATAGTGACATATTAATAAACCATTCCAACTCCTGGCTCGTCAAGCATTTGGACTATGAAGTACAACAAATCCAAAATCCACCCGCTAAGTTCTACTGACACGGAAACCTAACAGGAACTCCGATTCTCGTGCAGGGTGACAGGTCAGCTCAGTGAGTTCAGCCAAGCTCTAGGGCCTGAAATTTGGCTTCACAAATTCTGACATGCCTCCACCTCCGAGCTTACAGAGTTCTGCACACAGCTCAAGCACAAGCCTCTGAAGGAGCAAATGATGCGAGAAGAAGCTGAGTTAGGTTTCAGCAATAAAAACATCGTTACCTTCTGCCTTACACAGATTTCCTACGTGACAAACATCAGAATTAAGCAGTTGCAATATTCAGCACATTTTTATCCAGATAAATATTGAAAACATATTTAATGCAATATTGAAAGGATTACAGAATTCAGAAAAGGGAAAGTCTGACTAATGCTGCAGCTGTGCAGCATTCCAGTGAATCCAAGCTATTGCCAGCATTTATTAGCCACTCAGCCTTTGACAATAAACAATCTTCAGCTCGTGATCATATATCCAGACAGATAGATGTATGGTATTCCCTGCACAGACACATTAACACTCTCCTGTCTATGTGTCTCAACCATTAGCTTTAATCCAGTGAGGCTGTTACAAAAGGTGTAGTTCCATTGTGATTTTACTTTCTTTAATGGCTGTGGACCATCACAGCGTGGTGTCTTTTGTCATATACTTCTGTTTTCTGGCAGAATGACTGTGGGCTGAATGTCATGAAGCCTGTTTAATGCTGACATCAAAAAGTCAGACTTCAGAAACTTTAGGTTGGAAAAGATATTTTACCCTAACACTAACTGGAATCAAACTACTACTAAATTATGAAAGTAATTGCAACAGGGAGCAGATTTTCATCCACTGTAGTAAGTGTGCTTTGGAAAAGAAAATACCACTGAAAATGGCTGGGTTTGTATTTTTCCAGGGGAAAAAAAGTCCAATATTAGGAATATCAAATAAATTGTCACGACACTATCTCATTAAATCAAATGAAGAACAACCTCAGAGATCTTTTTTTTGTGGAGTAAATAACACAGGTTTAGTGAAGTATCTTCCATTTAAACATGCACTCCACATTGCACTCAGATCTCCAGGCACACACTGGATGGACTCAGAAAGCCTCCTCTCTTATCTTCAGTCACCACCAGATTACAAACTTCAGTTCATAGTATCATAGTATCAGTCAGGGTTGGAAGGGACCACAAGGATCATCTAGTTCCAACCCCCCTGCCATGGGCAGGGACACCCCACACTAGATCAGGCTGGCCAGAGCCAGTTAAGAGCCTTATTTGTATTTGGTGTCTGGTGAACGTTCAGAAGAGCAAGAAAAGAAAGAATTGTCATTAACTAAACAAAACCTCTCAGTGTGAATGTGTTTTGGTTTCTTGAAATACCTGGCTTGCCAAGGATGTGCTCAAGGGTTTATACCAGGCAAGCTGAGACGCTTACTTTGACCTGCAACATCAAAACCAGAATAATACCAGCCAAGATGAATCTCAGATCAGCTGTTCTGAGAATGGTCTAAGTGAGCAAACAAGAATGCTCTGTAAAAGCTGGGAAATGCTTCAGTGCTTCTGATAATACAAAGTAGAAAGCCCCACAAGAGAGCCTCTGATGCAAAAATAAATATTGTTTCAATACATAAGATAAAATAATTAGTTGGCTCCCTTTCTCTTCTGTTTCTTTTAGCAAATGAAGAATGAAATGTCACTGATATTATCCAGTTATCTTCTTGTCAAAGTTCAGTATATCAGAGAAAATCTCCAATAATACTGAGAAAGAGATAATTGTCAGCTGGAGAGCGTTTTATTGTGGTACCTTGCTATGATAGTTTTAAAAATACAATCCAAGAACAAGTGGGAAAAGCAACAGAATCCCTGTAATATATGGAAGGATTAGGGTAAGAATAATAGAGCTATTTTCATTTTTAGTCCAGCACTGAATGTTCCAAAATGAAATACAATAGGAAAGTATTTTAAAAGCATTTCTTTCATTAACATCAATTTTGCTCCTCAGTGCAATGATCTCTGAGACATGCAGACTTCCAAAAATGATGATTTTTCAAAGTAGCCTTCGGTGGTGAGAAGGTAAGCCAGCAACAGTGGGACCAAGTACTTGAGTGGGGACCCAACTAACATCATCTCTGTCCTGACCCCACCACACAGGTGTCTGAGCTACCAGTTGGGCAGATTATGAACTGCTGCAGGTTTTAGTGCATTTTAAGACAACTATTTTGAGGCAAAGCAGTCTGGACAATGATGCACCTTAAAACAACACACCATACCTTACGGGAGGAATGGACAAGTAGCTCAGATAGGTGTAGTTCACAAGCAGGACAGACAAGTCTAGCTAATACTTGCAACAGTCATTCCAAATTGCCTGTGCACATTAGTCACATGGTTTCAAAATATCTCTCATGGGGCTGGTTTTGGTGAAAGATGTGTCCATACATATGTCCAAATACAGGAGTTACAAAGAGCTGCAGTTTTGCGGACTTTTGACTCTTTGACTACCAGGATAGTTAAAGATAGTTACTCAGAGCAGAGATGTCTGACTACAGCCCCAGGGAGGTGAGAGACTTCTTTGATGATGCTGAGCTACTGCTGAATTGTGTTGAAGCTGAGCTATTGAGCAAGAATTCTGAGGTCAGAAATGGATAGACCTGGCATGAGATAATGGAATGCTGCTGTAGTTACACTCTTCTCAGGGTTTTTTTTTTAAGCAAAACAAGCACTGCTAAGATGCCATTTTGAATGGCTAAGATGCCAGTTTGATCACTTGTCAAGTAGTCAACCAATAATTATCAATGTTATGGTGTCAGAGCAAATTGTTAACTGCTGCTAGCACTTGCATCCTTTCATTAACAACCAAAGAACATAGGAAACATTAAGAACTGATCGCTAGCTCTGAAAGTCCCACCATGGTTAGTAATCCACATTTACTAGAATGTCACTATTTCAGGTAGAATTCTACCCTCAAGAACCAGGATATCACCCCAAGTTCACATCAAGTTCAATCTGAAAGGCACAATGGTACAGTGTGTGCTGCTGGACAGAACAAAACACAGAAAATGACTAGGGCTAAATGGAGATTATCGAACCTGGGAAACTTGCTGGAATCAATGATCTCCAATTGAAAGCCTACCATGGTGGTCTGATCCAGAGGCCATTTATTACTGTATAAGGAGCACTAGCCCAAGAGACTAGGCAAAACTCAGTAAATACATTTTTTCCTTTATGAATTCAGGGAGAACCTGGGCAGTCAGCTAAGATCTTTAATGACAACAAAAAAAATCATTCATTTCTTTGGCCTTTCGTTAAATCATTTTGATGCTTCACAGAGGTTTAGGAGAAGCTGTGGTGGGGGATCAGGGGCTCAGATGCAGCTGCCTGCAGGTGATAGTCATATAAAAGATAAAAGGGCCATAATACCATATGGCATCCAAGCAATCAAAAAGAACACTGGCAGAGAAGAAAACCGAGAAAAGGAAAGCCTGGAGGTACACAATTTGATTTGTATGTTTCCTTTAAAAGGAGATACAGAATAAATCCTACTTCTTTACTCTTATAAATTCCTCTCTTCTTTTTAAAATAGCATGGGAAATGATGAAAACTAAGGTAAGATCTAAAGGTCAGAGTGAAAAACCAAGTTTCTAGCTTGTGTTTCCAGAATTAAGTATAACATTTACAAGTAAGATTTTTAGTAGTATCTGCCTAAAAAGTTGCATCCTAAATGAATGTTATCATTTGTCAAACATGCAGCACTGCTGGCTCCTTTCCACTGTTGAAATCCAGCCAAATATTCATGTATATAATATGGTTTTATCACAGCCATTCTAAGAAAACAATTCCTTGCATTAGGCTATTCTCAATGAAACGCTGCTGAGATGCTCTGCTTAATCTTCTAATTACTTGGTAATGAGCGGAGTTCATTGTGGTTTGAGGATCAGTATCACTTCAAATTAAAACTCAGATTCTCAGGATAATCCTTAGTTGCTAAATGAAGAAACTGCAGGTCAAATAGGACTCCTGTAAGGAGCTGAGACATTGTAATATGCTTTTTGGTGATGGTTTCAACTCTTTTTTTGCCTCTATAGGATAGCATGCTTTGGTCATGCCATGATGAGAAATCCTTTGAGGACTCATGGCTGCATTTCTGAATAATATCACAACATATTTGCACAATCTTTATCCCTCATTCCCTCCACCTAAGTTTAGGCACCTCTATTGGAAGACAAGTCACTGCAAGCACCTTCTGATTCATGCAACTTGTATTTCAAGCCTTTTAGAGACTTGCATCTTTCCACTTCAACTCCCAGCTAAAAACATCCTAGGCAAATCCTCAGGTGGAATGACAAAGGCCAGAGAGCAGACTTTGGACTGGACTTTGGATGAGGTCTTGCATTTATTTATAAGTAGCTTAATATTAGAGTCTACGTCTTTCTCATTTCTTCAATTCAGAAGATGATAATTCCCTAAGTAGCAGAAGTAATCCTTGGGATAACTTCTTAAGCAATCTAAACCCATATATTTCAGTAAGCAAGGAATATGTTAGGCATCTTATGGGTTGACATTTCCTGTGAAATTCAGTTTATTGGAAAAAAATGCCCTGTTTGAGGTTTGAGCACTTCATAGAATTTAGAGCAAGCATTTAAAATACTTTTCCCTGCTCCAGTACTGTGTATATTCTGAATATCTTCCTAGATAATTGCAAACTTTCCTAGGTTGATGGGGAAAACAAAAGCCAAACCCAAAGGCCCAAGCACAGAAGTTTGTTTGCTATCACAATCAGAAGCCTATATATCTGCATTTAGTGACAGAGAGTAACAAAGGACATTCCTTTTTGTGTTGTCCTGCATGTCTCCATACATCTCTGATGGAAGCTAGAAATACTATTATGGGTTAAATAAATACTAGCACACTAACCCCAGTTAGAAGCCCTGGGGAGCCCAGCTTGAGAATATGTGTTAACTGTGAGCAGACATATCACAAATGCTTTGGGGAGGGAGCTACATTCCCAAGTCTGAAGACATTATCACTTCTTAAAGCTATCAATACTTCTCTCCTCTGTTCTGCTGCTCAGGACAATTTGTCCATAGGTTAAACTGGCTAAACCCTCAGCAACCACTCATCTCAACACTATATGGGAATGTCTGAATTCAATCATGTCCATGGTATTCGTTCCTTAGGAAAAAATAACTACTTTGTCTGCAAATTGAAGTACTGGACCATCCTGACAAGTTGCATCAAATGCCAGCCATTTTGGACAGGTTAAACACTGTAGCAGACAATTTCAAAGCCTCATAAACACCACAAAGGACCCCTTCCCATTATCATTAGTTGGCTATAAGGCATCCAGAGCCCACGACAGCTTTGACAATCTCAGAGTCAAGGGATATTTGTTCAGATTCCTATTTCATGTTGGGAGAGTCTATTCTGCCAAAGTTGAGTAAAAACAGATTTCAAGTTCACTTCAGTAGGATTAGTCTCCTTCATGAGAGGGGACTAACCAGGATTCATGTCTTCCTATTGTTCTCTGCACAACCTTTATCAAAAAGCACAACCCTGGAGTACTGACACCTGAGGTACTCAAAACAGGGAGATATACTGCGTGGCTCTGAGCTCATCATATCCTGCAGGTTAATCCAGGTTAAGTGAGGATCTGATGTTTAGAGCAGGTCTGGTTTACAGACGAATATTCATCTCTAAATGGAGATGGGAAGTAGTGTCCAGAAGCATTATTTATAAATGAAGATAAGTGCTGGCTAACATTCTTGCCTTATGCTTATATCATATAATTACTTTGGCATGGTGTTTTGCTCTTTCATGTTCCAAGTCTGCTTTCTGCTCTAGCAATTCACATCAGTTCTCCTTCCTATCTCCTACATTTTCTTTCCCCTCCCTTTAGATACACCAGTAACAATCCTAAGTAAACTTAGCTTCAAGGGTTTATACGTGCTTGGTGTTACAGAATCTCTGATCCTGGTTTCCAACCAACATTGCTTATATTTTTGACTGCAAGACAGCACACTGTAATGGGCACAGCTTTCATGGGATCTCCAACACCCCCATGTCAATCTCAAAGCACTCCAAAAATTACTAAGAGCTATGAATCTCAGTGGCTAGGTTCTGTAATTTGGGGACAGGGAAGTCTAAAACTGTACAATTTTGTAAACAATAGTGGAAAATAATTGAGGGAAAATAGATAAGATACAAAACTTACCTGCCTGGAGATCAGGATTTTTCCTCTAGCATTGTTCTTACTTCAGTAATCTTTAGACTTCTCAGACTGTTTAACATCGTAAGAGGAGGGACTAAGATTCTTCCCATGTCCATCAGCCACTCCCAGCACTACACCTTTTTCAGCAGGGGCTTCTTTGCACCTGTTTAAGAAAGTTCTCTCAGCTGCACTTGATCTGTCACTCTCGGGAAGGTATCTACCTCCCTATCTTCCCTTTAATCTGGGGATTTTGTCAGACAATGGGCTGCAGATGAGACAAAGCAAAGACCCAGCCTTTCTACAGGACACAACACACGGTAAACTACAAATAAAGATATAGAACAGATACCATCCTGAACAGACTGCAACATTGTTTTTCAAATTGTATTCTTTGGCTTATGCTAATATGTGAATTCAGTGGGAATTTTTCTTACCAACTCAGAAATGGAAAAAGGCAGAAACAGTCTCAGGAGGAAATACCAGTCTGGTTGGAGCCATTACAGGCTTGTGGGTACCTGCACCAAAGAGAAGCCTTTGTGGTGGGGTAAATAAACAGAGGGACTAAAAAGAGGTCTCAAAAAAGATAGATCAACATCTTCGGCTTCCTGTCATGAACAGGACAAAATTTTACTCTGTTTGATGCATCAAGCCTCCCCAACACAGTCCTGAGCACTAGACCAGTCTGGCTTTTGCTCATGGAGTAAGTGGTCCACTATGGTCTAGCAGGGCAAAAGCAGGTAAGTTCCCACCAGGGAGGGCAGGAAGAAGCCTTGGCCTCATTGACACAGTCTTCCCCAGACACAGGGAGGCTTTCAGCTTCAGCAGTATGTGTAATGCTTTTTCAGAGGAAGCTGATGGTTCCAAGTGTGAATATATGCATTTCTAAGTGTTATCTGCTACAGTACATTAAATGCCCAAACTGAACATGGTTTATGGCTTGTATGTGCTGTTAAAATGGTTTGTACTTGACACAACTCTTTCAGTCTCAACATCTGCAAATCCCTGAAGCCTAACAGGATTTTAAAATGCCTCATTTGTTTGATCTTCCTTCCTAACACTAACAAACAATTCTTTCAACCTCACTACCTCTATCTCTTTGAGTTAGCAGAGGTTTATACCCTACTGAAGTTTCATAAATGTAAAGGACATTTCCTAATCCCAGTTTGAGGTAATGAGATATAATTCTTCACCCAAATTGTCTAATTACAGTGTATTAGAAAATGACAAATCTCTCTCTTCAAGAATAATTAAAAATAAATACATTTATCAGGTAGCTGGGAGAAGAGACTATGCTTAATTATAAATATTTTCACTACACTGTTAATAACATGGTTTAGGAAAAAGATTAAAAATGTAATGTAAATCTGGTTGGTTTTTTTTTTATGCATCCACTTTTAAACAAGTCTTTAGTTCCTCTAGACACAAATGTGTATCCAGCTCTAGCATTAATTTGTTGAGAATAGATCAGTGCCAGGGGAATCTTTGATCCACACAACTATCAATTAGATAATTAAAGCCAGAAGAGCAAAGATTCTTTGAAGATTTATTAGCAACTTAATTTATTCTCAGTTACTAATTTTCATTGGGAAAAAAAAAAAAGGAAAGAAAGAAAAACATGAAACAACAAAGTGAACATTCTGGCTCTGTAGTGGTCTTTGAACTAACAAGTCCCCTGTGAGTTTCAGGATGTATATTCTGGGTTATTTAATTATATAGTACATGTATTCCTGAGAAGATATAGGATAGAGTCTGTGGGGGATAGATTTGTGATTAGTATTGTAACAAATAACATATATATATATTTAAGGTTTTATGGAAAAACAGGTAAGCTTTGAAGTGTTTCATTATATTTTCACTTCAAACTTACTCTAAGAAAGCAAATTATCTGAGGAAGTTTGAGGGGAAAAAAACAAAATAAAAAGCTTTTAGGAAAATGAGCCTTGGGGTCTTTTTTTTTACAAGGCCTTTCCAAAACCAGGGTCGTTCCACTAGAGTGCTTTATTAGAATAAACCTTTATTAGAATAAACCAAACCAGGTTGGAAGTGACCTTCAAGATCATCGTGTCCAACCCATCAACCATTCCAACCCACCCAAACAGCTAACCCATGGCACCAAGCACCCCATCAAGTCTCCTTCTGAACACCTTCAATGACGGCGACACCACCACCTCCCTGGGCAACCCAGCTCTGAAGCAGTGCTTGTGCTCTCAGAAAAAAGAAAGAAGGAACCATGTCAAAGCATTTCAGCAGCAAGCCACTCACCTGATATCACACAGACTGAACTGCACCACTTAAATATCATAGAAAATTACCAGAAATGAAGCTAGGCACCGTAACAGCCACACAAACCTACCTTTTGAGGGAAGGATTTAAAGAGATCTATCATCCGTGGCTCACGTCAAGTATTCTGTTCATTTACCCCATGCCCTCAAACAAGGAGGTGGGACTTGTTGCTGTTATGTATAAAGAAAATGAGAGAAAAGAGCAGTCAGGAAGTGAAATTCAGAGAACAAATATGTTGCCCACCAGCCCACAGTCTATATGTATAAAGGATAACTGAAAATTCCAATTGTTTCATAGTTTCATTCAGGGTTGGAAGGGACCACAAGGATCATCTAGTTCCAACCCCCCAGCCATGGGCAGGGACACCCCACACTAGATCAGGCTGGACAGAGCCTCATCCAGCCTGCTCTTAAACACCCCCAGGGATGGGGCCTCGACCACCTCCCTGGACAACCCATTCCAGGGTTTCACCACTCTCATGGTGAAGAACCTCCTCCTCACATCCAGCCTGAATCTCCCCACCTCCAGCTTCATTCCATTCCCCCTAGTCCTATCACTACCTGAGATCCTGAGAAGTCCTTCCCCAGCCTTCCTGTAGGCCCCCTTCAGATACTGGAAGGCGACAATTAGGTCTCCTCGGAGCCTTCTCTTCTGCAGACTGTACAGCCCCAACTCCTTCAGTCTGTCCTCATAGGAGAGGTGCTCCAGCCCTCTGATCATCCTCGTGGCCCTTCTCTGGACACGTTCCAGCACCTCCACATCCCTCTTGTAATAGGGGCTCCAGAACTGGACACAGTACTCCAGGTGGGGTCTCACCAGGGCTGAGTAGAGGGGGAGGATCACCTCCCTCATGGAAACTCAAGAGTTGCTCTGTTCAATCACCCTAATAGTGATTTGTTCTAGATATCAGACTTTCCAGCATCACCTCTTAAATGTATTATTTTTACTATTTCCTGCTTTCAGTTAGGAAAGAAATCACAAAGACAGCTTTTCAGCTGTGTTTTTCTGTGTATTTCTATTAAGATTGGGCCTTAGAAGGAAACCATAACACAGAAACAAAGCATAGGTGGATAACAAGCATCTGGACCATAAACAAGGGTGAGTTACCCCTTCCATTTAGAGGAGTATTTAGGTAAATGTTATTTAACCAGATGTGACCAACATGCCTTGAAGCTGAATGCTTCACCCCATTTTCACTCCAATGTATCTTTCCCTTTCAGAGCACACTCTAACCATTTAAAACTCTAGAAATGTACCCAAAATCTGAACATAGTTACTCTGAGTTATTTTCCAGTAATCCAGATTGCAGAGCAGCATTTCCAGTGATTTGTGCCACTCTGATAACTTGAAATAGTCAGGAACTGAGTTCATGGCTGCTTTGCATTCCCAAAGCGACATAAAACAAATGGATTGTAGTAGGAAATTAATCTTTAAGTTGTCTTCTCCCTTATTTCATCAGCATCACATCCAATAACTAATGCATCCGAAAAAACCCCAAAGCCTTTACTGAAGAAATAAGAAAGTTATGTATAAAACTTGCTCGATTGGAAAGATTTTATACTCCTTTTTTCTTTCTTCAGAAACCCTGATAGGCCATAACAAATTAATTCAGCCATGAAAACATGCTTAGTGTTCTGGATTGCAGGAACACACCCTCCACATACACAGTTTTAGCCATCAGGTATGTGAGTAGAGTATATAGCACACAGAGGATCTGGCAAGACGCTGCCTTTTGGTGCAAGAAAAGAGGTGGCTGTAGTGTGTTCGGCTGAGTGCCCACAACAAGTAGAGGAAAACAATGTGCTTCAGCTGAATCAAACAAACATGTCACTCCTCTGCCTCCAAAGTTGTCTGGGGCAGGGCGGTTCACCCAGAGCATCCCATAAGTCAGGGGTGTCAAAACTGCCCATGAAACTGCTCCCAAGTCCTGTCCTAGCTATAAGAGCTTATTACAGACCAGTGCATGGAGTTTGTTCTTTGGGGAACAGGAGCATTTGGGTCCCTCGTAGGACCAGAGAGAAAACTGCACTCTCTGTTACGTACATCCACTTAGACAGAAGCTGAGCAAATAGGGTAAAGCTCAGCGTCCTAGGAGAGAAAATGGGAGTAACAGCTTCCTGAAGACTGCTAAGCCAACATGCTATTAAATGTACCGACTGACATCGTTCTGTTCTTCCACTCTTGCAGCTACCACATGTGATGGCCAAAATCCAAGTTAAACACTCTCACCAGAGCATGCTCCGAGACAGACGACTGGGCCTCAGGCTTCACCAATACAATGCTGTTCTATTCTCTATTTATTTTTGTAGTTCAAAGACCTGGCAGCAGCCCATTTGATGCCTGCCATAAGGACCAGTGAACTCCTGATTACTGCCATGATATTTCCAAGCCCACAGACGGCATCTATCCCAGCATATGCCAGTCACCAAGACAGACTATGTACAAACAGCAGTGGGATTCTCTGAAAGATAGAAGAAAGCCAGCTCCCACTTCCACTTTGAACCCCGCCATGACAGGCTGCCAACTTGAGGACCTTGCTTTAATCACAGAACCACATGAAAGAGTTTATTCTGTTTATCTTGGTTCATTTAGGAAGCCAGTGATAAGCCTGCCATGAAAAAAATTCCATCTTCTCCTGGAAGCTGGCATACTTATCCCAAGATATGAGCTTTGATTTCATTTTAAGCACAGTTATTTACAGTCATATCACAGAATGAATGAGTTTTCTCATTCTACCAGATGACTCCCCTAATAAGCAAGCTGTGAATACTTCAAATTTCCTCTCTAGTACAATGGCATCTCTGAGTGGAAGTGGTAAGAAAAGGGCAGCAGATCCTCCTAAAGTCACAGCCAAAGGGTACAGGCTTCATCCTTGATGTGTGCACTCAGCAAGAGCTGCTTGAAGAGCTGCGGCCCACACACAGGAGCAGACAAAGTGTGTGACGTGACTGAATTCTCCCCTGCCAGGCTTTCTGAAGAATGCAGGATGATATTCAATAAAGGTATGAGACTGGACCCACTACTGAGTATGAAGACTGAGTATAATTTTACCATGGAATAGCAGTAATAGAGAAAACAAAGATGCAGATCAATTGTAGATAAAAATCTCATAACCTTCTACAGCATGAGCTAACTGTGGGGTATTTTTGGCCATGGAATATTGTGGATATCCAAACAGGTACTCCTGTCCCTGTAGATCACAGCAGCATATATACTTCTTAACTTTGCTACCATCTACACACAATTGGCTGCCACCAGTGCTGTTTGTGGTGTTGCCAGACTCTGTAGTGCTGTTGCATTTGTTTTGTGGGCTCACTAGGTATCTCACAGGGTTTAAGGGGCAATGAATGTTACTCTCTTTCTGCTAATAAGGAATTTTAGAAGGTGTGAAGTGGCCAGCGGGTTCTTTTGAACCCAATGGACACAAGGCAGTGGCTGTGGTGATGATGGGTGTATGCCCTGGAAACTATTTAGACACAAATTGCTAAAGGACTTTGGAAGCAGACAGTAGCAATCTGCCGTAACCGAGTAAAAGACATTTATGGAGATTCCTGGAAGCTACATGAAGCCTCAACTTCTGGCAAAGACATAAATGGGAATGGAGAGGAAAACTCTTCTCATATTTGCAGAAAGATGTATAATTTTCAAATTCTGAAGGATCATTATCTTTAGCACAACCATTTTTCCTCTTGAAATGTAGGTCATATTACTGCATTTACTTCTAACTCCTCAGCCCTTGGCACCCATAATTCAACTCTCCCATTTAAAAAATTGCTGAGGTCTCTACGCTGATATCTCGGCAAGCACAATATTTCATCTCGACCTGTATCCTGTTTAGTCTGGATTTGTTCATGTTCACAAGGAGTAGATTTGAAATACAGCCTTGCAGAATAATCAGTAATATGCACACAAAAGTGACAGGCAATCATTTAATAGTTTTCATGGGAGATAACACAAGATATTTTGCACAACTTTGCCATATTGTGTGATTTTGCCAATTTACCTCTTGCAGCAAGACACAGCTATTCGTATTACGAAATATTAGGAGATGCTACTATAAATCTCACAGTATCTTAAAAATGTGCAATTACTCTTCAAAAGTGCCCAGATGGGGATTATATCTCATTATATCAAGTGCTATGCAAAAAACAAATGTCTGGCTGTAATTAATAGGGTTGGAAACGTCAAGAAGAACAGATCCGCTGATGAAAAAAACACAAATGGTCAGAGTTTCAGCTTGAATAACAACCCAAATGACTGGATGTTTGTGTTAACCTTGTCCAAAGTATGCAATCATCCTGAGAATGCAAAACTGGGCTGAATCATGGAACCGGACGTGCAAGCATCCCATTGTGTCCTTTGCCTGTGTGTCTATGCATTAGAAATATGTTCAATAACGTTCCTTTCTTGTGCTAAGGCAGCATTTAGGTTTCTGACCTTTTGTAGAAACAGAAAAAAGAGATCCAAGTAAAAAAGAAGAGAGAGGGAAAGGAAGAGAGAGGGAAAGGAAGAGAGAGGGAAAGGAAGAGAGAGGGAAAGGAAGAGAGAGGGAAAGGAAGAGAGAGGGAAAGGAAGAGAGAGGGAAAGGAAGAGAGAGGGAAAGGAAGAGAGAGGGAAAGGAAGAGAGAGGGAAAGGAAGAGAGAGGGAAAGGAAGAGAGAGGGAAAGGAAGAGAGAGGGAAAGGAAGAGAGAGGGAAAGGAAGAGAGAGGGAAAGGAAGAGAGAGGGAAAGGAAGAGAGAGGGAAAGGAAGAGAGAGGGAAAGGAAGAGAGAGGGAAAGGAAGAGAGAGGGAAAGGAAGAGAGAGGGAAAGGAAGAGAGAGGGAAAGGAAGAGAGAGGGAAAGGAAGAGAGAGGGAAAGGAAGAGAGAGGGAAAGGAAGAGAGAGGGAAAGGAAGAGAGAGGGAAAGGAAGAGAGAGGGAAAGGAAGAGAGAGGGAAAGGAAGAGAGAGGGAAAGGAAGAGAGAGGGAAAGGAAGAGAGAGGGAAAGGAAGAGAGAGGGAAAGGAAGAGAGAGGGAAAGGAAGAGAGAGGGAAAGGAAGAGAGAGGGAAAGGAAGAGAGAGGGAAAGGAAGAGAGAGGGAAAGGAAGAGAGAGGGAAAGGAAGAGAGAGGGAAAGGAAGAGAGAGGGAAAGGAAGAGAGAGGGAAAGGAAGAGAGAGGGAAAGGAAGAGAGAGGGAAAGGAAGAGAGAGGGAAAGGAAGAGAGAGGGAAAGGAAGAGAGAGGGAAAGGAAGAGAGAGAGAAGAAAAAAAAAAAAAAGGAACAAAACTAATTTTACACAGAATTAAGGTTTGGAAAAGGTCCATTTTGGTGGAAATTTAAACACATTCCTATTTTATGTGTGAATGAGTTCACTCAAACACCTAGACCTGTTTTTTGCTCACATAGGTGCAACACGGCATTGCCAAATTCCCAATTACAAGCCCTAACCAAACTTTCCAGCCCTAAACATTCCAGTTTCCTCTGCCTGGAACTTTAAAATGTGTCACTGAATAATCGGTTCCCTTCATGTACCACTGTAGTATATTTCATATAGACATCATCCCCTGATTATCCTGCTTGAAACCTGCTTGTGGTTGGTCCACACATTTTGCAGTACTTCAATTTCATTTGCCTCAGTAACAGTTTTCCACAAAGAAACAGCTTTGGATTATCTCAGGTGCATGCCTCAGAGACAGCAAGCTCTACAGGCTTAAGTTTTCCCCTGCAGGTTTCTGTAGCATTATTAGCTGAAGAGGCTCAGCTGAGTATGTATTCAGATATGCTTTAATATTAGTCATGAGCAGATATAAGCATTTTTTCCCCTTAGTGCCAACATAGTTGGAAAAAAATTGCATCTGAATAAAGCTGTTCTCGTGCTCTAACAAACATTTTGATCAGACATACCAAGTGTTGATTCATCTCCAAAAAATGTTTAAATGCTTTGAGATGTGAGTTTTCAGGTTTCTTTAAGAATTATGTATTACATCTATTCCAAAGGAAGCATGGGACAAGTCAGATCAGATTTTTAGGGTGCAAAGTGAAAACAGATGAAAGTTTTCCTTCAATAAAAATTACATTTTGTGAACAGAATGTTTTGCATTCATGATTTTAACAATTTTTCTCTCATCCTCAGAACTGTTGAGAAGTAAAACCAAAAGCAATTCCTTTTCCTTTCTACCGGGAGAACAGCAGAGGTGGATGAATTCTCCTTACCTACCTTTAATTCTGGCTTCAACAAGGTCATTTGTCAGCCAGAACCAATGTAACTATTGCACACATAAACTGAGTGCCTTTTATTGACTCCTTGTTACCATAATGTGCAAGCCATAAAGCATGAAACATTGGAGTTCAGTTTGTAGAACAAGTAACCAGGAAAACCAACACTCTGCCCTCCCTTTCCCTCTAGCTCCCCAAACCTGTTGTGAAAGTGTTTAATGTCCCTAAACCTGCAAAACTGCTGTGCAAATGGATGCTGCTGCTTAAACAGACTGTCACAAGCACATGATGAATAAGGGGAGCTGTAATGGCTGGTTTTAGAATGGATAGCATCAGTTTCATGGAAAACTTCTCTGAACTAAAAGACTTTTAGATCACCTTTCCTTATATGCAGCTATATTAATCTACCTCAGCTTTCTCTGCCACAAAAGAGTGAGGAAGTGATGGCCAGCACCACGTTTCACCTTTCTGATAGACAGAGAGGAAATGTCCTACAGGCTCTGTAGATCAAGAGCTGCCGCTGAGCAACAAGCTGACTGACATGGAAGCTATGACCCATACATTTATTCCCCTGACTTACCAGTTTGTTCTTCTGACTTTTCCTTGCAGTTTCTTCTATCCAGACTACGCATAAGCAACTTTTCTCTCTCTACAGCACTTAGGATGTGTACCTCAGGTTTACCTTTTGTTAGAATTCCTTACTTAGTCCTACTCACTGGAATTTCACATTTCTTATTTCTATCTCTTACTAGTGAATTGAAATGCTTGCAGTAATTGGCCCTAATAGCTGCCCTTGAAAAAAATTGTGCTGTTTTATGGTTGGAAATACCAGCTCTGACAAGATATGCCCACACTTAATTTCTACTTGAAGGATTTAGTAGGTGTCTTGAGTTTGATCACCTTAACACTTAAAACCCCAACAAACTAACACAAAAACATGTACCAAACTACCTAAATGAACATGCTGAAAGATGTCTGCATTCTTGAACACCCTTACTCTTTTTTTGACCTGTGCAACTCAGGAGAAGAGGTACTTTGTGTTATTTATATGCAGTCTGATCAGGAGAATCTCCCTGCAGCTGAGGGAATAGAATAGAATAGAATAGAATAGAATAGAATAGAATAGAATAGAATAGAATAGAATAGAATAGAATAGAATAGAATAGAATAGAATAGAATAGAATAGAATAGACCAGACCAGACCAGACCAGACCAGACCAGAAAAGACCTTTGAGATTATCAAGTCAAATCTATCATCCAACACTATCTAATCAACCAAACCACGGCACCAAGTGCCACATCCAATCCCCTCTTAAACACCTGCAGGGATGGGGACTCCACCACCTCCCTGGGCATGCCATTCCAATGGGCAATCACTCTTTCTGTGAAGAACTTCTTCCTAACATCCAGCCTAAACCTCCCCTGGTGCAGCTTGAGACTGTGTCCTCTTGTTCTGGTGTTGGTTGCCTGGGAGAATAGACCAACCCTCATCTGGCTACAACCTCCCTTCAGGTAGCTGTAGACAGCAATAACATCTCCCCTGAGCCTCCTCTTCTCCAGGCTAAGCAACCCCATCTCCCTCAGCCTCACAGTGTGTACTTACAAAGAAAGACAGAACAGTGAAACACTGCTGAATCCTTCCTGGGTAGGGAGCTCTGCTTACAGATTAACTAAGAAAGCATTACCTGGTTCTAATGATATGCTCTTGCTTTCACTAAAATAGCATAATGCAAACCAGAATAAAACTCTGGCTGTATATCCACAAAATACATATTTTTTTTTCCACCAGAAACTAGAATAGTTTAATATGTTGATTTTTATACCCTATTACAGTCCTTTAATAAAATCAGTCTGGAGTGTGAGTGTTCAGCTATTGTATTTAAAAGGCATTTGTGTCCAGAATGTAAATTTGACTGTTTTTCCCCTATCTTCATCCCATAACAACATTACAACAGAAAGAAGAGAACCAAATTGTGCTTGTTAACATACCACATAATCTTCAACCTACGAAATTGCAGTTTTAGATGTTCTGCTGATTGTTCTAGCAAAGCCAGCAGAATGCAATTCTAGAAGTTGACTGAAGCTTCTAATCCAACAAAACACTTCAATGTTTAAATTTTCCAAGTCAATGCCTTGACATCAACTGAAATACACAGGGGAAGAACTAGATAGAAGTAGTGATATTTCCTGTCTAAAAAAAAAATAAGCCAATGAAACAAATTCTAAGCCAAAAACCAAAACAACCAAACCAAACACAAGCAAAAATCCCAACCCAACCCAACCCAAAACCCCACAAAAAAAGTGACCAAACAAACAAAACAAAACACTTCTAAGAAATTAATCCCCAGTCTGTACCCTGAGAATACCCTGAAAATATTTAGTTTGTTTTCATAGAAATCAGAAACAAACAGAAAGTTCTGGCCTCCTGAATGCATGCCAGGAAAGCTCCTCTCATCTGCCAGCAAGTGAACTTAGAGCAGGGAAAAAGGTGGCTTCAATAAGCCCAAGGAGGGAGCAATAAAAGAAACTAAATTAGTATGAACAGCCTGGTAGGTAGTAATTGTAGCTATAAAACCATTGCTATTTACTCATATTTTAGAGCCATCATGGCCAAAGAAGTGGGAAAAGGCTGATGAGAGAGTTGAGAGGAGTTTTAATCATTTGAGAAGCTCATCATGTTCAAGAGAGCTGTGAAGAATAAAAACATGACAGGGCTCATTGGGAAACGAGTCTCCTCTGGTTTTGAGGAAACTGGATAAAAGACAACTTTATGTGCTGGGTGGGGAAAAAAGTCAGCATAAATTTTTCAGAGTGATGAATTTAGAAATGCTTCTTGGATGAATAAAACCATCAGTAACTATGGGAGTTATGTAACTCAACTCAACATTTGCACTAACTCCACACTTTAGACATGTCACTGTTGACATCTGATAACCACTCTGCTCTAAGTAGCTTCACTGGGTCAGGCCAGAGATTCTGTGTTACTGAAAGCATAAAAATGAAGACCAGAATTATAAATGTGAGGTTTTTTAAATCCAAACAAGGTCAAGGAGCACAAACTGAAAAACAGTTGTCTCACCCATGAACATCAGACTTGGAAGATCAAAAAAAAGCCTACTGAACATCTGAATAAATTCAGCAGTTGTAACAATTGCATAACAAAGTGAAAAACACAGGCCGAATGGGAATTTCCTGCTCCAACTAGCTCCGCTATTGCATAAAAAGTTGACACTATTCAAACTTCTTTGGCGAATATAAATTGTGAACGTTTACACTGGAACACTGGAACTCTCAAAACTTTTTAAAATGAATAACTAATTCAACTAAAACAAGTTCAGAATTATTTATTCCTACATCTGAATGTAAAATAAAACAAAATGCAAGCATTTCATACCAGAAGAAAAAGGTTGAATCATTGAAACCAATCAAGAAACCGAGGCGTTAAGATTTTCTTATATTGAAAATGTTAACAGTAGTGCCTTCATATGACACCTTGTATGAGAGTCAGTATTCTGATTCAAATTTGGTTTGGAATTTGGCTTCATTGGCACTGCAGCTTAATAAATATTCTAGAAAGAATTTGAATATTATGAAACAAGTGCCAGAAATATTGAAATATCCTTAGGATATATTACTGCAAAAGAATGGAATAGGAATGGAATGGAATGGAATGGAATGGAATGGAATGGAATGGAATGGAATGGAATGGAATGGAATGGAATGGAATGGAATAGAATAGAATAGAATAGAATAGAATAGAATAGAATAGAATAGAATAGAATAGAATAGAATAGAATAGAATAGAATAGAATAGAATAGAATAGAACAGAACAAGAACAAGAACTAGAACTAGAACTAGGAAAGGAAGAGGAAAGGAAGAGGAAAGGAAGAGGAAAGGAAGAGGAAAGGAAGAGGAAAGGAAGAGGAAAGGAAGAGGAAAGGAAGAGGAAAGGAAGAGGAAAGGAAGAGGAAAGGAAGAGGAAAGGAAGAGGAAAGGAAGAGAAAAGGAAGAGAAAAGGAAGAGAAAAGGAAGAGAAAAGGAAGAGAAAAGGAAGAGAAAAGGAAGAGAAAAGGAAGAGAAAAGGAAGAGAAAAGGAAGAGAAAAGGAAGAGAAAAGGAAGAGAAAAGGAAGAGAAAAGGAAGAGAAAAGGAAGAGAAAAGGAAGAGAAAAGGAAGAGAAAAGGAAGAGAAAAGGAAGAGAAAAGGAAGAGAAAAGGAAGAGAAAAGGAAGAGAAAAGGAAGAGAAAAGGAAGAGAAAAGGAAGAGAAAAGGAAGAGAAAAGGAAGAGAAAAGGAAGAGAAAAGGAAGAGAAAAGGAAGAGAAAAGGAAGAGAAAAGGAAGAGAAAAGGAAGAGAAAAGGAAGAGAAAAGGAAGAGAAAAGGAAGAGAAAAGGAAGAGAAAAGGAAGAGAAAAGGAAGAGAAAAGGAAGAGAAATAGACTAGGAATAGAACAGACCAAACCAGGTTGGAAAGGACCCTTGAGATCATCGAGTCCAACCTATCACCCAACACTATCTAATCAACCAAACCATGGCACCCAGCACCCCATCCAGTCTCTTCCTAAACACTTCCAGTGATGGTGACTCCACCACCTCCCTGGGCAGCCCATTCCAATGGTCAATCTCTCTTTCTGTGAAGAACTTCTTCCTAACATCCAGCCTAAACCTCTCCTGGCACAGACATAGAATCTGAAAATCAGGGGTCTTCAGACTATTACTGATACTGTACTCGTATTAAAGTCTTAGTTGGAGCTGGGATTTTCAGAGACTAATTTTCAACATAAAATGGGTGTCTAACTTTCTGAGCTGAGCTTGTGAAAATGACAAGTAAGGAACTGTTGAAAGTTTTTATGATGACAGTCTTGCCAGAGATGAGCCAGCCACTTCGTATCCACAGCACAGCGTGTCATGTATCACGGGTAGATGTTTCAAGGGATTGCTGAATCTTTCACTTCCACAGCTCAGTTTCAAACACAATTGGACTGAAAGCAGTCACCACTAGTAACTTATCTGTGACTTCAGAAATGCCTGCAAGCCAATTCCTTGGAAAATAAAGCCAATTCTATATTTTAAAATAATAATAATAATAATTCAATCTATGAGGAGACAGACTGAGGGAGATGGGGCTGTTCAGTCTGGAGAAGGGAAGGCTCCAAGGAGACCTAATTGTGGCCTTTCAGTATCTGAAGGGGGCCTACAAAAAAGCTGGGGAGGGACTTTTGAGGGTGTCAGGGAATGATAGGACTAGGGGGAATGGAACAAACTTAGAAATGGGTAGATTCAGATTGGATATTAGGAAGTTGTTCCCCATGAGGGTGGTGACACACTGGAACAGGTTGCCCAGGGAGGTGGTAGAAACCTCATCCCTGAAGGTTTTTAAGGCCAGGTTGGATGTGGCTCTGAGCAACCTGATCTAGTGTGAGGTGTCCCTGCTCATGGCAGGGGGGGTTGGAACTAGATGATCCTTGAGGTCCCTTCCAACCTTAACAATTCTATGATTCTAACACAAGGCTTGGTTTTCTTCTGGCAAGCTATGCAGGTAATATGGTTGTGCTGCAGGTCCCTTTTGCTCACTGTGGGAATTTTTATTGCTTTAGTTGTTTCAAACCCCAAAAGAACAATTCAGATATAAATGAAATGGATGGCCATGGTTTGTTCCAAAGCAATCTGACCCCCTCTGAATCTACACCATCTGACAGATTTGGGATGTTGACTGGTCTTTTGTGGCAACAGTACCAACTTAAATGTAAAGGGGCATTTGTACAATTAATTGTTCCACAAACCTCAACTCATAACAATTCAGATTCACCAAAGCCACCATAAGCTCCTCAACCCAGGAAAGACCTGCAACTAAATGGACAAAAGCATCTTGTATAGTCATTTTAGTTTTCTCTTTCAAGGCAGAAGTGCCTGAGGACTTCATGGATTCTGTTTTACATTCCTTCTTAGCTTGCCAAAACCAAGATAATGACTTAGAAGGAAAAAAACATATTTTGTTGTTCCACAGATTCATTTTAAGGAGGTAAAAGCAATTGGAGAAAATAGCATACATTTGTAATGCATGCAGCTGAAACAGTAATGAAGTTCCAAGGTTTCAAAAAGGAAATTAGAAAGAAAAATGTGTACCTAACCATCAGATCAGACACAAGCAATCCATGCATTCTACCTGTCCTAATGGCCCTTTAGAGTTCAGTGTCATGATAGATGAGTTAGTTAATGTAATAGCCACATCCATAACCAGGAGCTTTCCCCACCATAGAAGGCTGGGCTGGGCTTGAATGTTTTACTAGTGGGAGCAGAGAGTCAAGAAGACACAAAGAAGCCTTCAAAGTCTACGCTGAAGAATTTTTTAGCATTTTTCATAGATTTTTGCTCATTACCAGCTACACAGGGGCAAGAAAAACTGTTCCAAATTCATTTAACTGGGAATTAGTCTAGAAACCAAAGCCAGTCTCATTCAGTAATGATATTAATATCCAGTAACTGGGTCACATTATCCACAATTACTGTAGAGACTATGGAGTTCCTTGTGGAAAACAACATTCTATATCATCACAGAACAGGAATAAAATCTGGGATGTATCTAGTTCAATGATGGATTCAGTCAAGCAGAAAATTAACCAACACTCAGTCAAGCCACTAATCCAATAAACCTAATATTCCTGCAGTATGTCAGCTATCTGTTTCAATCAAACCAGTGGGGAGAAAAAGCCCAGAGAGTTGTCTATTCACAGAGTGTTTGGAGAACAGAGAATTTCATTCAGACATGAAAGACCAAATGCTCTCATCTAGTGAGTACAGCAGGTAGGCAGGAAAGATACCAGGGTACCCTCTTGGCTCTAATGATCCTTCAGGTAGAACCTGATTTGCTGTGTGCCTCATGCCAATTTGTTAGGCATATACTCCAATGTATTTCCCAAACCTGGTAGAAGGAGTATTGGCAATTAGCAGAGGAGTTCTCTCTGGCAATGAATTCTGCATGTGGGCTAAGCAAATTTAAGAAAATCCAGATTGTGGAAGTCCTCATTATTTCAAACATCTTCCAGCTGCTTACTGTCAATCACAGTACTAAAGTGCACCATGAAAGCACCATGTTGATGAGAACCTCTGATGATGCAAAATATTTGCAGATGATGAAGAGCAAGAATCTATCAGAATCTATCATTCCCCCTAAGGAAAATTTGAAGCAAAGGCAATGTCTAATCTACCTAATCTGCACATAAAAGGTATTAAGGTCCTCATCTCTCAAATTTCCAGCTCACTCCAAGCATACACTACAGCCCTCTGGACCGTTCTGCTTTGCATGGAAACAATACACAAGAAGGAGAAGAAAGCTAATACTGGTTTGTTCCCCATCTATTGTCATAAGCAGCCAAAAGTCTCACAGTTCAGATATAGCTAAGGATGACTTACTTAAAACAGAGGTATGGACACATACAGATTCATCCAAGAAGCTGACACAGGAATCTGGTAAGTACATCAGGTACCATATCCTTTTTCAGCTATGTATGAAGTAGTCAACAATGACTTAAAGTTGGCTTGTTGTGGGTTTTTTTTAGTTTATCAATATTGTATCAATTTTCTCTCAAAAGAACAAAAATAATCAGAGCCAGCCATCAGGAAGTGTAGACAAAGTAGCATGTGTAGATGTGACACCTGGGGACATAGTTTCATGGACATGGTAGTGCTGGTTGGATTTGATGATCTTGGAGGTCTTTCCAACTGTAACAGTTCCATGATTTACACAGTAGTTAGAACAGCAATTTCTTAGTGGGGGAGAATAGCTTGATTTTTGCATATTATTCAGGCTTGTAAAACACTTATTTCCTTTTCAGAAAAGATTTAAAGTTGTTACCTCAACCTTGAAAATAATGAGAAGAGAAGAGAAGAGAAGAGAAGAGAAGAGAAGAGAAGAGAAGAGAAGAGAAGAGAAGAGAAGAGAAGAGAAGAGAAGAGAAGAGAAGAGAAGAGAAGAGAAGAGAAGAGAAGAGAAGAGAAGAGAAGAGAAGAGAAGAGAAGAGAAGAGAAGAGAAGAGAAGAGAAGAGAAGAGAAGAGAAGAGAAGAGAAGAGAAGAGAAAAGAGAGAAAAGAGAGACAAGAAAGAGAGAAGAGAGAGACAAGAAAGAGAGAAAAGAGAGACAAGAAAGAGAGAAAAGAGAGACAAGAAAGAGAGAAAAGAGAGACAAGAGAGAAGAGAAGGGAAGAGGTGAGGCTAAGCACTAGCCTATGCTCAAATGCCTTACTGTGATATATGCAGACACTGGCACGCCTGTTCAGTACTTCTGGGAGATTATGTGGTTATACACCAGGCAAATGCCAGGGTTCTTAAACTTTCACCAAGGTACATTCCCTGGGGTTTCATTGCAGAGGGCAAGATTTTAATTACCAAGGGAAAATGTATTTTTAAGGTGGGATTATGTATTTCTCAGGTTTTCCACTGTGGGCTGTGTTTTCTTATAATCAGCATTGTTAAGGGCTGCAGTAATGTGCAATTTATGAAAAGTAGCCTTTGTCTTTGGTCATCCTTGAAAATGCATTCTCATTCTCAACTGTACCTTTCCTCCATAAAGTCCAAGTGGCATGCATCAGCAGCCTTTAGGAACAAAAATTAATCTGTTTTCAAAATTGCTTCTCTCATACTGAAACACAGTTTGAGAGCAGTGCAGTTTTCAATTTGCACGGTAGAGATGCAGTAACCAATTGGAAGGCAGTGGCTGCCAGGAACATTTGGTGTCAATTATAGCAGAGCTGGAGGGGGGGGAAAAATTAAATATATATTTTATATATATATATATGCGTAATTTTTTTTCTAGAGAAACTGGTGAAATCTCACATTTTTTCTTGGGTTTGTCAGAAGGAGGATTTCCTGCATTTTGTGTTCTGTCAAAAGGCAGCTTGTCCCAGCGAAATGTCAAGATGTCTTCATCTGAGTAATTGCCCCACTTGCATTCTCAGCAGACCAGAAAGTTGTACTATTTTCATGAGTAATAATGAGAATACTAGAATGTGATTATTAAATGCAGACATCAGAGGGACAGGAATTGCAAGAAAGGAGGACAATTTTCCACTTACACTTATATAAATGGCTGCCACTATTATTCCTGGAACTGTCCCATGACTGCTGCTATTGGTGGCCACATACCTCAGAGCCCAGGGCTGTCTTTATGCCACAAGTTACTTAGCCTATGAGCACTCCTACTGAGTTCATTCCCTACCCTTCCCATTTAGCTATGGGATGGAACCAGGTCCTCACAATCTAACAAAATACCCCAACTCTCACAGTGAATAAGTAGAGGTGTTGCACTTTTCTGAAAAGCATTTGTTAGGCTACAATAAAATATAGATGGACTGTAGTTTTCAGTTCATAAAGAAAACTAGTGCTTTCTGGGCTGAAAAAAAATGACCAACAGTCAACAATAATGTGGCTTCAGAACATAAACCCTATGGGTTTTCACCTTCTGGAATCCCACAGAGCAATACCTGTCTCCATAAACTAAAGCTGCAGCCCATATCAGTTTTACTACATAACTTGAAAATTTCTTTTTAGGCTAAAAAGGTGCTAAACGAATTTAAAGTATGTTCTACCATCTAGACCTCTACAGACAATATAGGGACACAGAAATTGTGTCTTGTTGAGAAAGAAAACAGCCATAGCTGTTCATAGAATCAAACAAGTCATTCTTGGTCCCTCCAAGGTAAAGTTTTCCTTCCACTCTACTGTTGTGTCCCTAGCACAGGGAGAATGCACTGCTCTAAGGACTGGCAAAAAATCACACCTGACTTCTGAGCACACTGAGTTACCCACTCTATGGCTGGAAAGATGAGAAAGGTGTCACCAGAAGCTGCTAGGGAAGCACTGCTTTCCCTGCTAATGATGAAGGTCTATAGCCTGGCATTAACAAACTGCAAGTAGACAACTTCTTGTTGAAAAACAACCCAAACAAACAAACCAACCAAACAAGCCAAAAAACCACCAAACAGCAAAACAACAGATTTCTTGAGCTGGCACACAGTCTCTTGTGTTAAGTTTTGCAATCTTGTATCTCACCAGAGCTATAAAAGGAGGCCCAGAACGTGATCTCATTTCCACCACATCTGGAACGATTCCACTGTAGTCACTAAAATCCCTCTCTTGTGCCTCCAGAACAACAGGCTGAAATTGCTTCAAAAACTCTTAGCCACCAGAAAGGGTGGCAGGAATTCTGCTTTTAAAGAGGCACATTTGGCTAAAACATGCAGCCCCATGTCCCACATGTTAAACCTGCACCTACTTGAGTGGGACACTAGCTTTGGGAGTTGCTACAGACCCCTGCTTTACTCCACTGAAACTCAGACCCCTGCATTTGTAGATGCCTTATGGGCTGAACACAAAATACAAAGCTGAATTCTTTAGCTACAGATTTTATTCCTAAGGTGTTCAATATTAATGAAAACCTTTATTACATGTGAAAAGCTACTGACAGTAATCTACATTTTTTCCTTCCCTCTCAGACAATACTTTGGGGCACCATAGCAATGATAAGCTGAATTCATAAGTGCAATGTGATAAAAGTTACTGCAAAGTCTGCTTCTTTCAAAAGCCCCTAACATTTTCCTTACATGAAAATGCCATTTTCTGTACTTCCCTGTTCGCCTTGATTATCCAGATTTCTACTACTTTTAAAAGTAATTACTGCCTTCATTTGGCAGGATAGCTGATGGGATACATTCTCTCACAGTAAAATTAGAACTGAAATAAACATTCCAGTCTGGTATCTTGCTGGCACAACCAGTACAACTCATTATCTCATACTAAAGGCAATAATGTACCACCATTTATTCACACTTATTTATGTGTGTTTCTAGAAAGGAAAAAAAAACCCTCACATACTTCTCTGCACAAGACACATTTCTTTCTCTAATTAGCATTCTTGTAATCTTTTCAATGCTTTTCACAATATGGGTGACAAAAAACTTATTCTTGACTTTAATCTCACTGACATTAAAGGTGTTAATTCCATTTATAGACAAGATTATTAATACTGAAGGGAACCAACAAGACAACTTCTCTGATCACCCACTGCCAAGATTGTTTCTAATTTTGCTTTGGTGAAACCTGGGAAATATGTTGTTCACACTTCTCTGTCTCGTTCCTCCAAGATTATTAGAGAGGATTTGGCGTAGTCTGATTTTATTGATTTCATTCAAAGACCTCCTCACCTTCCCTTGGCTTCCTTTTCTTTCCTTCCTTCTTTCTCCCACCCACTCCCAGTCACAATGTCTTCTGCAAATTATGGTAAGCTTCACAGCTCTGTGGGTTTAAAAAAGGGCTCTCATAATATAAAGCCTTCTCTTTTTTTTTTTTAAAGAAGAAAGCAGAGCACATGCAGGGTGCTTAAGAAGGATGTGAAAAATATTCTCATCTGAGGGCAATTTTTGGCAACAGAATAAATTAATAAAGAACAAACAGAATGAATTAGCAGGTCATCAAGGTCTTTGCAGCCACATAACATAAGGAGAACATTTTTGAGGAATTGTTAGGTTAGGTGAATTAACTGATAAATTATACATTCAGACAAATGAAGACAAGAGAAAGTCACCACTTGCTTGATCCCCCTGCAATTACTAAGTCAAGTGATTTGTTTGTTTAATTTATATGTTTTTCATACATCTCCTAATTTTCATTGCCTACTGCAGATTGCCTGCAATAAGCCTTGCATCTCCCAGACTCTGCTTCCAGAGCTGTATATTTCCAGCTCCAAATAAAGTGTTAAAGCAGAGTCTCACAGTCAGGTCTGATATACCTCATACAGTCACCCAAAGCACTTCACCCAGCATTAGTGGAAACAATGATCTAGTGCTGTGTGGGAGAAAATAATATGACACTTTTTTACCTTGCAATGATTGGATGTGTAAAGTAAGTATTTTGCAAGCCTTGTTATTTCAGATTACTTAGAAATGTGAAGGGTTTGTCCTTTCTTTGAGCACAAAGTAATGTTTCCTGCTTTCAGCTGCTTTATTGTTGCCAGATCCTTTGCTGCTGATGCAGAAACAAAGTGAATACATCAACAAATCAACAAGGAAAGATTTATTTTTCTTAATAAGTTAAATGAATAGAAAGTGACCCATCTACAGTGGTCTCATGCCAAAACTGGGAGTTGAAAACAACTGGATAGTAGGAACATAACACCTTGCTGCTACAGTTGAAGTATTCAGAAATTCACCATGTGCTTGACACATGCTAAAGGTCACAGACAGCCAATGGCAAAACATAAGAGAGTTTCTAAATGTTATAAATGATCATCTTCCAGTTAAAAAAGGCACTGAACCCAACACATAATAGATTTTAACAGTGGAAGGACCTAAACTATGATTATCTTCTAGGCTGATCTTCTGCAGTAAGTATTTGGACTGGTTGCAAGTGATAAAAGATGAATTGCCCTGTTTTCCATATATCATCCACCCTCAGATAAACCATCATACTCCAAAAGAATAGGGAGTAGATAACCCTCTGATAATGCACACGCTAATGCAGAAAGCATCTGTCTCCAGACAGTAGGCAAAAGCTTCGGCAGATTCCTTCCCTCTCAGCCCTCTCCATAGCACCATCTTCTCCACCCTACCTCTCCATCTCCCACACACGCTCTTCCCTTAGCCCTTCACTCCTGACACCCAGAGGTTGATAAATCAGTTCAACCTAGTGATCTGTGATGGTTGCTGGAGGCATGAGCAGGATGGGAGCACAGAAAGAGGGAGGAGAGCCATGGACAAGATGAGGGAAGACAGTACCAAACACCAACTGAGACAGAAGGATGTGGAAAGGGGAAAAGATTGTCCTCTTGAGGGAATGTGGGAAAAATCATGTTAACTTTGATATTTACAGATTGCCATCTCACTCTCCTTGCAGGGGTCAGGTTGTCATATGAAAGGAAACTGGAGTTAAATACCTCCTTGTTGTTATCATACGCATATTAACTTCTGCAGAAGAGTAACTACTAAGACTGTTAAATACATAGGTATGTGTGACCAGGTTTATTTACATAAGTAAATGTCTATAAATATTGGAATTTCACTTAAAAATGCCAAGAGTTCCTATTTCCATAATAAAGAAAGTATTTCCAAAATGAGCCCACATTTACTGTGCTTTTGTGTGTAGTGCTCTTGAACACTTGACCTCATGTTCTCCCTCAGCTCATTTTTTCCACAGTATGTCTAGCTCTTCCCCCACTTTCTAATTTCATCCTTTCTGTACTCACAGATTATTCTCTTTATTAACTAAAAGCTGGATCGGAGCTAATTTAAGCTAGTCAGCTGGCTAATATGTTATTTAGACTATCCAGTCCATGAGCAAAATCAGACATAATAACTGATGAGCTCAGACTTCAGGAAGGAGAAAGACAAAAAGGTAGGGGACTCCAACTTAAGGGTCTATCTTTTACTATAATTTCTTGCTCCTGCCCTCCTCTTATGAGAAGAACTCAATTGCCTGCAATTGATTGGGTCATTAAAGCAGAATTAGGCCACCTGCATAAAAACACTGAGGTCTACAAATCAAATCAAACCAAACCATATATACCTGGCTGCCATTTAGCACTGAAAACATCTAAACCTACCATTCATGGCCACGTTTAACCAGAAAGTACTGTAAAAGTTTGATACTCACCTAACTTCTGTTGGTTTGACCTTTTCCCATCACATAGCCACCATTCAACAGATACTTTTCACAGTATAACAACAGGATACGACCATCCACAAGTAACATTTCTTGGTGCTGCTACACCATCATGGCCTGGGAAGCTGGATGCCTCAGGGTAAATACGCCTCTGGGTACTCTTGTTGATGATTTACTCTGTTGTGTCCAATCACTGAGAAATAGAAAGCATACATCTGAGGTGGGGAAGAGCTGGCATCAAAGTCTACTTTTACATCCTATCTAAAACCAGTTGGATGCTAAACTCAGAAATAGGCTTTAGAACAAGAACAGGAACATAACCTTCCCATCTCAAAGTGGATGCCACAACTGCCAGGCTGCAGAGCTATGCTCCCTGTTGAATGCACTTGCACACAGATGCATAGCCCTCTGTGCTCAAATAAAACAAGAGCACCAATAGGGAGCCCACTGTTTAAAAACTAAATAAATACATAAACCCATGTTGGACAGAGTTCTAATTCTTGACAGAGATCTAAGAGTCTGAAATTTAAGGTAAAGATTCAGGGTCTTTATAACTGAACTGAAATAACTTCACATAGTCCAAGCACCAAAGAAGGAACCAGAGGGATGTAGAGCTAATTATGCAGCATCCCACTGACTGGACAGAGTGATACAACTCTCAGGTCCTGGAATGCCTTCTCTAGAGCATACTCTTAGGCCTCTGCTTTGGCTGATCACTGCACACACAGCTACCCCCTGCAGTGACGCCCTACACAACAAGCACCTCCTACCAAAATCCTTTGTCAGAATTAGCTTTTAATTAGCACACTGGGGGCTCTCAGCCAGTTGCTTTGGCTGGTGAATAGGTGAAGTGGGCTTATGAATCCTCAGCCATTCTTGCTTTCTCTTCGGGCACTAACACTGTCATTCAGCTGGGAAAGAAAGAAATCAGGTACTCTCTGTCATCCAGTAAGATCTGAGCTACTATGGCAAATGTAAAACCTTTATTTAAAAGAAATTCCCTGTTAGAGTTCCCCAGAATGTATCAGAAATGCATTTCATATCAGAGGCAAAATGTTTCTTACTTACTCTGTTCCTAGTGGGTTTACTAAGTGCCCACAGGGACCAACTTTCTCACACCTCCACTGACAATACTCCTTACATGTGGCTTTCTGATCATTTCAGTGAAACTTGTGTTTTTGCAGGATTATGGTTGAATAATTCACCTGTTTCTCTACTTGATGCTGTTGCATTAATTTAATCAAGCTGGGAATGTAACAGAACAAGCAGTAGCTATCCAGACACTTTAGCTGATTCTTTATCAGTGCTGTACCTGTTTTACTCTAACACCCACCCCCTAAATGTGATTTTAATTCTCAGAAGTAAATTAAAGGAAATAATTTCATGTTTCCTGGTGGTCTTCCAGAAAATTAACATCCCTTCATCATGCAAAATGAAAAAGAAAAGTAAAAAAACCCCAAACAAACCAAAAAACCCTCATCACTTTAATTATATCTTGAGTGCCTTCCCTCCACCTCCATTCTGAGTTTTTAGGTGCAGTTCTTATTGCTCCTCTTTTCGACAAATTAGAGCAAGTGCTTTAGTGGCACAATCAACTTCATGTATTATGGAAAGTGGCCTGTTGGAATACTGCCAACTCGATACTTCATTATGAAAGCAGAGAGACTTGTACAAATACTTACTCCTCATGAAATCTGCAAATTAAACCCACATCAGCCTTTTAACACTAAATCCTATTTATTTTCTCAGTGCAACTTGCTTAAGCTGAACACAGGCTGCATTTTGGCACCATTTCCCTATTTTGTTTCATTTCATCACATATGTCACAATTAATCATCCAAAGCTATGAAATGGTCAAAGACAGATTACTTGAAGGCTTTAAACAGTGGCTTTTAATACTGAGACAAATCAAGCTTCTTTTTAAAAGACTACATTCAGTGAAGAACTGCATGAGGAGAAACTCCAGCAGTCAATATACTATAATGAAATTAAAATCTGCTGGAAATTAACCACCCCCTTTGTGATCTTACTTTTTCCAATCTCTCTAACTACCATGTCCAGCACTCTTTGTATGCTACCATGATTAAACAGGACTCTGCCTGCTCCTCACATAGTGGAACCATTAGACATTTCTCAGGCTAGAAATGTGGTTATAAGTAATCAATTCTTTTTCAAATGTGCACCTTCTTTTTGCATTTTCTCATGTTCAAAACAGTGTAAGACAGGATCAAATTGGTAATGATGCTCTCCAAAGAAATTATGCCATTGCTTTAAATTTGCCCACCAAGGAGGCTTGCTGTCCCACAAAGATCTTCCTAATTAACTCCCATTTAGGCTACCAATTACAGCATGGCTATTTCCTGAAGATAATTGATCAGAGCACAGAATCTTCATTAAGCACTATAAGAGTTCTTCAAATATGCATGGGAAATGTCTGCCAGCTGCAAGACGCAGGTAATTGCACTATTATCTCTCCAAAGTAGGCAAAACACAGCTTTATTTTTTCAGTTAAATCCACACTACTCTTTAAAAAAACCAAGAAAGCTGTATTCAGCTTCACACAAATGCAGCATTCTCTGTAGTGCTTTCTAGCAATTCACAGAAGTGCAAAAATTGAAGTAGAAAGTTATTAGTAGAAATAATACTGTGCAAGTCCTTTTCTTTCATATGAAATCTTAAGTTATCTTTCCCAATAGTCAACACTTATTCTGTTGTAATCTAGTTTCACCTCCACCATTACCAAAACTCATTTCTTAGAGAAATACAGATATTACAGGTGTTGCAAACAGACCACTCAATATATTAAGTTTGTGGGGGGTTTTAAAGTGGAAGATCTTTCTTTTTCTTCATCTTTCTTGTACTTTAATTATTAAATGCATCTTCAAAGATATTAATGTATGTTCAAAGATATTACATCAAACTTTTACTTGATTGCCACCGATTTAAATGACTATTTGTACTTATTTTTGAGAGCTGCTTACAAAGTTTCTAATCCTCAGAAATCCTCTTGACAGCAATGACGCGATGGAGGCAACTGGAAGGATCTCTGTCTTCCACAAAGCAATTAGTCAGTCAACTCGGAGAAGGATTTTCTTATTCAAATCTAAGAAGAAAGAAAAGAGAATGCAAAAGCAATCAGTACACCATGGCCCAGTGGGCTAGTGTTGTTTACATAGCTTAATCAAATTCAAATCCATAACACATCAGTATCTCTTTTTTCTTTTACCCTGAGGTAATTCAGTTCCACTGAGGCTGGGGGAATCGTCCTTGATGTGCAGCACTGTTGTGACAGTGCTGCTCTAGCCCTGCCTTATGTGTGAGATTTATTAGCAGCATCATTTTTCCCCCTCAATCTCATCAAACACTTCATAATCATTAACTCTCTTTTCCATGCAAATAACACTTCACAAGAAAAATTGAAAGTGTCAGGGGTCAGATTTTCAGCTAGGATAAGGAAGCATCAGAGAGCCACATCTACTTACACAACTGAAGATATGCCTTCTATATGGCTCTTCTCTTTTTCTCAATACATTCTCTCTCATTTGAATTGTGACATTTCAAGTCTCATAAAAGCATATCATGTTTCCACTTAGCACATTCAATTTATACCCAAGATCTAGCTCAGCTACCATTCTGCCATTAGCCAACCTTACCAGACAATTTGGCAGAGATCACAAAACCTGATCTAGTTTAGATGTCCCTGCTACTGCAGGGGGATTGGACTAGATGATCTTTAAATGTCCTTTCCAACACAATGCATTCTATGATTCTAATTCAGCGATTAGTTAACAGAAACCTGTGAGGGGAGCATCTCTCCCATGAAGAGAGACTGAGAGACCTGAGGCTGTTTAGTCTTGAGAAGGCTGAGAGGGGATCTTATCAGTGTCTATAAATATCTGAAGGGGAGATGTCAAGATGAGGTGCCAGGCTCTTTTCAGTGGTGCTCAGTGATAGGACAAGGATAGGATAGGATCCCAGGCTGGATGAGGCTCTGGCCAGCCTGATCTAGTGTGGGGTGTCCCTGCCCATGGCAGGGGGGTTGGAACTAGATGATCCTTGTGGTCCCTTCCAACCCTGACTGATACTATGATACTATGACAAGGAATAGCAGGTACAAGCTAGAAAACAGGAGGCTCCACCTCAGCACAAGGAGACATTTCTTTACTGTGACAGAGCACTGGAACTGGCTACCCAGAGAGGTTGTGGAGTCTCCTTCTCTGGAGACTTTCAAAATCCCTGTGCAGCCTGCCTTAGGTGATCCTGCTTTGGCAGAGGGGTTGGACTCAATGATCTCTGGAGGTCCCTTCCAACCCTTAATATTCTGAGATTCTTAAGCTAGATATTTATCATCTGTGGGCAGATGACTCTGCATCATTAATTCATGCCCTATTTCTTTCTTGCAATTGTTACTGTGATTCTTCTTAACTGTTCTTCCAATTCTGTATTTTGATTTGGAAGTTTATAATCTAATCTGGGTTTGTTTTATTTCTATTCTACATACACCTCGTTCTGCTCTTAAGAAAAAAAAAGCACTGTAGGGATTTTATTCTGATGATACCTGGTTTATGGAAGTCAGTGCTGGTTGATAACTGGTTTCTTCAAACAACTAGTTCCCCTTTGCCCCACCATGAGTATTAGGAAAAAAACTTACCACTTTATAAATTCAACTGAAGCTCATTTTACTGCTGAACAGCTGGTTTACAATGCAAGCCTTTTACAAAGTGAAAGGTGATTTATGCTATCTAGCATTAAATAATAGGTTTGTGTTACGTCAAATGCGTGGATTAAAAACCTGAGTACAAAGAACTCATTTGACATGCAAGAACTCTTGGAAATCAAATATAAGGTGAAGTATGCTCACTTCTGGTTGAGAAGGCTTCAAACACCAATTGATATTCTGACTTGCACAAAACTCTTCTCTTTGCATTTAATGTTTACAGTAAGCAGCATGTTGTGAATTCAAGGAATGTAAACTTCAAATTGCAGCTGTAAATATTTACTATAGATTAGATATATGGAGAGAATGATCTAGACTCTTTTTTTTTAATAAATCCCTCTGTTTGCATAGCAGCAATAACACAGGGCACAGGCATGTTTCCACAAGGAATGTCACAGTTGCTGTCACTGCTTCTTCACTACAGTAACACAGTTTCTTACTGATATCACATACTCAGATAAAATATAGCTTAGTAAATGAGGTCTGTAGCCTTTCTTGGCCTTACCTTTCTGCTAGCACACAACAGCAGTAAATACACATGGTATGATTCTCACCTCTGTTGCACTGCACTTTGTGGGGAGTAACAGTACTGTATCAATGGCACATTAGGTGACTTGCTGAAGCACCATGGTGTGAGAACTGTGCTTTATGAAACAGAAATGATAAAACCTTGCGCAAACTCCTCACAGTTCACTCCTCACACATGAGTTTTCTCCCCATGGATCCACACCACTGAGATGGGTGCCATGAAGGGCTGGGGGTGGTCTTACCCTGACCCAGGTCTGGGATGTGGATCTACAGCCTTGGTCTCTGTAGGGCTTCTTGCTAACGAATAAAAGATGGGGGAAATGAAGGCAAGCAGCCTGAGTGCCACAAGTTAGACATAACCTCTGGAACAATGCACAGAGCTGTTACTCCAAAAGGTACTACACTGGCCCTAGCAGTGATACACTCAAACAGCCTAATGTTCATAATACACAGAAGGAATTATTAAGAGCTCATTTATCCTGACTTTCATGAATTACCACCTTTCTTGGCACCCTTTGCTTCCATTGATAAGCTTCAGCTGTAGCAAAATAAAACCTTCAAGCTCAAGAAAAATGACTCTCTTCTTACAAGTGCTATTGTCCAAATATGAACTGCAGTAAAACAGAACAGACAGAAGCAGGAAAATTTATACAGTATTGTAGAAATTCTCTTATTAACAGGATTGTCCCTGTCAGACAACACCACACACACCTCCCCTCCTCTTTCCAAAAGCTGTTTACAGACATTTCCAAAGCTACTTAATGGATATTTTAATTTTTTTTAATCATGTCTGCAATTACACTGCTCTTGCTAAATGGAAACTTTGATGTTAAACATCTCCTGTTTTCATTTAGTGGAATGTCTCCTTTGTATAATCCAACTGTTTCTGTTCCTTGGAAAGTATCCTATAGGGGGTTTAATTTAATGTCTCTAGGTTTCACCAGTTCTTAGCTGGGACAAAAATTTGCAGCTGCATTTGAATGAAACAAAAAGGAAAAGTTGATATATTCTGAAATAATTGTGGTACAGGGGTGTTTGGTCTTGTTCCTAGATTCTGCTCAAGACATTGACACATGGGTTGCCATATCATGACACAGACCTGCTCAGAGACATTTTCATCAGCAGCAGCCAAAAATAACAAATAATGGGCTACTCTGTGGCTTTCATTGTGTCTGATCTCACACCCTGACAATTCAAATCAGACCAAAAGTAGACCCATAGGCCATCAGGGTTCATAAAGATTTATCCAGAGATAAAGAACTCATCAAGCAAATGTATTCCTTTTTTACTTTGTGCCATTGATTCTTGAACACACGAGAAAACACAGAAATTAGTTCCCTACCTCTGTGTTTAAGGATGGGTTTAATCTTTCTGGCTGCTTCTAGGTTTAAAATTTTGGGGGTAAGGTATGATGGGAATAGGAACCTCCAATGACACTTTATCTCTTCTTAAAATGTTTTACGGATTCATATATTGCATTGGGTTTAAAGGGACTCTCAAAGGTGTTCTTGTCCAACTGCCCTGCAGTGAGCAGTGACACCTCCAACTAGATCAGGTTGCCCAGGGACACACTGAGTCTGATCTTGAATGTCTCTGAGGATGGGGCCTCAATCACATCCCTGGGCAGCCAGTTCCAGTATTTCACCACTCTCATTATAAAGAACTTCTTTCTGATGTCCAACCCAAACCTACCCTGTTCCATTTAAAAACCACTGTGCTTCAGTTTATCATTAACAAGCCCTCCTAAAGAGTCCTTCCAAGCCTTTCTGTAGGTTCCCTTTAGATATTGAAAGGCAGCTATAAGGACTGGAGAAGAGGAGGCTCAGGGATGACCTCATTGCCCTCTACAACTACCTGAAAGGTGGTTGTAGCCAGGAAGGGGTTGGCCTCTTCTCCCAGGCAACCAGCACCAGAACAAGGGGACACAGTCTCAAGCTGCGCCAGGGGAGGTTTAGACTCGAGGTGAGGAGGAAGTTCTTCACCGAGCGAGTGATTCGTCATTGGAACGGGTTGCCCAGGGAGGTGGTTGAGTCATCGACCCTGGAGGCATTCAAGGGGAGATTGGACGTGGCACTTGGTGCCATGGTCTAGTCATGGGGTCTGTGTTGCTAGGTTGGACTCAATGATCCTCGAGGTCCTTTCCAACCTAAGTGATACTGTGATACTGTGACTCCCCACAGCCTTCTCTTCTCCAGGCTGAACAGCCCCAGTTCATTCAGCCTGTCTTCATACAAGAGCTGCTCCAGCCCTCTGATCATCTTAGTGGCCCTTCTCTGTCTCTCATGGTGGCGAAGAAAATACAGCCTCTAAAAGGTGTCTATCTCTCTTTGAGAAAATAGAAAGCTTGGGTAAATACCTTTCAAAAAATGTATCCCAGTGCTTAAAAAATATGTGAAATGCATGACAAACTAAAGCAATGCTATGGCTCTCTGCTTGTAGAATAAGATTCATCCTTATGAAGCAAATACAGCTCCTAACCCCCATTTACACTGAAATGGTTGAGAATTTTCTAAGAGCTGCATTTCCTGGGTGATATTTTTCTCTTATGTTACAACCCCACATCACAGCACTTCTTATATTGTGACACACGAATAACTGCTGGAAGTTTTCCAACAGAGTTTGTGAAACAGAGAGGTACTTTGACATAAAATGTGCAGTTTCTTTTACCAATGGAATGATGACTATTCCATAAATTATTTCAGTCCAATTGCAGTGCAACAGCTTTTACTCCACAGCTGATCCCGTGGGACATGCTTTTTAAAACCCTCAGTAAGACTTTTTATCTTGTGTTCTAAAAATACACTGACTGCTTTCATACACCGGAAAACAAAAGTACTCCCTTCAAATTCCAACCACAACTTAGAAGGGTGCAAAAGAGGGAAATGGAGTCTCATTTAGAAAAAACATTAACTTTGAAGTCTGTGAAGAATTTCCTTCTTTTTAGAGATTTTTAAACAGAGTGCCAGGAGTCATCGCTTCTACAGCTACTTCTCTGAAGTAGCTCCAGTTGCCGTAGATGTAACTTCCTCCACATATCTCTGCCTTAAAAGTCTGACAAGGCTGTCGCCAGAAAACCTCAAGAGCCAAGGGTCCAGATCTTCAAAGATGGATCAGAGAGAGTAAGACATCTCAACAGGAACTGGGTGGGTTTGCAGTTGTGTGTCTAATTTGTTTATCATTCATAGTAACCATTTCTTGTGAAAACATCAAAGAAATTGTAAAGGAAAAATCACCACACTGGTTTGAAACCTGCCTGTTTGGAGTCACCTTTAACTGCAGTCAGTGCTCACGTTACACAGAAACCTTCATGAAGCATGACCAAAACAACCTATTAAATCAGGTTTGGTGATTTGCAGTGTTATTAGCATCCCAGGCTTATATTCTTTCACATGAATACAAGGCTGTATTTCTCAATTTTGGTAGCTGGTCATGGTACTAATCAGGTAGAAGACAGGTGGAATTAATTTGGCTCAGGAGCTAATAATCCTTACACATAAATACCCCTGGAAAGGAGAAAAGAATTGTAGGTGTAGAAGAGAAAATTCTGTCACAGCCACCATCTTGTGCCCTTCTTACACACACTGCATTGTTTCCTATGGAAAAGGCTCTGCAACTACCTCACCATCATTTAGCACTTGAAGAGCATGCTGGTTTTAACTTACTCTTGATGCTTTGAGTTTAATTTTGGCACCTCCAGCAATGATAGCAATATTGATTTCTGAGCAACTTAAATTCCACTATACTAGTGCAAACAGTTCAAAATTCTCACCAATCAAAAAAACACAGGGCTGTACTGGTGGCAGAGATGTTGCAAGCCATGCTTTCTTTACAGGTTATTGCAGAGTGCAGCAAAGACAGCTACAGCATCTCCTACCATCTCAAGGGAACAAGTCTCTCCAGCAGCAGCTGTAACACACCAAGCAAGCATGGTAGAAGCCTCTAAAATGCTCTCCCAACTGTCAGCTTTTTTGGAAGGACTAGAAAGACCACTCCTTTCTCTCACCTTTTTAATTTGCATGTCTATTTCAGGGGAAAAACCAAAATGGACTCCTAAGGTCCTTGCCATCTGCCTTGTACCATTTAATCTTCACTTCAGATGTGAAACAAGGAGCTATGGCCAAACTCCACGCTTGTTTACAGCAGTGTATTTTCACGTTTACTCATTTATAGCTAAATCAAAGTTTTCTGCCACAGCATTCTGTTTACTTGACTCACTTGGCTCCCTTGACAGTGCCTTTAGTGACACATCCAAATGTTTTGTGGTTGGTAGCTGATGTCTCTTAATCTTTACTGACAGCTCAGCTCAATCTCTGGTGTTTTCCAGGCTTGGATGGAAGACAGAAAATAAAATCACTTTTTTTTTTTTTTCTCCCTCTCCTCAGTTTCATTGACATTTTCCCTCTTTTTGTTGTGTTTTTACCAAAGGCTCTTTTCAACAGAGGTTTTCTGGTTTTCACTCTTAATGATCGAGTTTTCAAACTCTGAAATTTAATTGCTCTGTGGCCTAAGACGTTTCACACCATTTACACTTGCTTAGGAAAAAGGTTTCCAGTGGTAAATACTTTAAAGAAATTATTGACTTATTTGATGTCTGAGGAAGTAAAATTGCTGTAAAAAAGAAACAAGCAACATTTTCCCCTTTCTTTTGTTTCATCTCCTTGGCTTTCCATTTTAGAAGGGAAATACAGCGAGAGACCCTGAAAGAAAAACATGCTGTAGAACACTCTCAGAAGATGGTCTGTGAGACAGACCCCCAGTAGTTTTGAACAGCTCTGGTCACTTGTACTCATACGACTGAGAAGAAAGGAAGAATTTATCAAGCCGACCTTAGCCTCCTTGCTCTGAGTGCAGAGACCTATCAATTTCTGTCTCTTGGCTAGTCTTTGTAATAAATATAAGCTTGGTGTGTAATGAAAACCAGCTGAGTGTTTCTCAAGGTACAGATACTTTCTTTTCTTCTGATTCCAGCTAAGATTGTTCTTGCTCTTCATAATCTCTCACAGCTGCCAAAAATCCATCTTATCGTTGCATGAGGTGAAGTTTCCATTAACAGCTATTATGGTAGCAGAGGTCAGGCGTCCAGTGTCAAATGAGCTGCTAAAGAGAAACACTGCTAGAAAATGCAGAACTAGAGACAAAACCTCAACTGAGGTGTGTTTTGCTATTAATTGGAATGGGTTTTATGTGCAGATTTGGCTGGGCTGTTGATAGACTGGTTTCTGACGTCCCTGAAAAACAGAGGAAAACTTGGGATGCGGAGGCTGTGGGAAGATACATCCACTTGGCTGACTGAAATGGAACTGGAATTGTTTGGGTGATGCACAGTTTTCAGTATGTCAGGCAACCAGACTGGCTGTCCTTTCAGGCTGGAGGACTGTAATGAAGGAAGCTCTGAGCATAAACACCACTTGCAATTTAAACAAATCACTGCAGATGAAGTTCCTGACTCCCAGTCACCACAAGGGAATAAAATAAAAACAATAGTAGTCCTTTGTTTCCAATCACTCAATGGAATACAAGAACTTTCCACTCAAAAGATACAACTTCATCTCAGACATTTTAATTTTTGAAAGATCTTCCTCCAGTAAAAGCACCTAGATTGAATACATTCTTTGTTGATAGTAAGTGACAGCATTTTAATACCCTTCTAATACGATGATGGCATCATTTTCCTTCGGAATTACCTACCTGGAAGTACAAGTTAATTGGAAAACATTTCAAATACTAACACTGTGTATGTATCTTTATAACTATCTATCTATATGATGTGCATCATATGGGTGCATGCACTGTGTGGGTGCCAAATGCTCAATGTCAGTGTGCTACGCTCTGAACAAAGTCAGAATTACACAGATGAAAAAGTAAGGTTCAATAAAGTTAGGCCTCGCTTTACAAACCACTTCAACTTTAAAATAATTAGTTGGCATAAATAGTTGGAAGACCATTACAAAAGTATTGACTATCATGATATATTTTTTTAAATCACTTTTGACATTTGGGAACAGAAAGGAATTGAGCATCTGCAGAAGAGGCTGGCTTTTTTTCAAAGTTTCTCAGCATTATTCTTTCTGCAGCATCTCAATATTGCAGCCCTCAATGTGTTCCAACATGCAAAGATTCCCACAGGACCTTAGCATCCATTCTCAAGGTCCTTAAGTGTACACCTACAGACAAAACAGATCCTAAGTTGGCAAACTCTCCTCAAGGATCAAGGGACAGTACTTCCTTGTGTGGAGAGAGCAAAGATGTGGGCACTTCAGAATAATTTACACTATAAGCATGGTCCACAGATACAGTGTAACACATGGAATTCTATTTCTCTCCCTGAACTGTAATTTTAAGTATTCACTGTACCAAACAACACAAAAACTGTCAGCCACCAACAATATTGCCTTATCTTGGCACCATCGTGCTGAGCCACAAGCACCTTTCCTCTACCAGAAGGCCACCCTGCAAGCTTGTGGGTCAGGCTCTATGGAAGATGTGACTTCTTTTGCCCTCTGCTACCATTTTAATGTGGCATGGAAAAGTACCTACCACACAGAGATGTTCACATCACCTTGAAAATAATAAAAATCCCTACTATATTTAAACCACTACAAAGCTACAATATTATTCACAAGGAACAGCATCAAAACCCATTTTTGCTGGCTGCCTCTGTACCTCTAGCAGTAAACTGGGTGAAATCCAGCGCCAGTATCCAAGACTCTATCACCAGGACTTAGAGAGCAGCTTACATTCAGGAGCAAAGAAGGTCTCTTCCAACCTGGTCTGGTCTATTCTATTCTACTCTACTCTATTCTACTCTACTCTACTCTATTCTATTCTACTCTACTCTATTCTATTCTACTCTATTCTATTCTATTCTAAATAGGCAGGTGCACAGTGACAATGCCATGACAACAGCCACCCTGACCCCAGCATCCCCTAGGCACTGGCACAAAGGGAGCCATACAGGATCCAGAGGGTAGCCAGGAAGTGAAGGGCATTTCAAGAAAGGCACTAAGTCATAGGCCTGTTTCAAAAGGATGTCAAGGAATGAACTATCTTTTAAATGGATTAATGAAAATGCTTTCCATTTGTCTCAAGCACACAAAGCCCCATTTTACAGAATGCATGGTTGACTTACAGACACACAAGCGGTTTGGGGTGGTTTTTTCTTTTCTTAAAGGGGAAAAGATTTACATATATGTCAGGATGGTGCAAATCTGTTCTCTTTCAAAGTATACTGATAATAGGAATAGCAGATTAATGAGCATCTCAGTTGAATTAATGGAAACAAGGCACGAAAGTGAAAAAGTACAGTACTGAACACAAGAAGATATAACTCTGTTTAGAACTGCACTTTGAGTAAATGTGAGTGAGCAATCGATCACTAAGAACATTTCTAAAGATGTTTTTTACATCAAAACCAATCTTCTGTAGCCTGTGTTCTGCTGCTTAACGCTGGGGTCCTCCTTAAATGTAAGGCTGAGATTATAGAAAGACAAAAAACATCAGAACTTCTACTGCCCTCTCCAAATTACAAGCAGGAAAGCGGAAGGCATGAGTGCATCTCTGACAATATAATTTTCAAGGTTCCTGCAATTTTGCACATTTCTGTCCTCCAAGTGAAAAAGGAAAACCAAATCCATCCTGAAGGCAGAACAGGAAGGGACAATAATGCTTTTACCAGCATTGGCTGATGAAGATTGCCACAGCCTTTGGTGATGGCAATCTTTCAAGTTGACCTTAACATCCCAAGAGTACATCTGGCCAAGTTTCACTCTTTTCTTATCCTCTCACTCTCATCATTTCTCTCTTCTTCATAAAGATGGGGAAAATTTATCATCCTGCTTGCAAACAGATGCAGGAAAAGATTGAGGAAATGACATCTTAGGTGGACATGGCCCCTGAGAAACTGCCATGCAAACCAGTGATGGATGTTGCTTGCTCCCTGTGACAGGACAAGGAGCAATGAATCACAGAATCAGTCAGGGTTGGAAGGGACCACAAGGATCATCTAGTTCCAACCCCCCCACCATGGGCAGGGACACCTCACACTAGATGGGACTGGCCAGAGCCTCATCCAGCCTGGGCTTTAACACCTCGAGGGATGGGGCCTCAACCACCTCCCTGGGCAACCCATTCCAGGGTTTCACCACTCTCACAGTGAAGAACTTCCTCACATCTAGTCTGAATCTCCCCACCTCCAGCTTCATTCCATTCCTGGTTTGCATGGCAGTTTCTCAGGAATGGATGTAAGCTGCAGCACAGGAGGTTCCACCTCAACACAAGGGGGAACTTCTTTACTGTAAGGGTCACAGAGCACTGGAACAGCTCCCTAGAGAAGTTGTGGAGTCTCCTTCTCTGGAGACTTTCAATGCCCATCTGGATGAGTTGCTCTGTGACCTGAGCCAGATTGTATGGTCCTGCTCTGGCAGAGGGGTTGGACTTGATGATCTCTTTGGGTCACTTCCAAGCCCTGATATTCTGTGATGGTATCAGACAGCAAGAACAGAGGTAATTTTAGACAGTAACTGAATTTAAATAAAAAAAATCATCAGGATAATTAAACTGAAACTATTTCCATCATCAAGATGCAATTGTGGACAGTGCCACAAGAAGCTGTGGAGGTAAAAGCAGAAAAAGTCAAGCAAGATCCATGAATTTTAAAAAAAAAAGAAAAAGTTGAAATTAATGTTAAAAATGTTTGGCTTTTATCAGCTCATGTATGTTACTCATACACTTAGCAATACACATTTCTTTGGAGACTCCCACCAAACACCAGCAGCTGTAAATGACAGACTTCGGGTCTGATTTAGTCTGGCAGCTCCTATATTCCCCTCTCGTTTCTCTCTTGCTCACAGCATGAATCCACCACACTCATGTGCATCAGAGCAGAAATAACAGTATTTCCAGTTAAAACTGTTACACAAATTAGGTTCTGCTTTGTTGGTTACTGTTAAGTCAGGAAATAATTATTTTTTTCCTGAGTTTTTTTTTGTTCTATAAAAGTAAGATGTTTCCATCCACGTTTTTTAGCCAAAGTATTGTTTCCATGAAAATTTCAATGCATGAAATGTGTTGACAAAAAAAACACCTTTGAATTGAAAAAAACATTACCACAGTTGTGGTACAGTTGTCTTATCAACATATTATCTTCCACAGATTAGGGTCCTTTCACCAAGCAACCTCTTCTTTGGTGACTTACTGTCACCAGTCATCACTTCTGCTGTTCAACCAGCTGGTGCTTCACATGGGCAACAAGGCTGGGGAGAGTCCTCAAGCACAAGCCCTACAAGGAGAGGCTGAGGGAGCTGGGGTTGTTTAGCCTGGAGAAGAGGAGGCTCAGGGGAGACTTTATTGCTGTCTACAACTACCTGAAGGGAGGTTGTAGCCAGAAGGGTGTTGATCTCTTCTCCCAGGCAACCAGCAACAGAAAAAGAGGACACAGTCTCAAGCTGCACCAGGGGAAGTTTAGGCTGGAGGTGAGGAGAAAGTTCTTCACTGAGAGAGTTGTTCGCCATTGGAATGTGCTGCCCAGGGAGGTGGTGGAGTCCCCATCCCTGGAGGTGTTCAAGAGGGGATTGAACGTGGCACTTGGTGCCATGGTTTAGTCATGAAGTCTGTGGTGACAGGTTGGACTTGATGATCTTTGAGGTCTCTTCCAACCTTGGTGATTCTGTGATTCTGTAAAGAGATGGCTGGACCCTAGTCTGCAGAGGAATAAGGATGTATGAAACATCCCATGTAGTTTCTCACTGGTCATCATATCCACACTTCCAGACAGATTTTTCACTGGGGTACCTTTGGGTTCCTTTCCATAGATAATTGCATTTTCAAGTAAAACATGAAATGCACAGTTTTATATTAAAAAAAAACCCCAACAACTTTGATATGTAATTTTCAACATGTCCTACTTACTATTATAGACTTAGTATTTCCATGTGTGCTGAGGAGATGATATTATATCTGGGTTAATCATATATACACTGAAATACATAACTGCATCTTGAGCATCTGCAAGATAGTTCTGACAGGCCTGGCAAATAACCTGGGAGCTCTACCAGACTCTGTTTCCAAGTTTAGTCACTGGAAAAGAAAAACATCTGATGCATTAGGGCAGCAGAGTAAAAGAGTATGTACTGACAGGGGCTGAGCTGGTTTTATTCTTTATGTAAGTAGAAAGTTGCATGGCTTATTTTTCTGTCAGTGAGCCAGAAGTTCATAGGTAGCGAGGCTAAGTCAATCCAGAGATTACTGGAAGGGAATTTCACTCACACTGCAGCGTGTCCTCTCAGTACAATGCTGGCTCCTTCCAGCATCTTCTCCCTTCCACCTCCTCCAAGATTTTCATCATTATTGCTACACTCAATAAGGTAGCAACGAGCGTTATTTTTTCCTAGTCCAGCAACAGTAAGTGTTAAGTAGATGATAGCTCCAAAATGCAATGTGTATATCATATTTTGTGACTAACAAAATCTCCCAATCAGGACATTTTGATCTTCCAGTTATAACTAGGGACTTTTTCAGGAAATGATCTTTTTACATGCTCTCATAAACTCTCAGAATGTCTGGTTTTGTTTCACTCTTTCTCCTCAAGAACACCAATAGTTTCTCTTTGGTTTTCCAGTGTATGTTTATTGAGCTGATAAAGATTGCAAGATGTATTGAAAGAAACACTTGGTTTACTTTGTTTTACGTTGGCAGTAATAAGAGAATGGAATCCACTCTAAAACTAGGAGAGAAATAATTGGCATGTCCCAGTGATATTATATTTTATACATATGCATACATGAATGCATGCACACACAGATTATGGGGATTTGATTTTTTTTTTATGGGTACCTTTCTGACTTGCAGCCAAGCCATGTAACTGCTAGCCAATTCGTGCATTTAATTGTATCAGCATATAATGGTAGACAGATTTTCTTGTCTTCTGTCCTGCAGCGTGAGAGGAAGCATTCATAGAGTGAAGGAGAGCAAAGGTAAGGGGAGCAAAACCCCCAAGTTCCATTGGATGGCAGAGACAGATTAAAATGCACACCCATCTAGATGACATGCTGGAACGTAGTGTTGTGCCCTCTGTATAATTTATAGAACACATGCCTGAACTAATAAATGCCTCAGGGAATAGTTAGTGGTGAGTGGAAGCCTTGCTTAAGTGCAGTGGTTACATTAAAAACAGCCTAGACTAGCTAATGTTCTGGTTTAGGAATAGGCAACAAAACAGAAGCTGCAGTCAAAAACTCAGAAAATTTGCTGAACTTTCAGCCCTCTTTGTGACTCTGTCTCCCTTTTCACACACACACACACTCACACATTCCAACCAGGAAAGAAAGAAAAATGCTCAGGGCAACAGATATTACTGTATTGCTATTATGCTCAACATTCAGTGAGCTATGCAAAAAAACAATAAAATAAAATACACATTATGCCTTTAAGACTTCAGACTTATGTTAAAGAACCAAAAAGTTCAACATCCAGCACGTTGAGTTGAAGGTAAGGTCATTGCCTGCCAGCAGGCTATGACTGACTAATTAAACATTTTTATACTACTCATCTGCTGCTGGGGAACATGTCATTAAAACACAGGAAACATTAATCTACAGATTAATGCTATAAAAAGAGAACTTTTACACAGTTTTTACTTCCAATTAAAAGAAGCTTACAAAACATTAACTCTTAGAATACTACGATAGCACCACCCAGTCAAAGCTCCAGGTGGATGTTTGCCCTACCCTGCTATCTGCCTAGTTCTTCATCCAGTCACACTTGGTTTGCCCCAATGGAAGGGCCCTTACCTGAGTTACATTCACTCACAGCCTCTATACTGATCTGATCTTTTGCCTACATAATGACAGATCTTAAATTAGGGAGTTGGTTCTGAGTATTTGCTACATTTTGACTATTCAGAACAGCTTTCGAATACTTTGCAGGAAAATGGCGGGTGATCTCTCTCTAAATCCCTGTCTTAGGGTAGTCAAGAGCACAGCACATGTAATTACCATTTATTTATTTATTTTTATCAACCACTGTGGTCCATCTTGAAGCAATTGCATTTCTGTGTGAAGGCCTCTCTATGCTAGCTACATCTGCTCATAAGTCCAAGTAATGTTTCAGACTGGGTTTTGGGGTTGGGAGAAGAGGCAAAAGGTCATTTACGGATGGATGTAATTTTCTATGTTCTTGTCTATCCACAAGAACTACACAATTTGCTATTGGTTGTGCAGTGTTATTTAGTTCCTTGAACCTCTAATTGTCTCACTGAATCCCCCCCATTTATTCTCTTTTCTTTCCGTAAGGAGCTACATTTAAGTTCAAACCCTTTCAGAAGGGTTTTTTAACCAATGAGATAAGCAGTACCTGGCTGCAAAGTGCAACATTCATTGTCTTGGATTTTGCAAATCTCCATTTGGTATTCTCATTTGTATGCTACCAAATTTGAGGAGTCCTTTAATACTTTAGGGCATTTGCTTCCCGTTGGTATCTATATATGAATATGTGTGGATGAAGAAATGGAATATTTATAGGTCACATATGCCTAGCTCAATCTGCAAGTTTAAACATTTAGTAGAGTTCCAACAGTAGCATATTATCACTGCTTTCACTTTTCAATTTTTAGTTAATAAAAGAGTCTGCCATCCAGGCCTCAATGTTACACAAGCATTTAGTTAAACTAGTTAAACAAGATCACATAGTTGCTGGAACCACACTGGAAATATTTACAGTAAAACTCACCTGGCTTGAAGTATTGTTCCAAAGTTGAAACTCAGCCCAGTCTTGAAAGTTCACAAAGGTTCATTAGCTTATTTGAGCAAAATCTAGGCTCATTTTCAAGTAAACTTTGGCTGATATTTAGTTTTGGATAAAGGGCACAGTATGACAGTGATGTGATTAAATTGTCTTGAATGCAAAACCTCTCTTCACTCTTGTGAAGTGGAAGAGAAACATTATTGTTTTGGTTACCCATTCAACACTCATAAAATCGCTTGCTTGCTTTCAGAGAGAGGTTTGTTGCCTATGCTCACAAATACCCAGCTATAGGATTTACACAGTTATCTTAGAAGTGAATACATAATATGGGCAAATGAAAGCATTGCTGGTTATTTAGGGAGTGAAAATGTCTCTTAAACTGGAACGATTCTACCTTAACACGAGACAGAAAGGGAAAACAGCATCCTCTAAATCCTCAAAGACTTGAAAATCTATTCCACATCATTATCATCTCTTAATGGATTTACAGATTAATTGTTTCTTATTGTCCATTAACCCAATGACCCAGATTTTTACCACAGCTCAGATCCAAACAAAATTCTTTCTAATCATATGGAAGACCCTTCACTGAAGTTTAAGGACATGCTGTAAAAGTGGTTTGTCCTATTATGCCAGATTGCACGTTACTAATCTGCAGAGAGTTACAGCTAGTTTGTCAAGATTAAACAAGGGAAGAAGGAGAAAGTATTACCTCCTCTGAGGCTTCAAATCAGTTTTCAGTCTGCTGCAATGACCCTGGCCACCTTCAAGGTTCCCTGGAGACAAGAAGGAAAGGAAATTAATAAATAGGGATTCATGAAGATGACTGCAGACCTAAACAGCATCCACTGCTCTCTCTCTTTTTTTTTTTCACCCCTTAGTATATTGTGAAGAAAGAATGTCTCATCCATATGAAAACATAATAAAATACACGTTTCTTTTATATGTGGAAAAGGTATGTAATTAGGTTTAGTTTAAAATAAGAAAAAAATGAAGACTGGATGGCTGTGTGTTCACATTACAAGAGAAAGCAGCACTTCTTTCTTTTTTAGACAGGCTCTTTATAAAAATTCTAGTAAAAACAACAGATGGGCTAATTTCATTTAAGCTAAAAATAGTATTCACTCATAGAAACTTACACTTGAATCTCACTTTGCAGGGAGTGTCAGCTATACATTTAGAGGGATTCACCTTTTCCTTGGCTGCTTGGAATGGTGCCTTATGCCAGACAGATCACTTCACATCACAGAAATAAAAATCTTCATCCCAGTCTCCTCTGGCACCTTTGCCTAGGAATCAAACACATACCTTTACTGCTTAACAGATCATCGTCTTTACCTTTGCTGCTTAAGAGGACCAGAAGTCTCATTTGAGTATTGAACCTCTGATTGTCCACATGATTTTTACTTCACTCTCTGGCTCATCTTTGGACTCTCACAGACACTCATCTTCAAGACAATTGTGGAAGAGAAGACTCTAATTCTAACGTAGTGTGGACACAAAGAGTTGCTGTTTCATGACTAGGACTAAGAAACTCCTCCATGGTTTGTGCTTAATGTTATAAATACAACTGAATGGATTTGCCCAAGGCACAGTAATATTTTCAAGCAGAAAGGAAGACCTTCAGGAAAAAGCCTTGCTCTGTGATCTTTTGGGATATCAGAAAACCTAATACAAGTTTGATTTGGACATCTTCACATATGATCAGGTCCCACTTCCACACAAATTGCTTCTCTACACTGCCTCTAGCAGACGTGTCATGACACATCACGAAAACTTGTGGATACTGTTTGATGAAGTGTAAAAATGACTGAACTTCTATTTAAAGCACAGATCTACCCCAAAAAGTACAACCCACCAGGTTTGTTAAATTCTCCTACTCTGCTCTGAGCAATTTTTCCATTTAAACAAAGATTTTTGCTTTCTTTCAGCTCAGTCTGGAAACTATCTTTCCTGATAGCTCGCCACAGAGCAACTGTAGCATTTTTAACTGTTATGTTACTTTGTAGATATAGTTGCAACACATAGAAAAAAGAGGGGGGGGGAGAGAAAGATAGGGGGGAAAAAAAGGGGAAAAAAGGGGGAAAAGGGGGGAAAAGGGGGGAAAAGGGGGGAAAAGGGGGGAAAAGGGGGGAAAAGGGGGGGAAAAGGGGGGGAAAAGGGGGGAAAAGGGGGGAAAAGGGGGGAAAAGGGGGGAAAAGGCGGGAAAAGGCGGGAAAAGAGGGAAAAAGGGGGGAAAAGGGGGGAAAAAAGGTCCCAGCACTGATATAGGAGCATTTAAAGAAGCTACACTGACTCACTCTAGAAAAACAAAACAAAACACAAAACAAAAAAGCAATGTTCTCGATTTTCTCAATACAAGATAACACAAAAAAACAGTATTTGGTTTGTGTGGCAAGGTTTTGGTAGTGAGGGGGCTGCAGAGGTAGCTTCTGTAAGAAGCTGCTAGAAACTTCCCCTATGTTCAATAGAGCCAATGTCTGCCAGCTCCAAGATGGACCCATTGATGGTCAAGGGGGTGGTGGGAGAGGGTGGGTGGATAGCACCTTGGGGGCAACAACCACAGCTGGAGAAAGGACTGTAAATCTGTGAGAAAAACCACTCTACAGACAACAAGGTCAGTTAAGAAGGAGGGGAAAGGAAGTACTCCAGGCATCGGAGCAGAGCATAATTAAGACCATGGTGAAACAGGCTGTCTCTGTGCAGCCCATAGAGGTCCATGGTGAAACAGAACCCACCTGCAGCCCATGGAGGAACCCAGGCCAGAGCAGGTGGATGCCAAAAGAAGCTGTGACCCTGCTGGAAGCTCATGTTGGAGCAGGCTTCTGACAGGAGCTGTGGAGAGAGTGGAGTAGGGTCAGGTTTGCTAGCAGGGCCTGCAGTGCTACAGGGGACGAACACAGCAGTAGTCTGTTCTTGAAGGACTGTAGCCTATGGAAGCAATGTAGCTGGAGCAGTCTGTGAAGAACTGTAGCCCATGGAAAGGAGTCATGTTGGAGAAGTTAGTGGAAGACTGTCTCCTGTGGGAGGCACCCAATGATAGAGCTGGGGAAGAGTGTGAGGAGTCCTCCCCCTGATGAGGGTGGAAAAGCAGAAAAAAATGTGATGAGCTGACTGCAACCCCAGTTCCCTGCCCCCTGCACTGCTGTGGGGCAGGAGGTAGAGAAATAAGGAATAAAATTAAGGCCAGGAAGAAGGGAGAGATGGGGGGAAAGGGAGGAAAGGTTTTTTAATATTTAAGAGGATTATTTGTCATTATTCTACTCTGATTTGATTGGTAATAAGTTAAACTAGTTTTCTGAGTTGTCTGTTCAACCTGTGATGGTAACTGGTGTGTGATGGTCCCCTTTCCTTATCTCAATCCATGAGCCTTTCATTATTTTTTCCTCACCTTTCCAGGTGAGGAGGGGAGTGACAGAATGGTTTTGGTGGGCAACTGGCATTCAGCCAGGATCAACCCACCACACCATCCAAACAAACAGAATTACAAGACTAAGTATAAGGAGGAAGGGAAAGGGCAAAGAGAGAAAGGGGAAGGCTGATGTGAGAAAGGAGACACACCTTTTTTGAGACCTTAAAGCACTCCTTTTACTTATAAAAGATAAATGAAAAAGATAAAACAAGGTCAGAAGTATAAATCTTTCATCTTTGTAGCAGGTTCCCCTTTGGCACACAAATGCATTTTAAGTTATGACTACACGGAGTAGATAGTACTAGGTAGCCTAATTTGTATTTATAACTTAAAGTATTGAAGATTCCCTGAGTGAAGAAGGAATGTAAACTTAGAATGTGTGTTTCAGAAACATTTGCTTAGGTGGTGGGGGGGGAAAGAAAAAAAGAGAAAGAGAAAAAACTGTAGAGTTGCTACTGTTGCTCAATATTAAATCTGAGCAGCTGGGTTCCAATGATTTATGTGCTGAGTTATTAAAAGTAAATCAAATAAACACATGGGAACACTACTCATTCCCTTCGCTTTCATTAAATCCCCCTCAGGTTATTTCTTTTATATATCAGCAATTTAAGCAAGCAGACTGCAGGGCTGTTCAAGTGTCACACTATTATTTTGGCATATCCAATAAGTAATGATAGAGGGGAAGACCTTTTTTTTTTGTGACGCACTCACAAAGTATTTTTGAAGTGTTTATTAGCCATGACAAGTAGTGTTAATTAATACTGAAGGACCCTTCCTAAAATGACAGTCATCTCAGCATCTTGAGCATTTGCAGGACACGTTTCTGAGATGCTACCAAATGTTTTTATACACACAAAACTTCAAACACATTTTGAGGGTTGCAGTCGTGTAGTCTTACTATGGTTTACGCTTCCAAGTCTTAGAGTGATTAAATTTCAGAAACACTTATCTTAATGAGACAGAATATCTGAGAATGGCTTCAGTGTCATTCAAGTTAAACAAATCTAAAATATACCTTCAATCATAAACACATCCAGGCATTGCCTCAAGCTTTTTCCTCAGTGTGATTTCATTGTACAGAATATTGCAAAATGTACCTAAATTCCATTATTTTTTGTTTAGGATATCTTTTGGGTTATGTTCTCCGTTGTGCAAACTTTCTCACACACAGACAACAAAAAAATCATTATATTCTACTTCATTCTACTCCTAGTTATGCTTCTCAGGATTCATGAAAGCTCAATGCTCTCATTCAGATTGTGAGAGAAACAGACTTTAGAGGACTATGCCTCTTTGGACTGCACTTCTTGCAGGTCCATCTATGGTGACATTCAAAGAGCTCTCCCACCAGCCCTTTCCTTGGGTACACATCATCAATGTTAGACTAAGCTGCATCTCCTGTAAGCTTCTACATCAGATTTATTTCCTTATCTCTCCCACAGACACAACAACAAGAAGACACCATTTTGCTTCCAGTTGCCTTGAATGCAACTTTCCTATTTGCTGTGAGGAGTTCCAGTATTCTGGGCAGCAGCAATTAAAGATTTACAACAGAATTTCATTTCCTTTAAAGCCCTACAATTACAGTGGTCTGATATGTCCCTTCAGGTATCAGGTAAGCTTTGTTTCAGGCATAGACTTTTTATATCACACTTAAATAATCTCTAAATAATGCATTTCAAAGCATTGATGACCAATATAAGAGTGGCCACAGAAAAGAGGGCTATATTAACTAATAATGCCACCTAGAAAAGAATATTAGATGAACATATATCACTTGCTAAAAAAAATATGGAAATGCTGTTATCTGAAGAGTTCAGATGATTAACAAGGGAAACTCAAGAAGCTTTTCTGAGTCACTAAGATGAACTGTAAGTTACTGAGGATCTGGCACTGGACTCCTCAGTTTAGTGGGTTTTGATGCTAACAAGCCTAACATCATGAAAGGTAAGGCTCCTTCAAAGCATGAGTACAATTTGTGTCTGTATGAAAGGGCAGAGAAGGGCAACAAAGCTGGTGAGAGACCTCAAGCACAAGCCCTATGAGGAGAGGCTAAGGGAGCTGGGATTGTTTAGCCTGGAGAAGAGAAGGGTCAGGGGAGACCTTATTGCTCTATATAAGGGAGGTAGACAGGTGGGGGTTGGTTTCTTCTCCCAGGCACCCAGCACCAGAACAAGAGGACACAGTCTCAAGCTGACCCAAGGCAAGTTTAGACTTGAGATGAGGAGAAAGTTCTTCACAGAAAGAGTTGGCCATTGGAATGTGCTGCCCAGGGAGGTGGAGGAGTCACCATCCCTGGAGGTGTTCAAAAAGGGACTGGACGTGGCACTTGGTGCCATGGTTTAGTAGTCATGACCTGTTGGGTGACAGGTTGGTCTTGATGATCTCTGAGGTCTTTTTCAACCTTATTGATTCTATGATTCTATAAATAAAATCCAGTATGTATCTGACCATCTAGCTGCCTACCAAATTATGTTCATTCTGAACACCTGATTTATGCATGTAGATCTGTAGAGATAAAAAAATATATGCCATTTCAATTTACTTTTTTGCACCACCCCCACATTTTATGATGTGATGACTGCTTTGCAAGGGATCCACATACTTCAACGTGCTGCTCTGGAAAGCCTACCCACAAAACTACACTATGGATCTTCCATGCAGCAATGCTACTTCATTTTTTGATTCTTGAAAGCAACCAGCAGCCTCACCTTTATCTGTGTAGCTCTAAGTTACAGTGGTAGCTATAATCATTATGTCATTCTGACAGAAAAGAAAAGGAAAGAGTGTTAGCTGAGGTATTTACCTCTGCTTTAAGGATGGAGGTCTTGGATAAGCCCAGTTGGACTACCAGCTCATTTCAAGCTTGCTGCTGAATTTATATTGAGTGTTAATGACTTCCAGCTAATTCCAAATTGGACTTAAGAGCTTACAACAGAAACCGACTCTTGCGATCCCAGAGGACAAGTGGGAGTGACATTATTATCTAAGGCTATTTGTTAGGGCTGAAAACCCACTTAGTGGATCAATAAATCAAAGAGTGAGTGAAGCTGGGTTTGAAAGTAGGTGTGTGCATTCTAGTACTAAACAGGTGTTTCATGTGAGGGAACGGTGTGGGTTATTATGGGCTGAATGAAATCAGCAGAATTGCATCCTGTAAATCCCCAAAGCAGCATGACACTTGTTCTAACTTTGCTATCACCATTCCTTCTTGCATGTATTCAGTAAAACACTCTTACATGTGTACCTTATGAAGCATTTGTCAACCTAACATGCATGTAATATTTGGTACGATTTAATGCAGTACACTAGTGATATATGCATGTATGAGTGTGTCTATAGGCAGAACAGTCAAGTGCTGTCAGGAAACATCACAGTATCACTTAGGTTGGAAAGGACCACGAGGATCATCGAATCCAACCTATCAACACAGACCCCAAAGACAGCTTAGTACTCATTTTTAGGTTATTTTCTACTTTAAGACAGAAAATCCACACCAGTGAATTGTCAAAGAAGAAAAAAACTGATGGATAGGACAAGAGGAAAACAAATTGGCTTAGAAAAACAAACAGAAAGTGAAGCCAAACACCTCATCTTTCCTGATCAGTGCATGGCATAGCACAAGGGCACTCCAGAGACAACTGCTTTTCACAAGTCACATACAGTCCACCCTCAGACGTACACAAAACCACCACAGGAAAAGCTGCAAAAGCCACACACATTACCCTAAGGTTCTGTCACTAACTCATCAGTCAATCAATCAATCATCTTCATTAAAAAGTGGCAGCTAAAGAGCTATCAGTAGATGTGTCCTAGAACCTTTTAAAAGATTTGTTTTGAACTATTGAAGTATGCAAGACTGTGGTTTACAAAAATGGCAATAGTAAAGAAAATAGCTTTCCTCTCTGAGAACATACAATAATTTACACAAACCCAAAAGGCAGTGCGTGCTGTGATTTGCTGCAATCCTCTGAGTGTTCACTCAGCAGAATTATTCACTCAATAAAATCACATTTTTTTTCAAACTCTCACCTCATTACGTGCTTATGCATTACAGTGGAATTCAAGGCCAGAGCCTATTGTATTCAGTGTGAAACAAATAAACACAGAACAAATAGGCAGCACACAAACTTACTTCTCACATCATAGATCTCGTAAGACAGAGTACATGTGTATGTCTCCTTGTCCCAAGAAAACTGTGTAACGAAGCAGCTTGGCACATGATATTTGAGGTAAAGCCAGTTCCTAAATCGTGCCCATTAATCTCGGCACTATGGCTCCTTCCTCCATATTTGTCCCTGTTCATCCCAGAGAGCAAACTTTTGAGCTAAATCCCAAGAATCATCCTTAGATAGCATTTTCCAGACGTTTTCCAGCCCATGACATCAGTTTCTAATAATGTATTTAGTATAACCTCAGTGAAAGGAAATCTGTATTCCCAGTAAATCAGAACATGTCCCAGGAATCTTTCTGAGCATTCAGAAAATATTAAAGTGGGAAGTGAAAACAGGGTGAAAATGCAATATACTTTTAGACAGCTACAGGAGTGGCTCAGGATCAGAGAAAGTCAGGTGCAAAATACTTAGCTTAGACCAGGAAAACTGCATGCATGATAGCAAAATGAAGAATGATTAAGCAGCAGTTGGTAAGAGGAGAATTTAAGGAGTGCTGTGGGTCACAAGCCAGACAGGAATCAAAGGTTTGTGCTGCAGAAAGTGGCAGGCACCACAGTGCTGTGTATTTTACATAACTGCCTGTGGAAGACAAGAAGGGGCCCTTCCAGTGACTATGCCAGGAGGCATCTGGATGCTCTCCTTGGAAACACCAAATTGGAAAAGAGGTTCAATGTTTGGAAAGGGGTGACAAGAATGAAAAAGGGTGATGAATCAAGGTGAAGGGAATGAGCAGACAGGAGAGGAAGAGGGAGGAAATAAAAAGGAAAAGGTGAAACTGAAGGTACTTAACCAAGACTCTGGCCAGCCTGATGTAGTGTGGGGTGTCCCAGCCCATGGCAGGGGAGTTGGAACTAGATGATCCTTGTGGTCCCTTCCAACCCTGAATGATACTATGATACTATGAAGACAAGACAGGATAAAGGTGACAGTGGCATTCAAAGAAGTCAACTGAAAAGAGAACAGCTATTAAACTATTTAGAGTTATGCAATAAACAGACACAAAGCTATGGGCTTAAACTTCAACAGTGAAGATAAGTTACGCACTGGAGGAAAGCTAATAAAGTTATCTGGCAGGCCTAGGGAGAGCGTGGGCCTTCCATCACTAGACGCCCTTAAGACAAATGTGTTAAGAGATGCAGGTGTACTTGATTCTCCTGCTGGGGCAGGAGAGATCTCAGGAGGCATCTTCCAGCCTTAAATTCAATTATCTTATGATTCTACAAAACCATTGCAATCATAATATTACTCATCTCTTTAGAAACTATGCAGCCACCACAGAAATAAAATAGAGGGAGAAGAGGGGTGATGAGTTTTTTAATAAGTTTCTTGTGATGGACCTGAAAGAAAGTCCCTGCTAAGGTCCTGGGTGCCTATTAAGGAAAGATCCAGAGGGATACAGCTGTAACCTTTCCCATTTTGTCTTCTCTTTTAACCTCACTACTATCCTTTAGATTTCATTTTCTTTGCACTAATCTTAGTTCATCACATCCTCCACAGCAATTTTCAGATACATCCCCTCAGAATATTCCAAGAGATTCCCTGCATGATAAAGAAGTGCCAGCAATCTTTTTCTTTTTGGTTTTTTCTTTTTTTTTAATTGAAATGAACATGCTTTTGAGTTAATAATATGCTAAGGGAGCAGCTGCACTCAGCAAAACTCCAGCTATAAAACCCTGAAAAGCTTGTGTTTCTTTCACATCATACTGCAGCCAAGCCAGCTGAGTCTACATCTGCCTCAAATCACTGGCAGGTAAAGTTTGTGTCTCGCTACAGGGATGTAGTCCCACTGGGTTATTTTATTTATTTCAGGCACAGCAAACTGAAACATTTGGTTTAGCTTGAATTCGTGTCCCTCCCCAAAAGTTCAACAGGGCTTTTTTGCATTGTTTTGTTTTGATGTATCTTTATTGTATTGCAGCAACAAACAAAAGCTTGATTCAGGATTACAATGGTCATTTGTGCTGCTAGGGGTTGCAAGGACTGTGACACATACATGTATATATGTGTGTGTGTGTATATACACATATACATGTATGTAGAATGTATCTTTGCTTTTCCCTATCCTGAATGAGCTCTCCTGTTGCTCTTTGAGTTCACATTGCCTCAAATCATTTCAGTTCCCCTAGGTCCTTTCTGCATTGATGACACTGCCTGAGTTTGTGTTTACAGGCTGCCATTGAAAACATACCATGTTTTTACCAAACTGCTTTCCAGTCTCTCAAGTGATGCATGCATCTGATTTGGGGAGCTCTGCTTGATCAAGTCATAACATTCAAGGCTAAGAATTCCACTTCAACAAAACACTGACCATATTTTATAACGTCTGTATTTGCCCTGCAGTCCTTCCTACTCATTCTTTGCTGTCTTTTCGGCTCCCACCTCTTCCTTTCACCTGCTCCTACTCAAGACTCGAGATCCTTAGTCACACAGATCTGAAGGCTGGCTTAAATATGTTTCTTCAAGTGATCCCTTCAGCATTCCTGCCTCCCACTGTACCTTCTCTAAGAACAATGCCTCTTTCTCCTCCATCAAGAGACTTCAGGTAAAACTATTTAGGGATTATTTTGGTCTGCTTATTTACAGTTTTGGGATTGTACCTTGCCCTTAGCTTTCTACGTGACACTACTGTGTTCTGAAGTTCCTGAGTCAGGGTATTAAGCCAGAATAAATGGTATCACATAAGAGGAAATAAACATCAGTAGGTACTCTGATCAATTAAAAAACCTGTCAGAAGACATTGATGTCAAATATTTGATTGTTCCTTAACTACTTTGAGAGGACCAAGAAGGAATTATTTGAGAAAAAGTTTTCATTTAACTTATTTTCAGTACATTAATGTATCCAAGAACTCAGTGCCCAAGCCCAGGGAAATCACAGGAATTACCTTTTTTCTAATGTGGCATCATGATTCCTCCCTGAGGTTGTTCATCCTGGAGAAGAGAAGGCTACAAGGAGACCTAGTAGTGGCCTTCCAGTACCTGAAGGCAGCCTAAAAGAAGGCTGCAGAGGGACTGATTATAAAGGCCTGTAGTGGTAGGACAAGGGGCAATGGTTTGCAATTAGAAAAGAGTAGATTTAGATTGGGTGTTAGAAACAAGTTCCTTACCATGAGGGTGGTGGAACACTGGACCAGGTTGCCCAGGGAGGTGATTCAAGCCCCATCCCCAGCAATGCTCAAGGTCAAGCTCAACAAGGCTCTGAGCAGCTTGATCGAGTGGAGGATGTTCCTGCACACTGCAGTGGGGTTGGACTAGACAACCTTTGGAAGTCCCTTCCAACCCAAACCATTCTATGATCCTATCCCTCATTAATATTACTATTTTAACCATAGAGTCACAATAATTTTTTGTTTATAACATCAAGAAAAACATCTTGTTGCTCTACTCTGTAACCCATATTATCTTCTTCAGCAAGTATCTGCAATAAATATTAGACCTCTCTTTTTTTCCTTTTCCTTAGTTTACCTTTAAGCAGCTCCTGATATATTTATAGAACCATTACCTAATATCTTCCATATAGTATTTCCTGATTAATAGACTTCTCTTGTTAGGACCTCTGATTTTGTTCCTGTAAGCTTGTGCTGGCTTTGCTTATACTTTCTCCTGCTTCCTCTTGGATTATCAGGTTTTCAGTACCCTGATTTATTGACAGCCATTTGTTCCTCCTTTCATTTTTGCAAGTCAGATTTGTTTGCCAGAATGTTCTTGTTTCCTTTTCTCCTTAGTTTCCTTTTTATCTTAAGTTTCCTTTCACAGATCCTAACCTAGCCACTCTGATTTGCTAAAATAGTCTTTCTTGAATCCCCTATGACTATCTAGTTCTGATGACATATACTTTTTCTTGCTGTGGATAAATAGGTATTAAGGATGGGGCTGGGAAATCACTGTACTCATATTGCAAACACAACATTTCCAATACTCTACCTCGTATTCTTAAGTGTAAATGGTGAAACAAATCTTACTGCCTGGTCCCTTGAATTCATAAAGCTGTTTTCATGTTGCAACTCACATGTGTTGGCATAATAAGATACCAAATATAAACCAAATTAACAAAGGGTGGGTAAGAGGCAGCTCTTAAGAGATATGAAAGGAGAAAGGCAGGTATTGCCTCAAAAATCCTTCCTTGAGTATCACCAGTGTATTCACAGTGTGAATTGCAGAGCATTTGCTACAGTTTGCTTCTTAACCTTCAAAAATGCTCTTTTTAATACCTTCAACCTGACTACACAAAAGGTTCACAGTATTTATTTGTTTTCATACACTGAAAAAGTACAACAATTCCACAGATGGGCAGTTTCATGTGCTTTCCATTAACCCTTTTTCTTTTAAATACACCTTCTTTGCTCAAGCTAGTTTATGCTGGTTTGGTTTTACGACATGATGGTTTATAAAATTTCTGTCAAACTGTGTTACTGTTTGATCATTATAAGAACAATCAGAGTAAGTGTTGCCAGTTACAGTTTTTCATCCCAGCCAAGTCACAGCATACATATGGTACAAGATGTAAAGCAACTCAAAGACTGATTAGCGTGCAAAGTGCAGTGCAGTGGTCTTTACTATCCATCATTAATGTCACAGTGGATTTTAAGAAGCAAGAGACTTTTCCCCGTAGCCAAAGCAGTCTTGAACATAACCACAGGAAAGAAAAGCCAACCAGAAATTATGCAACATGTGTGAGCATGGTCTTCAGCCATAACCTCCATTTCAGAAACTGAAAGATTGTTCCTATCACATTTTCCTGCTAACTCCTCCAAAAGTTTCAGGAAACATATGTCAGAACAGCTTTCCTGAAGATGGAGCAATGAACTTTTCCACGCATTTCCTGGAAAAGCCTCACTCCTTGAATATGTTTGCAGGGTCTGCCCCAGAACACCTCAAGGCCTACTCAAAGTTCACAACAAACACCATCTTTGGAGTTCTTTCTATAAATGAATGTGGATATGAGGAAAAAGTTAGGGTCACAAGCAAACAAGGCTAGAAAACCAATCTCCTGAAGATCCCTTGAGACTTTCTGGTTGTCTTTCTGGCTTCTGAGCTTTACAGACAAATGTTCAAGGGTTCTTTATGATTATGCTTTGCCTTTTATTTTTTAAGCAGGTAAAATCTAAATTCACACTGATTTCTGCATACTGAAGACTAATCTGATTTGATGCCCACCCAGAAAATTCTATCTGTACTTAGTCTCTCCTCCATGCACAGACATTAAGGGAGCCCACATGCTCAATGGCCTAGAAGGCATCTCTGCAGCAGGAACTTTCAGAAGGTGGATCCCCATGAAATTGCTCACACAAGGACCAACTTCAAATATTTTTCCTGCTAGGCAGAAATCTCACTTCAAGCAGCCAACACATTCGTGTGCTTGACAGGAACGAGCAACAATTTACAGTGTGTTCCCTGCTTCATTGGTTAATACAAGAAACTGATATTTATGCATGTCAGAACTCATACAGAGCCATGTCACCAGAGGAATTGTTTGGGGAGCACTTTAGCAAGAACAGCTCCACCACAGGCTTCAAAAAGTGTGCATATAACACCGTTCCTTTAGGCAGTCTGGCTCTCTGAAATTGTTTAGGACACACTCAAGAACATTCATGACTTTTGGGAGGAGGTGGAAGAAGACAGAGTTCATAGGAAAGCAAATTAGTAAAGAAAGCTCTCAAATTACTTCTCTCTCAGATGATGTTCTTGAAGTGATTAATGAATCATAATCAAATATATGTGATTAACAGAAGGTGAATCCAAATTTATGGAGACCAAATGAATATAGTGGCTTGTAGCCACATCACTCTCTGTTACAAGCCAGTCAGACCTCCCAAGTTAAGCATTGCTGAGCCAAGTCTGAATTTAAATAGGAGATCCTCCAAGGAAAACTGAGTTCATGTGCTGAAGGAAATAGTACTGGTAGTCCTTGTCTGTCTGAGTTACTACTGAACTAAGGCTCTTACATGATGCCAACAGCACAGGACGGAGGTTGTAGAAGAAACTCCAATCTGAATCCTAGCTCCTAGTAGTCATTAAAAACCTTTCAGCAGTTTTGGAAAATTAATGATGTTCATGCAGCCAAATTTCATGCTAGATAATTATAATACAAGAAATATCCTGGCAGTTTGAAGCAGATAAAGTGTGTCCTTTCACAGGCTCCCCATTGACTTTCATTAAGCATCATTATAAGGAGCTGAGAAATTCTATACAAAAGGTGACTTCACTCATATTTTAGTGTTAAGTAAAGAGTACTGTGCTGGAATCACATAGAATCATAGAGTCAATCAAGTTGGAAAAGACCTCAAAGATCATCAAGTCCAACCTGTCACCCAAGACCTCATAACCACTAAACCATGGCATCAAGTGCCACATCCAATCCCCTCTTGAACACCTCCAGGGATGCAAGTCTAAATGAATTTCTTTAACCCTCATTTTACACCTGTGATTTGTTTTCTGCTCACAAAGAGTGCATTGAGCAAATCTGTTCAGTGGTCTCTGTCTTTGCATTGGATGAAGGTGAGTCTTAGAGTACTTTAAACTGGAAAGGACCTCAGGAATCCATGATAGAGCAATCACCTGCTCAAACTAGAGATCACATAGAAGTTAGATCCAGGTGTCCAGAACCCCCAGTGTAATTTACAGTCACAAATCAGACTGAATTTTACATGTTATGTGACAAGAAAGAATAGCTAGGGAGAAAAATCTGTTATTTACTTGTTTTGAAAAAGTCCTGTGCTACACCATTCTGCAAGTCCCTATTGAAATTTTGCCCCATTTGGTTCACACAGGCAAAGTTAGTGTAATGATGATTATTGTTAGGGCCAGAAGCTCAGAATGTTCACTGGAATGAGCCTGTGACACATACAAAGAAATTACAGAGAGGGAAATGAAGAAAATGTAGAAAACAGCTAAAATTTTGTAGCATTGTGATAATGTTGTGAATAGCAAACAAGTTCTCTGGCACAGTTCTGAAACCTGTTATGTAAGTAAAGTCTTATTTCTGGCACAAAGTGTAATGCCCATAACCAGTACATTTTGTTAGATTAGTAGCTGCTCCTACTAATGGAAGACAATGAGCAGCATCTCAGGAGAAAGGGGGGGAAAAAAAGATATACAGAGAGAAAAAAGTGGAAGAGTATTTGGAGTTGAATACTAAACACTACTGAGATTAGTTATGTTCAGTATTTGTGTCCTTTATATAACTGCAATACATGGAATATTCATTTGCTCATCCTTTATTAGTCCTAAAAGTGTGCTCCTCACTCAAAAAGTACAGAGAGAGTAGAGAGAGTCTGGACTGTAAGCTCTATCAACCAGACTTGCAGGAGCCAGAACGCACCAGGAGTCTGTGGGATGGGATCATTCGGACTGGTTTTGCGCATGGTTGCATGCATTTGCTGCTTAATGGTTCTTCAGATTGCTGTTACTGGGGAACAAAAGGAAGTTTTTAGGAGTGAGAAAAGGATGATTCCTTTGGCTATGACTAATGTATGGTGAGTAATATCTAGCCAGACGCATTTCCTGACTTAATACTAGGGAAATAAGTACAGTGCATCATCTTCCTGACCGCCCAGCCTGTCTGCCATGGGAAGAAAATGGAGAAATGCAGGCCAGAATGACTGTGGATGGTGTGAGACAAAGACAGCAGGGCATGCAACAAACAGGACTGGCCTAAACAGAGTTTGTGAGATTTTGGTAGCCAGACCAATCAAGTGGCCTAGGAAGGAAAGCAAAGTGAAATCAGTAGAAGTAATATCTAACCAGTATGGGGCAGAGAACAGCACAGCTCACACAAGTAGTCAGGCTCTTCCCACTAACACAAAACACGTAGCAGCAACAACAGCCTGCTTTAATCCAAATTGACTGAAGTGAATATATCTGATTCTTTCTATGCTTCCTCACATCTATGCAATCAGATCTCTACTTCAACTTGCTGAGACCTTGACATGCTCTTTGAATGAGCTCAGCAGACCTTTGGGGCACACCTTCCTGACAGAAGCTACAATTGACTGTTACACCTATGAAAAAGCGATGACTGCCAATGTTTACTACTTCTTACCTCCTGTGCCATTTGGAACCGGTTCTGTTCTTTGCTTTTGGTCTACAAAAGAGGTAACCTGCAATTCATCAGCTTTGGGGAAAATGTGTGACCTCATGAATCCTGGATGTTGTAAAATATTGGGGTTTTGGTGAAGAGACAGAGGTCTGTACACCATTAAGCTAGTAAAACTTGCAGTTTTCCAGGGGTTTGCCAAGCAAGCCTTGAATGCTTCAAATCTTCCACAATCTGTTTGATATATCAGGAGGGAGATGCCGTAAACTAGCCATGAGGGTAGCTAGCCCAGATCACAGCATCAAATGCATGACATTTATGCACTATAAACTTACTTTAAATTCTATGCTACGACAAGTATTGTAACATTAGAGAGGGCAAAGTTGGAGAATACTGATTGTGACCATGTGTAGAATAAGGATAATTTATTTTTATCATTGTGTTTCTGTTCTAATGCAATTCTACCACCCAACACACATGCATGTGAATGTCTAAAGCATTATTTAATATTTTAAATAGCTGCCATAAGCAAGAGCCAGAAAAAGAATAGATGTATGTTTGGTTTACATCATGTTAGGAGTATAAAACATATCATGGGTGGGGAAAAGTTATATTCCTTTCATGGATTCTTTGGACCAGGTTCTCCTCTCCACCCCAAGGTGAAATTCCAAAATTCATTCCATAATAATACTGGGGCATCAATACTTCTGTCTCAGTGTTCCAGAAAGTGGCAGGCTTCAGAAAGAAAGAATGAAGTCTGTGACAGTACCCCTAGAGGGCTTCTACTCCTCACTACTATGGCACTGTAGAAAAATGTAGAAATTGCAACAGGATGGCAATCAGAAAGGACAAAGACAACGTTCCCTCTACATGTGTTTAGTGGTAGAAATGTGTTACTTTATAGCTCTTCACTAATGCAAAGGCCTTATGCAAGGGTTGAACACTGTACTTGCAAAAATATTTGAAAAGCAGAAGTAGGGCATTCAGCTGTGAATTCCTGCATTTGATAGTATTGCTCAAATCTTTGCAAATTCCCCTAAGAGGATGGACCTACTGGGAGAGGAAAACCCACATCTTCCACTCAAACACTTCTACCAGAGACTCATAGTCCTTCTCAGCCATCACCTACAGCTCTAAATAAAATCACTGTCAAGAGAAAATGATAAGCCCATTGTCAAGACAAGAGCAGCATGCTTTAATGTAAGTGACTCTGTCTTGTTCTGTTTCTTAAATCTATGTGCAATTAGATCTTCTTTTCAACTTACAGAGATCTTGGAGACCTTGTTATTTGGATGAGCTCAGCAAATCTTTGAAGCATACCTTCCTGACAGCAGCCACAGCTGACTCCTACACTTAAGTGGTGAGTGACAACTACATTATGCCTGAAACATAACTCTTCTGGTGGAGCTTTCTCTTCCTGATACCCCCAATAGTTATTTGAAGAAAAACAAAAGTCTGAAGGGAAAAGCTGATCATTGCAATAGCTACCTACCCTGTGAAAACCCTGCTTCAAATACCTTTTCTTATCCATCATTTGGGCTTGGGATTATGCTAAAACAGTGCCTCTTTCATTTCCTGTGAAAAACTGCAAAGGTCTTCATGGGGAGAGAGGGGGAATCTTCTGCATAAGCTCCACCTTTGTTGTTGTTTTATTCTTTCTCATCCCCCTACTCAGAATTTTTGTCGTCAGGCCAACCCTGGATTGCAACATCTATGCACTATCAGTTCCAGCCATATTGAAAATCTGCACAAGGAACACTGGTTTTTAACAAAAAAAGGTGGAAGGAGAAAGGATTTTGGCCAGCAATATGAAAATGCTGAACTTCTACCCTAAGAAGATGCCATGGGATATTTAATCATGAGGCAGAGCAAAGACATTTGCATGTTAGCCAGTTTCCTTACCTTTTGAAGGAGGAAAGACAGAGTCACTGCTGCCAGAAACCGATCTTTGGGTCCAGATATTGTGCATCTTCTAAACTTGATGACTATGTCTCCGAATTATTCCCTCCAGGCTCAGATTTTTAAAAGGCCATCATGTTTTCTGCCAGCTAGTAATGTCAGAAACAACAACAGTGCTGTTAGTGTTTAACAGGTAATACTGTTTATTTCATGGAGCATGTTTTGTTCCAGATTGGGACTGAAATTGATTAGTGTTAATGATTTAACTTGTTGACAAATAAACATTTGAGGGAAAAAAAATATCTAGTATAATCCTGGCATACCAAAGCATGCCTTTTGCTTTGCCTTGAATTTACATTCAGCTATTTATTACATCACTCCTTGCCAGATTTGGGCAGTAAACTACTTTCATATTCAGAAGAATGTTTCCATTTAAAATTTACATTTAAAATTGCAATAAGATGCTGGATCTCATTCTTTTCGAGGAAACTGTATTGCATTACAATAGCTACACTGCTAGAGAAACTGTGCATTCTGCTTCCTACATCACTTTCAATAAGCTGGGTGCATTACTCACCCATTTTATCACGGGATGGTACAGCTAAAATTAGCATAATTCCAAGTGTCACAAACCACAGCTCCAAAACGGATTGGTAAGCTGTTAATTATTTAAATACTGCATGCATCCTGTGAATAATCAATTTCTTACCTACAGTCATGATATATTATTGACAGTTTGGAAGACTAACTCTATTGCTGTCCAGCATAATTCTGAAATATAATTTATAGTGGTTATTTGGAGAACTATATCGAGTACATTAAAGCCATATGGTGCTGCGGTTTCATCCCCAAGAGATGCCTCATCAGCTAAGAGAAGCATTATGATCAATATGTATATTACTCATTTTTAATAGAGTGTACTAAGCTGCAGAAGATTACTGTTCCTGCCAGTTACTTGAAAATATGAGGTGCAACAATTATTTTAAGATTGTTGGAGAGTTACAGTATTCTCAGGATATAGAAAACGTGTCTTTGTTTTGTTGCGTTTAGATCGCGAAACATTCTTGCGCAGCTGAAATCCCTCAGAAAATAGTATGACTAACTAGACAATGTCAAACCTATAAAAGGTAAAACCTTGTTTGAGCTGTAACACTCAAACAATCTGCTAAATACGGCTCCTCAGAAGGAAAAGAAGGGAGAAGACGACAACGCTTTGTCATTTATCTTGGCAAGAGGACGTAGTATCTACCACAGCTATGCCTATTTCACTACTAAAAATAAAAAGTGGTAAGCACTGTGCTTGCTGCAGCCTTGGCAAGACAGAGAATGTTGGATTTGCTAAAAGATTCGTGTGATGTACGCTCGTTCCTCAGTACACTTAGGAAAACACCACACAATTACCAAGCACTGCATTAACCTCTGACCTGGAAGAAACATTTGCAACTGCAGACAGAGTAAAGCTGCACTGCCTAGCTAAGGATGCAAAGCCACAAGCTTGAAAGATAAAGATAATTTAAAAAACACAAAAAGCCAATCCACGAAGTCAAATTTCAGTTGAAACTTAATCAGATGAAGAAAGTAAAGGGGAGTAATTCATAAACAGCAGAACGGCAACTACAAAAGTGGGTAGGAAAAAAGACTTAATAAGGCCACAAGAGGGACTAGGGGCAAGGAGAGGGCAAAATAAGGAACAGGAAGGTCTGTGCAGCAGTGATTAACCCATGAAGAGTAGCCCTCAGACAACAGTACACTATCAACATGCCCTTCCTCCTCCTAGATCTAAGGTTGATCTACTGACATTGTATATTAATCCACAATTGTTCCTTGGTCTTTCAGTCAGAAATGCCAGAGTCTGCTCCTGCTCCATCCTCAGCACCCATATCCTGTGCTTGGCCTCACACTCCCATTTCTCTGGAGCTGGTGCCGAGGTCCACCACGCATACACGCTAAAGGCATCAAGGGACTCACTTTGTCAGCACAGTCCACCAGTGCAGGCAGCATCATATCCCTCCCAGGTGCACCACTGCAGTCCACTCCTCCCACTCAACTGCCATGCTAAGCTGCACCATGAACATGTAGGAATTCCTCCAACCCTGAAAGACATGGGTAAGGGGCAGGATTAGAGTGGTTACAGTTGGAACAGTGATCTAAGGACCAAATAGAGTTCAGACTCATAGCCATGTTTACAAATGCATTTGCACTGTGCTCCAGCCAAACTAATAAATCCTTTAGTGGCAATTCAGGTCCTTTCTGATTCAATTAAAGATTTTTATCCTGAGTTGCTTTACTTAGAAATGGAGAGAATTCAAATCTGCTCAGCAGCTACTTAGGGATACTTAGCCAACTACCTTCATTCTGAAATATTATCATAGAAGTATGGTACCAGGATACTGAGAAAACCACAATAGAAGCACCATAGTAAAAACACTCACATCGCTTTTTAACTCCTCAAGACCTCAGCTGGACTTCAGCTTGCATGATGAGCCACAAGCTTTTCCTATGTTTGTGTTCCTCACCAGAAACTGCAGAGACAGTGGTCTGCAATTACTGACTGACTCACCTGATAAACTGGGAATGCCATGGTTCCCTGGGCAGTTCATCAGATACAAAAACCAGGACTGCCAGATTAGAAACACCACTGCTCTTGTGAGGATGGCTGTAGTTTTTTTCAAGGTATTTCTTTTACAGAGAAAAAACACTCACCAAAACATCCTCCTTAGATGTACCAGAAACCCACTCAACAACTGGAAAACCACTCTTACAGACAGTGTGAGCTAAAGTTAAGCAGACTTTCTAAGCATGCACACATTTTTCCAACCAATTACGTGCTCTCCCATAATCCTCAGTTTTATTTATTTCCAAACCTTCTCTCCCATCTGCTCCCTTCTGCATGATCTATATATTATCTTAGGCTATTTATCCCTAACAGATTTTTGCTTCCTCTCTCTGTTCCAGTTAGATTAATGATGCCAATATTCTCTCTGTATTTCTGTCTCTTTGTTTTCCTCGTCACACATCTTGCACTCGTACAGACACGTTCAAATACTTACAACTCCCTCTGACCCTTCCACAACAGTCCAAGTTTTCATTCCTGTCTCACAAATGTTCCTTCAATATTTCTTCTTCCTTTAGACCCAGACTGATAGTTTGGTGCTGAATCACAGTTCTTCCAATCCTGTCAGACTCTGTCCACCTTCTTTTAGCTTCCTTCCTTACTTCTGCCATTTAAGTGGTTTTGTTCTTTATTCCTCAGCTTTCATTTCTGTACCTTAGCTAGAAGTTCTTTATCAAGATCTATCTCCTAAGACAGTTTAATGCTCTAGTGCTGCTTTTTTTCTTCTTGCAATGTTCTGTGCCCTGTGAACTATTCATTAACTATGTCTAAACAACTGCTGCATTAAATGCCTCTGCACACCATTTTGAAACACATGCAGGTTTCAATCTAACTCATGTCCACGGACCCAATTTCTGATTGTGACATTACAAATGTTCCTGCAAAAACTACTTCTATTATCCTTTTAATTCATGACTACTGGTGTGTTTTCATTTGGAAGTCCAGTAATGTTCTTTTTAATGGTGGAGTGTGCTTTCTTCCTTTGAGAGATAAAATAGTCAAATTGTAACAAGCTGATTTGCCTTGCTGCTTCTGACTGCCTCTGGTCCAAAAGAAGAAATCATAATAAAGCAAATGTAAAAGGGTGGTGCCTCCACCTTTTAAGTATCTGCATCACATAGGCATAGTGGAGTTAAAGGCAGAAGTACAGAGTGGCTGCTAAAGTGAAGGACCAGTTGCTTTAAGGGAGACTACAATGACTATGTCTCAGTTTGAAGAGAAAATGACTGAAAAGGAACATAATCAACTTTTGCAATTCATGGATTCACAGAATGGTTTGGGTTGGAAGGAACCTTACAGATCATTTAATTCCAACCCCCCTGCCTTTGGCAAGGGACACCTTCCACTAGAGCAGGTTGCTCAAGGCCTCATCCAACCTAGCCTTGAACATTTCCAGGGCTGCAGTTCAGTAAATACAACCTTTCTGTAATAGGCTAAATACCAGTGAGCAACAAGGCAGCAAACACACATACACCACATAACAATGAAGTTTTTGTTAGAAGGAAAAAGTTTCCACAAGTTGTAGATTGAAGTAGGCACTGAGAAACCAAAATACACTACTAGGTAGGTCTACACCATTGAAACAGCTCTGTTAGTAAAGAGGTAGTCCTTTCATTGCTATTAACCAGCACATACTGTTAGCATGGTATTATTTCACCAACATGAGCCAACCCTATGTCTTGGCTCCTGAATGCAGTCTCTCATTAATTATTTTACCTCAGTTACACTTACACAAATCTGGAGTAAATTCAGGGAAGAAAGTGGAGATATTTCTGATTCTAAGCCATATAATTGGGGTAAGATCTGACCACCCAATATGCCTGTAGAGAAGCTTTTATGCCCATTTAGGCATGACTTGCATGCATTTAGGCAGCCAGCTTGCACCTGGCAGGTCTACAGTTACTACCACTTCCTTTTTAGCCCTGTCAAATCTTCCTCCCCTCAATAAATGCACTTCATGTTGTTTTGATGGATGACAAAGAGTATGTTAAACTCTTGCTCCAATTTTGTATATAGTTGTTAAACATCAGAAGAGAGAGTGGCCAAAAGAGTTCTGCAGATCGTTCTGCAGATCATTAACTGGTAATCTAATCTGCCCTGCTCTAGGTGTCACATCCAAGAAAAGACCACAAAATCAGAACCGTAGAGCTCCGACCAGGGGAGTACTTGGTGTTCCTCTCCTTGCCCTCTCTGCAAGCATTGTGGTAGGCAGCCAAGCAGAAATCAGTGTTTTACACAAAACGTCTCAGAACCTGATAGCAAATCCAAACAGCTCTTCAGTGTCACACACTCTGATGTGGTCATGTAATTTATATATTATGATAATCTGGTTTGCATCTAACCTATTAATTCAACCCTTGTTTCATTTCAATAATTGGCTATCTGACTCCCCACCCATGTTGAGGACTATGCACACCGCTCTGTTGCAAGGATGTCGTTAACCTAGACAAAGCGTTAGGAGAAAAGAACAAAGAGAATGTTCCAAGGAAAAGCAGCAGTATTAACTTTCATGGGAGCTTATCTCATGATTATGTGTATTTTCAAATTACATTTTTGAACATTCAGAAAGATGGATTATTTCAAACAGGGGATTATTTCAAACACTGTTTGAAAGAATCAAATTTGACGCTCTCTTTTGGGAAGCAAAGTTTGGGTTTGGTTTTCTGGATTTGGGTTGCTTGGCTTTTTTTTTTTATATATACAGTTATGATCTTCTTTCCCAAAAGGCTTGCAGATAAGCAGGCTAGCAGTGACTATCAAACAATTGGCAAGGGACTTCTAATCAACAAAGGTCACAAAGACAGCAAGAATTACAAGGCTGCATTACGCTGCCAGGGACATTGCTTTTGTAGCTCTGTAAGGCTGTGTCCAGTCCAAGAAAGCATCTTCAAAATAATGTGGACATTGTGTTCACTTGCCAGCTCTTGTCTTAAAACATCACTTTTCCACAAGCAGTGTTGTGTAAGCAGCATTCAGCATATGTTCATTTTAACCATGCTGTGTCTGTCCCCTGCAAGTCTGGGGCAAGGCTTCTGTGTACCTAAACATTCCCAGCTACAGGCTGCTTCATGGTGCAGGTGATGTTACAGAATGCAAAGAGCCAGGGGCTGCAACAGAGTTCATTTTAATTCCTCTAGGCTGGTATAGTATTGTGTTTTGGGTTTACTCAGGTGTGTTGGATTTATTTAGGTGTTCATTTAGCAAAGTGCAATTTCCACAGATCATTTCAAATTTCACAAAGGTTCTTTCTGATTGCAATTTTTGAGGCCAGCTCTGTTAAGCATCGTAACTGAAAGGTTTCCTCATACTCCCCAATAGAAAAAAGTTTTTCTTGTTTTCATCAAAATTTTCCCTTTTCCTTTTGTTTGTTTCCCATCCCACAATTTAAACCAACAGGTGGAAGCTTTGTTCCCAGATAATTTTATTGCTTCCAACACCACATACTTTTTCTACATAGTAAAGCTAGTCACATTTTAGATGATTTTGTGAGCTTTTTCTTTAACTCAGATATTACTTTCTTCAGCTTCCTCATCATTTTAGGCTTCCTCTCTTGTCTTAGGCTCAGATCAAATCACTCTTATAAGCCAGTCTGAACCTTTAGCAACCCCTGAGTCCATGAATGAAATGAAAGTGGTGCAACAAAATGCAAGTGCAAAATGCAAGTGGTACAAGTACCAGAACAAGAGGACACAATCTCAGGCTGTGCCAGGGGAGGTTCAAGTTGGATGTTAGGAAGAAGTTCTATGCAGAAAGAGTGATTGCCCATTGGAATAGGCTGCCCAAGGAGGTGGTGGAGTCGCCGTCATTGGAGGTGTTCAGGAGGAGACTTGATGGGGTGCTTGGTGCCATGGGTTAGTTGTTTAGGTGGGTTGGATTGGTTGATGGGTTGGACGCGATGATCTTGAAGGTCTCTTCCAACCTGGTTTGGTTTATTCTAAATAAAGGTTTATTCTAAACACATTTGCCCACATCAGAAAAGACTGAAAACTGGATGGTGCTGAGCTGAACTTTGCTACTCATCTTATCAGGGCTTCACCTAAACTTGGAACTGATTTGTGGAGAACCTAAAACTCGAGGTACACATGGTAAAAGGTACAGATGGTATGGAAACTTAGTAGCTTCCAGAACAGGAGTTAGGGACCAACACAAAATATGTTGCTCCCATGGTACCTAGACTGCTGTGTTTGGCTACAGAGAGGAATTCTTTATTGTGCTTCTTTGTGAATGCACAGCAGTGGAATTTGGGTATGAAGTGTGCAGATTAAGTTATCAGAGCAACTGTGTAAAGCTGACTGTCAGGTGTAGAAAATCAAACACAATTCAAAGATCCTTCCTTGAGGAATTTTGTGATGCAAGAACTGCTAGACATTGAGGGCACTTGAACTGAGACTGAGCTCAGGTTGCTCTGGAAGGCACTGTGAAAACTCAAGTGCCAAACCTGTAGGAACACCATGGACTCTCACATCTCCTGGGCAGAGACATTTGGGGTTTTACATAGCCCAAGCACTTAATGGCTTGTATAAGATCCCTGACTGTTCTGCATCCTTTCCATACAAACTTCAACTTCCTGTGCCCTCACTGGTTTCAAGCTCTTCAAATCCACCAGATGTGAGTACTGACAAACAAATCCACCTATCTCAGGCAGATGAACCAAAAGCAAATATGAAAATAACCCTGCCTAGAAGTTTCCCTCTGATGTATCTCTCTGGCAATAAAAACTGCAAGGCAGAAATTCTACTTTCTTATTTTTAAGCTTTGAGCTAATTTTTCTCAGTCTCATTTCTAAAAGAGGTGAATGGGCTAGCAAAAGAGCTTCGTAACGCTGTCAACTCTTTGCTTTCTACTCACTACAGCAGCTGGTATGAAAAACTAGTTCATGCTTACCACAGGGATCTGCCTACAGCTCTTTGCTTGCTTTACCTTACCAACAGACAAGCTTGTTGCTCTAGTTTTATGTAAAATAAGCAAACATTACTCTTTGGTCCCTGGAATCCAAGCCCTCTGCATCCTCTGCCTGGGCTTGGTCCTGAACCAACTTTGTCAATTTCTGTAGAGCCCACAAGCCAGCTGCTGCAAGCACACTCATCTTGTTTACTCAGCTTCTGCTCCCCTGTTTCCTGAGCAAAAAGTCAGTGCCCAAAACCTTTAATGGCTGATCCCTAATTAACCTGCAAAAGAGCAAAGGATAAAGCATAAACAGCACTTGTTCTACCAACCACTGCATACTGGAAATCACATACTGCCACTATGTCATTAATAGGATTCGTTGGGGTTGGAGAGAATAACTAAAACAACCTATAATTTCTCTGACAGCCCCAGTTGAAGGGCAAATTTCTTCTGTCTTATCTACCCTGTGGAGCTTTAATTGTATATTCAGTTCCCAGAGGCCCATATTATACTCTCAGCTACAACCGCGCTATAATTAAAGTTAATGGAGTTGCTCAGGTCTAATTGAGGGCATCATTTATTTCAGCAAATGTTATATTATAATAAATCATTGAGAAGGATTCTCACCACCGCTCAGTTTGCAGGAATATGAGTTAAAAGTCTTTAAATAAAGCTCCATTGTAGCTGATGATGGTACTCCTCTCTCAGAATCAAGGGTTAAATAGTAAGCATATAAGCAGAGTAGCAAGTTCACTACTTCTATCAGCTTCAGTCACTCTCCTGGGTTTTTTGTGGCTTGTCTGGGTTTTGGTTGCTCTTGGGTTGTTGGCTTTTTTAATTCATTTATAATTGGCATCATGCAAGGAATCCTATTTACAATCTGGTATCTAATGAAGAAAGAGTGCCATGTACATTACACATGGTGTGCAGAAACAGATGTTAGGTCCTACCTCTGTGTGTGCGCTTAACAGAGAGAAATGGGTTGCCCTCACCTCAATTAATATGCTGCAAGCAAAGGTATCAGTCTAGCACCTGTGACAGGTTTCATCCAACTTGCTTGGTTGCCAGTAACAGTAAAGCCAGGATTAATCTGCCCATGTGAAAGCCTTTATATGGTAAAGTGTGCATTTAGACCCTGAGGTGAGCTGTGCCAGCTTCTCTGCTAAAGCCACAATGCCTGGAGCATAGTTCTTTACATCTGTTTTCTGCAGCTACACCATTCAGATTAGGGTAGATACGATCTAGAACACACAAAGTGAAAAGCTTTGAATGTTAAACTGCCGCATCAATTTATTCTATATGAACTTGGTTGGAAATATGTATTACCTTGCCCTCACAGAAAATCCTTTATCACTATCACAGTTCCACAGGTCTCTGCCTTTCCATCCCTTTAACTCATCAGAGGCCCCTTAATCTAAACTGCCATTAAAATAGAAAGCCTATACTTCAAACATTGACAGATAATACTGAGATTTGGTGCCTCAAATGCATTTAATTCTTAATTATTATTACTACTTTAGCTTTGAACCAATGCTATTCTTTAAAAGCAGCTGCTTGTGTTCTGGTGATTATGAAAGACTTGGAAGAGGCAAGTGAGTAATTTTAGCGTTCAACGCAGCTAATGCTCAGGAGATCTTCTCCCTCATATTTAATTTTGTCTCAGATTGTCTTTTTGATTCACTGAGTATTTTCACACCTTTAGAGACAGAGTATTTCATTTCTGGGTCTGAAATAGTTAGAACCACTTATTTTTGGTGCGCAGCTGTTTGATGGCTTTACTCTCTTTATCTTAAGTTCTCTTTATGTGCTTCTGGATGGTACAAGAGGTTTCAGAATTTGCGGCTGTCTAAAAGGTCTCTCTCCTCTGGGCTTGCTTTTACCACAGGGAGTCTTATGAGCTGAAACTTTGTCCCAGCTATTAAATATGCCTTCTTTCTTTAGTTCAACCACACTGGAGTTTTTACAACACAGGTCTGAATGGATGGACTAATTTTTTTTCCCTGTATTTTCTTTTTTTTTCCCTGGGAGGGACACAGTACCAGCTTTCAAAAGCCAAGCAGAGGATTTTCTTCTGTGCCTGGGACTAATAATTGTGCCATTAAGAGTCGTTTGTCCCATGCTTATCCAGTTCCTAAGGGTCTCCAAACGTCAAGGTCCAGCACTTGTACTCTTCTGTTTTACTGCCCGAAGGCAGGAAAAAGGCAGAACAGGATGCAGCTGAGATGAGCTGTTTCAAGCTCTATTTGGCCTTACGTGAAGAAAGCTTGGGCCTCTGTACCACTTCTTCTGAAGGGAGTAGGCAGGCAAAACATTTAAGGATCCTTTCACAAGGGATCTGTCTTAAGTATGCTGTTGGCCAGCAAATTGGAAAACATATTATGTCTACTCACCCACTTTTGTTTTTCTGTTGATATTTTGTACTGCCTCACATCACTACAGCTTTTGAAGATTTCTTATTTAAAGTATAGCCAGCAGTAGGAGACTGCCTGTCTGGGTCTCGTACCACTGAGCAGTTTCTCAATCCTCAAAGGTATTTTAGATTAGTCTCTCTCTCTATATATATATATAAATGTATATTTAGAATTTAGAATAAACCAAACCAGGTTGGAAGAGACCTTCAAGATCATCGTGTCCAACCCATCAACCAATCCAACCCACCTAAACAACTAACCCATGGCACCAAGCACCCCATCAAGTCTCCTCCTGAACACCTCCAATGACGGCGACTCCACCACCTCCCCAGGTGTATATGTATATAGGCAAAGAGAGAAGGATATAAAGGTATGAAACTGGGATATAAAGGTATGAAACTGAGACATTACTTATTTTAACATTATGCCTTTACACTATTTTCTGTCAGAGTCCATCATTTTTAACTTCAATTCCTTCTTCCTCTCCTGGTCTACAGTACTGTAGATTTCTGTACCATTCACTTTCAGGCACTTCTGCTGCGGGGGGCTGTTCAGCTCTACACACATCAGAGATGGCTTCCCAGGGATTCCTCCTCTTTTTCCTTTGGTAGTAAGATAACTAATCAGTGTACTTTCAGCTATGTTCTTACAGGTTTACAACAAAAAGTCCAATCTGAGCATTTAGAGGAAAGGAATAGTTATTTTCTCCTCACTGGCTGAAGTACATCACTATTCTATTTGCTGCAGACATCTATCTGGGCTCTCGATAGGTTCATCAACTGAACAGCAGCAGCCTACATCCTTCTTGAACTGCTTGCACACCAAAGAATGGCCCTGCACAAATGGTTAAACACTGGCCCAAGTAGATAGCTGAATCACACGGCCCATCAGAAGACTCTGCTGGCAAAAATGATGCAGAATTCAAGTGTCTGGCCACGGAAGGAAATGAGCCAGCAGCAGCTGCTAAAGCCAAAATCAATGGGCTCCTCCAGGATCCAGCAACATGGCTGGCATGAGCTAGACCTGCTCCACCATAAATTAATGACTCCTCTGGGAGCTGTAGTCAGCTACTGTCTGTGAATCACTCCAGGATCTCCTGTTCCCCTCTGTAGACAGCGTGCATCTTCTGTGGCTTTTGATCACATGAAGATTTTGGTATATGACTCAGAAAAGAGGAGAGCTAGGCCAACTCCACACTGACATCCAAATACCACACTCATCTTGCTGTATATTTATCCATCCCTCATGCTAGATAGAATGACTGAAATCAGACACTTCTGTGTTCAGATTATTCCAAGTAAAAGCACTGGTATTCTCCTGGGAAGATTTAGCCCTGCTCCATTTTCTACCATTTAGCACACAATGATCATGACAACACTCCTTTTCTCAATACTTTGAGACACAGTTCAGGAAATGGGAAAGCATCTCTCCAACTGATGGTTTATTTCAGCAGCTTTTTTAAGAGACCATTTTCAACACAAGTCAGTGCTTCAGTGAATTTTACTGAAGATTAGCAGGAGGCAGAAAAGATACAGGCATGCAAATGTTGCTATTGGTCACTGAAGTCAGTTGGGTTATTATAGACTAAAGCTAATTAATTGGTACCATGGGGTTTTGGATACAACCATGCAAGAGGCTGAAAAATTAAAGGAGCAGGAGAGCACCAATTGCAGGTGCTTACTCTGCATTTGTACACTCCATTATATAGCAAATTTTAGGAGGGACATGTGACATTGGAAGTGACTACAGGTACCAGTGTTTACTGTCCTATGATTTGATTGATATTTTCTGGAGAGTTAAGAAACAATAAGTATAAATAGATTGCACTGGGCTTGTGAGACCTTACATGACTTCAGAAATGTTTGAGTGCTGCCACTCCTACAGACAGGAAGAGATTATTTGCTTCATTTATTTTTTCAGTAACTGTCTATTCACCCAGGATTGTATCAGACTATCACTGTAGTGTCTAGCCATTTTCCAGGGAAATTAAGTGTGAGCTTGCCATTTTTTTTTTCAACCTCTGAACATTTCTGAGCTTCTCAGAGTCTTACATCCAGAAGAGCATTTAGTCTAAGAATGCTTGAAAGGACTATCATGGGAAAGCTAAGTTGAATAATCAAGTTCTTGCATTGAGTGCTTGGTGTGGCACACATGCTGGTCATTCTTGTTTTGTCTGGCAACAAGTTCCACAGTCTTAGTCCAGCTCCTGTGAACATTTTGTTTCCTGTGGTTATGAGTCTTCCCCTATGTTGTTGACAGCTTCATTTTTCCAGAGAAGCAAAGCTGTAGCATGAGGTCATCTTGGTTCATCTGCTATCCCGCTACAGAAGGAACGGAAAGATCCAGACTACTACAGAAAGTATTGCTGTATGTTAGAACATGCTTAGAGACATAATGTGTGATAGATTATGATATGTATATATTAAAAGAAATTCTCATTTCCCAGGAGAAAAATTACAATGCATTGACTTCTAGCTATAGAATTAATAAATGTCCAACTATGTCATCATTCTTTCCAATTTTATCCAATCTAACAGGCAGCAAAATCGCTTTTCTTTTTAAAATGAAAATTCATGTATCTAAAGAAAAAGCATTTCTCAGACTTATTCCAAAGCACTAATATCATATAACTTAAGTCAGCAGTCTTGAGGACAATATTTATCTTTTGTTTGTACAAGACTGCCTTGTACAGGCACAGTGTCATCCAAGTTTCCAGCTAAAGCTCTAAGTCACTGCTGTGACTGGACAAATTATCATTGTTCTTACTGGAGTGTAACAGAGTTTCCCACAAGGACATCTCCTTCCTTTCATTCTCCCTGCTCATGAGCCTTTCTACCTTGAGTGAAGTACATACACATAGCAAGACGAAGGTGCAAGGCACAGCAAAGTATTCACAACTGGTTAGCCTGGGATGAATTCTTAAACTCAGGATATCAATGAGAAATTTACCTACAGTGGGCCAGGATCTCACTTGTCAGTTTACCTAGTGATCTGCAAGGCCTATTATAATGCAGCTCATGGTAACTTCAGACTCAGCATCTACAATTTAACAGTGCATTTTAAAGCACCACAATGCATCAAGAGTTAAGGGGAGGGATGAGCCCATTGCTATAAATGGATTCACTGACTTCTCTTACCCATTATGCCCCAGTGCAGGCTGGAGATGGAGGCTGTGTAGAGAAAGGGACTTACACTCCCACTGCACTGTGGAGAGTTGCTCCCATAGCCCCACCTGAGCTCCCCAAGTTCAAGCTGAGCAGCCAAAATGAAGGTGGGCGAGATGAAGATGTGCTATTCATAGTGTACCAGGCTGCGTAGTGCCCTCTTAGCTGCTATTTCAATCAAAACAAGCCCTTACAAAATGAATAACTGCCTTGACTATTGAAATTTTTAACCTTTGCTTAACACTGCTGTTCATAATTAGATTTCACAGAAAGGCAGACTGGTGGGTTTCTCTGAGCCTGACATTTTTATCATGTGAAATATGTTGGATCAGGTAATCATAAGGCCTTAAGGTCAGGTAACATGACTGAATTGCTGTTAGTAATTAAATGTGTGATAAATAACAGTATCTGCTGTAGCTAGAAAAGATCATGTAGGTAGCTTCATGTTCTGTTTTATAAATCATATTAAAAAAAAAGAAGAAAAAAGAGTGTATGGGTTGTTTTATATTAACCACGGTGGTTATATGTGCCAAAGATTTATTAGTCCAGTCTGTCTTATGGTGAGTGGCTGCAGTCCAGATTCATGTGGTAGAATAATAAAAAATTTTAAATGGCTGTAGAAGTTGATGGACCAAAATGGAGTTAGTAACTCATTGGCTGCCAGTGATGTCATAGCCATGACTGCAGCTCCATATATGTTTATGAGAGGCTTATTCCCCTTAATTTCCACCTATATTGTAACAACGATCAGACACTCTGCACAGCATGTTTCTAAGAAAGCACCAAACTTCCTTGGTGAGTGGTGTCTCTCAGTCCCTTCTACTTCACCTTGAGCCCAGGGCCTGCAACTACTGAATTTCCCTGTCTCTCGGGGCTGATCTGCCTTTGCCCAGGTGCTTCGCTGGAAAGGAAAGGCTGTATTTAGGGTTAGGTCTTAAGCAGGCTATGGAAGAGCTTTGTGTTCCAAGCACTTAGCATGAGACCCTGCAAACACTTAAACACAAGTATAATTTCCCTTTTGCAAGTAGTCTCACTCACTTCAATGTCACTATTATGTGAAAAAAGTTATAACCCTGCTTAAAAGTGTTCAGGAGACTTACTATGTATCTTCTCAGAGGCCAAGAATGCTGACGGCTCTTAAAGAAAGTCCAATGAAATAGCGACATGCATGATTTGGACTATGTTCAGAATTTTCCCTAATTGCTTTAATCAAATTCCCACTAGGCATTAAAATTAAATTGTCTACGTTAGCTGCATTCCACTGGTCATTACTGGCTGGCACTGGTTCACGTATCAGATTTTCATTCCCTTGTTATTCTTATGCATGGGTGTATTACATATGGGCATTGCTGGGATGTCTGGTAGCCTCCCAGAGAAGGTGCCTGAATTTAATGACTGGAGTCTTATTACTATGCTATTTGATGGTTCAAAATGGCTGCAAATTGAATTTTTGCTCTACCTTCCTAGAGTATCCATATCATGCAACCTGTTGCATGGACTTTGAATGGTACCTTGTATTTCTACCGCCCTGCCGCGCAGGCTCCAAAGGGTGTATCAGTCTGAGGGATTTCCTTATAAAGCAAAAAATCTGCAAATAATGAGCAAAATATTATACTGAAGGACACACCAAGGCTGTAGTGCTAAAAACTGCAGCTGAGAAAAACCTCAAGTCTTTTGATTGTTACAACAATCAAGAAATAAAATCACAAAGAAAATAAACTCAAGGGTCTTTTTCTTTTAAAATTGGCCTCCTATTAGTATTATAATTAGCATTATCAAACCATAACACATTGCTATTAAGAAAAAAAAAAAGAAGGGGGGCATTCCTTTTAATAATGTGTTTCTTAAAAGCTTCTGAAGGAATTTTTGGTGTGGGCTCTTTTTTTTTCCAGCAGAAACTACTTCCAACCACAGCGACTGGAAAACAATTTGATTTCTGCGCCCAAAAAGCGAAGAGCTCTTGTGTCAATACCACATCTCAGTGCTCCCTGAGGAGCAGACACTTGGTCTAAATTGAATTACAAATAATACTCTGATGCAGGAAGTCATAGTCTAGTAGCAGTTTACTCTTAATGTCATAGTTTTGTTTATTAGTTTTGGCTGTTTGATAAATAGAGAGAGGTTTTAATCTAACATAATAGTTCTTTGCATAGATAGAAAGCCATTACTGGTGCAGCCAAGTAATATCCCTTCCCACGGGGGACCCTGTCAAACAAGGAAACAATATCTATTTAATTATTTTGCTTTCTGAACACACTGCAGCCTTGGGTATTGACTTAATGTTTTTCTTCAATAAATGTAGCATGTATTATGGTACCAAGTTTAATGAACCTTTTCTTTTAAGCCGAGAACTGAAGGATTCTTTATTAAACAGACATGTAAAAAAAGAAACCCAACTGTATTAGCTTTCTTCCATATAGTTATGATTCTTCTTCCAGCTCTGTAATTTCATTGTAATTTTAGAGCCATGCTGTAGTAAAACTCCAGGGATTTCACATGCACGGGTGTTTAATGCTCAAAATGTCTTTACTTGTACATTACTAATCACAAAGGATTTGAGTTTAAAAAATGTTCCTTTAAGCTGCCTAGAAGAAAAAAAACAACTCTCCAAAATACATACAAGAAGCCAAATTATCACGTATAAGCTCCTATTAGAAGGTTAGTAATAGTAGTAGAAAATTACTCTTTGGTTATTGCTTCCTGTGCAAGGGAGTGTTATTCATAACATAATGGAGACAAATCCATTGCTCAGCGAGTGCTGAAATGTTTGTGACTGGAGAAAGCCAGGCGTTGGATGCTGACCCCACCATCACTTAAAAGCCTCAGTGAGGCCATGTGGTGGCTGTGCTGAGTGTGTTTTCTGACAGCACCGAAGAAGTAGTCTACAGAGCTGGTATGCCAAGTATCTTGAAGATTAATCTGTATTTATGTTCACAGGGATTTCACATTGCATTGATAAGAGGACAAATGACAGCCTGTGATGATATGGTAATCTCTGTGATATAAGCACTTACAGTTTGGAAACATTTGTGTTTTAAGTGGTAGCTGTATCTATAGTCAGGGCTGCCAAAGAATTCTCTTTATCTGCGGTTTTCAGTCACTCACTGCTTGTTTCAAAATGGATATTTTAGCCTGATATGTTCCATGCCAGTTACACTGCTTAGACTCAGATCTTCAGGAATGACCAGTGAAAATTTTGAGAAGTATCTTGTCCACAGTGATCCTCCTCCTCTGCCCCAACTACTTTTTGAAGGGATGTAGTACTATTATGATGTGAAGAAGAAATTTAATCTATAGACCAAGATAAGTACTGCACTCAATCTCCTGCCTGAAAATCCACCCAAATATGAATACATCACTTCAGGCTTAAGACACATTCAGTAGAGCTTCTTAGGGGTTACTTACTAGAAAGTTTTCACAGACAACTTGATAAGAGCAAGCTGCTGCTCCCAGTAGTCACTGGCATGCCAAAACAAACAGGAATGGACCTGAGCTGCGCTGGACAGCCCACGTGAGTCGCGTGAACAACAACTTTCTACCAAGAAATACAGCAGATGTTGCTACTACGCACTCTCATCTCAGAACAATGCATCAAACTCAGAGTAGGAGATGATCTTGAGCTGTAATCCAGCTCTTTCCACTAATTATACTTTCAGTACTATGGAAGAAGCTCTCATAAAAAGATCTGGCAAGTACTTTTATTATTACTGTTATTATTGTTTGCCTACAGTTCTGCAAGCCCAGAAAATTTTGACTTTCCAGATAGAAACCCAGGGGAAAGGGTGTGAGATGGGGCACTCAGCTCAAGCAAGAAGATTAAGCATTTTCACAGAAGGTAGACTTACAGTGGAAATGTCATTTGGTCAAGAGAATCAATTATAAAGGAAGCCTTTTCAATCAACTCTACTCATTAGCTTTTGCTAGAAATCGATTATTAGCAGCTACACAATATTATTAATGAAGCACCTGAAAGGCTGTACAGAAGAAATTGACTGCAAACTGAACCCCTGTTTCTGATATGGCCAGTGACTGCCATGCTGCATTTATGTTCTCCTCATGAATTTGATGCAGCATCTATATAGATCACTGTGCTCCTCTAGACCCAGAATGGAAAGCAGATTTTCCAGTTCCAAACAGGTCTCCCTCTGAAATGCTCCAGAGGAGGCACTGGAGCTCTGCTGGGCAGGCTTCCAGGGTATCTCTGCAGCTGTGTGAGTGCATCTGT